>NC_045800.1:7669981-8307481 GCF_009873245.2 Balaenoptera musculus
ACAACTGACAGGGAGGCGAGACGAGTGGCTCAGAGCACAGACGGCCTCAGAGTCAGACTGCCGAGGGCTAGGCCCCGTCCGCCCCCCCGTGGGACCTTGGGCAAGTGGCTTACGCCTCCCGCCGCCCTTGACCTTCTCTAGAAAGTGGGCTGGGCAGAGCACAAGGCATGAGCTGCACGTAGGCCGCTGTGAGTGCAGGGCGGACGGCAGCTCCCTGGGGATGAGGAGGCCCAACAGCCCCGGGAGGACGTCCGCTCAGGGAGGACTCGGGAAGCCTTCCAGCCGGCTCCCTGACTTGGGGCTCAGATTCCAGAAGGTTCACTGTGCCTCCCTCTCCCAGAAAGGCTCTGAGAACACTCCCAGGAAGCTGCTGGGCCCGTTCCCCGGGCCAGGTGGCCCGGCAGCTGCAGGGCGGCCCCCGAGGCAGCTGATGCCGTTGTCTGTCCAGCTGCGGCGTGAGAACGAAGGGTCACGTGGCTGCTTCTCTCTCGCAGCCTCGTGCGCCCTCGACTGTCACCCAGAGTCGTCAGGGCACCTCTCCCCTGTGACTCCGCAGCGTCAGGCAAGGCAGGAAGGACGAGGGAAGAAGCAGGTACAAGAGGACAGGCTCCACGTGAGCATCCGAGGGGTCAGGACACACTGATGGGACGGGGCCGAGGTCACACCCCTCAGCTACCTCTGTGCTTCCCGTCCCCGACTCCTGCACCCTCCCAGGCTCCCCGGACTCCCCAGGGTCTCACGGGTTCCATCTGTGTGCCGCGTCACTCAGCCCCTGCCCAGCGCATGGGCCCCACCACCGATCACCCGCAGTCCACGCCTGCGTAGCTTCCCCGACCCAGTGCCCTCTGTGCCCCCTTCCCTGGCCAGCCTGGCCTAGCATCTCTGCGAGGTAGGGATGACACCTGGCCCACAACGGCCTCCCCAGGGGTGAGCCCACCAGCTGGGTGATGACAAAGTTACACGAGGCTTCAGCCTTACCCCAAGACCAGCACCCCAACCCTCCTCTAGGAAGTGGATTTTACTAATGGGCTGCAACTTACTCCAAGACAGCCATCATTCAGTTGCACATCCTCGTCTCTCCAATGCCTGGGGACACAGAGGTTTGAGTACAAAGCAAACTACACGAAGCTATCTGTTGACCTGAATTCCAAACACAGACAAGGGGGCTGGTACGCATGTGTTCCGAGGTACATCCAGCGTGCTTCTGGGGCTGCAGCACGTGCAGGCCCCCTGGGCCACCACCCCTGATGCAGCCGGCACTTGCCGAGCACTGCTGAGCACTCCCGAGGCCCGGATCTGCCGACCATTCGCTTGTACGTTCGTTCATTCATTCATCAACTCAAAATCAGGTCTAGAGTGGAGGCCAGCCCGGAGGACAGAAAAATGAAGGCGCCCTGGTCTGGGAGTCCAGGCGCTCTTGGGCTAGTGCGGAGAGGGACCTGTCACGAGAACTGTGACGAAGAAAAGAATGAGGTGTCTTGGGGGGCCAGACGAGGAAATGACTAAATTTCCCCCGTGGCACCGGGGAAGGCTTCTTGGAGGAGGCTGCACTCACAGGAACAGTAAGAGTGTGGAGTCAGGGACAGGAAGAGGGCATTCCAGGCAAGGGAGGCCTGGAGTAGCCTAGCTGTGGTTTGCCTGCCTGGAATTCAGGGCGTGAGGTAAGGAGAACGGACAATGAGACCAGAATGTTAGGGGGGGCAGTTCTAGGAGGATCTCAAATGCCAGGCCCAAGAGTTCAGGCTCTGCCCTTTGAAGATGGTGTGGCAGATCCAGGATGAGTGGCCTCATCTTATAATGGAACCAAAGGCCCCCTGGGTGGAGGCCACAGTCCCATCATGTCCACTGAATCAGACTCTGCACAACGCCCGACGTGGTCTCAGAGCCGCCTCTGCACCTTCCTCCTTCTCCAGTCCGACGCGGTCTGACCCACACTGCACACACTTAGCACGAGAAGCAGGTCGGGGAGGCACTTGCTGGGCACAGACCTCAAAGACCCTTCACCCAGGGCCACATCGAGAAGGAGCCATAGTCCTGGCTGGGCCATTCCCCAGCTGTGCTGTCTTGGGCAAGTTGTTTTCCTCTCTGTGCCTCAGTCCCCTCGTCTGCAAAATGGGGATAAGGCAGCATTTTACCTTAATGCTCAATAAACATTAGCGATTATGAGGAGACCACCGGCGGCAAACTGCAACACCCATTCTGCCCATCACTCAGCTGCAGGATTTCTCTAGTTTTCCCTCTCCTTGCCTCGGCCTTGGCGCATCCAAGGGCCCTGCTGGCTTTTTTATCACTGCTGATCTAATCAGCATACTGCCGTCCCAGCAGTGCCGGGCCCCCAGCTGGTCTGAGACAAGTTATTTAAGCACTTCACCCTTCCTTCACTTGCCTGGCCTCTTACAGCATCAGGAGCGAGGCCTGACCCAGCACCAGCGACATATGAACCCCCCTCTCCCTTCCTAGGTGTCAGGCGCAGCACCAGGCCCATCACATCCACCCAGACCTCATGTAAACTGCACGGCAACCGCAGGGGTCCTCATTCTACAGCACAGAAAGTGAAGGTTTTCAGGGGCTGAGGAGCATTCCCAGGTCACAGTGCTCGAAAGTAGCCGAGTGGGGATTGCAACCCTGGTCAGTGTGACACCAAGTGTCCTCACAACTTTGAGTAACTGGGATTAAAATGTAGTTTTCTCGGCTAGGATCCTTATACACACCGACAGTCTCACACGCAGAAATTAATTTGCCAAAATCTTTCAGTCTCAGTATCTGATTGGATTAGAGGAACAAAAAAGAAGCATCTTCTCCGGAGAATAAATGAGCCATAGACTCTGCATTCCGTCTTTGATGAAATGCGTATTTCTCATTAAAGAAAAGCCTTGATTTTAAAAATATACAATAAAGAATAAGAAAGGATATAAATATTAAATTTACAGAAGGAAAAAAAAAATCAGTGACCAAGGAAGATGAAAAAAAACTTTAGTCTCCTTAGCAATCAAAGACGGTAACTTTTTTCTATCAATGGAGACGATGTTTTTTTAAAAAATATTTATTTATTTGTTTATTTTGGCTGCACCGGGTCTTAGTTGCGGCCTGTGCGATTTTTAGTTGCGACATGCGGACTCAGTTGAGGCATGCATGCAGGATCTAGTTACCCAAGCAGTGATCAAACCTGGGCCCCCTGCACTGGGAGCACAGAATCTTACCCACTGGACCACCAGGGAAGTCCTGGAGACAGTATTTTTAAATGATGGTATTATTTGTTGGCAAGAATGTAAAGAAACAGAGCACTGTCTGTACTGGGAGCACAGCTGATATTGGGAGGGAGAGTTCTGCATGTCCCCCAACCCAGCAACACCACATGTGAGAATCCGTCTTAATGCAAAAAATCACTAATAAGTGCAAGGCCCTGCTCCAAGAATGTTCAGTGTAGCCCTGTTTACACTAAGGAAGGGCTGGAAACAATGGAATATCTAGCAACACAGTGTGTCCATGTGTCCACGTGGAGTAGGACGCAGCCATTGAAACGGTGACACAGGAGGACGCTACTGATGTGGGATGGTGTTTTCGAACTGGTCGCTGAAGAGAGGAATTTCAAAAGCAGCACGTGCTGGGACTTCCCTGGTGGCGCAGTGGTTAAGAATCCGCCTGCCAAGGCAGGGGACACGGGTTTGAGCCCTGGTCCAGAAAGATCCCACATGCCACAGAGCAACTAAGCCTGTGCGCCACAACTACTGAGCCTGCGCTCTAGAGCCTGCCAGCCACAACTACTGAGCCCGCATGCGTAGAGCCCGTGCTCCACAGCAAGAGAAGCCACCACAATGAGAAGCCCGTGCACCGCAACGAAGAGTAGCCCCAGCTCACCGCAACTAGAGAAAGCCTGCGCGCAGCAACGAAGACCCAATGCAGCCAAAAATAAATAAATAAATAAATAAAATTTTAAAAATCACTTAAAAAAATACAGCATGTGCTCCTAATCTCATTTTTGGACAGAATACGTAACCCACATACTCTGTGCAGAAGGTGGACCTCCAGATGTTATCAGAAGTCACCTCTGGATGGTGGGCTGGTCTGAGGTTTACTTTCTTTTTTCACTTCTCAGGTTTTCCTAAATTTTCAACAGTGAACATGAGCACAGGTTAGGGAGCTGGACGGCCTGAGTTTGAATTCTGCTGCTGCCACCTCATAGCTATGGCCTTTGAAGATGGCAGGGATCAAAGGAGCCAGTGCCTGTAAGCAGTGGGGTCAGCCTCCCCACGACGTCCCAGCAGTGTGACCTCAGGCAAGAGGCTTGACTCATCTCTAAGGGGGATAATGACAGCACCCACATTGTGGGCTTGGCACGAGCGCTCAGCGAGGCAACACATGTGAACAGCTCAGGGCAGAGCTGGGCCCAGAACAGGAGCTCAGGAACACCCACAGTTCTATCAATCAACAAGAAAAAATACAAATTATTATACTGAAGTTAAAAAAACGGCTAATGGTCATGATAGAGACCCCGGGCAGGGGTGCAGCTCTCATCCCCCTGGAGAGGGCGGCTCCCCCAGCATCCTGCAGCCTCCTCCCTCTGGCCCACTCCCTCCTCCAGCCCCACTGGCCCACCCACGAGAGAGAGTGGGTAGGGGGCTCCCCTTGGGAGGGAAAGAGCACAGTGGTGATGAGAATGGCTGGGTTCAAACCCCGGCCCAGCCACCCCCTGACTGGATGAATTCGGCCCAACGACTCAACCTCTCTGAGCCTCAATTTCCTCATCCGTGAAATGGACTAAAATGCCAGCTACATCCAGCTGCTGTTGGAATCAGCGAATGAGTCTGCGCGGCGCTCAGCCCAGAATCTGGCATACAGCAGGCGCTCGAGAAGTGACGACCGTCACTAGGATGTTCATCTCCTCCCCCAACGTGTGCGTGCCGCCCCTGAACTACCGCCTGGTCCCCGTGGAGAAGTCCCCCGCGCTCGTTTGCCTCATTCCTCCATTAAAGAAACTGGTCCCATCTGGCCACTTCTGCCAGAGTTTCAGAGCCTCTGGGCAGAGACAGGAGAGCGTGCAGAAATGAAGGGAGAAGAGCCAGCGCTGGGGCCCCCAGGTACCCCAGACCCAGAGACGCGAGGTGGGGAAAGCAGAGACGCGGGCCCCGCTGACAGCGCACCCGGTCCAGCCCGCCCGCCCCAGCGCCCTGCTCCTCCACTGCTCCCGGCAGTGACCGTGACGACAGCGACAGCAGCAGCAGCAGCGTCAGCCGGGTGCTTTCTGTGCGCCAGGCACCACGCTAAGCGTTCGTGCACGTTACTGAATTCAGTCGTCATCTCCCCATTAGGTAAAACAGAGTCTTAAAGTGGCTAAATAACTTCTACCCGGCCAAGGTCATACCAGCTCCAAGCGGCCGAGGCGGGGCCTGCAGCCAGGCAGCCCAGGCTAGTGCACACTCCCCGCTACCTACGCCAGCACCCCTCCCAGAGGATGCACATGGTGCTGTCTAGAGAGCACCTGGCTCCCGGAGGACGGGACTGCAAGGACAACAGGACGTCCCCGTGCCCCCCAGCGTGCCACTGCCTTCCTGAGCAGGAAAAGGGCAGGTTCCAAAGAGATGAGCCTGCGATTGTCCTGCCGTGGACTCTGCCCGCTGGGGCTGCTGCTTATCTCCTGCTCCGGACGGGGTCGGGGCCAGCGGGTGGGCCTCTGTGGGGCTCACCAAGCTGAAAACATGACCAGGAGCCAGGCAACATACAGGAACAGGGGCAGTCCTGGCCCTAGCATGCAGCTGCTGGGCTCTTCCTGGGGTTGGGCAGGGGTGGCGAGAGGAGAGGGGTGCGGTCTGGAACATTCTGCATCAGAGAGTGTTCCTTTTTCCTGGACACACAGATCTGGAGGCCGTGCAAAAGCCATGGGCGATCACGGGCATCTGGATTTCCGGGCTGGCTCCCCTGAGCACCAGCCCACGACGCAGCCCCTGGGCGCTGGCCGTGCCTCCCTGGTCCTTGCACCACCTCCCCACCCCGCCCCGCCGCCTGCAGCCCCACACCCACGAGGCCCAACTCTCCCTCACTGGATGGACCTGGGGAGGGGCCACGGGGACAGAATGCGGGCACAGCCAGGCCAGCGTTCAGGGCAGTCTCGTTCCCACCCCACTTCCGGCCCCAAGGCAGTGGAGGGAGCACAGGTGTAGCCCAGCTGCAGGTGCAGGGCGTGGGGCAGGAAGAAAGCCCGGAGGTAGACCCTCTGAACTCCGCGAGGCTCATCACCACCACGGGGGAGGAAGCTCCAGATGCCCCGGAGTTTGGTCTTGCCTCTAGTTCAACATGCGGATTTCTCGTTCTCTTTTCTCGAAGAACTACTTTGTCAGGCTGAGTCTGTTGAGCCAGAGCAAAAGCTGAGTGCTAGGGACAGCTGAGTCACAAGGATCTGGCTCCCCTGGTGCTACCGTCACCAGCCGGGTGCCTGTCACAGAGCCCAGGGGTGGTAACGGCGGGTGCGGACCCCACCCCAGTGAGGTAAGGCGCAGGCACTTGGTACCGGAGGCCCGGTGTGCCGAGTCAAAGAGCCCTAGGAGGCCACGGAGCACTGAGCCCAGCCTCATTATCAACTCAGAAGGCCAGCTTAAAGGATATTCCAGTAATTGCAAGGTTTTTTGTAAATGTTAATTACGGCTGCCTTAATTAGCGCTGAACCCATTGACCTATGGATTATATTAGGTTTATAAGTGTAATTACCTTAACAGGCATATGGATTACAATTATGCTCCAATTAAACCCCGAGCGTATAGCGTACGAATCAGCAGAGGGGGCCCTCCTAACACTCAGGGTCAGGCTGTTCAAACGCTGGTGCTAATTTAAGGGCCCTACATGGGGCTGGCCCTTCACAGGACCGGGAGCAGTTGGGAGGCGGGAGGCGGGGAGGGAGGGCGGTCCACGTGGTCTTTGGTGTTTTCCAAAGGACGGCAGCCACACGTCCAGTCCGTCTAGGCGTGAGATGACCGCAGGACGGGCTTGGGGGGGGGGGTGGCAGGGCCCGGCCTGCGAGGCAGCGACTGCAGGCTTAAGAGCTGTGCCAGCTCGGCTGCCCCTCCGTGAGGACAGCCGTGAGCCCCCCCTCTTCCCCCAAGGGAATCAGGACACTCATCAGCCCGTTAATTATGACTCTCAGCCCCTCCAGGCTGGAGATGCTTTTCTCTCCTTATCTCCAGAGAGAGGGGGTGAATATCACTGGCCCACTTTCCAGGGTGGGGAGCGGGAGGCTGCAGGGCCAGCGGGGAGCAGGAAGGTGGGGCCCCCCCTTCCGAGGGAGCGTGGGGAGCCCCCACTGACAGCCTGGAGGATGGACGGGGCGATGAGGAGGCCAGCACGGAAAGGTTCGAGGAGACAGCCCGGCGGAGCGGGGGCGAGGAGAGGAAGTGCCTGCAGTCGGTGGGGGGATGCGAGGTGACCCGGGGCCTCAGGACGCTGGACCCGCTCACAGAGCCCGTCGGAAAACCCGCCGTCGGCACGCCGGCCGCGAGACCGCAGTGCTGCCGGCCCGGCACGCTCCCTGGACATCCTCCGTGCGTCCTAGCAGCGTGCAGGGGCCCCCTCGCTGGGGTGGAGGGGCTGTGGCCCCCTCACAGCTGCGGACTTTCTCCTGTGGAGCCCAGCCCGGCCCGAGGGCCCACGGGCATCAGAACTCCGGAGGCTGCAGCTCCCCGCCACCCCAGGGCCCCAGGCGCCCTTCCCGCCTTGGCTCCTGCGGTTCTGACGTCCCACTCGGGATGGTGTCGCACCACCTGGCCCTTACCTTCCCGTGGTCAGGACGAGGGAGGACAGCCCCCGGCGAGGCTGTGTAGGGAGAGGGCTAGCTGGGCATCCGCGCACCTGGCCTTCCCCTCCGCCTGGTCTCGGACGCAGGCGAGTGTTGAGGCTTGGAGGGGCTGCCTCCTCAGGCACCCCAGAGGGCGGGTGGGCTCTGATGGGCACGACAATGATGACAGAAGGCGCCATCTCTGGGGAGACAGGATTTCATGGAGGCAGTGGCTCCTTGTGGCCCCATTTTAGAGCTGGGTTATTAGAAATGGAGGCCCAGCAGGGCTCACACAGACAAGGTTATTCCGTGGTGAACCGGGCATCTGCGCCCAGGCTGTCCAGCTCCAGAGCGGGGTTCCAGATCCCACTGAGACCAGCCCTCTCTCTGGGGCAGCCCCGGCTCCGAGCACGGACGTTACCCTGGGGGCACAGGGAGGGCAGCAGGGCTATGGGCGAGGGGCTCAGCCGTCTCAGGCCTCTGTGGGCCGGCGGGCCACTCCCCACTGCCCTGGCTCCCCTCTCCCGCAGCTGGCATTCAAGAACCCCTTTCCCAGAATCTGGCCTGGAGAGCGGAAGCACGACTTCTCCATGATCAGTCGCTGCGGGGAGAAGTCGGGCACACGCCCCGGTGCACACACATCCTCACCAGGACGGAAGGGCCCTGTGCACGTAAACACGCTGAGGCTGAGCCACGGCAGCCGGACCACCTCCTGCACGTGCAGCACACGACGTCCCTCCTCCCACCTGCACATGCTTCTAGAAATCCTACAAACGAACAAAAGCAGCTGCACAGTCTGGGCACAAGAACTACAGAGACGGTGGAGATGGGGCCTCTCGCCTGATGGCACGGAAGGGGGTGTGTCGTGGTGGAGGGGATCATTCTCAAGCAAGGGCCCAACAACCAAGACCAGGGTCACCCAGGAGCCCCCTGCTCCGCAGCTGCCTGACGGCAGAGGCCACAGGCACAGGTCGGGAGACGGTACAGGGAGACCAGACTCCCCTCTACCAGGAATGAGCCCCCAGTCGCTGGGGGTGTTCAAGCCCAGCTTGCAGGCAGGAAGGAGAGGGCTCTGTCCAAGCCCCAGGCCTCCGAGGGACTGGGAGCTGGGCCATCAGCCTAGCATGCCAAGGTTAGGACATCTGGGCCACCCTGCAAGGCCAGCACTGTCCTCGTGGCCAGCAGTTACCCTGCCAGACGCTTTACAGACACGGCGCAATCTGATTTGCTCCTCATAACACCTGACAAAGTAGGCATTACCATCCCCACTTACAGACAAGAAAGTCAAGGCTCAGAGGGTTTGTCACTTGCCCCAAACTGCCTGGGTAGGCAGTGACTGAGTCAGGATTCAAATCCGGGCCTCTTGATTCCAGAGACCACATCCCTCCAGGCAGCAGAGGCCGGCCTGCCTGGTAGACCACTCCATGCACGGAAGGTCCCATTCCTGCAAATCACACCACTGGTCACCACCGGTCACCACCGGAATCCATATCCTGTGCCCCAATTAAAGGAAAAGAGTACCAATGGTTTCTTCTATGAATTTATAAGGCTTTACAAATAAGACTAGCACTAAAAAAGAAAAGAAAGCCTTTTTTTCAGAACTAGGGCTTAGAAACTGAGTTCCTTCCTTACCCTTAAACTTCTGAATTTAGCTAGTCATTCATCAAGGGGCTTTCATGTCCACGATACATTGCTGGGAAATTGTTTTGTAGGAAAAATCTAATTAGACTAGATTTTCATATTAGAAATATCACTTCCCATTCAGGCCTAAACACGATAATCACCACTGCTACTTAGAAGTTGAGAGAAGCCATGTGTTTAAAAATGCACACTTTCATTCTAAAATGTCCCCCCTTCTCTGTTCTTTCCAGGGAGGCTTCAAGCCACCGACCTTGGCCCATGCGAAGGCCACAGCCGAAAGAGCCGACCTCGCTGTCCAGGGCCCAGGTTCCGGCCCAGGCTTTGCTGGACAAGATTCATGGCTCATCTCAGCCCGGGCCTGTCACTCGGAGCTCCAGACTTGAAAACCCATCGCCCGGCAGGGCTCTCCACCTGGAGGTCCAACACGCCTCTCCATCATAAGGAGGCCAAGGAAGGACTACCCACAGCCCCCACTGCCCCGAGGGCCCAACCCCTCACCCTAACCCCTACCAGCTGTCCAGGCCCCAAACCCGCAGTCTCCCTGACCCGCCTCCCCACCCCTCCCCAGCCTGCCAGTCTCCAGCTCTGGACTGAAATGTCGTCCGACTAAATGACATGACGTCTGATATTTGCTTCAATGAGTCTAGACAAGCCTGGCTAATACCAACTGTTACAAAGTACCACAAACTAGGGGACTTCAGGCAACATGAATTTCTTCTCTCACAGTTGTGGAGGCCAGGAGTGCAAAATCAAGGTGTTGGCAAGGCCACACTCCCTCCAAAGGCTCTTCCTTGTTTCTTCCAGCTTCTGGGGCCCCAGGCATTCCTTGGCTTGTGGCCGCGTCACTCCCATCTCTGCCTCGTCTTCACGTGGCTGACTTCTGTGTCTTTCTGTGATTTCTCTTCTTAAAGGACACCAGTCATGTTGCATTAAGGGCCCACCCTACTCCAGTGTGGCTTCAGCTTAACTAATTAAATCTGCAGGACTTCCCTGGTGGTGCAGCGGTTAAGAATCTGCCTGCCAATGCAGGGGACACAGGTTGGAGCCCTGGGCCATGAAGATCCCACATGTCGCGGAGCAACTAGCGAGGCCACAACTACTGGGCCCGCACGCCGCAACTACTGAGGCCCGCGCACCTGTGCTCCGCAACAAGAGAAGCCACCGCAATGAGAAGCCTGCGCGCAGCAATGAAGACCCGACGCAGCCAAAACTAAACTAAAATAAAATAAAATAAATAAATAAATCTGCAACGACCCTATTTCCAAACAAGCTCAGGTTCACGGAGCTGTGAGCACCTCCCCAGGGTGCGCAGCCCTTCCCCTGGAACTGCTTCTTCTGGGGGGCAGCCCGGCAGCCCTGACCGCTCCCTCGCAGCCAGGGAACTCTGTCCTCTGAGGTGATGCTAGCTGGAGCCACGTCGGGGGTCTCGGGGGCCAAGGGGACTCTTCATGCGCTCAGCACAGGCCGCGGGGAGACCCGGAGTGGAAACCTCACCCAAGAGACTGGGGACAGAGGCGGCCCCCTCCTGCCCACTCAAACCTCCACCTGGGGACACCATGGAGGACAAGACGCGGACTTCTCCAGAACCCTTCTTTCCTCCACAAACACGTTAATAGAACTGAAAGAATCATTTATAGAATCCAAAGTCCAAACCGTTAAGTGAGAAAATGGAAACAGTTTTAAAACATGAAAACAGCTGAAGAAAGCACATTTTTTTGTTTGTAATGGGAAAGGAGGAAAGAGCCCAAATGTCTATTAACAAGGGGGCCGGGGGAGTCACCAAGAGCACCCACACCCAGGACACGCGCGAAGCCACTGCAGCACTCGGCACGTGAAGGGCGTGACTTAGCACTGCTGCTGTGGACTTGGCGGGTGCCCAGGATGTGAAGCGAGAAAAGCAGCGTGCAAAGAAAAACAGTATGATTCCATTTTCAAAACAACAAACAGGACGGCCCCCACCCCTCATGCCGTGTGTGTGTGTGTGTGTGTGTATGTGTGTACACTGGGACAGAGACAGAAGCACGGCAGGTTGTTAACACAGATTATTCTGGGATGGAGGTGGGAGTAGGAGAGAGGAGGGAGGGTCCATACAGAAAAATTTTAAAGACCACAGGAAAATAGAATAATATGCATGGCGTAATGTTAAGTGAAAATGTAGAATACCTAATTCTAACCATAATATTATAAGTATCTAAAAACCGACATAAAGGAGACCTAGATGTGCACATGGAGGGAGAATGGAGTGACGGGTTCGGGGGACTTTTGGGGAAAGTGATGATGGAGGTGAGGCTGGAGGCGAGCAGGACGCGTAAGGACCCGAATTCTCCACAGGCCACGGGAACCCCACAGGGTGTTCAAGCCAGGAGGCGCTTGATCGAATTTGCATTTTGGCTCCTTCTGGCTCCCAGGGAAGATGGATTGGAGGGTGGGGGTGGGATGGAGACAGGGGGCCAACCAGCAGCCATTGCCAACGTCAGCGTGACTGAGCTTGGCGCACAGGTCGTGGTGCATAGGAGGGACGAACTCAGTGTCCCAGGAGGGTCACTGCAGGACATGGTCTGGGTGAGCAGTGGCACCAACAAAGGTGCCAGGGTAGGGGGAGGAGGCAGAAGGGGCCGTGCGCGCAACGACAGGTGCGTCTCACATGAGGAGCCCCAGGTGGAAAGGGCAGGGGAGCGCAATGCTGGATGAGGCGCAGGAGCCTGGGGAAGGCCTCGGGGTCCAGGGGGAGGCACGGCCACCTCCCCAGCGTGGGCACCCGCAGGGCCAGCTGGGCAGGGCCCCTTCCCCGCTGCAAACTCCAGCCTCCAGTTTGCAGCAAGGTTTTCGGGAGCAACACGGCCAGAGGGCGTGGGTCTGAATCCCGCCCCTCGGCCCCTTAGCTCTGGGACCTTGGGCAGCACGCTGTGCCTCTCAGAACGGCAGTGCCCCCGACATTCAAGTGAGAAGAGCAACGGCCCCGCTGGATGGTTTATGATGATTGGGTGACCCAGCATAGCAGTGCCCGTGGCCCCCGCGCCTGGCCCCGCGCCTGGCCCCCGCGCCTGGCCTGGCCCCCGCGCCTGGCTCTCAGAAAACGGGAGCTGTGATCTCACTGTTGTCACCACCCTCACCCACACGGGAGCAAGGCGGCCTGGGCGGGCACCTGTACCGTCGCTGCTAGCCATGTGACCGGACAAGCGGCTCAACCCCTCGGCGCCCAGGTGCCTTATCTGTAAAACGGGGGTGAAGACATCGCCTGATTGTGAGTTTTAAATGAGGTAGAAACAGAAGAGCACCCCAATCAGTGGAAGTGCTCCCTCCGTGCCAGCGGCTGTCATAGTCACCATTGTCGACAACATCCCTGCGAAGGCCCACAGCCAGGGAAGAGGAGGCGGGTGGGAGTTCCAAGTTCCGTGTGGAGAGGGGACTGGCAGAGGCTAGCCAAGGAAAGTCTAGCGGACGATGGAGCAAATGAGTTTTGCCTGGTTTGGAAGGCAGCACGAGCCGTGGAGTAGTTCTGGGCAGGGGAGTGAACTGTAGATCTGAACATCCAGAAGGCAAGTCCGGCTGCTGTTTGTTTGAAGGACGGGGTTGGGGGGGGTGGTGTCACGGAAGCAGAAAGGCTAGCTTTCTGGCTACCCTAACCCCAATTTTGTTTGAGGCAGCCATGGGCCCATTCTTAGGCAGAGAATCATGGCTGGCTAAGCCAGCTGTGACAATTCCACTGCCTTTTGCCAGGTACTTCCTTCCCGAGAAGCCCTCGTCAGGCACGGTCACATGATCCAGTTCCAAAGATACATCTGGAAGTTAGGAAAGGTGGGCAGCACTGGGAGAGCTTTGCATCCATTTGAAAGGGACACTCATGGGGGGAAAGCTCACTAGCACTGCCTTGAAGGTGACCATGACACCCAGTGCCACGGCAGCCATCTTATGACCATGAGGTAACAAACAGAATGAGAAGCCAACATGCTAAGCAGGGGTGGACTTACCACAAAGTTAATGACTCTTCAGTTTCAGGCCCCTCAATGGCATAGGCACCTTCCAGGGCCCCAGAAATATGTTCACATAAATAGTCATTTCTTAATAGAAGTAAAATTCACAGAACATAAAACTTACCATTTTAAAGTGTACATTTCAGTAGCTTTTAGTGCATTCACAGTGTTTTGCAACCATGACCTCTCTCTAATTTCAGATCACTTCATCGCCCCAAAAAGAAACGCTAAACACATGAGGTAATCTCTCACCATTCCTGGCTACCCTGCAGCCCCTGGCAACCACTAATGTACCTTCTATCTCTACAGACTTGCCTGTTCTGGACATTTCCTATAAATGGAACCACACAATATGTGGCTTTTGTGTGTCTGGCTTCTTTCATTCAGCGTAATATTTCCAAGGCTCATCCATGTCGTAGCATGAGTCAGTACCTCATTCTCCTCTGTGGCTGAATAACATTCCACTGCCTGGATAGGCCACATTTTGTCTGTCCGTTCGTCAGCTGATGGACATCTGGGTTGTTTCCACTTTGGGGATATTATGAATAATGCTGCTCTGAACATTCGTGTACGCGTCTGTGCGTGGACATGTGTTTTCAATTCTTTCCAAACTAATTTTATATTCATTAAACCTAATGTATTCTTTTTCTTAAAAAGCCCCTCTCCTCCAAGTTGCCTAAACTTCAGGCCTCAGAAAGCCTGGATTTACCCTGATATTAAGGCTGGTGGATCAAAAAAGACAGATGAGACAGCCCTTGTTGAAGTGCAGTGCCAACCCTGAGTCTGAGAGTCACCGAATGCTTTCTTCGGTAAATAACTATCCCCATGGCTGAAGCCACTGCTAGTTAGTGTTCTTTGGCAGCTGCAGCCAAAGCGGTCCTGACGGGTACTGGAGGTGACAGCAGGGATCAGCGGCAGGACACGAGAGAGGAAGCCTTCAGGACGACTCTGGCCTTCCCTCGGTGACTTCTCGGGCACGAGTACGATGAAGTCATTCACTGTCTTATTATTTAGCTAATAATATGAGTGAATACTTGGCAGGTACATCCCAGCGCGTGGCAGGGGCCTCACGCAGAGCAGACCTTTGATAAATAACATGTGAGGGGCTGACTGCCATCAAGTGGCCTGACGTGCACAGCACCCAGCACGGCTCCGGGCACGGCTGGCATGAAGCGATCCTCCCCGCCCTGTCTGTTAGCCGCCACCCAAGGTCAGCTTAGGGTGGCGGTCCAGCAGAGTGTCCCTCCCACCCCACACTGCTCCTACAGAGATGCCCCCTATGCCCCCTACGGATCCCGAGCCCCTCAGGAAGTCGTGCACACCTTGGACCTTCCCTCCAACTTGGCTGGCAGGACAGCCTGGCGAACCCCGGTTCCAGCAGCACACTCTGAAACAGACGCTGCATCAAGGCCCCCTCCCCACCTCCTGCCTCTTCTTGAAGTTCAATCAGAGCTGTGATCATCAGTGTCCAGAGCTGGACTTAATGAACGCCTAATGACAGCAGGGGCGGTTGCACTTTCTCCCCGACTGAGCTTCCCATCTCACTCGAAGCAGAATGACAATGTCAGCCTTAGAGACCCAAATTGCACCTGAAGATTTTGTATTGATTTTCAGAAACATAAGAAAATCGAAAACCACAGGAGATATGTTTAAAAAAAAAAAAATCTTTCTTTATCCTCCAAGCGCACGCTTACACGTACGCTTACGCACTCCCGCACGCACTCACATACACATATACATATACGTGCCCTCTCACACACACACACACGAGTGTGCGCCCTGCTGAGTCTTTCACGCTGCCTGTGGATTTCGGCCCTTCCTCTTGGCGACCTGGGAGCAGCTGCTTACGTTTCCAGGCTCCAAAAAGACCCAGCGACTCCCTACCCATGAACTAACGATCAGAGCATCAGGGATAGACGAGTGGCCTGGCCACTGAGGGCCTCGGAGTGGGCGGTGGGCCGCCAGGGTCACCGGTGGTGAGCCACAGAGGGGAGAGGCAGGGCCCCACTTGGAGGCTGAGAAGGCCCCTCAACCCCCCAGGAGGAGAAAAGCTGGAGGCTGACACAGGACCGCAAGATGGCCCCGAACAGGTGAGTTGAAACAACTACCTGTTTGGAGGCAGCAGTGGCCGCCTGTGGCGCTTCCACCTCGGGCCAGGCAGGACTCTTAACTGTGGTAGGAGCATTCTCTCATTCAATCCTGTGACGCCCCGTGAAGTCCGAACAATCCTCTATCCCCATTTCCAGAGGAGGAAACAGATGCCTAGGGAGGAGAAGGGCCAGGTTCACACCTGGCTCATTCACGGGCCCATCCCCAGAGCTTCCTGCAGGTACGGGAGCCAGGCAGGGGCTGAGGGCTTCTCTCTGCCCTGGGAGGGGGTCCCGGAGGGGAGGCTGCCGGCAGAGCTCCCCCGGGAGAAGCTCCACCATTAACTCGCTCTAGGTGCCCACATCCCTGGGGGAGGGACGCGGCTGGGAGCCACAGTGCCCCCAGGGGAGCCGGCCCACGTGTGCAGCACAGCGGTGCACACTGATTGCACCTCCATGGGTGCAGCCAACCCACGGGCCCCCACTCCACGGATGCGTGAAACAGTTGGCTCCCACGTACTGGTATCTGTGCCAAGAGGGAGGGACGGCCACACCCTGACCGAAGGTCTGCTGGGCACCGGGCGCATCACACCTGCAATCTCATTTACCTGGGAGGGCCTGTGAGGTGGCACCCTTCTCCCCACTTCAGGGGCGAGCCCAGCCAGCCGTAGAGCTGAGGTGTGTGCTCAGAGCTCTGGCCACCCTCTTCCCCCCACCCCACACAACCTCATGGTGATAAAGCGTAAAATCAGGTGCCGGGTCTCCTGCAGTGAGGGGCTGCCAGCCAGCAGATGAATTTGGGTCTGTTGGCCAATCAACCGCTGTGTTGGCCAATCAACCGCTGTGTTGGCCTGAACAGACTGGGCCAGCCTGATGCCAGCATCCCAAAGGGGGTCCTGGGAGGAGGCTGGGCCCGCCCAGCTCCCCAGAGATGCTGAAGGGGGACTGAGGAGGGGGCTCCTCTCTCAAACAAGGACAAGATCAGTGGTCCCCTCAGAGCGTGAACCTGTCTCGACTCGGTGGCACTTCTTAGATGTGCCCTGGCCTCTGCCAAGGTCAGCGCCCCTCCAGAGCAAAAGTGCAAATGGGCCACTGGCCCTTCCTGCCCCACCGCCTGCAGAGCAGAGCCTGTAATTCCAGGGACACAGCGAATCTGACGACAGCCCCTCCCACAGACCCCTACGCCAGGACTGAGCCCATCTACGCCGCCTCTGCACTCGGTCCCCTGAAGCCCAGCCACGGCCCCAGGTGACAGCTGTGCCCCAGCCCCAGCTCTGCCCCCCAGTCCTGCTTTCCTGTGTGCCCACCCACATTCAGGCACCCATGCCTTACAAGCTGCCCTCCCACTCAAGCACTCACTGCAGGATACGAACCCTCAGTCATTCACACCACACGTCTAATCAGGGGGTGGCGGAAGCGGAATGGACCTCAGAGACCCCTCCACACAACTCCTGCCTCTTCCGGTCACAGCAGGGCCGTGGTACCCCATCTCCTGCCCGCCGTCCTGTATTAGGCTGTCCCGTCGTAGAAGCATCTGCCCTAAGCTTTACATCTCAAGGTGGAAGAAAGAAGGTGGGGAGATGTTTTTGATCAGCAGTTTCTTTCTCTTTCAAGGGCTAGGTGGGCGATGAGGACCACTCTGGCCCCTGACTTGACTTGGTATGTGATTTCCTGATCCCAGTCTCAACGGGGACAAGGCAGGGCACGTGGCCGGGTCTGCATGAGCCAGGGACCCCCTGGGAAAACAAACATGCTCTGCCTTCTTCCTGCCTTGCCCTTCCCCCAGCTCTGTCCCTCTGGCAAACTCTTCTTCATCCTTCAGAATCTCACTCAGGCTCCACCTCTTCCAGGGAGACCCCGATCTCCCTCCGGGCTAGTTCTGAATCCTGCGGGTTCGGCCCCCACGCCTTCTGGCCCCAGAAGGAGAAGTTGTCCCTGCCTCATGGCCTGAGAGTTTCTGCAAAGCCAGGACTTGGTGTCCCTCACGCCGAGCCAGCATCTTCAGGAACATCACACATGGAGTGTCTGCAGAGTGACGAACAAGCCTGCAGCCGGGAGTGGCACCCCTGCCCACCACAGATGCCAGGATCACAACACACGGCCCAGCCACCGCCCAGCAGAACCTTTAAGAAGAGCGCACGCAGCATGATTCCATTTACAGAGAGTTCCAGAACAGGCAAACCAACCTCTGCTGTTAGAGGTGGTCAGGGTGGTGGTGATCTCAGGGGTCAGAGTGACTGGAAGAGACCCAGAGGGGTTTCTGGGAGGCTGGGAATGCTCTGCTTACACAGGTGGGTTCACGCAATAGGAACTGAAGCTGTGCACATAAGTTCTGTGCAACCTCCTGTATGTCATGAATCAGTAACAGGTTTTAAAACAAGACTCCTGACCAGGGGCTAGTGGCGGCCAGGGGTGTGTGAGGCTGCTCACCACCCCCGTCAGCCCAGCCGACTCTACGACTCAGGGGTGGCCGGTCCTCTGTCCCCTGCCACTGCTGCCCACGGGGGTGCGGGCGCAGGCCACCCCGGAGGAGGGTAAGTCCAGGCTGGCTGCGCCCCGCCGGGCCCGGCAGGGCGGGAAAGGCACATGCCGACCCTCCCTCCCCCGGATCTCCACGCCCGCCCCCAACAGACACTCACTCCTCGGACGATGCGGGGACGTGGACACTGGAGCCTGCCTCTCGCCACCCGCCTCGCGTCCTTTCCACTGTGCCCCCAGCCGGCCTGCTCCTGGCCCCCGGACACCCAGGGCTGGCAGGCTTGCCCAGAGCTATGGAATGTTCATGGGGGGGGTCACAGTCCCCCCACGAACTGTGGGGTTCCCACTCCGTTCCCAGGAGACACGATGGGGCGTCCAGCTTTCCTCTGCACCCAGGGGAGGGGGAGGGGGAGGGACGTGCTTGACCCAGACCCTCTCTCTCAGCTTAGCCCGGGGCAGGGGCGGGGGGTGCCTCCAGCCTGCCCTCCTGCCCTACTGGGCTGGCGGCCTCCTAAGCAGGCTCCACCCTGGGGGGCTTGGCTGGGCGGCCAGTGGGTCACAGCCATGCCCGAGGGGGGAACACGCTCAGATGCCAGTGACTCTTGGTCCGTTCTTAAACCCAAAACCATGCTTTATAAATAACTGCATTTAATACGACTTTTTTTTTAAAAGAAACAGGCAGAACAAAACGCTAATAGCGGTTCCCTCTGGGAGGTGGGATTATAGATTATTTTCTTCTTTGTGCTTTTCTGTATTTTCCAAAGAGGGCACTCATTGCTTATATAATTAGAAAAATGACATTGATTTTTGAAAAGAAAAAAAAAAAACCATTGGAGGCATAGTCAAAAACATAAAAATGAGGAGGATTAACAGGAGTTCTTCAGGGTAAAAGTGGCTTTTCATGGGCTACTGTGCTCGGCCCCAAACAAGCCCCACTAAGCCCACCCCCACAGCAGATGAGAAACGTGAGAAAAACCCCAGCGTGCGCGCCACCAGCGGCGGAATTCTGTGCTGTGAGTGGCCCTGGCAACCAGCATGCTCCACCTTGAGAGAAAGGCCCTGAGCCCAGGAAGACTCCCTGTTCCCAAGCTCCCAAGTCTCGGCCCTCGTGCGGCCCCCAGACTTTGCCTTGCTGGGGTATCTCTGCAGACACAGCCGCCTGGCACCTGCTTGTCCCATGGGGGTAACTGTTCCAGGATGGAGGTCGGGTGATGGGACCTCAGGCTGGCCTGGGCCGGCTGGGGGCAGCCAGGGGCTGGAGGACAGGCGGTGTCTCCCCCAGGTGGGTCATGAGTTCAGATCCCTCTGGGGCATGCATCAGCCAGGGAGACAGCGGACCCCAGGGCTGAAATGCAGGCACCCCGCGAAAGTGAGGGGAGGTCAGACGAGATGCAGGGTGGGCAGAAGCACGGAGGCCGTCAGGAAAGTAGCCTGCAGGACAGCGAGAGCACGAGGAATGGGCACGGAGGTTGGATTCTGGGAAAGACGGGCCTCCAACGAGGCTCAGCCCCAGAAGCGCAGGGGGCGGGGTGGGGGCCAGGGGAAGACCTGCTCCCCCTGACCATCAGCTCCCCCAGGCCGGTACCTGTCCTGCCCCTCTCTCTGGTCCCCATGTGCAGAGGCAGGAGAACTTCCACGAGAGTGGGAGCCCCTGGGAGCCCCTAGATCCCCCTCGGTACCATCTGCCATGGAGAGCCCCAGCCTGAGCACACAGACTGGAAACAGAATGTCAGGGTTCAGATCCCACTAGCTCCTGTGTGTCCTCAGGTGGGTAACCCAACCACTCTGCCTTAGTTTCCTCACCTGTAAAATGGGGCTATATTAGTACTTGCCTCTTGGGCTACTGTGAACATACTTGTAAACATGTCAGTAAATCGGTGGAAGTCACCCTGCAGCTGAGCCCCACTGACAGCCCCATTTAGGGTCGCAGTCTGGTGCTGTGGAAGCCACAGGCACCCCTGGGCCACAGAAGGCATCCAGACCTCCCTGCTGGCCCCAGCACCAGCCCTGGGCCCCGAATGCCCATCAGGTCTAAATGCGGGTCACAGGCACCAAGAGAAGGTTCGGAGGGCAAATGTGTGATGATGGCCTTTGGTGACTCAGCCCTCGGGACTGCAGGGCCTTCCGGTTCCAGGAGTGTCTGCTGGAGATGTGTCTCAGGAGAGCCCCTCAAAGCCCCCTCGCTGCTTCCGTTGCATCTCGGCAGGGACCAAGTGTGGGTACAGGCTACCCTGCCACCGAGCAGATGGCAGCATCTCCCCAGCCCCTTGGGGAGGTGGCACCCCTTCAAGGTGGGAAGGCGGGGTGAAGGGGACCACCCCGCTCTGCCCTCCAGCATCACAGATTTGTGCAGATAACATTAGAATCCCCCTGGTCCCCAGTGTGTTCTAGGAAGCCCTTGCAACGTGTATTGAGGGATGAGGTCACAGGAGCTCTGTGTTGACAGGACCATGATGCCCCCCCAGGAGGTCTTGGTGCCCCTCGCAGGCCCGGCATGTCCCCATCCTGGGTCCACACTGCTATTGCGCAGACAGACAGGAGACTCGTGAACCTGTCTGCCATTGGAGCTGCTGCGTGGACCCCACCAGGGTGCCCGTGGTCCCCCCTCCATCAGGTCAGGGGCTAGCAGGGGCTGGCTCCTCCGTGAGCCTCGGGGTTCAGAATTTCCATCACAGGTGGCCACTTGGAGCCAAAAGCAACATTCCTGCAGGCTGGAGAGCCCTGTCCCTGGTCTCTCCACAAAGCAGCTCTGGATAATAGTTCACTTGATGGAGTTGAGCTCAGACCTAAACTACCATCTGGGCCCCAGGGGCCTGGTGGGCTGTCCCCTCCCCGTGGCTCCGAGCTCTTATCTCACAGCGGACGCATCCTGATCTGTGGCACTCGGGGACTCAGGCCCGCTGAGTGGGCGTGGAGGCTCCCACACAGCAGGGCATGCCTGGTGCTTGTTGACTTTAGGGGCCCCCTTTTCCATAAAAAGAATTTAAATAATTGAACAGATTTCCGTGAGCCTCAAAAGTATCATGTATTTCTGATATGAGAAAAAATTTTAAAACATTTTCTTTGACCTTAAAAGTTTGGGGTTTTGGGCTTCCCTGGTGGCGCAGTGGTTGAGAATCTGCCTGACAGTGCAGGGGACACGGGTTCGAGCCCTGGTCTGGGAAGATCCCACATGCCGCGGAGCAACTAGGCCCGTGAGCCACAACTACTGAGCCTGCGCGTCTGGAGCTTGTGCTCCGCAACAAGAGAGGCTGCGATGGTGAGAGGCCCGCGCACCGCGATGAAGAGTGGCCCCCGCTCGCTGCAACTAGAGAAAGCCCTCCCACAGAAACGAAGACCCAACAAAGCCAAAAATAAATAAATTAAATAAATTAAAAAAAAAAAAAAGTTTGGGGGTTTTTTTTCCTTCTAATTTTAAAAGAAATTAAAACACCTTCATGAGCCCCTTAAGGTAGCCGGGGCCCCAGGCACTGCAACCCCTGGCTCCAATTCCTGGGAGTGTCTGGAGCCCCGCCAGTGGCCAGAACCTGGGAGTGGGCTCAGGGGCCGGGAGGGGGGATGAGTGTCCACTATGAACCACCAGGCACTGTGACCCACTGGTCTCGGTACCCCTGCTGTGCAGACCCTCGGGGCTGCTGGAGAAGACGCTTGTGTTCCCACAGCCCTCGGGCCCCTAGCGAAAAATCCACTCAACTTGCCAACGGCAGGACGGAGTAAGCAGAGCAGGCTGCACAGGGGGCCGTGTCCACGGAGTCTGGGGCGCCCGGTGGAGGAAGCCAGCCGTCCGAGGCTCCGTGCTCTGTGTTGGCAACTTCCCTCAGAATACTCTGCGAGCAGCTCCAGAAGTCAGGGAGCAGGGGCTCCAGACTACAGTGAAAGGCCCCTCCTGCGGGGGGCCTGGAGGAACAGGGTGGGGTCACATGCCTGGGCTGCAGGTCCCTGCTCGGTGGGGAGGGGGGGACCCCTGTCTCTGGAGGCCTGACAGCACAGGCACACCGGCCGCCCACCCAGAGCACCTCCCCAGACACCACGGAGGCTCCCACAGCCGCAGAAGTACAGCCACGCCACAGGGACAGTGGGCCCCAGGGCCTGGGAAGTCAGGGGTAACCCGGGGCCTCCTTCCCCAGGTGGTCACACAGATGGAACACCAACAAAAATAACAACAGCCGTCAACAGGTCCCGGCCTCCCCACCTCACCCAATTGCACAACCGGCTCCGGGCTGGCATGCCTGCCAGCCACTCCCTGCGGCCCGATTCATGCCACCCGGAGCCTCCCGCCTGGGTCCCCACTTCCAGCAACAACGAGGAGCCCTGCCACATGGGCAGAGCTCTGACACCCCAGCACCTCCCTGGGCCTCGTGATACCCTGAGCACCGTGTTCCCGGGACCTCTCACGGCAGCAGGGAGACGGAGAGGGCAGGTGGGGAAACTGAGTCTGGGCAAGCTGAGTGAGGGCTGCGAGCAGGGCTCTGGAGTCAGACCTACCTGGTTCGACTCCCGGGCCCACCAGGTTGTCACTAAATGTCTCTGATGCTCAAAACGCCGAGACACATATTTACCCTACAGGCTTGCTGCACAGAGGAAAAGTGCTCGTCCTGCACCCGCTAAGTGCTGGTTTATCCTAAAAAGATGGGGACTTTCCTGGTGGCGCAGTGGTTAAGAATCCACCTGCCAATGCAGAGGATGTAGGTTCAATCCCTGGTCCAGGAAGATTCCACATGCCGCGGAGCAACTGAGCCTCTGCACCACAACTACTGAAGCCCATGCGCCTAGAGCCCGTGCTCCACAACAAGAGAAGCCACCGCAGTGAGAAGCCTGCGCACCGCAACAAAGAGTAGCCCCTGCTCGCCACAACTAGAGAAAGCCCGCACACAGCAACGAAGACCCAATGCAGCCATAAATAAATTAATTAATTAATTTAAAAATTAAAAAAATAATAATAAAATAAAATAAATAAAAAGATGGCTATTATTTTTATTACCAGAGAGGACAAGAGGCCTGAGCCACCAGTGGGTGGTCCACAGCAGAGCCAGGACCACAGTCCAGGTGCCCAGACCCTCACAGCTCAGTCCATCCATCTCTCAGCAGCAAAAGGAGGGCTGACAGCTTCCAACACCACCCATCAAGGGCCGCTGTCCTAAAGCAATCCTTGCCTGATTCTCCCAGGCTCGGAGCTGCCGCACAGGATCTGTTCTGAAATAACTCAGGCTCCCAGTGGTCTTCAGTCAAATGGGGCCCTGGCCTGCTTCCTGCCTTCAGAAAGTCACTTCCGAAGTGGCACAGAAGCTTTCCCTGCCCTTCTCGCCTCCCCTCCCTCAGCCTCACCAGCCCTGGGCTCATAGGACCTCCGGGAAACTTCTATGGGGGCTCTGGGACACACCAGCTGGTCCCACCACCGGCCCTGAGCTCACTCAGGCTGGCAGAGAGGAGCTGGGACACTAGGAGGCGCTCATGAGCTGCCATCCGGCCCTGGCAAGATCCGTCTGGGGCGGCCTCAGTGGGGCTGGACAAGAGCTCATTTTAAACCATTTCAGGTGGAAACACGGATGGTTCCTCTTTACTGGCAGGTTCCAAAGAAGGTTAGCCCCTTCTTCTCCCTCTTGGCTGACGCTGGCCGGAACAAAACAAGGAACATCTCAGACGTGTCGCCTGGATCCTGCCAGGCCCCACTCACGGCCTCCGCGAGACCGATGAGGCCTGGGGGTGAAACACCCAGAAACAAGCAGAGGGACAGGCCTGAGCCCATTCGGCTGCGAGGTGGGGGCCCTGGGGCCAGAGCCGGTGGCAGCCCCCGACTCCGCCAGCCTCAGCCTCCTCACCTGTAAAAGGGCCCAGGGGTCGGGGGGCACGGGGGCGTAGTCGGGAGAGCCACGCTCCTCGAGCTTTTAAATGCCTTTAAAGTAGAACTTCCACCCCAGCCCAGTGGAATTTGCAAGGAAGCCCGATACAGACAAGGGAGCTGCTCGGGCTGAATTAGGGCAGGGTCTGGAAGCCCTGCTTGGTCCCCCTAATTCCCTGAGGGACCAGAGCAGAACTGGGGCTCGGGCCCGGCCTAAGGACAGGCCCGGAGCCAGCTGTTCTCTCAGCCCTGGGCTCTGAGCTCCTCCGGCAGCTGGGAGCAGCTCCTCTCCGTGCCGGCCTCCCGCCCAGCATGACTTCACAGCAGGCACCCCTGGAAGCCAACGCGATTTAAAAACCTACTGGACTAACCCAGAACGCTCCAGAAACAAATGGACAGTACTCATAGGTAACACTGCACACAGTGGAGGGTTCAGAGCACCGGCTATAGAGTAGACTCCTAGGGTTCAAAGACGGGCTCTCATCAGCTCTGTTACCTTAGGGGAGTTACTCAACCTCTCTGATATAATATGTTAACCATTCCATATCATTGTTTTGAGGGTAAACGAGCTAATGGAACAATCTCTGATGAAGTAGGTCCTGTGTCCGTCACTGTCACAATTAGTGTTTTCCCAACAACCTTAGGAAGGAAACACATCTACACTGAGGACGCTGAGGTACAGAGAGGTTTAGTAACCAGCCCACAGCCACACAGCTGCACATATGGGGGCAGCAGGTCCCAGAGCCTGTGTGCTTAACCACTAGGCTCCAAGGACCAAGGCACACCAGACAATACCCAGACCTCGTGAACATCTTTATGTGGAACTATGTGCAAGTGCTGACTGCTACTTTATACCGCCAGATCAATGAGCTCTTCCCAGCCCTGTGTAAGCCAGAGCCAAGCTACTGACAGAAACCACGAGAGATGTTTGGTCAGGAACCAGAGAGGAAGGGGACGGGGCTCATCACAGCCTCACCTGTACCTGCCCAGCTCACCCGTATCTCACCTGTAACTCCTGTGGGATCTCACAGCACCCTGCAAGACCAGCAGCAGCATCTGTTTTTCACAGATGGGAATGGAGCACAGAGAGGTAACGCAGCCCGTGCAGGGTCGCACGCTGGCTAGGCGCTGGCTCAGAGATGTCATCCCCTGCCACAGACCCCAAAACCCAGGCCCTTCCCCCTTCCCCCGCCCAGGCCCCGCCCAGGCCGGGGCTGCTCAGGCTGAGCCGTGCACCCGGGCCTCCTCCCCACGCTGCTGCAGCTTCTGACGAGCCAGTGCTGCCCCCTCCCTGCCACCGGCTCTCTCTGCAATCTCACATACAGGAGACTCCAAAAACTGAAAGAAAGCGCGACAGGGCTGAGGTGGAGGAAGAAATCCAGGCAGCTCCAGCGCCTGAGCTCCCAGCACCGGGGCAAAGACGGTGATGCCAGTCTCCCGAGGGGCATCCGCTCCCGAAACTCGGGGCCACGCAGCCTGCCCCACCCCGCTCCGGCTCAGCACGCCCTGGGGCCTGGAGGGCAATCCTGCCGCAGCAAGGGGCTCTGCTCCAGCCGCCCAGCACCTCTGGGCTCCTGCCCGTCCCCACACTTTGTCGCTCAGAGCCTGCCGTCCTGTGACCACACGAGGTGGGACATCAACCGGGGCAGACGCTGTCCCTGCTGAGCAGGCGAGCCCCAGAGTGCCACCCCCGCCCCACGTCCCCCTTCCCCCTGCACTCCGCACCTCACGGAGTCCTCCTTGGGCACCCCAAGTCCCCAGGACACACACTCCGTGCCCAACGCTGGGCTGGGGACCCTCCCGGCCACTCGGTACCCGCCGCACAGGGCAGAGCACACGAAGGTGCCTGCGAAGCTGAGCGCCTCCTGGGTGCCCTCTAGGTGGCAGGAGCAGACGGCCTGGCAAGGGTGGGCTGCGTCTCCGCGCATGGGGGTGGGGGGTGGGAGCAGCTGCCCCTCCTCCCCTCTCGGTAAGCCAACCGCGCCCTATTTAAAGAAAGGTCAACTTTGCTAATCCAGCATCTATCCTCTCGGAGTGCCTGGCCCCATGACAAGCCACGCTCTGCCCGGCTGCCACAAGGTCGTGAACAGCAAGAAAAATCTCACGTGGTTGCACCTGCATGTTTCCCTCCCCCCATCCAAGTACGTAAACTTGTGAGCTCTGCCCACCATTCCGCCACAAAAGGGGAGCACATTTGGGAGAATGGGTTGGAAATCTGAGGACGTGGGCGTGAATTTTCAAAGCGGTGTCCTGAACGCCCCGGTTCATGACACCCTGTGATTCTACCCAGGAGCGCGGGCCTGGCCAAGCCCGCCCCCAGGAATGCCCGGGCATCTGGAGGGTCAGGCCAGCAGCCTCAGATGTGGCTCTGCACACATGTGGTTTCACAGACCTACCTACCTCCTGCACCTGTATATTCCTTCAGCTCCTCCTGCACCGAAGGTGCTGAGGATACTTCCCCCAAATCTCCATTTTACAGATGAGAAAACTGAGGCTCAGCTGGTAGGTGGTAGAGCCAGGATTTGAGCCTGAGTTTCTCTGTCTTCGGAGCACATGATCGCCACAGGAGCACCAGCCCAGGTGATACTCTTCTTACACCACGTAGCTAGGCTTTCATGGGGGCAAAAGGACAACCTTGACAGACATGCTGGCAACTGCCCTGGAACACCCTTACCCTGGGCACAGTGGGCGGCTGCTCCCACCCTTCTCACCCCCATGCAGGCGAGGCAACCCTGGGCGAGTCAGCATCTTCCCCGGAAAACAGGAGACTTTCCCTGCCTACCCGGGAGCCTGGGTGAGAACCACAGACGTGAAAATGGTCTGGGAAGCTGAAAGGCCTCTCCCGATGGGGAAGACCGTTGTTACTCAGCTTAACAGACCGGAGTGTCCACCACATGCGAGGCACTGGCGGGGTCGGGGGGACAACGAAATTGGCAAAAACCCAGTCCTTTCACTCAAGGAACAGGGAGGGTGAGAGGAGGGAGACAGATGAGCCAGCAAGGTCTGGGGTCTCCCTCCCTTGTGGAAGGCAGCCCGGTGCCCTGGCATGGGAGGGGGCGGTGAGAGGGATGGCAGGCCAGCAGGGCCAGGGACTGGCCATATACAGGGGGACTGAGCAATCAGGAAAACAGAGAGAATAATGGAAGCAGCCTTCTCCCCGTTGGCGGACAAAGGTACAAATGTGCAAAGGCACAAGGCTGGGATGAGCCCTGTGGTGCTGGGCCAGAATCAGAGGTATCGGTGTGAACCCATGGTTTTCTATGGGTACCAATAGGAACGGAGACACAGGGGGATGGACGTGTGAATCACACATGCACACACATGCATGTTTCCCACCTCTGTCCACAGAGAGGCTCTGAGAGAAGAGACATCCAGAGGCAAGAGAACATCTAGCGCCCTGGTCTTTTATTCTAAATATCACTTTCCACTCAAAGGAATGGGGTCTCCTTGGAGAAATGGCTGACTCCAGGGCTGATGCAGAGACAGAACACGATGAGCCTGAAACATCTCTTGTGCCAGAAAGTAAGGAAGGGCTGGAGAATCCGTTGGCGGGGGAGGGGGTCAAAAGTACACAGATCCAGCTTCAAGAGGCTGCCACTGGCCACACCAGGGACCATCTGAGCATCAAAATCGATTATGGTTGTAACAGATTATAACCCACTGGATTAAACAGGAATCCATGAGTCTGCACTGGTATAAATGAGTAAGCGGGGAGAAGAAAACATTCTTCCCTACAGTGGAACATCAATAACAAATGAAGAACAAATGATGGAATTACTTGGTAACCATCACAGAAATAACTAACTCAAGAAGCAGCAACAGACATTAAAACTAGTGGATGAAAGTACGATGAGGAATGGGATTTTTACTCAAAGTATCTCCCCACGAGCAGTTATTAATTACAAAGGGAAGAAAACCCATAACTTTATGTAACTCTATGGCAGCCTCCATCTTAATCAAACCACGTTAACATCATTGTCATTTGGGGCAAACTGACACCACAAGCCTCCTAATATGATGCACACGGCATCACTTCTGTGGTATTCTGGCCTCAAATGCATAACCTGGGTCATTTCACAAGGAAGCATCAGACGAAATGACTGTCCTGAAATCTTCAAAATGGTGGGACTTCCCTGGCGGTCCAGTGGTTAAGACTCTGCGTTTCCACCGCAGGGGGCGCGGGTTCGATCCCTGGTCGGGGAACTAGGATAGGATCCCGCATGCTGTGCAGCGAGGCCACACACACAAAAAAAGCAACACGGTCAACATCATGATAGTCGAGGCAAGGCCTTAGTGCCCCAGATCAGAGTCTAGAGAAAGGACCATGGAGCTGCTTGCCCCCAGACTGGATCTCCCTGTCTATAGAGGAGTTGTTAGTGGAATAACCGGTGAGACCTGGACCTGCGTCCGGCTCTGGGAGAAGGATATACATGGAATCTGTCTTTTTTGGAAATCTCAAAAAGGGTTTGGAAATAAGAAGAATGTGGGAACTCAAGGGAGTGCCAGATAATTCCGCCGGAGGTGAGGTGTGTTTGGGGTACAACAGAAACGGCGCTGGAGTGGGAACCCACACAGACCCCAGACTGCCACAGGATCCCCTTGACCTTGAGACAGCCCCTCTGCCACTCTCAGCTGCCCATACAGAGCCAGGGGTCCCCTAAGGCCCTTCCAGCTAGGAAGACCCTGGGAATTCCATCATCAGAGAAGATCTTAAAGACAGCAGGATTCAGGCCAGCCAAGGACGGGGGTGTGGGGACGGACGGGAGGGGAGCCTGGAGGGGCTGGGAGGCCCGGTCTCCCCGGCGCCCACAGGGATGCTAGGAGGCCCCTGGCCAGGAACACTGGAAGTTCTCAGCGCCCCCCTCCCCTGGGCAGGTGCCAGGGGAGCTGGAAAAGGAAAAAGACCCTGGAGAGGATGGTGGGGGGTGGCTCCACCTGCCTCGGGCCTGGGATCCCGCTGCCAGGAGGGTCTTGCCGCAGCTGCAGGAAACCCCCAGGC
The DNA here is from genome assembly GCF_009873245.2 of Balaenoptera musculus. NCBI lineage: Eukaryota > Metazoa > Chordata > Mammalia > Artiodactyla > Balaenopteridae > Balaenoptera > Balaenoptera musculus. The sequence goes on from NC_045800.1 coordinate 7,698,762, forward strand.
CCAGCACCTCCGTGTTCTCCATGAGGGGTGGCAGGGGAGGGGTGAGGGCCCAGGGTGGAGGGCGTGGGCTGAGGAGGCCTGGCTCCCGTGTGTGCAGGGGGACTGGGTGTGAGTGTGCGTGAGTGTGCAGGTGTGAGCGGATGTGCATCCCGGCCCTGGCTTCGAGGCGCCCTCTAGCGGCCCCAGCTGAAAGCGGCGTGAGGAAGAAGGGAAAATGAGCGCTGACCCTGAAGGATCTGGAAAGAGGAAGCAAAGCCAGGGGCGGAGACGATGCACAGGAGTGGGGACAGGAGGAAGGACACAGAGGGGAGAGTCTGGAGGAGAAAACAAGCCCTGGCGCGCTCCCCTGGGATCCTCCTCAGGGCACAGCGCGTCTTGGAGGCCGACCCCCTGCCCAACCCTCTCAGGTCTTCACCAGGCCCCTCCCTCCCCGGGTCAAAGGACCCTCCCAGATGACGAGGGGCAGGTGGGCTTGGACTGGACACATCCAGGCGGGCCTGGGCCTGCAGCAAGGGGAGCCTTGAGTCCGCCTTCTGAGCCCCTCTGTCCAGCGAGGGCTGACTCAGGCCCCTCTACCCGGACACACCCTCACCCACCACCCCCAGCCTGGGGCCTGCCATCTGCGAGTCCAGACACGACGGCCCTGGACGTCCATCCCGTGCTGGGGCGGCTGGGATCCCGCCCTCGGGCGGCCACCCTTCCGCAAGTCCAAGTGCGTACGTGGTGTGTGTGTGTGTGTGTGTGTGTGTGTGTGTGTAAGCCAGGGCATGGGACCTGAGCGTGTCGGGGTGACGCTGTGGGGAGGAGGTCACAGACGGCTGCGTATGCGTGGTGGCCCAGAGAAGGCGCTGATTTCAGTCGCAGGGACCGGAGTCCTCACCCTGATCCCGTCCGGATGAAACACCTCGGAGGGTGTCCTGGCACCATGCAGGGAGGCGGGAGGAGCCGGAGCGCCCGTTCACAGGCCAGGGATGGGACTGCACTACGAGGACGCCTGTGTCCAGAGACTCAGGGTCCTGCGTGTGAGCGGGGAGCCCGGCTGGGCCTCGGGGGTCAGGGCAGAGCTGTGCGCGGGCTCAGGGGCCTCAGGGTACTTGGGTTGGTTTCTGTTCTTAAACGAACAGTGTTGTACTTTCAGGTGGTCTTTCTTTTTAAGAATTCCCCAAATTCACAAACCTAAGGGGGTGTGGGTGGCACAAGCGTACTTTAAAAAATAACTGTTGTTCTGATAAGAGTGCTATACTTTCATCATACAATGTTTAGAAGACACCCGATGATGCAAAGATACAACCAAATCCTGCGTAACAAGCAGCTGTCTTTCCTTCCCATCTCTGCTACTCATGCACCTATACACCTGCATCTATACTTGTGGTTTTAACCGCTGGGCTCCAGCTCTGATGCTAACAGCCCAGGACCCAGAGGGGGAAGTCAGGCTTGAACGGCAGGCCCAGCTGGAATAACCGAGTACAAGTGCCCCTGCCTTGCCTGGGCCGCAGTTTCCGCAACTGCAAGTAGGAGGTGGCGACACTGACATTTCAGGGTCTGTCAATGGGGAAATGGGACCAGAGGTACAGAAACGACCTGGCGCCCACAAGTGCCCATTAAATGTCAGCAGACTCAGAATGGGTGTGAGGCTTTATTTAGCCCTGGCCTCTGGCCACTGCAGTGCCGTCTTCGGCCTCCCCAGCCGGAGGTCTGCCAGCCTCCCCGGGTCATCTCTAGTGATGAGGACTCACCCCTCTCCAGGCAACCCGTTCTATTTCGGGACAGCTCTGACGCACCTTCATGGGCAGCTTCCTCTGAGGTTAAATGAGGTTCCTTCCAGCACCTTCCAGTACCCCTTCCCCCACCCCACCCCCACACAGGAGGCGAGGGGAGGGCTCAGGGTTAGCTGGCTTTAACCACAAAGCCAGCAAACACATGACTTCTGGGGCTGCCACCTGTCACCTCCCGCAGCCAGGCCCTTGGGTGTGGTCACATGACCGACTTCGGGGCCAGAACAGCTCATCCTCACGAGGCCCCTTTCCTCGAGCGGGGCTGAGTGCAGAGTGTCGTGCGAGAGAGCAAGGACAGGAGGGACCTGCTCGGTCCTGAGAGCCCCACGGCGGCCACTCTTGGTTGGTGAGACCCAGCGCGGGCTCGGAGCTCCTGCAAGACTGGGCTAACTGGGGGCAGCAGGGTGTGAGAGTACTCAGGACACAGGCCCTGGAGTCAGGCAGAGCTGCGTTCGAATCCCGACTCCCACACTGGTGGGCTGTGTGGCCTCGGGCGAGTTACTCTACCTCTCTGGGCTTCCATTTCCACACGTATAAAGGGGAGTGAGAAGAGGGGCAGCCTCCAGGGCGGTTGTGAGCTTTAGATGAGCTGAAGCAAGATGCATGTGAGCACCTGCCACAGGCTCTGGCATGTGAGACACCCTCTGGGAGGCACTGCCCTGTTCTCACGTCTTCCTCGCCAGCTTGTGGCGAGGCCGGCCACAAGAAGGCCGGCCTCCTTCTCGGGGTGTCACACGGTTGAGGAGCAAGTGCGAGTGGCAGGTCCAGAGCACGCACCTCCCGAGGTTTGTTGAGGGGCTCCTGGAACGTACTAGCTGGGCTCAGGGGGACTAGAGAACCTGCTGGGCCTTCATCCCCGTCCGCCTCCTGAGCTGTCCAGGACTCCCCGAGTTACCTGCAGGTTCCCAGGAAGCAAGTTCCTCGGGCTAGGAGGCTGCCGACGGGGTCCTAACTGGGCCCCCCACCAGGCCTCGTGGCCTCACTCTGCAGCCACCTCCTGGCCTCCGCCTGGGACGCCCCCCTCAGCCTGGAGCCCCCCGCCTCAGCCGGCTGGTCTCTCCAAGGAGGGCGAGGAGCCCAGCAGGGCTGTATACAGTTTGAAAACCTTTCCCCTCTTGCCCTGGGCACGAAGCAGCCTTGGTCAGGGACCAAGAGGATAATGAGAGTCAGGTACCAGAAAGTGCTACTAGTTCTGTCCCCCAGCGACCAGCCAATCAGAGGGCAGGGAAACCAAACCAGTGCAGAGGACGTGGACTCAACCCAGGAAAGCGGTGGGTGGGAGGGGACGGGGAGACGGGCGGGTCTGGCCCTGCCAATCCCACCCTGACCCGCCACTGACCCCACCACCGGTGCCTACCTCTGCCTGCCCAATGCCCTCCCACCCCAGGCCCCTGGGGGTCCCTCCTCAGTCTCCCACAGGGCCCAGGGTCTAGGCAGACTGAACCGCTGGGGGCTGACATTGCCCCCCCAAAGCCCTAGGATGCAGGGGATTTGGGAAGGATGGCTAAAGGGTTCAGAATGATGGAGTGGTGTCGACCCAGCTGTGGTGACGGCTGCACAGCTCCGTGAACATTTGAAAAACGACTGAATTGTACGACATACGAGTTATTTCTCAATAAAGCAGTTACCAAAAAAAACACAAAAGGCGGCATATAGGCTCAAATCTGGGTGTGCCCCCCTTCACTGTGTGACCCCCGGTGAGCTGAGGGACCTCTCAAAGCCCAGGGGTGCCTCCCACAACCTCCATCCCCCTGCAAGACCGAGGCTGCCTGCTGGGCTGACCGGCTGGCCCACCAACGTTCCACAGTCGATTTCGCCGAAGATTGGTTCCCGGAGCCCTCCCCCAACTGGCAGCCAGGACTGGAGTCCGAGGGACCCAGGGGGGAGCCCCCAAGCCCAGCATTAAGCCGTTCTCCCCAGCTGGGCGGGCTGCAGCCAGGCCGTAGGTGGTCGTCTCCTGTTTCTGTGCTCGGCCTGCAGCCCCAGCTGAAGCTACGTGGAGCCTCCTCCCCAGCTGGGAGCGTCTTCCAGAAGCCGGAGGCTCGGGAGTGTTCATCTACGAGGGCAGGCGGTCCCTCCCGGTGCACACGTGGGAAGGCTCCTTGGCAGGACACAGGGACGGAGGGCTACCACCCACGACCCCAGCCTGCAATAGCCTCACGGTGACAACTGTGACTGCTGAAAAATTAACACCCAGGATCACTCACTTCCCTCAAATACCACCTGGCACTAGAAGAAAAACCCATTTCCTTCCGAAGGGAAACCAGAGTCTCCTCTTAAGGAAGCTCTTTGAAGTCACTGGCTGCAAAGTGACGAGAGACAGGGTCAAGGGCCACGCTTTGGCGGCAGCTGTGTCAGGAGTGCAGCCCCGTCGGGCCCTGGGTGGTTCCACCCCAGCGTCTGGTTCCACCATCACATTCTCTGTACCCCGCCTCCTTCAGCCTTGTGCAGAGTGCGTGGAATCTCAGATCCGCCAGCCCCGCTGCCGGGTGGAGAGCGACCACGGGCACCCCAGCCCCAGCTGAGCTTCGGTGCGGGTGGAGCGCCAGTCCCAGCCCAGGGACACCTGGCATCCAGGCCCAGGAAACTCTCCCTCGTGAGTCCAAGACGGCAAACTGCTTGTCAAGAACGTTCTGGACTCATAAAACATCTCCCACCCGTGAGTAAATAACAAATAAGAGAATACCCAAAGCAGGCTCCAGGTAGCCGGATTATTTACACAGCGCGACCAGCGTGGGCCTTGGGCAGTGACGCCTGCCACCGTGCTTGGGAACCAGGCGCCAGCCGTGCTTTGCAGCGTGGGACGGAGCACAGGGCGACGGGGGAAGCGTTCAGGGTGTCCCCGCTCCGCTTCCGGCATGTATCCAGGAGGAGGGTCAGGTGGGGATACAAGGAGGCGTGAAGGGACAGTGAGATGTCCTGACAGCTTCCTCCTCCACTGGGGACAGGCAGGGCATCTGGCTCCTGAGAAGAACGTGGCTCACCTGAATTTGCCAGATGGGGGTACACAGGGCCTGGCCCCAGCCCCCACGGAAGATGAGGCCTGTCCTTAGGAGAGAAGGAGGGGGGCTATGGTGCCTGGGGGTGGGGACAGCAGTCCTCCCGGACACGCCCCGCATTAGTCAGACACCGAGCCCTGCCTGTGCCCTGCAGTGAGCCTGGGACCGTGACTCCTGCAGCTCCTCAGAAGCTGACCCCCAAGGGCTGGATGGTCCCGGTAGGAAACCGGTGGCAGAAGCACCCACCTGGGGTAAGAGCCAGGCTCCAGCCCGGCCTCTGCCTACCCTCGCTGGGCGGCCCTGGGCAAGGCTTCAGCCATCTCAACGGGAAAGGCCTCTGGCAGTGGGGGAGCCAGCACCCTCTGGGTATCCGGGACTCCCCGGGACCATGAGGATGTGCCAGCAATGGTCACAGGGCCCTGTGGAGTCGGGATGGCGTCTTGAGGAGACTGGAGGAACAGCAGCCTCCTGGCCTCAGGCTGGAAGGTTCTGCCAGCAGGCCCAGTGCGTCAGACATGCCAGGAAGGGGCAGGTGGGGAAAACGCCCGAAAGGCCTATACCTGCCAGCCAGGTGAGGGCCACACCCTGGCTGGGCTGGACGTTCAAGTGGAGCAGGTATGAAAAGAAAGCCTTGTACGGCTCTGTCTACAGCTTGGCTGCCCGGCTGCCCGGCTGGGCGGGGGTGTGTCTGCAAGCTGTCTGCCCCGGGAGCCTCTCTGGCTCCAAACACTGGGGTTGCTGGAAGGGATCCAGCCCCCTTCCTGTAAGGGGCCTGAGCCTCCCGCTGGTCCTGGGGGGCAGGCCCTGTGAAGCCCTCCTTCCAAAGCTCAGGGGCCGCTGTGACCTCTCCCCACTCTCCCCACTCTGAGACTTCACACTTTTCTCTTTGGGCCATTTTCTGATAAAAGTAGAAAGAAGTGGGCTTCCCTGGTGGCGCAGTGGTTAAGAATCCGCCTGCCAACGCAGGGAACACGGGTTCGAGCCCTGGTCCGGGAAGATCCCACATGCCGCGGAGCAACTAAGCCCGTGTGCCACAACTACTGAGTCTGCGCTCTAGAGCCCACGAGCCACAACTACTGAGCCTGCGCGCCTAGAGCCCATGCTCTGCAACAAGAGAAGCCACCGCAATGAGCAGCCTGCGCACCGTAACCAAGAGTAGCCCCCGCTCGCCACAACTAGAGAAAGCCCGCGCGCAGCAAAGAAGACCCAACGCAGACAAAAATAAATAAACAAAATAAATTTTTTAAAAAAAAGTAGAAAGAAGTGAGGGGAATGAAGACATGGAAGGTCACAGGGAGATCTCACGGCCATGGGAAAGTCCAAGTCCCACACCCCCAGCAATGCCGTGGCCCCAGACAACCTCACGTGTGTGTGTGTGTGTGTGTGCGCGCGCGCGCACAACTAGAAGATGCTGGCCTGAGGGGCACCTGCAGCGGGGCTGTCCAGAGGCCCTGTGCGGCCCCCTCCAGCCTCCCTCCCTTTCCAGCGCCAGGACGGGCAGGACACCCGGGTTTCACTTGGCTCAGCCTCCCCATCCGACCCTTGGCCTCAAGCCAGTGGAGAAGCCACGTGGCCAGGTATGAGCACCAAGCTCCCTCACCGCACGGCTCTCGGCCACCTGTGCCTGGTGACAAGGCCATCCTCCACCCGCCTCACTCCCCCAATTCAGTCAAGGCTGGACCAAGGCCACCAACAGGGGACACAGTGCACAGGGCTGATGCCCTGCTGACCCATCCAGTGGCCCTTGGCTCCTGTGAGGCCACTCAGGGCCACTCAGAGGGAGGCCCAGCACAGTAAGGACGCAGACCCTGCCCCTGCCCGGCTCACGTCTGGTGCAGACATGGGCCCCAATGACCTTCAAACCTAGTGTCGCCGGCTCACAGAGGTGGCCAGAGGGGTGGAGAGCTCCAGGGGCAGGCAGGGCAGCCCCAGAGGGAGGAGCTGGGTGCTGCCCCGGTGACGCTGGCCGAGTCACCAGGGCGCCAAAGTGCCAAGGCTGCTCACTGGCCCCAAGCCGGCTACACGTCTACAGAGAGCACCATGCAAGGTGCCACGGAGGTCTTGTGCACCGAGAGTGCCATCTGCAGGGAGAAGGGGGCGGTGCAGGGGCCCCGCTGTCCACCAGAAATGCACTAAGCGCCAATGGATGCGAGCCGTGGAGACAAGCTAGGACTTTCTAGTGGCCACATTAACAAAAATAAGAATAAGCAGGTGAAATTAACATAAGGCATCAGGATTACAACATGCAATCAGTGTAAGATATTATGAATGAGTTTGTCACATTCTTTTTCTCCCACTTAGTCTGAACTCTTGTGTACGTGCACTTTTAACACGTCTCAATTTAGACCAGCCACATTTCAAGTGCTCCCCAGCCATCTGCGGCTCGTGGCTTCCGCATTAGACAGTGAGGCTCTAGAGATCGGCCAAGGGCAGAGAGGTCCTCTGCCTGCTTTGACGGCACGGAGCCCAGCCTCCTGTCCCGCCATGCGGCCTCCCCCTCGGGTGGCTCCATCACCACCTAACCTGCACTGAGGCTCTTGTCCCTCCGCCCTGCCTGCTAACAAAGGCAGATTTACAACCTCACAACAAACAAATCAAAAGGTCTGAAACCTTAAATACCTCCAAGAAAAGACACGCTAAGCCCCAGCCTCTCCACGCAGAGCCAGGTGGGGCTGCACCGGGAAGCAACAGACATCACCAACGGCACCGGCATCACCTCCCCGTTGCTGATGGCTCCCTGTGCACCATGCGCTAAACAGTACTTACCTATAGCATTTCCTCAGGAATTTAAAATTATGAAGAATGGTCATGGGGAGATGCCACAAAACATTGTTCAAGAAAAGGGCAGGTTGCGAAATAATATAATACCGTTTTTATAAAGAGAAAAAACCAAAATATTATCCATGTATTACCTACACAGAGAAGGCCGTCTGGAATGATCTGGCCAACTGTTGATGGGGTTTGTCCCTCTGGGAGACGGGGTGATGGGGGACTCAGAAAAGTGCCAACCCCGGAGGTGTAAGGTAGGACACAGCCGCCCGCACACCCACCTGCCCATTCGAGGGCTTCCCGACTGGGTGTGTGGACCCTCCTCAGTGACCCAGAGACCTAGTGGCACGCTTGGGGCCTGGGGCAGGGGCAGTACCTTCTCAGTGTATAGGGGCATGGCTTAGGCTGGGCCAGAAAGACCCCAACTGTGGCTACATTTAATCGAGACAGACGTGTTTTTCTCTCTAAGAAACCAGAAGAAGCAGCCCAGTGCAAAAAACTACATGGCTCTCGCTCTTCACCTCCTTCTGAGCCTCAGCTCCGTGCTCTCAGTGAGGAGGTGCCACTCCTGCGCTCATGGGTCAAAGGTGCTCACCGAGCTGGGCTGGCTACTGATGGGGCGGCACCAGGGGCGGGCGGCACCGCACAGCAGAGCATCAACCAAAGGGCGCTAAGTCCCACTGTTCAGCAGCTTCGGGGGAAGCGGGCACTGGGGACCTCGGGTTTCCAGGCTGGCCTCTGGGGGAGAATGCTGATGAGGTTTCCAGTGGGGTCCCCCTCACTCCCTTAGGCCGGAGAGAGCCGAGGAAGCCCAGGAAGCCCTCGTTTGAGGACCTGGGGAAGAAAGGAGGTGTGCTGGGGGCTTCAAGGTGGCCTCTGGCACCCTGGGAGGTCCAAGAGGGGGCTGGAAGGGACTTTCTGGCCCTGGACCTTAGGGGTACTGAGACTTCCTCACTCACCTTGTGTCCACCTACGTGACCCAAACCCAAAGGCCGCGTGTGTCTCTCACACAGGAACGGGCCTCGGAGTGAGGGTCAGGCCCTCTAATCTATTCCTCTGACCCGTCTAAGCAGACCACCCAGGACTGATGTAATCCATCCCTCCCCCAACATCCAAATACCCCAGGGTAACCATGTTTTAACTAAGTCTCTCCAGCATACACAAAATGGTACTTTCTCTGAATGGCCACAATCAAAACCATCTAGAATAAGCCAAGACAACACTGTGATGTCTGAGATACTCTAAAAGGCTAAGCAAGCCAGGCCCAGACACCGCAGGGCACATCCACGCGCCCCCGACAGGTGCCCGTCAGCAACCTGCCCGAGGCTAGGCTGACTTCTGACCCAGCAAAGAAAACACTCTGGAGACAGAGGTTCAACTCCAAAGTGTCCCTGACTCACCCCTGACCACGGACCTGTCATCTCTAGGTGAGAGATGGATACAGTGGAGGAAAAGGAGGGAGAAGGTGACCAGAGGAGCTGGGCGCCCAGGAGCCGTCCCCTCCGAGCACAGTGAGACATCAGCCACGCTGAGGAGAGGAGTGCGGCCCAAGTTCAAGCCGGCTCTCTGTGGGCAGCGGGCTCAACGGCTGGCCAGAGCCTTCCATTTGCTGTCTCCGCACTACACCCTATTCAAATCTCAGTTTTGAAACTCAGACCCTTTTTATGTACCACTCTCTGCTACAAGAAGGCGTCCAGGCCCGTCCTTAGGGGACAGTTACAAAAACGTCATCGGATGCCCAGCTACTGCTCCTCCATTTGGGAAAAAGTAACCCCCTTTATTTTGGAGAAGAAAACAAACGAACACCTGGTCACCCCAGGAATCCACGAGGCAGGCAGGCAGATGGCGGGCAGGCTGGCGCGGGGCACTCACCTGAACTTCCCGGTCCGCACCTGCAGCGCTCTCATCCCACACCGCTGGGCACCGCTGACGTCACCCACGATGTCGTCTCCGATCATGATGGCCTGTCGTGCAGTGAGTGAAAGGCACTCAGAAGTGATGTCAAGACAGTTTTCCTCCTGTGCGCCCTCATCTTTTTTGACATAATAAACCTCTTGACTTGATGCTTAAAACCACCACCATACAAAGTAAACGAGGTAATATCATCATCATATTGATTAAAAGTCAACGCACTTGAATATATCTCCCACTGCCCAGCATGGGCTGCGGCTCTGAATGATGCATATTTGGGCAATTTAAAATCAATCAGCGGGTATCAAAGTGATATAGTGCCACAAGGGCACACGAGGAGGCTGACGCTATCTCACCTCTAGTCGAACACAGGTTGAATTTTACCTTCAGCTAAATACTCTGTAACCAGGTTATTTTGCCAACCATTGGTTCTGTGAAAACTAAGTAAATTTCTGGCAAATCTTTGTAGCCCAAGTTTAGGTTTTGCTTTCCATGCTGAATTGACTACCTATAAAAAGCAACAACAAAAAAAAAACAGAAAGAAAAAAGAGCAAACAAAAATACACACTCTAACACACACACACACACACACACACACACACACACACACACACACACACACACACGAGATGCTCACAGCCTGGATATCATTTCAAAAAGCAGCCCCTCCCACCTGAAGCAACTAGAAAACCAGACAAACCAAATGCAATAACAGTTTTCAAGACACTGGTCATCAGGCAATGAAGGAGGATTCCTGAGACATAGGAAACAAATGACATGGATCCTACAAATGCCCCAGCTTACTGCCTTCAGAGTTTCCAGACTGTGAGCAAAGGGAGGAGGAACTAGGTAGAGCCCAGACTCCCTGAATTGAGGAGACGGAGCTAAGAGCTGGGAGACTAAGGCAGGGTATCCCGAGAAGAGAGGGCTACCCGGAGAACTGTGGAGATTTACAGACGGTCCCCCCGAATGATGCAGTGTTGGGTAGACTGCTAATGAGCACAGGCAAGTGAGGAAACCACCCAAGGCCAGGGAAAGAATCACACCAAAAATTAAAACAGTGCCGGGACCTCACACAGGGTTGGGTTTAGTGTCTGTTCCCACCAGCCAGACTGGAAAATCTCATAATTCACAGGGCACTGGGTAGCATTCTCAGAAGCATCTTGCCTCAGCAGTGAGGAATAATTAGCCCTAGACTAAACCCTGCTCTAGTGCTGCCTCCCAAACCTTCAAAGCAAGATCTGGAAGGATCAAATTGTTTCCAAGTGATTTAACGGCATCCCAGAACAAAGCACAAAAATATTTATCGGCATATAAAAATATCTAGCACTCACAAAAGGTAAAATGCACAATGTCTGGCATCCAATTAAAAAAATAATCAGACATGCAAAGATGACAAATATCACACACAGTGAAGAGGAAAATCAACCAAAACAGACCTGGAACTGACACAGATGTGAGAATTAGCAGGCAAGGGCATTAAATCAGTTACTGTAACTGTATTCCACATGTTCCCAAAGTTAAGTAGAGAGACATGGAAGGTAAAAGAAAAGATCCAAATCAAGCTTCTAGAGATGAAAACTACGATGTCTGGACTGAAAAAAAAAAACAAAAACACTGGATGAGATTAAATCCAGATTAGACAATGCAGAAAAAAGATTTATGAACTTGAAGACACAGCAATAGAAACTATCCAAAATGAAACACAGGGAGAAAAAATAATTTTTAAAAGATGAACAGAGAAACGGTGAGCTATGACAAAACTTCAAACAGCCTGGTATAACTGGAGTCCCTGGAAGCAAGATGAGAGAGGGGGAGACAGAAACAATGTTTGAAGAAATAATGGCTGAAAAATTTCCAAATTCAACAGAAATGATAAATCCACAGCTCCGAGATCCCAATCAATACCAAGCACAAGAAACATGAAGAAAACTATATCAAGGCACAACATAATCAAATTGCTCAAAGTCAGTGACAAGGAGAAAATCTTAAAAACAACTGGAGGAAAAAAAAAAGACATGTACAGAGAGAAACAAAGATAAGACATCAGATTTCTTGTTGAAAACATGCAAATGAGAAAACAGTGGAACACCACCTTTGTGGAGCACCATCTTTAAAGTACTGAAAAGGGGGGAAATGCTTACCTAGGATTCTATATGCAGCAAAATTATCTTTCAGAGCAAAGGTGAAATAAAGACATTTCCAGATATCTGAAGCTAAAAGACTTCATCACCAACAGATCCACACACAAGAAATGTAAAAGGAAGTTCTTTAGACAAAAGGAAAATGGTACTTAAATAGAAATACGGATCTACACAAAACGGAATGGACAGCACCAGAAAGGGTACCCGTGGGCACAGGGTGACCTTTCTGCCCGCTTCCCTCTGTTCTTCTACTGGCCAACTCCTAACAGTCTTTCTGGACTCAGCTCAGGTGACCACCACCTTTCAACCCCCGGCTGGGTTTGGGGGCTCCCCAAAACATTCTGTGATTACCCCCTTGCATTGCACACATCTCCTGTGTTATAATGGTCCCTTCATTTATCTCTCTCCTCCAAAAATGTGTGAGTTCCTTGAGGGCAGGCTCTGTGCTGATCCTGGAGCTCAGCTGATGACCAACACGAGTTTGTTGAGTGAATCAGTGCTCTGAAATAAGGCATGGCTGTGCATGTCTGGAGATGCTTAGGAGGTCCAGCCAACAGACCTGCTCAGTGGTTACCAACCAAAAGAGCGGGGGCGGGTGGCATAGTCTGCATCCGTGTTGCCGAAACTTTAGTCACCAGTGGGTGCCCATTCGACATATCAACCTGTATTAATATTACTGTTTAAATTGATTCATAATCTTTACATAAATAAATGTGCTTTTTTTAAGAAAAAAGGAGCAGCCTCCCTGACTCAACTGCTACACTGATTAAAAGCTTCCAAATATTTTCAGGAAACGATCCTGCTAGCGGAAGAAAAGTCTAATGCCTCAGACACCAAATGCATTCCAGATATGCTCCCGAGTCCGATCAGAAATGTCCTTGGTGGGAGGTCAGACAGGCCTGACAAACCGGGCTCCTGCAGCAGGGTGAGTGTCCTGATGTTGACGGGATAGAAGCTTTGAAACTGACAGTTTTTCCACAACTTTCCTCTGGAATTCAGATGCTAAGTAGGGCTAACCAATGAATAAATACATAAACTGAAACCAAGAAAACTAAAAATGGTGACCGTGGACTTCCCGGGTAGCACAGTGGTTAAGAATCTGCCTGCCAATGCAGGGGACACGGGTTCGATCCCTGGTCCGGGAAGATCCCACATGCCACACAGCAACTAAGCCTGTGTGCCACAACTAGTGAGCCTGTGCTCTAGAGCCCGTGTGCCCCAACTACTGAAGCCCGCACGCCTAGAGCCCGTGCTCCACAACAAGAGAAGCCACCGCAATGAGAAGCCCACGCGCAGCAACGAAGAGTAGCCCCTGCTCGCCACAACTAGAGAAAGCCCGCGTGCAGCAACAAAGACCCCATGCAGCCAAAAATGAATGAATGAATGAATTTTTTTTTAAAAAAGTGATGACCGTGAAGCATTTGCAAACCAGGGGACTCTTACACATTGATTTGGGCTCTGCCTGTGAGGAGAGGAGTCCAGATGGAATTTGCCTTCCAGCTCGGAGTGGGAGGGGTGGGGGGCAGTGAATCCAGAGGCAGGCCCTATGCGACCAGCAGAATGGACAGACTGAGCTCAAGTCGCAGACAGGGCCAGAGCAACTGGGCCTGAATCCCAGCTCTGCTATTTGCTAGCCCTGTGATCTTGTGATCCACTTCAGTCTGTAAAATGGGTACAATTGGTGTGGTGTTTAAACAAAATCACGTAAGTTAAGCATCAAGGACAGTGCCTGGACGTAATAAGTTATCTATACATGTTTAAAAGGAAAAAATATTAGGAAATGTTCTGTTGAGGAAACTCCTAATCTAACCCTATTGGAGACAGTCCACAGTCTTTACGATGGGGCTCCAGTGCCTCAGCTCCTTTATACCAGGTCCTCTATAGGCCAGGCAGTGGGGACACAGTGAGTCAGAAACACAGTCTCCACCCTTGTGAAGCTCCCAGTGGAAGGCAGAAGACGGATGTTCATGAGGTAACTTCACAAACACAGAGCCAGGACCTGTGATAAAGCACAGGGAGGAAAAGTACAGGAGGCTGTCAGGCCTAACCTTGTGGGGCTGGTGGTAGTCAGGGAAGCCTTCCTGGAGGAGGTGAGGTTTTGAGCCTGGATCTGAAGAGCAAGAGGGGTCAACCAGGTTAGGGGGTATAGGGGAATGGGTGAGAGACTTCCCCGAAGAAGACACCACATGTGTGCTAATCTTCTACCAGGGCAGGCTACACAATGAATTCCCAAAAGCACAGCCATTAAGCCTGAAGCACATGTCCTCGGAAACATCTCCCAAACAGGACTTCAAATAACGAGGAATCATGAGGAGCTTGTAGACAAGGACAAAGACTGAGCTGGTGCGGCCCCAGATGCCAGGGAGGTAGTTTCAGGTAAACACGAGGCTTTTCTAACAATCAGCATGGGCTGCCTCAGAAGTACCAGGCCCCTGCCACTTAATCATATTCCAGCAGAGGCCAGAGAGGCCTCCGTCAGAGAAGCTACTGGGGGACACTGGCCCCCGGGGGAGCTTGAGCAGGTGGCTGATGACCACCAGGGCTGAGAATTCTGCCAACTGCTGGGAGCCACCGCCCCTGAGAGACATACGAGGTACCTGAAATAAACTGCACTTCGTCCCAGTGAATATTCTAAACTTCATACTTCTAATTTCCTCTGGTCTTTCCTCCACCTAAACCCATGTTTCCCAATGTGTGTTATGCATACTGGTGATATGCTATTTGATTTTAGGTAGAACAGGACATACATTTTTTTTTTTAACATCTTTATCGGAGTATAATTGCTTTACAATGTTGTGTTAGTTTCTGCTGCATAACCAAGTGAATCGGCTATATATATACATATATCCCCATATCCCCTCCCTCTTGCATCTCCCTCCCATCCTCCCTATCCCTCCCGTCTAGGTGGTCACAAATCACCCAGCTGATCTCCCCGTGCGATATAGCTGCTTCTCACTAGCTATCTATTTTACATTTGGTAGTGTATATAAGGACATACTTTTTTTTTTTTTTTTTTTAGGACATACATTTTTAATGTAATCGTTTGTATTTATTTTTAGAGTAATCTATTTATGGTGAGTGATTCTGGTCTTCCATTTATAGTAGGGATCGACAGCTCCTTTTAAAATACATTTAAGTTTATAAAATGAATCAATTTAAAGAAACATTAAGTAAATAATAGTGCCAGGGGCAAGTACCCAGATATGGTAAAATTGGAATTTTTTTTCCTAGAATGAGTGATGCTGCGGAAAACACTGCCAAATCCAAATGGGTTTAATTTTCGTGTCTACAAGCTCCCATGCAGCTGTGTGGAAATCATCAATCACCCAAGAAGAAAGAGCCAGTGGCGACGCGTGTTCCTTGAAGTGGGACCCGCCATGAGACCGCTGCACACACACGTGAGTCTAAGGGTATCTGCAAAGCCAGGGTCACCTGGGCAACCACACAGCTCACCTGGGAGGAGAGAGCTGGGGCAGGTGGGCACCTGGCTTAGGCAGCCGGGCCGGCCACAAGCCCCAGTATGAGATTCTACTTTGCCCTTCTCAAAGAGTTGTCCTGACACTGTTAGGTCAGCCTCTAAACATCCACAGCATTCCAGCTTAGGACCCTGTCCATTGCTGCCAGGGGTTCCGGGGGCCACCTTGCTAGAAGGTTCCTTGGAAATGAAACGGTCTTCCTATTATTAAATGTCATGCCTGGCATCTTCCATGCTCTGGGGAAAATAAAATTTTGTGCATGCACACTTGTGCATGAAGCAGAAATTCCTCCCCCCTCTCAGAACAGAGACTCCTGGGTCTGCCTGGGCGAGGACATTTTTTGGTGTGGCCCATGGAAGTGGAACCAGAGAAATCTGGGCCATTGGAGGAAGAACACCAGGAGCAGCGGCTATGGTTCTGCATGATAAGCCACTGGCCAAGCCCAGGCAGAGCCCAGAGCCGTGTGTGAGGGCAGGGGCAGGATGCGGGGACCCAGTGGGTGTGCGGCCACCCGGCGCAGCGAGGCCTGTCTGGGCCAGCTTGTGGGCTCTGCATACCAAAACGCGTTCCAGCCCCTGGGGATTTCACAGATTTACTATCAGTGAAGGGCAATCATCACGCAAGGAGGAGCAATTATTGCCAAATCATTTAGGATTTAAAAAATCACTGGCAAGAAGATAGAGGTCAAGAGGTGCGCTGTCAGGGGAAATAAAAAAACCCTACCTGTCAGGTCTGGGTTGCACTTCCTTTCTGACTGCAATATGGTTCAGGGAAGCTGGAGATGCACACCAAGAGGTCAGACTCCCACAGAACAGAGATCCAAGAGCCAGAGGCGGCACCAGAGCCCTTTAGGCAGGTTTTCTGGTTTGGGTTCAAAATGCAGATTCATTCATCCTTCTTAAATATTCATCTGCCCGCCATGGTCTCCTCTTCGCCATCCTAGGTGCCAGGGGCAGAACCCATTCCAACAGGTGGCGACGTCTGGAACACAACTTCCAATGCCAAAGAGCTTTCCCAAGAAACCCCAGGTTTCACGAAATTTCTGATTATTCCCAGGCTCTGCCAGGAGGAGCACTTCTGCCCCCATGGGGCAACGAACTGCAGGGCTGGTGGTGAAGAAGCAGTGGGCTTGGCCTGCACTTCAGCCCCGAGGGACAGACACCCCCACTTGGAGAGGCCTCGAGATGACACCTAGCACTGGGAAGAGCCCTACACCCTCAGCCTGCAGGCTCAGAGCAACCGGGCCCCCTCCGACGCCCAGAGGTGGCTCGTCACTAAGGAATTTCCCCCACCGTCTGACACATTCGTAAGGAATAATACCAGCACAGCAAAACTCGAGGAAACCATTTTATAAAAAGTAAGAAACCATGTTATTGGTGAGGATGTTGGAAAATGAGCACTTGCATATACAGCTGGTAAGGAAGCTGAATTGATACCGTGTTTCTGAAATAGAAATGAACACTGTGCATCGTGGCCTGACAACTATACCTCTAGGATTTCTAAGAAAATAATTTAAAATATACAAAAGGACATATACATACAAGGGTGTTCACTAAGGTTAATGTACAAGAGGGAAATTGGAAGTAATCTAAATGTCCAACAACAGGGGACTGGGGAAGCACATTATGGTAGCAAGGGGATGGAAGATAGCCTCGTGCTAAAGAACATTACGGTAGTCCCTATGACAGAATGCTCTGTAGCCACAAACTTACTTTGTGGAGGTGCTTGAATTCGCACAAAGGAAATTGTTCCCAATATTAAGCCGGGGGGGAGGAGGGGAATGGGAATCGGGTTTCAAATAGCAGATATGGGATTATCCAATTTGTGTTAAAAATGTATATATACAGGGACTCCCCTGGTGATCCAGTGGATAAGACTCCGAGCTCCCAATGTAGGGGGCTCGGGTTTGGTCCCTGGTCAGGGAACTAGATCCCACATGCCACAACAAAGAGCCCGCATGCCATAACTAAAAAGATCCTGCATGCCGCAACTAAAGACCCCGCACGCAGAAACGAAGATCCCGCGTGCAGCGACTAAGACCCAGCACAGCCAAATAAATAAATAATTTTCTTTTTAAATGTACATATACAGGAATTCCCTGGCGGTCCAGTGGTTAGGACTTGGCGCTTTCACTGCTGGGCCTGGGTTCGATCCCTGGTCAGGGAACTAAGATCCCGCAAGTCACGCAGTGCAGCAAAAAAAAAAAAGTATATATAGACACCAAAAAATTGGAAGGGTTAAGCATGATTTGTGTTATTGCAGGTTAGTGGAAGGATGAACACTTTTTTCCCTTGTACTTTCTGAACTTTATTCATCGCCTTAACAAACATGAGTTACTTCACAATCAGATTAAAAACTTGTGTTTTGAGGAGAAGAAAATAAAATCCACTAAAAAGGCTTTAGGGGCGGAAATATCTTAGGGAAAACTAAGACATGAGGTTCTAAAGCTCCCTTATGACCGAGACGGGGCACAAGGCAACCCCAGTGCTGGCATTTCCTGGAAACCCCCGCCCGTGGCTGGATGAGCCACCCCTCTGGCCCTCTCTCTCCCGGGGCTCACACCGTCCCAGCAAGTGGTCCCTGAGCTGACACCCAAAGACCATGCACACCGCTTGTGGGGAAGATGGGCCGGGGGAGGGCCCAGCCCACGAAGGGGAGAAGATGGGCCTTCCACGCACGGACCCGAGGGGGAGGAGGTTCCCACGCAGACGTTCACTCCCCACCCACAAGGCCTCCCCACCAAGGGTACACACTGTCCCCATAACCCCGTAGCTAGAATTACTGCCCTGAGAACCAGGGAGCAAAATGATGGGGCAAAGTCCATGTTTTATGCCCGGTCCTCTTTGGATAAACCCACAAACCTCGCCCCCTTTTTTGATAGGCTATCCTGAGAGTCCTCACCTTCACCACCCAAGATCTTGCTTAACTTTATTTTCTATATTCTGCCAACAAGACAGATTTTAATGTTTTTCACAACAGAAAATGATATTGCACTGCTAAATATGCCTTTTCAAACCTAAGCATTCTGCTGTGTTGCTGGCCCCTCCTGGAGAACTGGGGAGCAGCAGAGACCTGGAGGGGGCTGGGTCCCGGCCTCACTCCCCAGCGGCAGAGTAATCCTGGCTTCAACAGTAGACTTTCCTGTGACTACTCCTCAGTGCCCTGGTTCTCAACTGGGGGCGATTTTGCTCCCCTGGGACATTTGGCAACATCTGGGGACATCTGTGGTTTCACAACTGGGGGAGGAGGGCAGTACCCCCCACCACAAATAATGATCTGACCCCAAAATGTCAGTAGTGCCGAGGCTGAGAAATCCTTAACCTTAACCTTAAGATGGGAATGAAAGTACCTACGACAGCGGGTTGGAGTAAGGATTTCACGAAGTAAATGGGTACGTGACAGATCCTGGGTGTGCCCAGCACAAGTGCTCAAAGTATTCAAGGTCCTTCCTCTCCAAGCCTCGGGTTCCTCATCTGTGAAATGGGCACCACCAGCTTCCAGGATGCCTGCACACTGGCTTCTGGTGCTGACTAAGCACTCTGGTCTGAACAGACCCAATTTCCACTAAACCTGCACAATTTGCAACTGATGGAATTTCTTACGATTATGGAAAACTGCCAAAACTTTCACATCATTTGGGATTTAGTATGAAGCTATAAAACCACCCACTGATTCAGAAGCCTTAAACCATGAGAATTAGGTATTTCTTGAAGTAGCCTTTAAGGTATGTTATTCTTTGCCTTATTACTGAATCCTAGAAAGGGCCTGGTTACCGCTAAGAGGTTTGAATTTCCAATCTATTAGAGTAATACTAGCAATCTGTTATTTCTAGGCTATTGAGGAAAGGTTAAAATGAAAATTGGATTTGGGGAGTTATATCCATTCTGAGCGCAGGTGGAAAACTCCTCGGCAGCAAGAAGTGAGTCTGGATCTGGGAAGAAGCAGTTATCGAGGGAAATGACTGGTGATAACTTTATTGATTAAAGCAGCTTGAAAATTTTAAGGTTTGCCACAGCCCGGCACTTCAGCAGCAAGACAGCCCCTCAAGCCATTTTCTTAAAAAGAGAGAAGCAGGAGCAGAGAATTATTACCTTGTGCATAAGACACAGTTCTCAAAATGGCCTTATTTGAAATACTGCTTTAAAATGTCTACACATCCTGAGGCTCAAGCAGTATTTTCAAAATTGTCTAAAATTAACATTTTAGAAAACTGGTGAGGTGGGGTGTTAAGAACATGCAAACTGCCACTCAACTGTCTGTCAAGAGGGGAGACAGAGACAGATGATAATGTGTAGGTAAATAAGATTCAGCTCTGCCACGTGCGCTCAGAGCCGCCAGAGAAAACAATTCCTTAGCGACCCAGGGCCACAGATGCTCGCGATGCCTGGACAGCACAGGGACCCCAGCCTCGGCAGACACGCCAGGAATCCAAGCTCCTAACCCGCCACCCCAGACTGCATGGCCCCGGCATCCGCCAAATGAGAAGCCCGATCGACCTGACCCGCAGAAGGGCCTCAGCTCCTCTTTGGGGTGTGGGGAGCGCAGTTTCTCATTCAGAATGTAAAAGATACTGGCCGTGAAAGAAACTGGAAAACACCAAACAAATAAACAAACAAACAAAAGGGGGGGGAGAGGATTAACCAAGGTCAACTCTGCAAAGACAACCAAAGATAACGTCTTAATATTCAGTTCCTCTGGTCTTAATTTCTAGGCAGTGACAGTTTTTTGTTTTGTTGATTGGGGAAGGCAGGGGGTTGGGGGGTCGCGGGAGATGGTTGTGACCACAGTGCTTACGTAATTCTAAATAATGATTTTTAACTCAGATTACAACAGTAACGTTCCTCCCACTCTATAACAAATGATCTTAAGAATTTACTCTCTCAGGGACTTCACTGGCGGTCCAGTGGCTAAGACTTCACCTTCCAATGCAGGGAGTGCAGGTTCGATCCCTGGTCGGGGAGCTAAGATCCCACATGCCTCGCGGCCATAAAACCAACATATAAAACAGAAGCAATATTGTAACGAGTTCAATAAAGACTTTAAAAATGGTCCACATCAAAAAAAAATCTTTTAAAACAAAAGAATTTACTCTCTCAAATTCACCCTGTAAGTAGGATACAAATGTATACATAGTTGGTCGTATTTAAAAAATGGAAAGATAAGCCATAATATTTATAAAAATGGCTATGAAGAGAGATGGGTGGGAAGGCAATAGAAGGAAAAGGACAGGAGCCAGACTTCCTTGAATGTATCTTGTTCCGTGGATTTAATTTCGGAACCACATGAATTTTTACATAACTATGAAACAAATTTAAATGTTGAAAAACCAACTCCTTAAAAATTGGAAGTAAAGCGACTTTAAGGAGGGTCCTGTTGGTGACACACTTACCCAGCGGAATAATGGTAGCTTTAAAACACAGTATTTTGGCTTCCCTGGTGGCGCAGCGGTTGAGAATCTGCCTGCTAATGCAGGGGACACGGGTTCGAGCCCTGGTCTGGGAAGATCCCACATGCCGCAGAGCAACTGGGCCCGTGAGCCACAATTACTGAGCCTGCGCGTCTGGAGCCTGTGCTCCGCAACAAGAGAGGCCGCGACAGTGAGAGGCCCGCGCACCGCGATGAAGAGTGGCCCCCGCTCGCCACAACTAGAGAAAGCCCTCGCACAGAAATGAAGACCCAACACAGCCAAAAATAAATAAATTAATTAATTAATTTAAAAAAACAAAACAAAAAGAATCCCCAGTATTTTGGCTATAAATCTCTAGAGGGATATATTCTAAGCCAAAAAAGAACTGTGGAAAAAAGGAATCATGAACAGCACTGGTACCAGCCTTATCGTATCCAGGAATCAGCGGTCACACTGATGCTGTGTCTCACAGTCCAGCCCACGGCAGCCACAGCCCTGACCCAGCCTTGGTGGCGCTGATGGAACTGGTGGTGGCACCCACGCTTTTGTGTCTGGCTTCTCTCACACAGCATCATGTTTTTGAGATTCAAGACCCTTGTGTGTATTATGGGCTAAAACAAATGATTATGTCGGTATTCTCGCGAGCCAGGATTTCTGACATGGAAAAAAGGAAATACAGACACAAGATGGGTGATCCAGTAAAAACCCACAGGCCTAAATCTGGATCAGAAGTTTCAGTATGAACTCATTATGCACTTCATCTTTAAAGATACATATTTTTTCAACCCTTGTGGACTAAGTCTTGGAAATGATGACCAACCCCATAGCAGTAAGAACAGTTAATATCCCGACTATGGTTTCTAAGTACTATTTTCCACTAAAGGTAAGCATGGCTCCTTGGAAGGATGGCAGACTCTAGGCCTAGAGCAGGAAGTGTGCAAGGCAGGTGTTATCCTGTCATAACAGGGAGTAAAGCACCTCAGAGACCTCTGGGGTCAGGACAACAGGACACAGAGGGCAGCTGAAGAGGCTCCCACTGGTCAAAAGATGCATACTTTGAACACAAATAATTGCAATGGATTGGAACACGTCAAATATGCTTTTGTCTATTTATAGTGATATATGTAGTTTTAAACCACCAAGGTATTGGGAGGGTGTTAGAGAATCAATCATTCTGAAAACTAATAAATAATAAGAAAGAAATAGGCATTTATCTGTAGTTTCCTATATGAATTGTACTTCAGGGGAACGCATAGTTGGTGAGGCGTTTTCCTATACAGAGGTAATCCAGAGAAGAAATGGAGAAGGAATGACAGAATTCAAATATCACCATTTTGCCCCCCCTTAATGAATGAATGGGGTTACGCACCAATCACCAATGGCTGCTAACACCACAGAAGGAGACACCTGGACATGCTGAACCTCCTGAGGGAGGCCACAACACCACCCAGAAAGCAGTCATCAAAAAACTGAAACAGATTCTGCCTAAGCTTCTAGATCTAACTATCAACATTCAGGAAGCAGGGAGAACAGGAGAGCATGAGACAGACACCACTGAGGCGCAATCAACAAAATCCTGACTGTGGGAAACTCTACAGGACAAACAAGCCAGCTTCTTCTTCATAAAGCTGCAAGGAGTACAAAAGGGAGACGGGGGTGGGGTCGGCGTGGGTGTGGTGGGAATGGATAGATTAGAAAACACTTAAGAATCACACCGGCCAATCACAATGCGAGGACCTCAGGTGGATCCTGATTCAAAGAAACTGCAAGCAATGTAAACACTTGTAAGACAATCAGGGAAATGTGAATAATGGCTGGATATTTGATGACATTAAGGAATTATTGTTAGTATTACTTAGATGTGATAATGGCATCATCCATGTTTTTAAAAAGAATTCCTATCTTTTAGAGACACTTAGAAATACTTACCGATGAAATGATACGATTTCTGGGAGATGATTCAAAACAATCTAGGGGAGAGGAGCAGGTGGGAGTACAGATTAAACAAGGGGTTATTAATCTTCAAAGTGGTCCCAATGGCCAAATATGGGACAATGTGGGCAACAAAATAACAATAGGAATGGATTGTGACTCGTGGAATAAAACAAATATCCTTAAGTACATTTTGGAATAAATAAAAAGTAAATGGGAGAGAAAAGGAAAGCTCTCTCTTACAGTAAATGCTAATCAATAAATATAGAAGGAACAATGGAAGTAGAAAACCGCCGTTTGGCACCATGGTAACAACTGTTGCAGGTAAGAGGATGCTGAAATTAAGAGGGGAAAAGTATGTCAGGAGAGAGAATATTTACATAGTGTCAAAGTATTCCCCCGGAAGATACCTATTACTCACAAAGGGACAACAGTTAACTCTGCAGTGCAGAAATAGGAACTTCCGACGGGCATCAAAGTGACCCCCACCTATAATGCGCAGAGCGCCCACAACATGCCTCCTGATGGGACACACCAGAGGGCACAGCGCTGTGTCTGTGAAATGTACAACCAGAATTAAATATGCCAGAAATGCATAACCTGAAATTAAATCATGAGGGAACATCAGGGACATTCTATGAAAGAACTGGCCAGTACTCTTGAAAACTGCCACAGTCCTGAAAGACAAAGACAGACTGAGGAACTGCTCAGAATAAAGGGTGCTGGGGGCATGACACCAAATATAACATGTCCAAAAACAGAGGGTCCCTGGGCTAGTCAACATCTGCATCAAGGCTAATTTCCTGATTTTATAATTGTCCTGTGATTGTTGCATAAGATGTTAGCCTTTGGGGAAGCTGCAGGAAGGGCACAGGGGAATTCTCTGTACTATTTTTCAACCTCTTTGTACGTGGGAAATTGCTTCAGAATGAACAGTTAAAAACAATTTTTAAAAGTGCTTATTAGTTTGATAATTACTGAAGCTCAGTGATGGGTACCTGGGGGTTTATGAGGTTACTCTCGCAATTGCACAGATATTTGAAATGTTCCATGATAAAAAAGTTAAAAAGAGAGGTTTAAAACACAAAACAACCTTATTTGGATTTGATTTTTTTTTAATCTACATAAAAGACATTTCTGAGACAGCCAGGAAAATTTAAATATGGCCTGGTATTAGATAATACTAAGGAATTACTATTGATTTTGTTAGGTAGAGTTCTTTGGTTTGGTTTTTTTTTTTAGGTAGGGTTTTTTTTCAATGTGATAAAATTTACCAATGTAAACCATTCTGAAGTGTACAGATCAGTGGCATTAAGTACATTCACAATGTTGTGCAAACCATCACCACCAGCTAGTTCCAGACATTTTTTTATCAACCCAAAAGGAGACCTCATACCCACTGGCAAGTCACTCCCCATTCCCCCACACTCCCAGCCCCTGGCAACCACTAATCTATCTTATGTCTCTGTGGATTTGCCTATTCTGGACATTTCATATAAATGTTAAATATATAAAACGTGACCTTCTGTGACTGGCTTCTTGCACTTACCATAATGTTTTCAAGGTTCATACACATGGTAGGATTTATCAGTATTTCATTCTTTTTATAGCTGAAATATTCCATGGTGACAATAAACCACATTTTGTTCACCCATTCATTTGTTGATGAACATTTGCATTATTTCCACCTTTTGGCTATTGTGAATAGTGCTGCTTATGAATATTCACGTGTAAGTTTTTGTTTGAACACCTGTTTTTCAATTATTTTGGATATACACCTAGGAGTGGAATTGCTGGGTCATATGAAAATTCTACATTAAATTATCACGGAACTGTTTTCCATACTGGCTGTTTTTCATAGTGGGTGCTCCATTTTACCATTCCTACCAGTATCCTATATGAGGGTTCCAATTTCTCCACATCCCTGCCAATGCTTGTTATTTTCCTTTTTTCTTTTAAAATTATCATGGCCATCCAAGTGGTATGAGGTGGGATCTCACTGTGGTTTCGATTTGCATTTCCTGAATGAGTGATGATGCTGAACATCTTTTTGTGTGTTTTTTTTTGCCATGGTTAGGTGTCCTTAATGCATTGTCAAAATGCATTAATGATGGTAAAAAACAACATCCTTTTTTGAAAGGCACACTATAATTTGAAAGGATAGGATAACATTAAGAATGGGATTTGCTTTAAAATACAACAGAAAAAAAAAACTAAATTTTTAAAAGAAAGAAATGGGATAGAAGAAGGGAATGTGACAAAATCTTTTAATTGTTGAATCTGGGTGATGGATATATGAGGAGAATCACTGTTTCGTTGTCTCCGCTTTTGTGTATATTTGAAATTTGTCACAATAAAACAAATTTTAAAAATTGTCACTATGAAATGAAGTCGTGAAAACTAAGCTGTTTATTCCTGTAGTCTTCACTCATTTAAAACACAAGCCTCTCCTCTCTACCAGCCTCACAGGGCATTTTCCAGGTGTTTCCTGGGGACCCCCGAGAACTGTATTTTCTGGCATCTGTGAATCTCAGGGGAGGTTTGGGCGCAGAGGTCCCAGACTTCCATGGCTGTGTGCTGTCTTTCTCTAAGCATCGTGAGAGACCAGCGCTCTAGACTGGAACACACATGGGAAATTCGGGTCCAAGAATCAGGGAGCAGCACGGTGATCCTGGGGGCACCAGCCTCACCACAGGATGCTGACACTGTCCCCTGGTGCCGTGTCCAAAGGAGACAGCAGCACAGCCCTGACCGCCGGCAGACACGTGCCCACTGTTTCTTCAACAATGCTATCAGGAACCCACCGGCCGGGGGGGACCAACTCACTCTACCTGGGAAGGGGAGGTGGGAGGGTGGGCACTGGGGACACTAAAACCATAACTGCCTTTCTTTCTTTTAAGATGTATGTTTGGAAGGCAACCTGTCTCAAAAACAGTTATAATGTAAAGGTGGCCAGATGCATGATTTTACTCCTACATGTTCTTTTCATCTTGCTGTGCACTGTCTTTCCGTGAAATATTTTTAACATATTGATAGGACTTGTCAATCCTTATCCTCCCAGAGAAGAAACGAAAGTCGCTTGAAAAGAGCCACAGGCATTTCTTTCTCTCACTCTTATACTGATACTAATTAACCAGGTGGAAAACATTCAGTGGGCCTCCTTTGCTGTCTTTTTCCCTCTTTCCAGTCAGATCAGCTCTCACGGGGGGCGAGAGGGAACCTTCGCAGGCTGCCTGAGCCCTCAAACCCATCTCCGGCGCCGAGGCCGCCCCGGGGAGCGCTCTGGGCCTCCCTCAATAGCTGCCTCCCTCAATAGCTGCCTCCACGCACGTGCTTCAGGACCAGCTGGCCTACCTGGTGGGCTTCCAACCCCATCTCTCGCAGAGCAGACTTGAAAAACTCAGGGGAAGGTTTCCCCACCACCTCGGCTTCGATACCACAGGCATACTGCGGAAAGACAGAAGGACATGGCATGGGTTTGGGAGCAAGTACAGGTGAACACCCGTTCTGCAGTGAAATCCTCCCTCTGGGGAATCAAGGAAAGATGCCCCAAATGTGCACCTGCAGACCAGGGGCCTCCAAGCGGCAAGACACGTGGGCCGAGAGGCACACCTCGTAGGCAAGTGTCACAACGCCACATCGGGCTGCCCGGGATGCTGGGGGCACCCACCACCAGGCGCCCTGCCACCTGCCCCAGTGCCGGACCTCAGCAGGAGGCGGTCCACAGCAGGCCACCCCGACAGTGCTCTCATCTGCATTCTTGCTTCTCCTCCCTTCCCTTCTCCCCCGACCACCCCCAGCTCTGTCATAGGCCCTCCAGGGGAAAAGGTCCAGGGCCCCATCCGCCAGCCTGTCCGTCCCTCCCACCTGAGTGCAAGTAGGTAGGGACCAATGTAGCAGTGAGTACGGGACGTGACATGGGCTGACCTGGGCCAGGAGCCCGGGCTGGGGCAGCTGGCTAGGTGTGGGTCAGAGTGGGAGCCCCATCTGAGCCCAGACTTGGAAACTGGAGGAGGGAACTGGGATGGAGTCTAATCAGGACACATCAAGCTCAGAGTGGTGCAGATAAGGGTCAGGAATGAGGCAGGTTCACACACATCCAGAAGCCAAGAATCCTAGAGGAGAGCTACACAGCATGCTGGGAGGGCCAGTGGGCTCAGCGGCAGGTGGTACGGGCTGTGGGGAAGAGAGGGAGCGATGGGGGAGCAGAGGTGATGACCAGGGCAGCCGAGAGGCCAAGCTGCAGAGGAGGGGGAGAGCCGGGCTTGGAGCCTCAAATGGGGGGCGGGTGCTGAGTTGGAAAACACAGAAGGCACTCAGAACACTTAGCACACCCTCTTCTCCAGAAAGCCAGAAGCATCCAGAGGGCCCTGAGACGTGAAGATGGGCTCGGGCAGACCCAGGGCAGGTTACCTCAAGCGCCTTCATGGTAGGGACCAACGTCCAGCATCAGG
Organism: Balaenoptera musculus; assembly: GCF_009873245.2. Lineage (NCBI taxonomy): Eukaryota > Metazoa > Chordata > Mammalia > Artiodactyla > Balaenopteridae > Balaenoptera > Balaenoptera musculus. The sequence goes on from NC_045800.1 coordinate 7,725,629, forward strand.
CCAGAGGTCTCCTTGTAGTAGCGTCTAGAAAAGAACAGAAGGGGACGAGGGGAGCTGAGCCCAGGGGCCTGGGAAGTGCCAAGAGAAACTGCCCTGTCCCGGTTCTGCCAGCTCAAGAGAGCTGAGTCACTGGCCAGGGTCAGTCCAGACACCACGCTGAGAATGACCGATGGAGGTCAGCACGACAGAGCCCAGCGGTGGCCACCATGCCTGGCGAGAGGGGGAGAGACAGTGAGTCAGCAACTCTCAGTAAGAATGGCCCCCTGCTGCCAGCCTTGTGGGGACCCCGCCACAGTGATTAACGGGGGACCCCAGGGGCAGTTGGATCCAGTTGCTAATACAGAGAAACACAAGTGACCTGTGTTCTCGAAAGGACAGCTGGTCCACAGAGCATGTGGTGAACCCCTAATTGCTAATAATTAACCCCTAATTGCTGCCTGGAGAAGAAAACTCCATTAGTTCCACAGCACCCTGCCGCATCTCCTAGTAGCTGGAGGTCAGGAGAGGTGCCAGGTCTCACAGGCGCCAGATGCTTTTAGGAGAAGACAACTATTTGTTCCCCGTCTCGCTGGGGCCAAGACGGCTTGGCTCACAGCAGGGCCTCCCAAGACGGTTTCACATCTTCCCTCCTGTGAGCGCTGTGCTGAGGCCCAGCTGCCACTGCCTGGCCACCCAAGGCCACACGCAGACCCCTTGAGACACACGGTGACCAAGCCCAGTTCTCTCTGAGCAAAGCCATTCGATTATAAAGTGAGAAGGTAGTTGACTCTGTGCTGCTCTGAAGACAGGGTTAACAGAAACCCAGGACTGTCACCATGTTTTCAGACCCATCACATCAGTTACCCTTCTCCCTCCCCTCAACCTTCAAATTTGGGAGATGTTAAATAACATGTATGTGACCTAAATGTCCACAGACATGAATGAATAAAAAAGATGTGATATATATATATACACACACATATATATGTGTACACACACAAACACAAAATGGAGTACTACTCAGCCATAAAAAAAGAATGAAACAATGCCATTTGCAGCAACATGAATGGACCTAGAGATTACCATACCAAGTGAAGGAAGTCAGACAGAGAAAGACAAATATCATATGATACCACTTATATGTGGAATCTAAAAAAATGATACAAATAAACAACATGTATGTGGAAAAGCAAAGAGAAGGCTAGTGAAGCACGCTGACCTCAGGGTTTCAAATCCTCTTTCCACTTCTTTTTAACTGTGGGACTTTGGGTTGCTTAAGCCCTCTGGGCCTCAGTTTCCTAATCTGTAAAATGGGCAAAAAGAAACTCCAGTACCTACCCTTCTGGGTTGCTGTGAGGCTTGAGCAAAATAATGCACGCCAAGTTCCTAACATGATGCCTGGCACGCAGAAACTGCTCCAAAAATGTTAGAGAATATTGTTATAAATAACTACTCACCCAGACTGAGATGGGTAATAAGATATGAGCTGGGGGGACTTCCCTGGTGGCACAGTGGTTAAGAATCCACCTGCCAATGCAGGGGACACGGGTTCCATACCTGGTCCAGGAAGATCCCACATGCCAGGGAGCAACTAAGCCCACGTGCCACAACTACTGAAGCCCACACACCTAGAACCCATGCTCCACAACGAGAGAAGCCACCGCAATGAGAAGCTCGCGCACTGCAACGAAGAGTAGCCCCTGCTCGCCGCAACTACAGAAAGCTGGGAACGCAGCAAAGAAAGACCCAATGCAGCCAAAAATAATAAATAAATGAATTAATAAATAAATTATTTTTTTAAAAAAAGATATGAGCTGGGGAAGAAAGGATGAACACAGGTCTTTCCGGTTTGTGGGGGCTGAAGCCTGCTGTGTGCCTACTGGAAATGGTAGCACAGCCCGGGAGCTGCCCCAGGGCTCTGCCTTTCCTCCAGCTCTGCGGCTCCCAGGGACTCTGCCTGACCCTCTCTGCCCCACCTGAGGCCTCCAAGGCTGCAGGAGCCTTGCTGCCTGCAGCGTTCACCCGGTGCTCAGGTGGGACTAATGCTCTCCCACTCTGCATCCTCCACTGCCCACCTTGGAAGCTTCCGCCTGGACGCAGGCTGGGCTGCAGGGCTGTAGCCAAACCCTTGACCTTGGCAAGGGCTGGTCCCCTGCTACTCACTCCTGTCGGGTGCATTAGAGCCTGGAGCCCGATTGTTGATGCCACGGGGGCATCTCCCATCACGACAGGACTCGGTCTCCAAGTGAGCCCGGGCCTCTCAGCCGGGGTCCGAGGCTCTGTGCTCTAGGGGCCATGCCACGAGGATCCCACACACACGCAGAAGGTACCTGATAGCCAAGAGAGAAACCACCACTGCTTACCAAGCCCTAGCTTGCCAATGCTCCCGTTTTTTAAGGGTGACCCTAAGTCACAGGCTTAGAGGTTCCCAATCTCATTTATCTTTAAATCTGGATTCTAGACATCTATTTGCATTTATACAGACCTCAAAATAGTGCTTCCTTTTCTTTTTCCACAATCAACGACTTTGGTATGGCGCTCTCCTCAGCTAGGTCCAGGGTTTGGAGGAATGGCCAAGTAAAGCAAAATTTGCCCAGGAGGCAGAGGGAGACGCCGGGTGCTGGGGCCTGGGCTTGCCGGGGGGCAGTGGCATCCGCCAACTCAGTCCCCCAAAACATTTAGGACGCAGCTGCCCCACACCCTTTGCAGGGTGTGCTTTGCTCTCAGACCCAGGCTGCTCCCCAGGGACTCCCGGTCTCGGGGGGAAGCAGACAAGTCCACAGACAATATAAAGGGCAGGACATGGGTGACAACAGGTGGAAGCCCATGCTCTGTGCGCTCTGCTGAGGAGGGCTGGACAGGCTGGGGAACAGGGAGTCGGGGAGGCGGCCCAGAGGAGGGACACATCAAGCTGAGACCCGAAGGTCAAGGGGGAGGAATGGAAGAGCCCACGCCCTGAGGCCTCCGGACTCAGCACCCTGCTGAGGGCCCCAAGGGCCAGATCCGCTCTAGGCGCACGGGGTCTGTAGGATCTCCAGGGAGCCACCGCCTCGTCCCCTCGCCCCCCCTCGCCCCTCCATGAAGATGCCCGCTGCGGGGGGGGCCGACTGGGAGGGAGGGGGCTGGGGGGGGCCTCCCCGAGGACGGGCATGTTGAAGTGGCCGGCACGGAGGACGGAGCTGAGGAAAGAATGGCGGCCAGCATGGAGAGGCTTAGGCCAGGTGCCATGGAACAATTATAAAACAAGGCCACTCTGTCGCGACAGACACACTCTGTTTTGGAGCTGAGGCGCTCCAGGGGCCCTCTGGCCAGCGCAGCCTCAGCTCCGAGAGGCATGGAGGCGGCAGGAGCTGGGGGCCCACTCCCCGCGGTAAGACCTCCCGAGACACCCACGCGGCACCCCTTCTGCCCGCCTCAGCCTACCCCAAAATCTTTTTTCCAGAGTGACAGATACCTGCGCTTTCTTAAGTTTAAATTTAGTACTGTGGGAAGAACAAACTGAACATGCCCTCAGAAAAAAAAAAAATACCCATCATAACCCTGTCTTTGCTACACTGACTTCTAGAAGCCTAAGAAAAAACCGACTTCCATAAATCAAAATTAGAGAACTTAATATTTCTTTTAACTAAATCTGGCCTTGTTTTGTGTTTTTGTTTTGTTTCTGTTTTATGGCTGCGTTGGGTCTTCGCTGCTTGCAGCCGCTGGCTTTCTCTAGTTTGCTGTGAGCGGGGGCTACTCTTCGTGCGGAGCATGGGCTACTAGGCAGCAACGGGCTTCAGTAGTTGTGGGGGCACGGCCTCAGTAGTTGTGGCTCGTGGGCTCTAGAGCTCAGGCTCGGTAGTTGTGGCTCACGGGCTTAGTTGCTTCCGCGGCATTTGGGATCTTCCCGGACCAGGGCTCGAACCCGTGTCTCCGGCATTGGCAGGCGGATTCTTACACACTGCGCCAGCAGGGAAGCCCTGGCCTTGTTGTTATAGTGCCCATAATTTGTCTTTATTTCTTCTTCATCCAGGAAAACAAAAAAGCACCTTGAGGCATCTTTAGCTGAAAACATTTTTAGAGATATAGGAAATACTAGCACCTAAGTTAACTTTTTTTTTTTTTTTATTATAAAGGCCCAGGTTATTCCCGAAACACAAGAGATGTGATATATTTATCTTTTGTTACTGGCATAATAAAAGCAACAGCAGGTCTGGTAAGAACCTGAGTGTTCCGGCCACAAAGAAGAAACTGTGGATTCTGGAAAGACAGGAAAAAGCCGGAGAGAAGCAGTCAGACAGATTTTATGCTTTATTTCTTCTGCCCTTCCGATTATTCAGCACAAACTCCCTTCAAAATGACCACTTGACCTTTCCCACAAGAGCCATTAACCTTCCATAGTCTGTCGCGTAAACAGCTTAATTTTCTGACGGCAGCATGACAGAAGAAATTACAAAGGCAATTCCCACTCTCGGTCCAAACAGATGCCAAATGTAAATCACACCGTTTCTAGGAGGAGGACACTCTGCCCCAGTGCCCCCGCCACCCTGCCTCCTTGGGGACGCCGCACAGCCCCACTCCAGTGGAGGACAGCCCCTCACCATCAATGACCCCCACGTGGATGTGACAGCAGCTCTTCATGGGTCCTTGGGCTGTCCCAGGAAGCTATGACCTAGGCCCAGAAGCTGCTGGTCCCTTTCTCTGATTTTTGAGTACCCGACCCATAGCCTAAGCCAGAATCCCCAGCAGCTAGAGACCCCACTAATTGCTTATTTGGAAAACAAACACTTGCCTCCTATTGAATTTGTTACAGAATTACAAAGCCAGAAGAAACTGATCTCATTTTTTTTTTCATTTTCAACAACATACCTATTTTGACTACTACCCCTAATCTGGAATAGTAACTTTTAATAGAGACAATTTTCAAGAAAAAAATTTTAACGTAAATGAGTTATAACAGAGTTTCTTTTTTTTTTGGCCCCACTGTGGGGCATGCAGGATCTTAGTTCCCTGACCAGAGACCAAACCTGTGCCCGCTGTGTTGGGAGCATGGAGTCTTAACCACTGGACCACCAGGGAAGTCCCTAAAACAGAGCTTCTTAATTGTGTTGTTCTCTAGTGAGGGTGTTGGTAACTTTAGGGATGCCTACAGGACCGGGCCAGGAGTGTAAAAGAATTAAGCAGGCCAGGTTCTGTGGTTTGCAATGACCTAAACTGAAGAAGGTAAGGTTTGGAAGGCACTGTGACAGTTAATTTTGTATCAACTTGGCTGGGCCAAGCTTCCCAGATATTTGGTCTAACAGTATTCTGGATGCTTCTGTGAAGATGTCTCTTGGATGAGATTAACATTTAAATCAGTGGACCTGAGTAAAGCAGATTGCCCTCCATAATGTGGTGGGCCTCGTTCAGTCAGTTGAAGGCACAATCAGAACAAAGTCTGACCTCTCTGAGCAAGAAGGAACCTGCCAGCAGACAGCCTTGGCATTCAGACTGCAACTCTTCCCTGAATCTCCAGCCTGCCAGCCTATGCTGCAGATTTTGGACATACCTAGACTCCACAACCAACTTCTCTTTATATACACATCTTCCTCAACTTACAATGGGGTTACGTCCTGATAAACCCATCATAAGTTGAAAATATCGTAAGTCAAAAATGCATTTAGGGCTTCCCTGGTGGCGCAGTGGTTGAGAATCTGCCTGCCAATGCAGGGGACACGGGTTCGTGCCCTGGTCTGGGAAGATCCCACGTGCCGCAGAGCAACTAGGCCCGTGAGCCACCATTACTGAGCCTGCGCGTCTGGAGCCTGTGCTCCGCAACAAGAGAGGCCGCGATAGTGAGAGGCCCGCGCACCGCGATGAAGAGTGGCCCCTGCTTGCCGCAACTAGAGAAAGCCCTCGCACAGAAACGAAGACCCAACACAGCCATAACTAAATAACTAAATAAATAAATTAATTAATTAATTAAAAATGCATTTAATAAGCCCAACCTACCAAATATCATAGCTTAGCCCAGCCTACCTTAAATGTGCTCAGAACACTATATTAGCCTACAGCTGGGCAGAATCATCTAACGCAAAGTCTATTTTATAATAAAGCACTGAATATCTCATGTATTTTATTGAATACTGTACTGAAAGAGAAAAACAGGATGGCGATCTGGGTACAGAATAGTCGTAAAGTGGATCAGTTGTTTACCCTCGTGGTCGAGTGGCTGCCTGGGAGCTGCCACTTGCTGCTACTGCCCAGCATCATAAGAGAGTATCATATTGCACACGGGAAAAGATCAAAATTCGAAGTCTGATTTTTACTGAATGTGCATAGCTTTCACACCATCACAAAGTCGAAAAGTCATAATCCGAACCATCGCTAAGTCAGGGACTGTCTGTATATACATCTCCACATCCTGTTGGTTTTGTTTCTCTGGAGAACACTGACTAATACAGGACACATTTCATTTTCATCATAAACACACCAGAATATTTGTAGTTCCGAAAAGAAATATATCCTCTCTTCTCTTTCTTTAAATCTTTCATTTGCCTATTTTGAAACAGACATAGCCATGAAAAGACATTTCTCTACTATGAGAAAAACAACAATCGGTACAAGATGAATGGCAACCAACTCTGAAACTTGGAGAAGGGGAAGTAGGACATGGTCGGGTCCGTGGTGCACCGGAACTAACGGACCAGTGGCTCCAGCCAAGCTGTGGTGCACTCGGGAATGTGCGGCCAGTACTCCCAGATCTTCTGATTTCTCAAAAGGATCCAGAAATCTGGTTATTTTATGTAAAATCTCCCAATTTTTAAAACATCCTCAAAAAAATTTAAGATCCTGTGTGGACCAAATGTCTGCTCTTGAATGTAGCCTAGAGGTGACAGAGCACAGGCTCTGGGGGGCACTCCTGGCCATGCTGGCACTTACAGATGGGGGGACCATGGCTTACTTCACCTCCCTATGCCTCAATATGCCCATCTGTAAAATGGCAATGACACTGCCTACAGCTCACAGTGTTGTGGTCAGGATTAAACATGGAACTACATAAAGTGCTTAGCAATGGCTGGTGGCCAGATAAAAAGCCCCCCTGGCGTCACCTGGAATAGCTGCCCTGTTCAGCAGGCAGAGGTAGGAAGTTCCCAATCACCAGAAGCACCTAAGCTGAGAAAGGATTCCCCAGAGATGGCCACAGAATTCCTGCCCCGCACGAGAAGCTGGGATAGAGCTCCACAGCATACTCGTGGTTCTAAAATCCTAGTGTTGCTTCCACTGAGGACAGAATAGATCTGCACAGCTTTCTGGAAAGCAGCTTGGCAACATACATCAAGAACCTCAAAAATACACACCATCTGAAATGCATAAAGATACTGATCACAGCCTTACTTTGGTAGAAAATTAGAAACAACACAAATGTCCATCAGCAGGCGTTGGTTACAATAACTATAGGAGAGTTATTTTTTAAAATAACTGTAAAAAAAAATTGATAGGAATAACCTCACCACAGAGACATCTACTTATTGTATGGAAAGTGGTTCACAAAATGTTTGGTGAACAACTAAAAATGAGTGACAGAAGTAGGTCAAGTTTGACACCGATGTGAATACACGCATGTGTAATGATCTCTCCACACAGGAAACCACTTGGAAGGACATATATCAACACGTTGACAGTTGTTTTCTCATGCGGTGGGACTGAAAATTCTTTTTGTTTTCTTCTTTTTGCTCATCTGTATTCTCTAATTTTTCTTCAGTGAACATGTGCTGTCTCGGTGGTAAAAGATGGCAAGAAAAATAACCAGCATGGTTTTTTAAAAGAGATAGTGAGGCCCAGGCTGAAGACTCGGACAAAAATGTTGGTCACAAAATCACAACTTTACACAGACTGTGCTGTGCAGCCAGAGATATGGGGCCCGGACAAGAGCATCCCACAGGCCCTCGAGCCTATTTTCTACTACTTAGGTGCCCCCTTGGCCCAATCCATCCAAGTCTTGTGCTGTATCCTGTGAAAATGCACCTAAACTCAGGAGAGTCAACACAGGCCCCTGAGATCTCCAGGGGTCTCCTCTGCAGTGACCCTCCCCTGCCCCCGGCCTCTTCCAGCCTCGGGCCCGCAGGGAAGCTTGACCAACCAGCTCCTAAAGACAGGGAACTTCCTCCAAAATTATCAAAAGATAGGAATGAAGAAATGAAGGAAAAAAAGCAAGAAAAGGGGAGGGAAGGAAGAAGGGGTCACCCTGCGTCCACCCCACACCCACTTTTCCCATCTTCTCTGCTGATTCTGTTAAGTCAGAGACGCACAGAGCATGACCCAAAGTGGCCATAAACGACTCTCCCTGCAGCCGACTTACCCTTTTCCCAGTGAGAGGAGCACAGGATTCTCCAGCTCCATGAGCACCTGGAAAGCTTTATTCATGTTTTGATAAGAAAAGCCTTCTCCTGCATCTGCAATTACGACACAGTTTGGGTTGGACGTGTCGATCTGATCAAATTCCGAGCGGACTCCTGGTGAGACAGAGAGAAAGAGAGAGAGAGAAGGATAAAGCCCTGGCTGACATGGCCCACCTCCCGTCTCCCCCCAGGAACACCTGTGCCTGCCTCGTCTGCCTGGTCCTTTCTCAGATACTCTTTCCGATCCTCAAGCTGCCATGAGAGGTGGGCAAGGAAGGGGTGCTATTCCCATTTTACAGATGAAGGAATTCTGGCTCCCCAAACAGTGTGTGTTAGGATCCTGAAAGATGATGGGCCCACCCCTGGGACCCCCACTCCAACACCAGCATTACTCCAGAAGTTCCCTTAGTTCAAAACCATAGGCAGGGGACTTCCCTGGTGGTGCAGTGGTTAAGAATACACCTGCCAATGCAGGGGACATGGGTTCGATCCCTGGTCGGGGAAGATCCCACATGCCGCGGAGCAACTAAGCCCGTGCGCCACAACTACCAAGCCTGCACTCTAGAGCCCTCGAGCCACAACTACTGAGCCTGCGTTCCACAGCTACTGAAGCCCACACACCTAGAGCCCGTGCTCTGCAACAAGAGAAGCCACGGCAAGGAGAGGCCCGCACACCGCAACGAAGAGTATTCCCTGCTCGCCGCAACTAGAGAAAGCCCGCACGCAGCAACAAAGACCCAACACAGCCAAAAATAAATAAAATAATGAATTAATTTTAAAAAACCCCAAAACTCAGGTATCTGTCAACAGGGGAACGGATAAACAAACCATGGGATGTTCAGTCAATAGAATGCCACTCCACAATCAAGAGGAAAAGACCTACTGACACATGTAACCAAACAGCATGTTGGGTGAAAGAAGCCCTGCACACGAGGAACGGTTAACTCAGTAGGCCTGGGCTGCTCAAACCCTACACATCCAAAGAAAGGCTGTCTTCAGATCAGGCCCACCACCACCTCCGGGGAGATCACCTCTGAGCCCTTGGAATATCCTGCCTGGAAAGAGTGCTTTTGTGTGCCTGGGGCCCTGAGCCACGCTGCATCAGTTTGACACCTGGGGGCCTGGAGACAGAGTAGCCAAGGTCAGTCACACGGGCGCTGCATGCCTACCTGACCGACCCTTAATAAAAACCCTGGGCACAAGGCTGCAGTGAGCTTCTCTGGGTGACCACACCTTAGGCGTACTGTCACACATCGCACTGCTGGGAGAATGAAGTGCATCTCAGCGCAACGCCCCTGGAAGTTCGCGCCTGGATTCTCCTGGTCTCTGCCCACGCATCTCTTTCCTTTGCTGAGTTTAATTTGTATTCTTTCACTGTAATAAACCATAACTGTGAGTAGGACGGCTTTTCTGAGTCCTGTGAGTCCTTCTAGCAAATCATCAAGCCTGAGGGTGGTCTTGGGAACCCCAAAAACTAGATGCTGTGTGATTCTATTTATATGAAATTCTAGACACAGTAAACTGATTCATAATGGAAAAAAATCCAAACAGTGGGTGCCTCTAAAGGGGTTGGGGATTGGGACTAATAGGGAAGGGCATGAGGGAACTTCTGGGGTGATGGTAATGTTCTAGGTCTTTTTAAAAAAAAAAAAAAAAAAATATATATATATATATATATATATATATTTTTTTTTTTTTTGGCTGCATTGGGTCTCAGTTGCGGCATGCAGACTCTTAGTTGCGGCATGCACGCGGGATCTAGTTCCCCAACCAGGGGTCAAACCCGGGCCCCCTGCATTGGGAGCGTGGAGTCTTACCCACTGGACCACCAGGGAAGTCCCGGTAATGTTCTAGGTCTTGAGAGGGCTTTGAGTTACACAGATGTGTGCATTTGTCAAAACTCAGCAAAAGTACACTTGAGATTTTTGCATTTCATTGTATGTAAATTTTACATGAAAAGAAAAAACTAAACAGATTGAACTCTAGTTAATGATGTGGGGCTTCCCTGGTGGCGCAGTGGTTAAGAATCCACCTGCCAATGCAGGGGACACGGGTTCAAGCCCTGGTCCGGGAAGATCCCACATGCCGCGGAGCAACTAAGCCCGTGTGCCACAACTACTGAGCCTGCACTCTAGAGCCCACAAGCCACAACTACTGAAGCCCGCATGCCTAGAGCCCGTGCTCTGCAACAAGAGAAGCGACCACAATGAGAAGCCCGTGCACCGGAACAAAGAGTAGCCCTCGCTCGCCACAACTAGAGAAAGCCCGCGTGCAGCAACGAAGACACAACACAGCCAATAAATAAATAAATAAATAAAAATTAATTAATTAAAAAAAATGATGTGAAGTGTTTAGGGGAAGTGTACCAATGCCTGCAAGTTACTTGGAGATGCATCAAAAAGATAAAGATGGACAGATGGATGGAGGGGTGGGTAGATATATAATGAAGAAAATATAGCAAAATGTCACTGGTAAAATCAAGGTGAAGGGCATACAAATATTCCAAGTAATTCTTCCAGCTTTGCTGTATGTTTGAAAATTCTCGTGATAAAATGTTGGGGGGAAGATTTATCGACAATAAAACTTGAAAAAGATTCAAAGTCTGAAAAGTCAGGTACACCTATGGAAAACACAGACTCAGGATTACAGGTGAGGAAAGCACCTGGCTTCCCCTTCAGCCTCTCAAGCTCCAACATCTGCCTGTTGGACTCACTGATGAACGATGCCTTCAAAGCAAACTCTGAGTTTCCCTCTCACCTCTGGTAGTTCCACCCCACCCCTCCCTTTGCCCTGGGGAGGGGAGGATTTTCTTTCTTAAGTCTTTCTGTTTCTTTAAGGACCTGTTCTAAAGACACTGGCAGGGATCCTAGATCACAGAGGAAGCATTTGGAGAAACACGATTTCTAAAGGCTGGGCATGTCGCCCTCGACTGGCGCCAGAGTCGTGGACTGGACACCCGGACCTCCAGGGAGCTCCCTCCATCTCTTGGAGGCCCACCCCTGTCCGGAGGCAGAAAAGCATTCTTGTCTCTGCCAGAGGTTTGTAAATCAAAACACCAAGTGCAGAGGAAGGAAGAAGGCTCAGTGCAACTAAAGAAAAGTGTCCTGAATTCTGAAGCGTTGCTATGTCTCTTCTTTTTATCTTTTTGGCCGCACCGCGCAGCATGTGGGATCTTAGTTCCCCGACCAGGGATTGAACCCGCGCTCCCTGCATTGGGAGCGCAGAGTCTTAACCACTGGACTGCCAGGGAAGTCCCTCTTCTTTTTAAATATTCAGAAGGCACCAGGTAATACTGTTCCTTCCTCTCTGTTCCAGCAAAACTCCCCGCTGAGGGTCAAAGGGGCTCTTTTCCTTCATTCAGACTAATATCAGGAAGTAAACCTGTGCCGTTTGCGGGACAGCAGGGCTGGTTTTCACAAATATAGTTCAGAAACCTATGGACCTCAGTCTAGCTTTTCATCCCCCCCTCTCTCTGTCTCTGTCTCTGTCTCTTTCTCTCTCTCTCTCACACACACACACACACACACACACACACACACACACACACACACACACCCCAGAGGCAAAAATCTTGCCCCCTTGACAATTCCTTGCCACCTTCTTCATCCTAGATCACAGAAAGCAAATTCAGGGTTTTCCTCTGAGAAGCCACCTGGAACCTGCCTCCAAACACCCTCCAGTATGAGGTCGGGATGGATGGGGCCGGGTCCCCAGCAGGGAGCCCACAGGTTACCACCCCAAGGCCCACAGGTGTCAACAGGAGCCACGTGCTACCTCTGTGTCCTTCCCAGTGGTATGGCCCAGGTGAGAAGGACCCTCTCCCCAGCCCCCATCTGGAAAGGGGGCGCCTTCACCCCAACCAGGTCCCAGGGCCCGGCAGGCCTACCATCGTGGATGAGCAGGTGTGGCCGCAGGCCTCGCTCCTTCAGGATCAGGCAGGTGGCAGGGGCCGGGGCGGTCACCTCGCCCTCTGAGATGTCGAAGCCCAGACGCCGAAGCATCCCCACCAGGTCCTCCCGGGACTTCTGCGACTCGTTGGTGCAGAACCTCACCTTCAGCTGGGACCGCTTCAGTCTGGAAGTGGGGAGACAGGTGGAGAGGCTGTGAGCAGGCGGTGTGGCCTCCTGCGGAGAGGGCTGGACAGGCGCTTCTCCGAGGGCGCAGGCCAGGTCACCACGGGCCCCTGAGCTGGGCCTCGACTGACCCCGGGGGTTTTGGAGCTGGAGCAGACCATTCTCACCCTCACTGCGCTTGACACAGCTGAGACTCCCCAAGGTTCCCACCTGGCCTCCGCCCGCACCTCTCCTTCTGCCTGGGACACGTCCCCACCCCTCCCCTGGGACACGCTGCCCCGCGCACGTGCCAGTTCTCCCACACTCGACACCTCCTCCACCACACCACGCCGCTTAGCCTCGCGGGGGTCACCTCCGAGCGTCCTGGCCACCCCTCTGGACCTCCCGTCACAACGAGCATTTCCACTTAGCATCTGAGCTGACTCTGTATCCACACTTTCCCAAATACAAAGGTCAAGGGGCCAAGCGGAGGTGTGTCTCCTCATCGCTGTCACTGAAGAAAGGTTTGCCAGACAGAGTCACCAGGCGCGCGGGCGAGTTCATGTGAGGGGAGCCGGGGACGCCTGCAGAGTGTCAGCGGCACCGACATCCTTCCCGTCCGCGCTCGCAGGAGGCTCTGCATCCCAGCGGCACCCGGGCAGGCTCACCGAACGCAAAGCCGCAAAGCTGATGCCTAAAGAGGCCCCAGTGAAGTAACATTCAACCCTTCTACAGGCAGCTATCGAGCACCTGCTAAATGCCTGGCTGGGGTGGGTGCACAGAAATGCCACGGTGTCCACAGGCAGGCTCTCTGACCCCCAGAGCCCTCAGTCAGCAGGTGGGGCGGAAGACCACACAAAGGAAGGGGAATCGGGGATTGAGAACAGAGAGGTGCTGGGAAGGACCAAACAGGTGAAGAGACAGGGTGGCCAGGGAGGGTGGGAAGGTCGGGGAGGCCTCCCTGGGGAGGAGAGAGCTCCGGAGCTGAGACCCGAAGGGAAGCAAAGAGGCAAAGGAAGAGCGGCCGGCAGAAGGAAGGGGGGACCTGGTAAGCGTCAGCGCTGCAGGTGTGGACGGGCAGGAGAGGAGGCCGGCGTGGGGGCCGAGCAAGGGGGCCAGCGGGCCGGGGGGGAGTGGGAAGAGGTGGCCACACAGGTCTGGCCCAGAGCACACAGCCCTCCCTGGATGAACCCCGGGCCACAGCGAGGGAGCCTTCATATTTGGCATCTGCAGAGAGCATGGTGGGGGCCCGTGGAAGACAACAGGCTGCAAGTCAAGAGGCCCGAGAAACCCTAGGGAAAAGGTGGAGGGTCTGTATATCCCCTTCTCCGATCATCCTGTGTGACGCCGCCCCTACCCTGTCTCTATCCAGGTTTTTCTTTCTAACACTAATCAGTATCTCCAGTCGTCTCATTTCTGTATCTGTTCATTGTCTCTCTCCTGGACCCACGTGCTCCATGCGGTCAGGAATGGGGCCTGTTGGGCACTCCTCGGCATCCCCAGCGCTTCACACAGGGCTTGGCACACGGCAGGCCCCCGATAAGCGTTTGCTGAATGACTGAGTGATGGAAAGTCCAGACGACAGCTGGTGAGAGGGACCCTTCCTTAGGACCACGCCTACTGCTTCCCCCAAGGATGCCCTGACGGAAACAGACAGGATTCAGTGGTGAAGACACGCATTCCCACATTACAGTGAGCCTTCAGACCCTCTGAGCACTGGAGCGGACAGGTGCGATTTGGAAAAAAATTGGCAGATCTACTGACAACAGGGCGAACGCAGACAGAGAGGCTGACGATGTCATAATCAATTCTTTCTAAGTATTTGTCTTTCCTAATCAGGGGGTTATGAATTATCAATTATGTTTAGTGGTTAATTGCCCTTCATAAAGACAGCTTTTGTATTTTTAAATTAGGCAGTTAATACATTGTAACTAATAGCATCACCTTGTACATTACGGACAGATCTTCATTGATTGGCGCCCGGGATGTGCGATCGCACCCAAGTTAATGGAGCAGTTGAGAGAAGAAGGCAGGGGGTGCCGGGGGACTAATTATTGCTAATGGATTATGATGTGACCTTCTCAGAACAGTGAGCAATCGGTGTGACAGTGAGATGACAGTGCCTCACATCTGCTATTCCAAACACAACTTCGATGCCCATAAAAAAACGAGTAAATAACAGAACTCACTTCAGGACACTTCAGCCACTGTTCTCCTTTGAAATACAACGTAAGTTCATCCAAAACACATGCTTTAAAATCAAAGTACTTGTTTTAGGATTGAATCAGTCCCTGGAAAGTGGTGGGAAATGCTTGGGGAAGGCCCCTCCCTGTGGGTCTGTCGATTCGTGCCCCTGACCACACCCCCTTCTGACTTTTTGGCACGAGTCCCAGGTCCTCTCTTCATTTTTCTTAATTACCAAAAATAACAGAAGTATTCATTATTATTATTAAAATAGTAAAGCATGAATACAACATTACACTGGACCTTGCCTTGGGGCTCAGTATCCATGATCTGATTCATCCTCACTCCCTAAGGGCAGAGCCCCCTACATACACCCTGTGTCCCCTACATGCACCCCCCCAGGGCCTGGTGTCTGGAGCACAGGGGGCCCTAAGCACATGTTGAGAAAACAAGCTGAGGAGGCAAGAACCATGGTCCCCATTCCAGAGACGACAGAACAGAGGCTCCGGGGGGCAGAGACCTGAGAAGGTCGCTCGGCTTGTAAGCAGCAGAGCCCACGGGCCCGCAGCTGGCTACAAGGTGGCGGCCCAGGCTCTGGTCCAGGGGGTGAAGAAGCTGGTGCTTCCCCAGTAAGGGAGGCACCTGCCGGGGGCAGGCCCAGCTCATCCCGCTGGGCAGGAAACTGACACCTTCCCAGGGTGGGGAAGGGTGTGCATGGGGCACACCTGTGCGTGCACAGGGGACAGAGTGTGAGAAGGTGGGTCAGCACTGAAGGGGAGGCCCTGAATGGCCAGGGCTATGAGCTGAATTGTGTCCCTCCCACAAAATTGTATGTCGACTCCCTCAGGAGGTAATGAAGGTTAAGTGAGGACAGAAGGGTGGGGCCCTGATATGACAGGATTAGTGTGCTTATAGCAGAGACACCAGAGATCTGCCTTCGAGCACAGAGAAGAGGCTGTGTCAGGACACGGCAGAAGGTGGCTACCGAACAAGCCAGGAAGAGGACTCTTGCCAGAGACCCACCCTGCCGGCCCCTCGGTCTTGGATGCCTAGGCTTCAGAACCGTGGGAAGCTAAACCTCCGTGGTTAAGCCCCCAGGCTGTGGTATTCTGTTATGGCAGACAAAGACAGCCAAGGAACCAAAGCCTCGGCATCCTTTGGAGGGGTCTGCTGCCAGAGGTCAGATTCAGCCTCGGGAGGCCTGGAACACGCAAATCCAACGTCAGGAAAGCCGGAGCCAGGCATGGCTTCAGGGCCGCGGCACAGTCTGCAAAGGGCCTCCCAAGGGGAGTGAATCCAAAGGATTTCAACATCGGACTGGGCCCAGCTCCAGGACAGGCCATGTCACCCTATCCCCTGACACCCAAGAAGCCTGGGCACAGGGGGCCTACTGCAGGGTCCTGGCAGCCCAGAGCCGGGCTCCGGCCAGACGGCCCCTCTGAGAACACGGCCTCAGTCCACTGCACCCTCCCCAGACTCCCTGAGAGGGTGGGTACTTGCCCCTACTTCCCGTGGCCGCAACGGCTCTTTGAACTGACCTTTACCTCATCCCGGAGGCCAGGACAAGCTCTGAGTGACAACGTCGCCTGATGCAATTACCGAGCATCACATGAACTGGTCCCTTGCAAATCACCTCGGACCTCACACATCTGCTGGCTGTCGGCATCTGCCAGGGGCGCTCACCCGAAAATAATGGAAACCTTCTCATTATCGCTCTCGGTAGCAGGTAGAGTGCTAGGACGATTACTGGACAGCCTGACTGACCTTGGCATTGCTCCACAGCCTGATGCCCTCTGGGCTCGCCAAAGAGGGGCTGGGCAGGGGGCCAGGAGGCTGCCCTGGATAAGGCCCCTCCTAGCTCAGTCCCCACCCCACCCCACCCCAGCCATCTGTCACCTTCATCTGACCCTGAAGGCCCTCTCATCACCCTGAGTCTTTGCCTTCACCCTCCCCTATGGCCAAATCCTACCCATCCGTCAAAGCCTGGTTGATATGTCCCCTCCTCCAGGAAGCCCCCCCAGATCCTGGCCCCTGCCCAGGCAGAGCCCGTCTTCTTCCCACTTGGCTTTCACAGCCCTTGAAGCACAGCAGTGCTCTTCTATGAGAAGCACTTAACTGATCCAAATTCCGGATTTGATGAGCCCACCTGGTAATGGAACCAAGTCATTCTGCTTTCCAGAGAACTTCAGGAAGAAACCCCACGCTCACTGCCGATCCCGCCTGTGGAGAGCACTGCTCCAGAGCCCATCTCTAATCCTTCCTGGTGCAAGGCTGTTAAAGGATTCCAGAAGAGAAAGCACAGTGGAGCCAGATGAGTGCAGACAGGTAGACGGGAGGATGGGCCTAGGCACAGGGATGAGGAGCGAGTCACGCCTTCTGCAGGCTGAGGAACAAACGCCTAAGAAAGATGCTCTAATACTGAGTGGGAGGCCAGGTGGCCGAGAGGCGACCAGGAAGCGCTTCAGAGTCTGACGACTGTGGGCTGGTCCCGGTTCTGCCCCTTAATGGCTGTGGGACCTCCACAAGCTGTTTCTTCTCTCTGTGGCTCAGTTTCCTCATCTGGAAAATGGGGATGGTAACAGCCTCACACTGTGAGGCTCCAATGAGACCTGCAATGTGCCTGCTCGGGCCTGGCCCACAGTAAGTGCTCACTGAATGTGAGCCGAGAACATCGGCCAGTGGCCGGCGGGGAAGCTCCCCCAACCTAGTTCCCTCCCCGCTCTACCTGCCCCAACTGCCCAGAGCAGGCAGGGCGCTCACCCACCTCGCCCCAGCCATCCTGTGACCAAGCAGCGAGGCCCATGGCAGCTGCCACAACCTCCCCTCCCCTGCTCTCACCACCTGCGCCCACTTGGGGCTCCGAGGAGCATGGGCTGGGTCCTACAGAGGGGGCATGTGTGGAGGGTCTGGGAGGCCAGGCTGATGGAGACTCCAAATCTCACCCCCCACCCCCGGGGGAGGGAACCCAACGGGATGGCGACGGGGAGGAGCCCTCAGGCTGGGTGGGTTCCTGGGTGGGAAGGTGAGGTTGCAGGCTGGCAGGTCAAACGTGAAGTGACAAATGAGGTTAGCACCCAGAGGGGATGGGTGACTTCTCCCCCATCGCAGAGAAAGCAGGGTTTATTTTTTTTGATTTTTCTCATCCCTGGGCTGGTCTTCAAAAGAGCTGTGTGAGGTCCACAGGCCCACCCTGGGCTGAAATTCTGGTCTCCTACCACAGCCACCTCTATGTCAAGTAGCCTGGAATCCTCTCCTGAGACAGAAGAAACTCATACCAGGAGGGGAGGGAGGTGTAGGGGAGGAGAGGGGTGTCTCCCCTCATTCCTGCCTCCCTGACCCATGCCTGCTCTGCCCCTGGGGCTACAGCTCAAGACGCTACCTGATGGGGAAGAGGGCCCCCGTTGCTACTGAAATGACCACAGCTGCAGATACGCTTCAGTTTCTCAGAGAAGGAAAGAACACCCACAACACCTCGGGGGGTCATTACGAACCGAAACTCGGGCGGCAGCGCCCAGCCAAGGCCCTCAGAGAACATCAGTCTCAGCCGCCCCACCCATCAGCATCAAGACCTCGTTACCTAGCAGAGCTCCCCGGCAGCGCCGGCCACTGTCTGATTTTGAGATCTGCGGCTGCATTCCTTTTAGAAAGCCACAGAGATTGAAAACACACATTTGGAAAATGGAAACTTGCAAAGTGCATATTTGTTCTAAGAACCCAATTTTTTTAAAAATAGAAGGTCAAACAGGAGCCCATGAACAGAGCAGGGGCAGTTCTGCAGTAGAAAAATACAGTCATAAAGGAAGGGATGGAGGGAGGGAGGGAAGGAGGAAAGAAAGAAAGAAAAATATAGTCACACACACACCAAGGGGCACCCACGTTGATTCTGAGGGACCAGGTCCAGCTCCCCATGTGCCCCGATGTAGGGCCTCAGCTTAGGGGCAGGGAGATGCCTTCTGGCTGGAGCAGCAACACAAGGGCTTTTGCCCCCATGAGGATGGGGTCTGGCTCCCCAGCTGGGGTCCGGCACCTGCACCTTGCACATGCCCTTGCCCAGGCATCCATGTGCCAGACTCTTGGGAGTCTTGAGTCCCAACCACGAAATGGGGTAACAGTAGCGCCTAGCCTTCTGGCTCTCCAGGGTGGGGCACAGAGGACGCGCCACGAGCCCTATCATGTGCTGGCATCACCACGGGGCCACGAATGCTGAGGGACACCGGTAAGGCCTTTGCCAGCAGCTCTGGCTGGCCCTGCTGCACCTCCCCCTTCTTTCCACCGACCCACCAGAGTAGACATTTTGGCCAGGCTGACAGCCAGCTGCTAGGTCCCTGGAGGTCCCTCCCCACTCTCCATCGGACACTCTGCTGGGCAGACTGTGTCGTCAGAGTCCAGGCAAGAAACAGAGTCCAAAGTCTGGACGGAGAGAAGAGAACAAGAGCAGTGGTGACGCATGGAAGTGGCCCTGGCTGAGCCTCTCGGTCCGGGCTAGCCAGCCAGTGACCTCAGGGGGACAGCAACGAGGTCAAACAGACGTCGGGCAGGCCTGAAGCCAGGGCCCTTACGAAACACGTGGCACACCTTCCACACCCGCGGCCACCTCACCCGCCATCCAGTATGTTCTCTCTGACCTGCCTGGGCCTCCGAGCTCAGATCAATGGGACACGCTGAGCCCACGACGTCACTTTACTAGTTACTAATAAATTCAATTTAGAATGAAGTGCGTGGGAATCTAGAAAACAGAGGAGACGTTGGAGATTATCCAACCTAGTGGCTCCTTTCGCAGAGGGGGGAGACTGAGGCCCAGAGGGATACAAGGAACCTAAGGGCACATTTCTGGGAGCCATGGGTTCTCTGGTCCACTCCCCAGCCTTGGAAGGTTAGCCAACAGCTAGTCCTCCCCTGACGCGGTCACAGGCTGGTCAAGTGCTGGGCGCTGCAGGGGGCAGAGCCAGGCATTCTCGGGTAAGGTGGGAGCCTGGCTCGGGAAGCAGACACACCCTCAGCACCTCTACCACGCTGTCCCTGTGTGACCAAGGCTGGTCACCTAACCCTCTCCAACCTCAGTTCCCACATCTGTAAAATGGGGCACTTAGCAGTAGCTACTTGACAGGACTGTCCTGAAGCACCTGGCATGTTGCAAATACTCAGTGAATGACAGTGAAGATGATGGTGGTGACAATGACAACCACACATCTGGCAGGCCCGGGGCTGGGTGCTGGGGACATCTGGGCCCTCGAGGCAGGTAGTCGGACAAGAAGACAGATGCCCAGGGAACTGGGACAGCCGGAGGAGCCAGCAGGTGAGGGAGGCCTGCTGGACGGAGCCCAGAGAGCTTCGCCCGGGGCCACCATTAAGAAAGAGGGCAAAGTTCAACCCAGCAAAGGGAACCTGGGGTAAACCGGCGCTGGCTCATCCTGGCAGACATCCCGGAGCACCCAAGACAGAGGGAGCCCCAACAGTAGTTACAACAGCTCCCCACGAGAGGAAACTGAGGCACAAAAAGGCTAAGGAACTTGCCCAAGACCACATGACAACCACAGGGCAGAGCTGGGACTTGAAACCCAGGTCCTCGCCCACAAGAGCTGACACCTACCCTGGTGAGGGTCTGGCCCCCACTCTCCTTCCTCATGAGGTGGCTTTGAGCAAGTCCTATTCCTCCTCTATAAACAGGGCTGCATCCCGCCCCAGGGTGGTGGGAAATCACCCTGCACACCGCCACAGGCAGGGCCCGGGCAGGGCTTTGCCAATACGGCTTCTCTGTATATCCTTGGGGGGCTGCGGGGTCAGAACTCCACCTGTGGGCTCCATGAGTGACCCGTGTCATGCTCACCTCCTAATCAGCCAGGGCCTTCCTACCAGAGGCAGCATCTTTGGGATAAACCATTAACTCTGCTCCAGAATCCCCCAGCCTGGCTGCCCTTGATTTCCACAGGGTGACCCCTGCCCACCGAGGCTGAGATCAGAAACCCAGAAACAGCCCTTGTCATGACAGTGGAGCCGTGGGTGGCTTCACAACAATGTCCCTCGGTTTCCCTCCACACAAGTCAGGGTCACAGTTCTGTTTTTACTCTACCTGAGGGCGGCTGTGTCTCCTTTAACTCTAAGAACAAAAATGGTATTTCACACACATCACTCTGTAACTTTTTCACTGACTATACGCAACATTCACCTCATATAAACTAATGTCAACACCAAACAGAGCTACCTCACTCCTTTTAACTGCTGGGGAATATTCTGCGGTCTGGATAAACCGTAATTTATTCCCTTGTCCCCTCCTGAAAGACACACAGGTTGTTTCCAGCCACAAATATAAAATCATATTGTGACAGCTCAACACATATGTACTGTTGAGCTGTCCACTGCCCCAGACTTTAGTACTGTTATATATTTTTTTAACATCTTTATTGGAGTATCATTGCTTTACAATAGTGTTAGTTTCTGCTTTATAACAAAGTGAATCAGCTATACATATACATATATCCCCATATCTCTTTCCTCTTGCGTCTCCCTCCCTTCCACCCTCCCTATCCCACCCCTCTAGGTGGTCACAAAGCACTGAGCTGATCTCCCTGCGCTATACGGGGAGGGCGAAGGGTAAGCTGGGACAAAGTGAGAGAGTGGCATGGACATATATATGCTGCCAAATGTAAAATAGATAGCTAGTGGGAAGCAGCTGCAGTGGTTAAGACTCCGCCTTCCACTGCAGAGGGCGCGGGTTTGATCCCTGGTGGAGATCCCGCCTGCTGTGGGGCGTGGCCAAAAAAAAAAAAAAAAAACAAACGACACTTTCATCATTTTCACTGACTGACCTCATAATCGGTATTACAGATTTGAACAGAGAAAATACACACCATTCAAACATTGCTCTTTTATCTATTTTTAAAATTTGGGGGATTCTACCTCAGATTTCATTTAGGAGATAAATGCTCTGAGGCGACATAAGTTTGAGACCACTGGCTCGGGATCTGCGGGGAACTCCAGCCTCTAGGGACCTGTGAACCAACAGAACATGTTTCTTGAGCATCAGTGCTGCCCAAGGAGTGGGGGGTCGTGGGGGGTGTGATGGGGGGACCATGGAACTGGACGAGAGCCAGCAAGGGGAGGGGCGGCTTCTTAAAATCCCCTGCGCTTTTGGGGGGAACACAGAGGAAAAGGCGTGGAAGGAACTACAGGGTCCCCCTGGGGGAATGACTAGGATGGGGCTGGTGATGACGATTTGGACTTCTTACTTAGTACATTCATGCGCTAGTGGGATGGTCTACAAGAAGGAAGCCACCTCTGCCTTGGGAAGCCTAAACTGTGGACGTTATGAAACCAGTTATGAAACCAGTACTCGGCCTGGGAGGAGAGCATCGTTCTCTCACCTGGCCCCCAACTCCGAAGTCAGCCTAGTTCACCCGCAGAGAGGAAACGGCAGCACAAGTGACAGGGCATTCTCAACAAACACACCTTGTCCAAGGTCCAGGGTGAGTCAGGAAAGCTGTTGTTGGCCTAAACGAACTCAAACAAACGGCCCGCCCCCTCTGATAGCCTTAAGAGCCCCCTCTGGCAGGTGCTGGGCCACGTGGGGGATGGGACGAGGCAACGCAGGGAGGTTCCCGGCTCTCTCACAGTCTTGGTAGCTACTATTATTACCGCCACTCCCGGGCGGCTGTGTCCCTGGGGCCCAACGGAGCCAGGGTGGCTGAGCATCGGGAGGGGCTTGGTCCTAGGCCGCACTTCAGACAAGTTCCCTGGCCCTGTTCCCCTGGCTCTAAGACCTGCTGGGAGGGGCCTGAGTTTTAACAGGGTCCCAGGGCTTCTGGTGCACACTGGAGGGATGGGTCGCAGGTCTGTTAGTCCTGGGTGGGAATTGCTTTATGAGGCTGCCCTGGGCCGAGGCCGAGCCTGCTTCCTTCCGCCGGCCGCAAAAAGGCTGAGCCGCGCTGGGCCCAGCAGATGTGCTTTAGTGGCCCGAGACAGGATGCAGTAAATGCCCACCCGCCTTTCACATGCAGATGCCTCTGGGGCTCCTCTTTGTGCTGACCAGCCCGGGGGCCGGCCCCTGCAGCCCCCGCTGTGCCCAGCCCCGCCTCTGAATGGCTCCCCTCGGGGAGCCCAACTGCCCAAGAATGGACTCCAATAAAGGGCCTGATGGGGGGACCCAGGCCGGTTACAGATGTCCCGTGACCACGCCCACCCACAAGTCCTAGCACAGTAAGAGGGCTCCACCTGGCCAGCACCGTGCCCAGCGCTCCAGGGAGCCTGGACCTCCTGTTCTCCAATCTGGGACGTTCCTGGCCCAGATGACAGCTTCAGAGCCCAGCTCACACATCACCGGCTCCCCATCTCCCTGGCGGCTCAGTCTCTCTCCACCTGACACTAGCCTTTCCGGGTGCTGTTTACGCTGCTCTCCCCATACTGGACGGTCAGCTTCCCGAGAGCAGGGACTTCCATCTGCCCCACTCACTGCCCCTTGTCCCAATGCCTATAGCAGTGTTTTCAGTATAAAAGAAGCACTCGATAAATATTTGTTGGGTGAGTGAATGAATGAACAAATGAACAAGTGCATCTTTAATGAGAAGCAGTGTGGTATTGCGGGGAAAACTGGGGCTTGGAGTCAGGTGGACCGGGGCAGGGCGGGGGACAGTGGGGGGCGGGAAGGGAGGGAACCCTGGCCCAGCCACTTTCTCCACTTTGGCCACTTCCCAAATCTCTCTGAGCCTCAGTCCCGGCTTTGAAAAGGGCTGGTTGTGAAGGTAGCTTGATCATCAGTGACTGCTATTATGGTGGTCGGTATTGTTTTAAAAAGCAGGGCTAATACTCCCCATGTGCTCTGTGTCTCCAAACAGGTGGGAACCTTTCCAAAAACCTGAGGACACCTGTCACCACAGAAAGTCTAGGAAGAGAAGTGGTGAGTCAGCCCCTTCCGGGGTTCCCAGAACAGAAGGTGCTGTTTGGGAACCCACGGCACTGGGGAGATGCCATGGAGGCAAACGCCCCCCAGGGCCCCGGGACCCCCATCACGCTGCCCCTCTGCAGCGCTGCTCTCACCCTGCGAACTTCCTCTGAGCTCCCCTGTGACTTCAAAGCCAGCCTTGCATATCAAGGAGGCCACAGAGTGCAGGGTGTGGCTGCAAAAACTACAAAAAGTGGTGGAAGCCTGGCGTTATTCACCTTGGCCAGCAGGGCCTGGCCCGGGAAAGAGCCGTGTCCCCAAGTCTGACATCCCCAGGGAAACGCCAAAAGCAGGCAGATTTTACTGGGGAAAGTTGCCCACATACACTCACTGCCAGGAGGGTCTGGATGCTGGGCTCCGGGGGCCCCACAGGAGGGCATGGGCGGCTTCCTTGGGCCTGTGACCAGCTGGCCACTGGAGGCCGGGCCTGGGTGGAGGGGCCTAGTCTTTAAAGAGCCAGCACAAGAGCTGAAGAGAGAAAAGGAACGTGGGTGAGAACCAGAGGGTGCCGCGGCGTGGAGGGCCCAGGCTCTGCGAGTGCTGGGCTGCTAAGGGGCTGGTCAGTGAAAACCCCCCCGAGAGTCTGTATAACTGGGAGCAAGGGGGTGAAGTGGGCAGAGGGAGAGAAGGGGCCACAAAGGTCACTCGGGAAGGCCCTGGTGGAGCAGGAAGAGGCATGGGGACGCAGTCCTGTGGCGTGGAGTCCCGGGGAGGGTTCAGAGGGACCAGGCCTCATTCTCCAGGACGATCAACTCCCCGGAGATAATGAGAACTATGTCCCCTCACCGGAAACAGTCCCACACACTATGGGGAAGGCACTTCTCCCCTCTCTCAGCTACAAAACTGGCTGGGATGTATTTTAGGACTGTTAGTATATCCGGTTATTTTACCGCTGCTAGATTTATACAGTGTAGCTGCTACCAAAGACACTCCAGCTAGATAAATTAGTTGAATTAAAGCAAATCAAGACAAAAAACTCCCGGGGATCTGTTGGAAGATGCCAGTGCCAAACCCACAGAGGTTAAAGGACCAGGGATTACTCTCCTTCGAGTCACACCCTGGAATCTGTGCAGGTGTTTGTTGGACAGTGTATCGGGGGGGAGCATTACCCAGGGGAGACTGCTAGAGAGAAGCCCCTGACCTTTTCCAATGCCCGCTTCTCCCTCAAAGGACTTTAAGTATGGGTCCAGAACAGTGGTTAGGAGTCGCGCAGACCTGGGTTCCCATGGTCCCTGGGCCATCCCAGCTGAGACCCTAGCAAGCCCTGAGCCGCAGTGGCTTCAGCTGATTGAGGGAGATAACCTCCTCCCACCCCCACGCTGTTAGGGGGACTACATGACATAAACAGGGATGCCCAGCATACAGGAAGCGCTCTCTGAGAACAGCCAGCTTTGCTGGTGCTGGGAGACGCCTGGAGCCTCACTGGCCCGGGCCGGGTGCACACCAGACCCACATTACTGACTGGAAACAAGGGCTCAAAATCAGCCCTACCTATTCCAAAGCCACTGCTGAATCCATTCTGTGCTCCTCAGCAGAAGGGAGACGGGGAGGGGCCAAGGTTCTGTCCATATCCTTGACCTACTTTATTCCTCAGGTTTTGAGGCAAAAATGACCCTGCTAAACTGCAAAGGACTTCAGGACTTCCCTGGTGGCGCAGTGGTTAAGAATCTGCCTGCTAATGCAGGGGACACGGGTTCAAGCCCTGGTCCGGGAAGATCCCACATGCCGCGGAGCAACTAAGCCCGTGCGCCACAACTACTGAGCCTGCACTCTAGAGCCCGCAAGCCACAACTACTGAGCCCACGTGCCACAACTAATGAAGCCCGCGTGCCTAGAGCCTGTGCTCTGCAACAAGAGAAGCCATGGCAATGAGAAGCGCACGCACCACAAGGAAGAGTAGCCCCCGCTCGCCGCAACTAGAGAAAGCCTGCATGCAATGAAGACCCAAAGCAGCCAAAAATAAAATTAATTAATTAACTTTTAAAAAATTTTAAGAAAGAATGAATGAAAATGTAAATTAGTTTAAAAAAAATAAAAAATAAATAAAATGCAAAGGACTGACAAACCCACGTGTCGGTGAGGACACAGAGCCACGGGGACTCTCACATATACCACTTTGGGAAACGATTTGACAGCATCTTCTAGCAATGAACATATGCCTATCTTATGACCAGCAATTCCACTCCTAGGTCTGTACCCAGCAGAAATGCATCCATGCATTCACCAGACATGTTCTAGAATGTTCATGGCAGCACTATTCAAAATAACTGAAAACAGGAAACTACACCCCCTCAATAGAAGGACAGACGTGTACTTAACTTTAATATAAAGTTGTTTTTTTTTAAGTGGCCCTGATTTTTAAAAAATTAAAAGCACGTATAACAGGAATTCCTATATTAACATGGGACGTGCTCTTTCGGCCGCGCTCCTCAGCAGACTGCTGCCATGGGCCGCGGGATCCGTGGGCAGAGGAAGGGCGCCGGCTCCATGTTCCGCGTGCACGTGAAGCACCGAAAGGACACCGCGTCTCTGTGCGCCAGGGACTTTGCCGAGCAACACGGCTACATCAAGGGTATCGTGAAGGACATCATTCACGACCCGGGCTGCAGCGCGCCCCTTGCCAAGGTGGTCTTCCGGGATCCATACCGTTTTAAGAAGCGGACAGAGATGTTCATCACCACCAAGGGCATCCACACCGGCCAGTTCGTGTACTGTGGCAAGCAGGCCCAGCTCAGCATCGGCAATGTGCTCCCGGTGGGTACCGTACCTGGGGGCACCATCGTGTGTTGTCTGGAGGAGAAGCCTGGTGACTGGGGCAAGCTGGCCAGAGCCTCTGGGAACTATGTGACTGTCATCTCCCACAACCCTGAGACAAAGAAGACCAGAGTGAAGCTGCCCTTGGGCTCCAAGAAGGTCATCTCCTCCGCCAACAGAGCTGTGGCCGGTGTGGTGGCTGGAGGTGGCCACGTTGACAAGCCCATTCTGAAGGCCAGCCGTGCCTACCACAAGTATAAGGCAAAGAGGAATTGCTGGCCATGCGTGCGGGGTGTGGCCATGAACCCTGTTGAGCATCCCTTCGGAGGTGGCAACCACCACCACATCGGCAAACCCTCTACCATCTTCAGAGATGCCTCTGCTGGCTAGAAAGTGGGTCTCATTGTTGCCCGCCGGACTGGGTGTCTCCGGGGAACCAAGACTGTGCAGGAGAAAGAGAATTAGGGCTGGGGGCTCAATAATGTTTGTCTTTTACACAAAAACAAACAAACAAACAAACATGGGATGTGATGTTTAACTGTCATACTCATGGGGTGTATTGTGTGCCAAGCACTGCGTCAAGGGCCATCATGGCACCTGCCTGCACCCCTCTGCGCCCCTCTCCATCCCCTCAGGTGCTCCAGTCCAACACCGGAGCCATTCTTTATTTCATCTTCTCCTTGTTCCCCACAATATCCAATACATAGGCAGGTCTCATTGGTCCTACTCCCAAAACATCTATTTCACCCCCTTCTCTTCATCTCCATTGCCGCCCCCTAGTCCACGCCCTATCATGTCTCCCTGGACCACACAAGGGTCTCCCAACTGGCTGTTCCCCTGTTTCCTCTGGAGCCCGGCCGTCTGCCCCACTGCCAGCTCATTCTCCGCTTTGCAGCCAGAGATCTTCTTAAAATATTTTTTTTTTCTGGTGCAGTATTTTTTTCCAGCATTTTTTGAGACAAAATTGACAAACTATTTGTAATTTGATATCTTGAATGGGAAATACATCCACATGGTTCAAAACTTAAAAAAAATGTTTATATACAAAGTTACCGAGGGAAGAGCCTTGCTCCCATCCCTACCCCCAAACACCTAGTTCTCCCCAATCACTTGCCTTCCAGATCTTCACAGGTTGAAGCTCTTCCCTCCAGTTTCCTTATACAAACACACCAGCAGGAATACACGCTTGCATTTCTGCCTTTTCCACCCAAAAGACGGCACAGGGCACATCCTGTCTTCACTGACAGCACGTCTACATGGCAGGCATGCTCGTTCTTTTTTATGCAGCATGGAATTCCACTGTGTAGAAGGATAGACTGTAATACTCCCCTAGCGATGGACAGCTGAGCTGTTTCCAGTCTTTTGCTATTTCGCAAGGCACTGCCATGAATGACCTCCCACCTATGTCATTTCTCATGTATGAGGCAGTACGCTGATAGAGAATGCCAAATGCATCTTCCACAAGCAATATAAGACAGGGTCTGCTTCCACAAACTCTCACCAAGAGAATGCGCTCCCAAAGTTGTGGATTTTGGCCAATTTTCTCAAACTGATAAAAAAAGGCATCTCAGGATAGTTTTAATTTGCACTTCTCTTATTCGAGTAAGGCTGAGCATCTTTCCTATGCTTTTCCTTTGTGTTTCTATTTGTTTTCCTTTCCCATGAATTGTTTATATCCTTTGTGCATCTTTCTATTGGGCTGTTGATTTGTTGTTGTTGTCGATTTCTAGATTTTGAGGTGTAGCTCCAAAGGTATTCTCCTACTCCAAGATTTCAAAGGGAATCTCTCCTGTTTTCATGTACTTATATGGTTTCACTTTCTACATTTAAATGTCTTGAAAACATAAATCAGATCAGACGACACTCCTGCCTAAAATCTTCCGTGACTTCTCATTGCACCCAGGATGGAATCCAGACAGCTCTCTGTGACCCTCAGGTCCCTGTCTGCTGTAGCCATGCTCACCCTCGCTGGTCCCCACTTGCTCTTCAGTTCCGTGAGTGCGTGCGATCTGCCGAGCTCTCCTCCGCCTCAGGCTTTGCAGCCACTGTTCCCTTCAGATGGAAGGTACTTCCTCCTCCACTTCACCCCATGCCCCCTCTTACTCTCTGGTTCTGCGATGCCAGTGGCAATTACAAAGCCCAGGGCCCAGTGGTCCCAACAGTGGTCCTGGCAGTGTCCTCTGTGCACAAGACTTGGTGGGCAAGACGCCCTCCTACCGTCTAAGCAGACAGTCAAGGCAGTCCAACTGAATTACAATGCCAGCCACGTATGTAATTTAAAGTTTTCTGGTAACCACATTAACAAAGGTTAAAAGAAGAAGGTGGAATTAATTTAATATGTTTTATTTAAGCTAACATATTCAAATTACTATCATTTCAACATGTAACCAATATAAAACAATACAATGAACTTTTTACATTTTTTCTAAGTCTTCGAAATCCGGTGTGGGTTGTACACTTACACCACATCTAAATTCAGACTTGCCACATTCCAAGCGCTCAACCGCAAGGAGCGGGGCTGCCCTGTTGGACAGTAGCTTAACTCTAACCAGCAGAGGCCCGGGGCTCACCCAGGGACGCCGGATGCCTGGCACACCCACGGGCTGCAGCGCGATCCTCCCGGGACCAGCCCTCCGCTCGCCGGGCGGGGCGGGGCCAGAGCAGCAGCCCCGCCCCGCCCCCCAGCAGCGGCCCACAGGACCCGGCTGAGCACAGCGCCGGGCGCTCGAGGCGGCCTGCGCGGCCCACTCACCTCGCCAGCGCCTCCACAGAGCCTGCGATCGGCGCGCCGCCGCCCTCACCGCCGTCGTACAGCACGCCTGAGATGTCGAGCAGCACCCCGCGCACGCCGGCCAGCCGCTCGCCCCACGCAGCCATTGCGTTCCGCCTGCGCCTCGGGCCCCGCGTCCCAACCGGCAGCTGGAAGCTGCGGCCGCGCTCGCCGCGCAGGGGCGCCTGGGAAGTGTAGTCCCGCGGGCGGGGCGGGGCGGGGCGGGGCGGGGCAGAGCTGGGCCGGTGGGGCGTGGCCGGGCGCAAACCCGGCAAGACGGGCGCTGCTTCCCGACTCCCGAGTCACGCGCCCCCAAAATGGGAGCCTTTTCACCTGGAGATCAGTGGATAAAGGGTCAACCTCCCTAAAAATTAGAGCAAGGCAGATTGGGACGAGGAGGCAACCGGAAAAGTAAAAAAAAATTAAAGAGAACAGGCAAGACCTTCATTGGTGTTTTCCTGCGGCCCGATGACACTCCTAAAAGCAATGGAGGTACTTGGGCCCACAGACTGGACAATGCCGCGCGCCTGACAAGCAATGATAAGGAAACGAATCTCTAAAGACATGTCTGAAGTGTAAGCTATGATGCCAAAACAAGCTGGAAGAAAAATAAATGTTCAGGGACCGGAATTGTTCAAGAAGTGATAAGACGGCTACTGACAGAAATATTATGCCATGAAAAAAGGAAGACTAGGTTACAACATGAAAAACGCTCATGATATAACATTGTGTGAAAAAGCAGAGGGACTTCCCTAGCTGTCCAGTGGTTAAGACTCAGCTTCCAATGCAGGGGAAGTGGGTTCCATCCCTCGTTGAGGAACTAAGATCCCACACGCGGAGTGGTGCAGCCAAAAAAAAAAAAGCAGAATGCAAAATTGTATGTAGACCACTGCCTACAAAAATAAGGCATAGGAATGGCTGAGAAGAAAATGGGAATGTTGCAATGTGTTAGCCCAGTGAGATTTTGGATGAATTTTTACATTCCATTTAATGTTACATCGTTTTTGTAATAAGTAAATGTTGATAGAAAAGGGGAAGAGTTTCCTTGACTGCCCTTCTGACCCTTTCAAGTGTTTAAACTGACACTTCAAAAATTTGACTTCTGGCACTTCCCTGATGGCACAGCGGTTAAGATTCCGCCTGCCAAAGCAGGGGACACGGGTTCGAGCCCCGGTCCCGGAAGATCCCACATGACGCGGAGCAACTAAGCCCGTGCGCCACAACTACTGAGGCTGCGCTCTAGAGCCCGCGAGCCACAACTACTGAGCCCATGTGCCACAACTACCGAAGCCTGCGCGCCTAGAGCCCATGCTCCGCAACAAGAGAAGCCACCGCAATGAGATGCCCGCGCACTGCAATGAAGAGTAGCCCCGCTCGCCGCAACTAGAGAAAGCCTGTGCACAGCAACAAAGACCCAATGCAGCCAAAAATAAATAAAATAAATAAATGTATTTTTTTAAAAAATTGACTTCTCTTAGCCTGACTTAACTTTAAGGTTTCAAAAGAAGACCATATTAGGGTGGCCATTTTGTTTCAGGCTCTTGATTCACAGATGGGATGAAGAATTCATCAGAATATTAGAACTTTAACCCAGTTCAATGACTCGTGCATGTCATGTTGATAAGTTTACTAGGAAAACTGTGTACTCTGCTGATTTTACAGGAGAAATATAAAATATAGTTCCTGCCCTTTGGGGATTTACAATCTGGTTGGAGGAGAAATGAATATGAGACCTCATATTAATCATGGTTCTTGGGCTTCCCTGGTGGTGCAGTGGTTAAGAATCTGCCTGCCAATGCAGGGGTCACAGGCTCAAGCCCTGGTCCGGGAAGATCCCACATGCTGTGGAGCAACTAAGCCCGTGCGCCACAGCTACTGAGCCTGCGAGCCACAACTACTGAGCCCGTGTGCCACAACTACTGAAGCCCCCGCGCCTAGAGCCTGAGCTCCGCAACAAGAGAAGCCACCGCAATGAGAAGCCAGAGCACCACAATGAAGAGTAGCCCCCGCTCGCTGCAACTAGAGAAAGCCCACACACAGCAAAGAAGACCCAATGCAGCCAAAAATAAATAAATAAAATAAAAATTTTTTAAAAATCATGGTTCTTAGCTGCAGACAATAGAAACTTCTCCAGCTAGAGGGGTATGTTTATACAAGGCATCAAGGAGCTTACAGATTTCCAGGGGGACTGGGTAACCAAGCTCAAGTACTGCACAGCAAAGAGCCGTGCAGCTCTGAGAAATGCCCAATTTCATTGTTTCACTGAGACTACTGCCCCATCACTTGGCTCTTAAGATGACAGGGACCTGATAGTACTGCCCCGAAAGAATCAAATCCACCCACCATAGCCTCAGAGAATTCTCTCTCTCCACCTATGGTCACCATCTCACTTTCACCATGTCTGGCTTGGTGGAACCTAGTCCAACCTGCAAGGGAGTCTGGGAAATGCAGTGTTTGCATTCCAGATTCTGTGGTGCAGGAACTGAGTGAGTCAGTCTGGATAATCTACCACAATCATCATGAGCCATACATCACCCATGTATAGAACTTCAACTCTGTGGGCTCAGTGGGTCCCAGGGTCCAAAAAGGTCTAAAGTGTGTTCTTTGCCTTTGAGTCAGGACTGGGCAGAGAACAAGACGTACACTTTTAAGATTACTGATCAAACGTGTGCAGAGTGCCAGTGAGTGACAGACACAGCCAAGACGATGGACTCTGTGGGCTGTGGAGGGCAGCTGTGGTTTCTGAGCAGAGGGGCAGCCTGAAATGGACCTTGAAGCATGGCTGGGCTTTAGCTTCATGCCAAAGAGGAAGAGGAGAAAGGGCACTTCTGCCTGTGGTGGTCAGTCCACGTGTAGTTCTCCCTCTCCCATTAGCTGGGCATGACCTTGGGCAAATCACTTTCTATGTCTAAGATTATGGAGACAGAATAATGGCTCCTTGAAGATGCCCACGTCCTACTTCCCAGGACCTGTGAGTGTGTTACCTCACATGGCAAAGGGGACTTTGCAGATGTGATTATGCTAAAGATCTGGAAATGTGAGATTATTCGGGATGATCCACATGGGCTCGATCTAATCACAAGAGTCCTTATAAAGGAAAGAGGGAGGCAGGAGAAGAGTCAGAGGAGACATGACAACACGTCATGCCGAGGTGAGAGAGAGATTTGAAAATGCTACGCTGCTGGGCTTGAATACGAAGGAGCCATGAGCCACTAAATGCAGGCAGCCTTTAGAAGCTGGAAAAGGCGAATAAATGGATTCTCCCCTACAGCCTCCAGAGGAATACAGCCCTGAGAACACCTTGATTTTAGGACTTCTTGCCTCTAGAACTGTAAGAGAACAAATTTGTGTTTTTTAAGCCACTAAGTTTGTGGTAATTTGTTACAGCAATAATAGGAAATGAATACAGGGACCCGAGTCTCTCACCTGAAGAATGACATGTTGGTCCAAGGCAACAGATCTCTCTAAGTGTGGGCTCAGACCTAATCCAAAAGTCCACGACCTTTCTTTGGATGTAATAGAAAGGCACTGTATAAGTTAGAGTTGTTTTGGCTGCATGTAACAGAAATCCACCTATAGTCGCTCAACCGGATAGACTTACTCTTTCTCATATATCAAGAAACCAAGAGGAAGTCAGCCCTGGGCAGGTACAGCAGTTCCCAGGAACATCAGGAAATAGTCTACTTCCAACTTTCTGCTTCACCATCCTCAGGCTTTCACCCTCATGCTGTCAAGATGTCTGCTGTACCCCCAGGCATCACGTCTGCATTTCAGGAAAGAACGGAAAGGAAAAGGGAAAAGGGCCTGTGACAACTGAGTCTTGCCCTTCATACCAGGAAAAACAAAAGCTGCCCCAGAATCCAGACCCAATAGATTCTTGTTTATATCTTTTGGGCCAGAGCTAGTCAAGTGGCACATTAACACTCCAGTGTGCAGGGATGTAAGAGCTTGACCTCTTACATTTCCAGTAACAAGTCTACAAATCATGTCTGAATTTCAGCTTCAATATGAATCCTTCCAATCCTCTTTTGCTGTAGTAGATGTGTGTATAATCCTTCCAGACTTGCTTATATTAGCTAGGACTCTTTGGTTGCCAGTGACAGAAACCCAATTGCAAATGGCTTAAATTTAAAAGGAATTTATTGGCTCTTGTAACCAGTCTAGCAATTGATGGCTTCAGATGTAGCTGGTTCTAAGGCTCGAATGGTGGTGTTCTGGGCTCTCTGACTCTCCATGTCTTGGCTCTGCCCCCTTCTCTGGGTTCACTTCCTTCTCTCTGTGGGGCCAGGCTCTCTCTAGGCAGTGGGGAGGGAGGGCTGTGGCAGTTCCAGGCCACAGAGCCCTGGGTAAACCACATGGCAAAGAACATTTTCCTCAATTTGGCCTGATAGTTGCAGAAAGAAGTCTGACTGGCCCTCATGTCTGTGTTCAGAGGGAAGAGGTACTGTGATGATGCAGTCTGACTTAGGTGCCGAGGAGGGGCACTTGAGTACCGCCTCACCACGGCCACATAGGATGGGGGAGGAATGCCCCCAGCAAAAGGCAGGGCGTTGTAACAAGAGTGTTATGGTCTGAAAGTTTATGTTCTCACAGAATCATGTGCTGAAATCCTAACCCTTAAGGTGATGGTATTAGGAGGCGGGGCCTTTGGGAGGTGATTAGGTCATGAGGTTGGAGCCCTCATGATTGGGACTAGTGCCCTCATAAAAGAGACCCCTGGGACTTCCCTGGTGGCGCAGTGGTTAAGAATCCGCCTGCCAATGCAGGGGACACGGGTTCGAGCCCTGGTCCAGGAAGATCCCACACGCCGCGGAGCAACTCAGACCATAGGCCACAACTACTGAGCCTGTGCTCTACAGGCCGTGAGCCACAACTACTGAGCCCGCATGCCACAACTACTGAAGCCTGCGCGCCTAGAGCCGTGATCTGCAACAAGAGAAGCCACTGCAATGAGAAGCCGGCGCACTGCAACAAAGAGCAGCACCCGCTCACCGCAACTAGAGAAAGCCCACACACAGCAACGAAGACCCAATGCAGCCAAAAATAAATTAAAAAAAAAAAAAATGAGAATCCACCTGCCAATGCAGGGGACACGGGTTTGAGCCCTGGTCTGGAAAGATCCCACATGCCGCAGGGCAGCTAAGCCCGCGTGCCACAACTACTGAAGCCTGCGCGCCTAGAGCCCGTGCTCTGCAACAAGAGAAGCCACAGCAATGAGAAGCCCACGCACCGCAATGAAGGGTAGCCCCTGCTCGCCGCAACTAGAGAAAGCCCGTGCGCAGCAACGAAGACCCAACACAGCCAAAAATAAATAAATAAATAAATAAATAAAAAGAGAGACCTCAGAGAGCTAGCTCATTCCTTCCACCATGTGAGGACAGAGTAAGAAGTCGGCTGTCTATAACCTGGAAGAGGGTTCCCCCCATAACCCGAACATGCTGGCACCCTGATCTTGGACTGCCAGCCTCCAGAACTGTGAGCAATAAATTTCTGTTGTGTATAAGCCCCTCAGCCTGTGGTATTTTGTTTTAGCAGCCCAAACAGACTAAGAGAAAGAGAAAGCAGGAAGAGACACCGTGCAGGCAAGATTAGCAGGTGTCTACTACCCGCAGAGACCCTTCATTCTGACCAAAGTCTGTTTTCCCTGGAAAGTGAAACCAGACCAAGGGAGGCCTACGTGAGCCAAGGAGTTCTGTCTTATCACGGTGGGCCTTAGTGAAAAAAAAAGTAGAGATCCATTGATCCAGAAGTGTCTCTCCAGCTTTAGTGCGCATTAGAATCACCTGGAGGGCTTATTAAAATACAGGTTTGGAGGCAGGAGGACTGGGATGGGCCTGAGAACCTGCATTTCCAGCAGGCCCCCAAGCAACGCTGCTGCTGCTACTCTTCAGATCTAGATCAGTGTTTCGCAAATTTTAAGGTGCATGTGAATTACCTGGGGGACATTATTAAAATGCATATTCTGATTCAGTAGGTCTCGGGTGAAACCTGAGAGTTTGCATTTCCAACAAGCTGCTGGGCCACAGACCTTCCTTTAAGTAACCAGGGTCTAGATTCTAGACTACAGAATGACCTCTGGCAGCTCTGGTGATCTATGACTCTGTGATTTTTTCTTTTTCCTAAAAAAATATCACTCGGACTTTCTGGTGGTGCAGTGGTTGAGAATCCACCTGCCAATGCAGCAAACATGGGTTCGATCCGTGGTCCAGGAGGATCCCACATGCCGCAGAGCAGCTAAGCCCTTGAGCCACAACTGCTGAGCCTGAGCTCTGGAGCCCGCGCGCCACAACTACTGGAGTCCGCGTGCTCTAAGGCCCGTGCTCTGCAACTGCTGAAGCCTGCACACCTAGAGCCCGTGCTCTGCAACAAGAGAAGCCACCGCAGTGAGAAGCCAGTGCACCACAACGAAGAGTAGCCCCCGTTCGCGGCATCTAGAGAAAGCCCGCATGCAGCAACAAAGACCCAACGCAGCCAAAAAAAAAAAAATCACTTTGCAGAAAAACAGCACATCCAGGATATTGCCCTCATATGTGCGTGTTATTAACAGAGGTGCTGATTGTCGAAGTTGTAAATGATGCTCCTCGCCTGCTTCTCCCCTACTTCCGGTGGCTGCTTGGCAGGGTCTCCGAACAGACAGTGAGGGGAGGCTCAGGCTATCTGCTCAAGTGCTTCTGAGCCACGTGGGCAAAGGTTTGTGAGTGACACTTTCCCAGGATTTCCATGTTTCTTCAGCCTTTCTTTGGCCATGGAGCCTGTTCTGTGTTTGTACAAAGGGTGGGGAGTTCGTGGCTTTAAATCAGTCTCTGAGTTATTAGGATCTGGCATTAGACCATCCGTACACTCCCATGAGATGCTTTTTCATTAGGAAGGTGGGGGCAGGGGTAAGGGAGAGCAGCAAAACTCTTGTCCTCAGAGGCTGGCAACAGTAGAACCTTCACCACCCCTAGGCCTGAGTTCTTACTACAACCATATAAGACCTGTAGCTGCAGGAGAGCTGTGGCCTTTGGTTCAGGAATGTGGCAATTGCTGACCTGTAGCTGGGTGGAAGGGGAATAAATAACCTCTTTCCTCACATCTCTTCTGTCCCTGCAGTTTTCTTTTGCAAAGAGCACGGTTGCCCAGCATAAAAGCATAAGGTTGTGCAACAAACTCATGGGATTTCCCCTGAGGAAGTTGGATCCACTATAAAACTATATCCATAGCTAAACATTTCTGGATCTCATTCTTATTTTCAGCTCAGTCTGCACCCCCTCTTTAGGTGTGGGGTTTCCAATCTATCTTAATCAGACTGAGGAACATTGGGTTTATGCTGTTAGGCCACAGTTTATTCCTTTCAACTCTTCAACCTGCTAAGTGCCAGGTGCTAACGGGCACAAAGACAAATGCCGTGTGGCCCTGGCTTCAGGACAGTCTCAGGACCAGGCAGTCTGTATGCCAGGCAGGGTTCTTTGACCCCAGCTAATTGAATTCCAAAATGGGGAAAGGGGCAGCAAGGGGAGAGTTGGGAAGGCTTTAAGGCAATTTACAGAAGCAAAGGAAATGCTCAACAACCAGACCTCAGAAAGTACCAGAACCATCAACTCCAGCAGTGGGAAATAGCAAAGCGTTTCTTTCAGGCATTGCTGCTAGGATGAAGCGGCCCCAAGCCAGTGTCAGTCACTCTGCTTCAGATTCCTGTGGGAGAGAGCCTGATTGGTCCTGCAGGAGGCCACTCCCACCCTGGGGCCCTTGATTGGCGATCCCACCACTACCACATGTAAGGGGGATATCTGAGCAGAGTCAAACTACCAGTACCAGAAAAGGGGATGAGGATGCTGATCCCGAAAAGCAAGAGATGTCCACCCAGGCTGGATGGAAGCCCACTGCCCACTCGCCAGGATCCAAGGGCTGGCCAGGGTCTCTGAGAAGGTAGCGTGCATGGGCAGGGGACCCACACACATCTTACCCAGAGCCTAGCCTGTCCAGGGACCAAGGCTGCACAAGCAGCTGGAAGAGATAGTGAAGAGCCTGGCATTCAGTGCAGGGGTCTTTAGTCTTCACCCCACGAACCACAGTAGCCATGGAAACACCCAAACAGTGAAGGTGGGGTCACTTGACATATGCATGGCTGGAGTGGCAAACTTGTGACCCACAGACCTGTTTCTGATGGCCTGATTTTCAACACTGTGAATTGATTACCAGCATTGGAGATGTCACGTAAGAGGTCAGACTTCCAGTTTCTTTGAGGCAATGTGGAGATCTGGCAGCGCTGATCAGCCTTCCTGCAAGGGCACCATCCACCAGGTGGAGGACCAGCAGCCCTGCAACGTGAGTCGCAGGTACTCCAGGAGTTTGCATACCCATGCTAGGTGAACAGCCTGCTGGGGCAGCAAGGATGGAGGCAGGGAGGCCAGGAAAAGAAGATTAAAGGCATGAATAACAAAGGACGAAATAATGCCATTTGCAGCAACATGGAGGGACCTGGAGATTATCATACTAAGTCAGTCAGACGGAGACAGACAAATATCATATGATATCACTTGCATGTGGCATCTAAAATACGATACAGGTCTTCCCTGGCGGTCCAGTGGTTAAGACTCCGCACTTCCACTGCAGGAGGAGCGGGTTCAATCCCTGGTCAGGGAACTAAGATCCTGCACGTCACTTGGTATGGCCAAAAGTTTTAAAAAATAAAAATAAAATAAAATATAAAATAAAATAAGATACAAATGAACTTATTTACAAAACAGAAACAGACCCACAGACATAGAAAACAAACTTATGGTTACCAGAGGGGAAAGGAGGTGGGGGAGGGATAAACTAGGAAATTGGCATTAGCAGATACAAACTACTATATATAAAATAGATAAACAACAAGGTCCTACTGTATAGTACAGGGAATTATGTTCAATATCCTGTAATAAACCATAATGGAAAGGAATACAAAAAATATATATATATCTGAATACATATATATTTGAATCACTTTCCTGTATACCAGACACAAACACAGCATTGTAAATCAACTATACTTCAATTAAAAAAAAAAGATTGAAGGCATGAAATTTGGGCACAGAGGTGGGGAACAGAGGACTTTGTCCCCTGTCTTGCAGGAAATCACCCAAGAATGATAGATCATACAGGTCTCCATTCAACCAGGAAGCAAGTGCTTCATATACTTGCCAAGCCCTACCTTTCTCCCTTGTCTATATTCTGCCTGTGCCTCTCTTTGTACAGTATGAACATGGCGTATGATACTCACGGTCAGAAAGAGCCTGCATTGTGTCCCTGTTCCTTCTGCCTCTGTCCTTCCCCAATTCTCTCCTCATATGTCCTCAGCTTGTCACTTGGCATTTTTCCCCCATTCTCTTTCTCCCAATGACATGTCTCTACTTTTCCAGATGCCCAGAGCAATTTGGTTTGCCTGGCAATTCCCTTCTCTTGGGTTTCTCCTGGGAATATCTTAAAATGTTAGAAAACACTGAATGTAAGAGCTTCCAAAACTGCATCCCAAAACCTGCACCACGGTATCCTCCCAGGCAGTGCCTGGGCTCAAGTCATTTTCTCAGAGGTCCTTTTCCATATCTCATTTCTGTGTGTAACTTTGAAGGAAAGCCGTTTGATAAATGTCTACAATTGGACTTCACCCTGGGGCAGGAATGTGACTTCCTTTAAGAGAAGAACTTTACTGAACCAGGCTCTGAAATCTCACTTCCCTGGTTCAAATCTCAACTTCACCACTTCCTAGCTCTGGGGTCGTGGGCAAACTTGCTCTTAAGCTTGGTTTTCTCGACTGTAAATTGGGGATACAAGACTGCCTGCTTCATGGGGTCGTGCATGAGGAGGGTTAAATGAAATAACCCAAAGTAAGCAAAAGCTTAGCCAAGTGCCTGGTCCAGAGCAAGTGCCCAAGAAAGAAGAGCAATTATTGTTAATACTAATTGTCGCTATCAGGACAATACCCCCTCCCATTGTTTTATCACCTTCTTTGATGCTTCCTCCAAATTTCTGAAATAAAGAAATTCATTTTTTTTAACGTGTTGATTTCCAAAAAGAAATACTGATTTCTTAAAGCAAGATATATTAAGTAAACATTTTTATTTTGGTTGCAGACTGGGGACAGGTGGGAAGGCTGCACTTTAAGCTTTCACAAATCAAAGTCTCCGAAGTAGGTTTTTAAAAGGAATACTTGCTCTGTTTGGCAGCCAGAGTTCAAAGCCCTGAGGGGAAATGGTAAACTAGCCTTTAATTGTAAATGAACTCTCCAGCAACAAGAGGTACAGAGTCAAGTAAACATTTAACAACTGATTCTGCTGCTCTCAGTAGTTTCTTTTTAACATCCAGTGCCTCGCCCCTCCCATTTTGCAGCCAGATTTCAGTTAAAGAAGTACGTGGTTCACCACTCCCCCTTTGTCACCAAGATGTGCCTTATGAAGCTGTCTCTTGGCATTAATGTCCTACCCCGTGGGCTGGCCCAAACTGCAGGGTTTTACCTAGAGAATTTAAGTTGTATTTTATTTCAGGAACGTAAGATTTTATCTAAGGTGCTTTAACACAGCTCCGAAGAGTGCTCTCCCTCTGCATATACTGCAAATTCTTTCCATTGTTAACACTGTTCACGGCTCAGGCAGCAGCTTCTCAAGGCTGTGCTGGAATTATAGGCCACTTTGTTTGTGGAATAGCTCGGGAAGCTTGGCACCATTGATTTGCATCAGTGCCTCTGGAATAGACTTTGCCTTCTCCTTAAAGATACTATCTAAACTGTGAAATTCATTAAATAGCCCCAGAAATGGATCAGGTTATTTAACACGACATCCCTAATGGCGCAATATCTCAGCTGTCTGCACTGATAGTGAACATTGTCTTGGATAGTGTTATCAGCCCAGGACACCCGCTATGAATATTGATCCCGAGCTTGTTACAGCCATCACTTGCCATCAGGACAGGTCAGGGATGGAACCCACCTAGCATCAAAGCAAATTAAAGACAGCACTCAGGCGGAATTTTAATGCCCACGCTGAAAACACAAATCAACTCCATGCACAGGGGGAAAGTGGCTTGCTGGCTATGGATATCCTTATTATATAGGAACACCTTGTGTATAAATACACGCATGAGGACGTTAGCAAGTCAACACATCTCCAAACTGTTCCTATATGAAGTCTCACTGCCTCTAGTCATTTACAAAGCAGGTGGCCAGAAACACAGTTCCCCAAGGCACCCCCTCCCCTCACCAAATTGAAGAATTTAACCTGTTCTTTGGGTGGGGTGCTTCTCTTTAAGTTGGGTGAATAAGAGGGCGCATTTTCTATTCCTGCAATGTGGATGGGAGACACCGCGGTGTTTCCGGTGGCATCTGTCTCCAGACGCCAAGTCCTGAGTGCAAGGGTTCACATCACCTTGTGCTGCACTGAACACACATATCAAAAATAAAGGAAAAATAAAGGACAAGGAAAAAAGAAAGACAACTAATAGGAGTTCTTAAAGATTCACAGTCTTAAAGCACATGGCCTTTATGTGTTCCTGACTTTCCAATTTGTTGCTCCTACTCTTTCTGCTCCTTTTCTATATTTAACACCTGTGGACCTCAAAGGAAAAATGATTCATATTATTTGAACAAAATTTTTGGAGACAATTGATAAAGTGAAATGAAAATGACCCACGTTTGGCCTGCCCTGGCTTCTGCGCCTTACATGTCCCTCTGGTTGGGGGTATTCGGTGCCCTCTGGAATGCCAGCCCACCTTCCTGTGAAAGTGGTTTCAATATTTCTTACAGAACAGATAAGAAGAGGGACCATGGGAAGCCAGAAACGTCCATTCTGGAGCTCCCTTAAAGAGATCTATTTCTAGCTACCTTGAAGAACCTAAATATGAAAAAATATGAATGTGGGTAGAAAAATGTAAAAGGGGACTGGGATCATTGGGGAGGGAGAAAGGAAAGAAAGATTTTTTTAAAAAATATTTATTTTATTGACGTATACTTGATTGACAATGTTGTGTTAATTTCTGCTGTACGGCAGTGACTCAGTTATACATATATACATTATTTTTCATATTCTTTTCCATTGTGGTTTATCACAGGATATTGAACACAGTCCCCTGTGCTATACAGTAGGATCCTGTTGTTTAAGAAGGTTTTTGTTTTTTTTTTAAATCAAGTGAGAACTGGGTGAGAAAGAGTTGTCAAAACAAAAAACAAAGTACCCTACCTGTGATCTGGAAGGTCCTGTGATTGGCAATCCAGGTTCCTGGGTACCACAGTTTAGTGCCATGGCCACCTGCTTTGATTTTCCCAAGGCCCACATTCCCTCTGATGGGAGGTGGTCCATTGGGCTTGGCCAGGGCACTTCCTGTTCTGATTTCCTTTTAAAAGCACAATCCATCTCTGCTTTAGGACTGAAGCTGGCTTGAATTTCGGCAGGGCTTTAAAGTCCCCAGGGAATACAGTGGCCGCCTCTGGGAGGGGCCACGAGGTTTGAATGAGAAAAGTTCCTAGAAGCTGGCCTGTAAGACCTTCTCTACAATAACGGAGGGGATTAGCAGCACACACCCCTCCCTCCTCCCCCACCGCACTTCAGTGAGGTTTCTCCTCCCCTTCCTACTCCTACCTGACCGGACAATCTTAATTGCCAAGTCATTGTTTGGAAACCCCATGGGGCAGGGAAGAAAGGGACAACAGCCTTAGAGGTAGTTCTGGGCAGAGGGGTAGGAGAAGCCTCAGAATCTGCCGCTGAGATAAATGCTTAGCGCTCAGACTGCTCCCCAAACAACAAAAGGGAAAAAAAGAATGTTAAGAAGGGCCTGGCTGGTGGAAGCTTCCACGAGGACTGATGTGCACCAGCCCACGGGACTTGGTGGGGCAGATGGAAGCTTTTACAACTGTCTCTCTTCTTTGATCTTAAATCCAAACCGGGCAAACACCTTTTAACCTTTTTCTTCTTGGGGCTAGGGGGAGGATGAGGGTCAAAGATGCAACCTGATTCCCAGAGACCCAACATCTGTGCACATGATCAAATCTGTGACTCTGAAGAAGGCCTGAAGGGCATCAGGCACTGTGCTTGGCGTCTCTGCCGG
Source organism: Balaenoptera musculus (assembly GCF_009873245.2). Lineage (NCBI taxonomy): Eukaryota > Metazoa > Chordata > Mammalia > Artiodactyla > Balaenopteridae > Balaenoptera > Balaenoptera musculus. Next base: position 7,767,716 of record NC_045800.1, read on the forward strand.
CCTGGGCAGCCACCCTCACCTGGCTCACCTGCCCTCACCAGAGCATCTCACCTGGCTCTGAGACCTCAACCCGCAAGGTTTCCAAAGCGGCAAGTCATCTTGGTGGGGGCTCAGACATCTCTCCAAAACCCCTGCTGCCCTCTGACCTCCAGAGTGGAAGGGAAAGCCTCTGACACAGTGCGGGACTTTCTTTCGTTATTTCCTAGCGAGCGGGACGTACTGAAAAGAATAATGGTCCGGGAAAGAAGACCTGGGTTCGAATCCAGACTCTGTCACCGACTAACAGTGACCCTGGGCAACGTCACTTCTCATCTTTGAACCTTAATTTCCTCATCTTAAAGCTGGGATAAGAGTCTTGCCAGGCCACGCCCACCGCACAGGGATGCTCAGAGGATCAAACGAGATCGCGCAGGTCTAAGGGCTTTGTAAACTGTAAACTGTGAGAAAATGAGGGCTTTTAAATCCGAGGTGATCAGGTCTGAGGCCATTACTGTGATTCACTGGCGAGGCAGGAGATATGTTGAGCATTGCCTTGAAGTAATCAGTGCTGGCCTCAACTGCATCTCCAATTCAAAGGCGGGTGCACTGGGGGAAGGGTGCAAATCGCAGCCCAAGCCAGGGTGGGTGTATTGGGAGGATCTCCGGGACCAAAGCGTCCGGACTTCCCTCCCTCGCGCACCCCGAGTTCCCGCAGGTCGGGCGGAGGAGCGCTGAGCCGGCGGCGCTGTCCCGGCGGGAGCGCGCACCAGACTCACGAAGGCGCCCCCTCGCCGAGGCTAGAGGTCCCCGAGCCTTAGTCTTGGGGCTGCTGCGAGCGCGCCCTGCACTTGGCGGGGGCCTGGGCAGCCCAAGTGCCAATCCGCGCTCAGCCCCCCGCGGCTCTCTCCACGCCCCCCCTCCACGCCCCCCTCCCCAGCTTCACTTGGCCGCCCCGACCCTCCTACCGGCTGAGAACTGCGGCCGAGCCACAGCCGAAGGCAAGCCCGAGCGCGGCCATCCCGGACTCCGCGCCGCCGGCCTCCGGCCCGCGGGCGGCGGGCATGCTAGCATGGCAGGACGGCGGGGCCAAGGCGGCTCCCTCCCACCACAAGATCTCCTTCTCGGTTCTGGACATCCTGGACCCTCAGAAATTCACCCGCGCTGCGCTCCCAGCCGTGCGCCCTGCTCCCCGGGAAGCCAAGAAAAGTTTGGCAGAGGCCGAAGCAAGGAAGGACTCCAGCCGGCACCCGGCCCGGCAGCGACAGACGCCTGGTAAGGATGCGAGGCGGCCTCCGGCCCCGGAAAGCCCCAGCTTACATGATGCGATGGGAAGGTGGGAGGGAGAGCCGTGGATCGGGTGAGTAGCCCTTAGCGGCGTCTTCCCCAAGGGGAGAAGGCGCACAGGACCAGGCGCGTAATTAAACTGACGCAGAAAGGGGGCCCCCAGCATCCCGGGTCAGGGATTTGCCACCGAAGCCTGTCCCTGCTCACCCACTAAGCAAGCAAGCACCCCAGCTCTGATTTACTCGCAGTGGAAACTCTTACCCAGCGCCCACCTCGTCCAGGCTCATTCATTTATTGGGCGTTTAATTGTCCCCTGTGTGCCAGGACCTGGGCTAGAGACTGGGATAAAAGTCAGGAAAAACTTCAGAACCTGCGAGGTAGACAGCATCCTTAACGAGGTAGACAGCATCGTCTCTCCATTTTCAGGATGAGGAAGCTGAGGCTGAATCATGTGTCCAAAGTCTTAGTAGGCAGTGATGTCCGGTTTTCGCACCCAGGGCCCACTTCCAACCATCCAGAGACAGCTGCAGAGACTCCGCTCTCCCGCACGCTCACTCTCCCCAGACCCAATCGTTGACTGGGCTGGGGCCGGAGTGGGGTGGGGTGACGGGAGGCTGTTGGTCCTTTCTCCCCGAAACCCTTTTTGATTTAACCACTAACTCTGGGAATTCCTTGGCGGTCCAGTGATTAGGACTCCACCTTCCACTGCAGGGGACACGGGTTCGATCCCTGGTGGGGGAACTAGGATCCCACAAGCCGCGTGCGGCAAAAACAAACAAATAAACAAAACAACTCCTAACTCTGGAGGGCACCTGACGAGGGGTCCAGGAAAGTCTGTGTCTGAAAGGAAAGACAAAAAACAGCAGGACCCAAGTTGGGTGAGGCGTGGGCACGAGGTTCCCTGGAAGGACGCCAAAGATCGGGGGCTCAGGTCAGGGAGAAGCTTGACGTCTCGGCAGCTCCCCCGCTTCCCTTCCCCAAGTTTAGCGGTGATTGTCTGGGGCTCTGGGCGCCTCTGGCGGCTGCGCTTGGGCCTGGGCGGTCTGCCTGGTAATTGTTCGGATCGCCCCTCGCAGGGGCCGCGCTCCCCTTTCCCCACCCCCATGATCGATATTCTATTACTGGCGCCTGCATATCTCCTGCCCGCAGCTTGCAGGTACCGACTTCAAACCCCCTTTCCCTGTCTGATCCTAATATTGTTCGATTAAAACTTACCTTTAATAGATGACATCTATCGATCCGGCCCCGCACAAATCTGAAACTCCATTAACACGGAAGGAGAGAGAAGATGGGAAAGAGGGAATTTCACTTTAAAAGGGAGGAGGGGGCGCTTAATAACTTCTTTTTTAATTGCCGGCAGTTCCAGGCCAAAATAGGCTTCTAGGGACTGGGGAGACAGCCCCAAATGCACTTGACATATAGATGGCTTAATGTACAAAGATAAGGTAGTCCAATAAGGTCGTTATTTTTTCTTAATGCGTGGTGTCACTCATTCATTCGAAATACACTTCTCGGACGCCTACTAGGTAGTAGGTGGGTGAAGAGAAAGCGGGCACTGCAACCCTAACCCCCACCTCCTGGAAAGGGCTTGCAACTAAGAGCGGTCGTGGGGGTGAGGGCAGGGAGCGCAATTCCGGAGAGGGGCAGGGCTGGGCTCTGGGTTGGGCAGAGAGAGCTGCCTGCTCTGGGGAGGACAAGGACCAGGTCTGGGGACCAGGACCGGCCGGGTAGCTCCGGGCTTCTGATCACCGTCCCCTTCTCCCCTAGATGCTGCGGGCCGAGGCGCCGGCTTGGCGTCCCCCCTGGAGGGCTCGGAGGCGGAGGAGGCGGAGGAGGAGGACGTGGAGGACGTAGGGCGGCGGCGGCGGCGGCGGGAGCGGACTGCGCGCCTGCAGGAGGCCCGGACGCGCTCCCCCGAGGCCCGGGCCGCGGCATCGGTGGCGGCGGAGAGCAGCGCGGGCGGCCTCGCGGGCTCCCCGGGCTCGCCGGGCTCCCCGCGGCCCCGGCGCCGGCGCTCAGAGCCCAGCTGCTCCAAGCCGCGGCGCGCGCGCACCGCCTTCACCTACGAGCAGCTGGTGGCCTTGGAGAACAAGTTCCGGGCCACGCGCTACCTGTCTGTGTGCGAGCGCCTGAACCTCGCGCTATCGCTTAGCCTCACTGAGACGCAGGTCAAAATTTGGTTCCAGAACCGCAGAACCAAGTGGAAGAAGCAGAACCCCGGCGCCGAAGGCGCGGCGCAGGCGGGAGGTGGCGCGCCCCAGCCTGGGACTTCGGCGGGGGCGGGGGCGGGCGGCGGCGGCGGCGCGGGGGCCAGCCCGGGTCAGCTGGGCCCGGCCGCGCATCCTTTCCAGACTTTCCCCTCCTACTCGGCGGCCAACGTCCTCTTCCCGGCCGCCGCCTCCTTCCCGCTGACAGCCGCCGCCGCCAGGGGCTCCTTTGCGCCCTTCCTCGGGCCCTCCTACCTGACCCCTTTCTACGCCCCACATTTATGAACCCGGAGCCCCTCGGGCCCCACTTCGTCCGGATTTACCAGTGATTGGCGTGGACTTGTGGTCCCCACCCCACGGAGGGGCGCCAGCGCGCAGGGACTGCCCCCTCCTGGTGCGCGGGTGTCTGCGCGCCCCTTCCCTTCCCGCTGCCGGGAGGCGCCGCCAGAGGGCAGGGAGAGGCCGCCTGCCGCCTCCCCGCCGCGCTGAACCCTTGAATTCACGCGGTCCACTAAAGGGGGTCAAGGATCTGCCACCTTTAAAAGTGTCCGGAGACGGAGGCTGTCCTTAAGCCTGCCCGTGTCTGGACCTTGTTCTTCACTTTCGGTCAGGCTTAATTCAGTTCAAGGGTTCTTTCTGAGGGTCTGGGTGTTCGGCGGCGCGGGGCTAACCCAGCCGCGGGGATGGTGTCCAGAGGGAGACAAGACCCTCCCTCCAGCTGCTCACACCTAGGATGGAATCTTCAAAGACTGTGGCTCACTCAGAGGGTAAGGAGCTTTCCCTTTTCACAGCTGATTGTTTCCCATTTCATACTCGATTATTGGCCCAAACCCAGCGATTCCTTCCAAATACTGAACAAAGTTGGAGAGAGCTGAGTCTGTGAGCTCACACTGCCGCCGTGAAATGGACTATTTTTTAAATGCTTAACACTCTACATTTTTAGGTCTTCGTTTAAGATTAGGACTTGAGCTCAACTCTTGTTCCAAACAGTCTCTCCACAGGCTATTCCTGAGAAAACGTGTACCTGATTTTTCGGAGAAGACCGGAAGTTCTTTTGGGAAATGCAACAGCTTTATAGCTAGACTTGCCTGCTGAAGTAGACGCACTTCCACACCACTGCAAGTTTTGAGAACAGCCTTGATGAACCACGGCTATGGCCCCAAAGGCATAAAAATAACAAAGAGACAAATGGCTCAGCTAAAATCTTGAGGTCTATGCATGAGACTGCCCATTTGGGTATGCAGTATTTGATACTGTAAAACTTCAGTCTTGGCTAATATGTCTGTTCCAGCAAATCCTAGGCTCCCAATAGTGATCGAACCCGGGGGAGAGTTCGCACCTCCAGCACACGCTGCAGTCATGAATTGGACTATTTTTTTAAAGCACAAACTCAACATTTTTAGAGCTTCAGCTAAGATTCTGACTTGAAAGATACTCTGTTCCACACAGACTCTCCAAGATGGCATGGTTAACAAGCAAAAGGTCGTTAGCTGTAAAAGAAATAATTTTGGGGTGTAAAAAGCTACCATGGAAGCAAAAAGCATATTTATGATGGATTCAACTGCAGTAACTTAATATATGGATGAGCATTCTAACTGCTGCTTTTGTTATCTCCCTTAAGAATTAGTTCTGTAAAATTCTCTTGCTGGCTTTGTTTGGAATACCCTTCCTTTAGTTTTTTATGTGATATGATTTTTAGCCCGTATCTCAGAAAACCAGACCTCCCCAACTAGGTCACGTACGTTTCACTCTCACCTTTATTTGAGGACTTTAGGCCCAGTGATATCTATATGGATACCATATTCCTTGCTATTTCTTGGTAGCCTGTGTCATTAATAATTAAATTTAATGATCAATGGCTTCTTGTAAAGTAACAGCATGCTGTTTGGTATTATGAACACATGATATTATTATAACCTTGAAATATCTACTTCATTTATTATCGGGAATGAGAAAATATCACTTTCTTCCAAATTAAATGAAGACTTCACATTCATGGGACTCTCATAAGATTTGAGAATATGTATTATTTAATTATAATTTGTTAATTAGACTCTTTTCCTTTTATTCTGAAGAAGAAAAGTGTCCCCAAACAATGCATTATGACTTTCTAAAAGACAACTGATGCCAGATGAGATTCAAAATGCAGTTACTATAGTAGAGAATATTATTTTATTCACTTTACATATTGATAAACATTCCTTCAGTAACTATTTCTCAGTTTCTCAAAAGCAACTTTCCATGTATCCCGAGTAGGCAATTCAAATACACAGAGGCAAGTTCTGTAACAAAGAAGCTGAATTTCTGTAAGACTCGGGAAACATTCTATTCCTCTCAGGTACCAGAATCACAGGAGACTCCATTTGGAGAGAGGGACTGGGGAGGGAGGTGGGAGGCTTATCTGTCTATGGACTAGCATGGAGTGCTATACTTCCTGACCTTTCTTGTTTCTTCAGATTTTAACAGTGTAATGCTCGAAGTGTGTGACTTTGGACTTCTGCTGCTTTAAAAGGCCCAGTGGCTTTCCAACCAAATTCTTAGACTCAATCTATTGATGTGTTTGTCTAATAAATTTTGTTTGTAATAATTTCTTGTTTAATTATTTCTTGTTCTTTATTAGCAAAGCTTTTAAATAATTTTATAATTATCAGAGGTTGTATATATGTATTCCCATTCCCACCCCCCACCAACTAGCATTCATCAATAGAGGGTATCTTTACCCTAACACGACTTTTTTTTTTTTGAAAATCAATTTCAGGGGCTTCCCTGGTGGCTCAGTGGTTAAGAATCCGCCTGCCAATGCAGGGGACATGGGTTCGATCCCTGGTCCAGGAAGATCCCACATGTCGCGGAGCAACTAAGTCCGTGCGCCACAACTACTGAGCCTGCGCTCTAGAGCTCGCCAGCCACAACTACTGAAGCCGGCGTGCCTAGAGCCTGTGCTCCTCAACAAGAGAAGCCACTGCAATGAGAAGCCTGTGCACCGCAACGAAGAGTAGCCCCCGCTGGACGCAACTAGAGAAAGCCCATGCACAGCAACAAAGACCCAACACAGCCCCCCCAAAAATAAATAAATTAATTAATTAAATAAATATTTTTAAAAAAGAAAAGAAAATCAATTTCAAAGCACCAAAGACAGCCGGTGCAGAAGGTCACCGAACACTAACAGTTGCTTTGTGGCTTTGGAATCTTTTTTTTCTTTTTTTTAAGATTTTTTTTGATGTGGACCATTTTTAAAGTCTTTATTGAATTTGTTACAATATTACTTCTATTTTATGTTTTGGCTTTTTGGCCACGAGGCATATGGGAGCTTAGCTCCCCAACCAGGGATTGAACCTGCACCCCCTGCATTGGAAGGCAAAGGCTTAACCACTGGACCGCCAGGGAAGTCCCCCTAACATGACTTTCTTAAGTCATCTTTTTCAGACCCTTGCTAGATACACACATAGTGGCTCCATTTGTAGGCAGTATACACAAACACACATTTAAGGCCATTTCCATAGTGAAGGCAAAGCATCTTTACAGAATTTTAATTAGTGGCTACAAATTAAATCAACACCAGGTTTCCAGGACATTAACTTCCTAGTCTTACTTTACAAGTTCTGAATACCCCATAAAGAGTCTGGTAGATAACTTTTCAGACTTGGGCCATCCACTGGTCATAAATTTCTGATGTTAAAAATGACAATTTTAGGGACGTCCCTGGTGGCACAGTGGTTAAAAATCCACCTGCCAATGCAGGGGACATGGGTTCGATCCCTGGTCTGGGAAGATCCCACATGCCGCGGAGCAGCTAGGCCCATGCGCCACAACTACTGAGCCCGTATGCGCGCCTAGAGCCCGTGCTCTGCAACAAGAGAAGACACCACAATGAGAGGCCCATGCACCGCAACGAAGAGTAGCCCCCGCTGGCTCCAGCTAGAGAAAGACCTCGCGCAGCAATGAAGACCCAACGCAGCCAAAAATAAATAAAATAAATAAATTTTTTAAAAAAATGACCATTTTAAAATGAACTTATTTACAAGCCAGAAACAGACCCACAGGGGTGGGGGAGGGATAAACTAGGAATTTGAGATTAACATATACAAACTACTATGTATAAGAAAACATAAACAACAAGGTCCTACTGTATATCACAGGGAAATATATTCAATATCCTGTAATAAACCATTAAGGAAAAGAATATGAAAAAGCATATATGTATGTATATCTCTCTCTCTTTCTCTGAATGACTTTGTTGTATACCAGAAATTAACACAACATTGTAAATCAACTATACTTTAAAAAAAAATTACCATTTCAGATTCCCACTTGAAAACATGTAGCCAGGGAGCCTTATTTAAAGGAGTGATTAGAGAGCATTTTTGCATTGAGAGACCCCCAACCATTTTATGGGCACAGATCAGCTTAGTGTATTTGGTTTTTTAGGAATGACTCTTAAGAACCTATTTAACTAGCTTTTTAAAATTATGAGTAGGCTAGCATAGAAATTCTTCAATACATAATAAATACATTTAAAAACATAATTCCATATGGTCAATTGAAGGGAAGCATCTAAGAGTCTAAGGGGAGGTGGGAAGACACAGATTCAGAGAAAGAGAAACAGGGAAAGAGAAAGGCCCCCTTCTCCCTCCAGCGGAAGGAAAACTCAGGAGGAGCCAGGTTGTGGAGACAAACGGGGAAACACCCAGTGGGAGACTCCCAGTAGGGTTGCTCTTGCTGCACTTAACTCCTCCTGGTTCCCTTGGGCTGTGGTTTTCAAGGACGAGGTGAAGGCCCATGGCCTCTGAGTGGTTGGGTTCAAAGCCACCTCCACCCCTCAGTCGATAGATGAACTTGGCAAGTTCCCCATGTCTCTGGGCCTCAGTTTCCTCACCATAGTGCCTGGCTTGGAGGACTGCACAAGAGTCTATGTGGAAGGCACTTAGTTCAGTGCCTGACACAATGAGGTAGTTATTATCCCAGTTGAAGCTGGAAAGGACATTAAAGATGCTGAACCTAGGCCAACCTCCTCCTTTACAAAATTTTATTGCAGTAGAATAAACACAGAAAACTGAATATATCAGGGACTTTCCTGGTGGCGCAGTGGTTAAGAATCCGCCTGCCAATGCAGGGGACATGGGTTCGAGCCCTGGTCCAGGAAGATGCCACATGCCGTGGAGCAACTAAGCCCGTGAGCCACAACTACTGAGCCTGCGCTCTACAGCCCGCGAGCCACAACTACTGAGCCCACACGCCTAGAGCCCGTGCTCTGCAACAAGAAAAGCCACCACAATGAGAAGCCCACGCACTGCAACGAAGAGTAGCCTCCTCTCGCCACCACTAGAGAAAGTCCGTGCGCAGCAACAAAGACCCAACGCAGCCAAAAATAAATATAAAATAAATAAATAAATTTTAAAAAAACCCCCAAAAACTGAATATATCAGATGGATACAGCTTGGTGCATCTTCACAAACAGAACACCTGTGTAATCAGCGCCCAGATCAAGAGCAGAACATTGTGAGCACCCCAGGCCCCTTGTGTCACCTTCTCATACCTCCCTCCCCAAGGGTGCCTGCTGTCCTACTTCTAACAGCATGGATTAGCTGTGTCTGTTTTTTCCTTTTAAATATAAAAATGGAATCCAGCGGAATGTACCTGTGTCTGGCTTTCTTGGCTCAACATCATTTGTGAGTTCTATCCATGTTGTATAGTGTTGTAAATTATTTATTCCTATTTCTGATGGCCTATTACTGTATACACTTGCTACAATTTATCCATTCTTACTTTTTGTTTTTGTTTTTTGTTTGTCTGCTTTTTTGGCCACGCCATGCAGAATGTGGGATCTTAATTCCCCAACCAGGGATAGAACGCATGCCCCCTGCTTTGGGAGTGCAGAGTCTTAACCACTGGAAGTCCCTATTCATTCTACTGTTGATGGATAATCAGATACTTTGGCGCCATTTTGATTAAACAGTCTTATACATGTCTTTTGGTAAATAACATCTTCATATTTCCATTAGGAATATATCTAGGAGTGGAGTTATTGGGTATGCATAGGTCTAGCGTTAGCGGATACTGCCCATCAGTTTGCCAGCGGTTGTTGCAGTTTCCATTCCCACCTGAAATGAATGAGTCCCAGGTGTGGCTTCCCTGGTGGCACAGTGGTTAAGAATCCTCCTGCTAATGCAGGGGACACGGGTTCGAGCCCTGGTCGGGGAAGATCCCGCATGCCGCGGAGCAACTAAGCCCATGCGCCACAACTACTGAGCCTGCGCTCTAGAGCCTGTGAGCCACAACTACTGAGCCCACGTGCCACAACTACTGAGCCCACGTGCCACAACTACTGAAGCCCGTGCGCCTAGAGCCCGTGCTCTGCAACAAGAGAAGCCACCGCAGTGAGAAGCCCGTGCACCGCAACAAAGAGTAGCCTCCACTCGCCGCAACTAGAGAAAGCCCGCGCGCAGCAACAAAGACCCAAAGCAGCCAAAAATAAATAAAATTTAAAAAAAAAGAGTCCCAGGTGTTCCACATCCTTCCATCACTTAGGACTGACCACCTTTTTCATTCCAATGATTCCAGAAGGTATGTAGTAGTATCACATTTATCTTTCAATTTTCATTTCCTGATGGGTAATGACATTGACTCTGTCTTCATATGCCTATTGGCCATTTGGTATCTGTTTTGGTGATGTGCCTAATCAGATCTTCTGCCCACTGGTTAACCCTTTCATTTACTGGTAAAATAAACTGAGTCTTAGAGAGGAGATAACTTGCCCAAGATCACCCATATTACCTTAGAAACTGCGACTCATTGAGGTTATGTGACTTGTCCAAGGTCACACAGCTAGTAAGAAAAAAGCAGAACCTGAAACCGGGGCCTAATAACTCTAGGGTGATTTAAGTTGTACATGGGGCCATCAAACATATAAAATATTTGGTTAAAAAAATTTTTTTTAAATGATCTGAGAGCTGTTTGGCATTTTGTAGTTACAGGTCAAGTGTCAGTCTTGAAAGGGTATCCACAGTTCTTTCCTCCCTCCCTCTCCACCTTCCTTCCTGCCACACGGTGTACTGAGCACTCATTCTGTGCCAACAACTGTTCCAGTGACGGGAATTTATTAAGGCAAACGAGGTCCCAGGCACAGGGACAATTACAGTCTGCGTATTCCCTTCCTTTCCTATGACTACACTGGTCTGTGGAGTCAAAAGAGGAAGGCCCTTTATTTCTTCTCTCTACCACTTACTAGCTCTGCAATCTGGTGTTAGTTTCCTAATTTCTTTTTTTTTTTTTTTTTTTGGCCACGCCACGAGGCTTGTGGGATCTTAGTTCCCCACCCAGGGATTAAACCCCGGCCCACCGCAGTGAAAGCATGGAGTCCTAACCACTGGACCTCCAGGGAGTTCCCGGTTTCCTAAATTTTCTAAGCTTCTGAGAGACACATAGTATGCTCTCAGTAAATATTATGGCTCTTCCTGCCAATTTAAAAATTGGTGGGACTTCCCTGGTGGCACAGTGGTTAAGAATCCGCCTGCCAATGCAGGGGACACGGGTTGGAGCCCTGGTCCGGGAAGATCCCACGTGCCATGGATCAACTAAGCCTGTGTGCCACAACTACTGAGCCTGCGCTCTAGAGCCCACGAGCCACAACTACTGAGCCTGTGTGCCACAACTACTGAAGCCCACGCGCCTAGAGCCTGTGCTCCGCAGCAAGAGAAGTCACCGCAGTGAGAAGCCTGTGCACCGCAAAGAAGAGTAGCCCCCGCTCTCCGCAACTAGAGAAAGCCCGCGCGCAGCAACGAAGACCCAACGCAGCCAAAAATAAGTAAGTAAAATAAATACATTTATTTTTTTAAAAAATTGGTATATTTAGGTAACCGTCGGGCTTGGAGCTGGGCCCCAAAGTGGGGACTGCATTTTAAATAAACCGCTCTCCCAGGCAGCGGCTGATGGCACTGGGACCTCCTCTGCAGGATTTCCCCTGGCCAAGAACACTGGGGGCAAGAGACGACAGTCCACAGAAAAGAGCTGAGTGGGCAATCTCGTAAAATTACTTATTTTAAAGAATCGATTCCCTTCTTGTGACCTATTCTCTTTTGTGTGTAGCTAATACATTTACAACAGGGGCCAATGTTCTCTTTGCTTCTAAATAACTCGCAGATCGTAAGGTAGAAGGGGCTGCATCTGGGGGAAATTTAGACACCACTTTCAGAAGTCCATACTCATGAGATCTAAAATTACCACAAATACGCAGGAAGTTTTTAAAATAACTGTTAAAAAAAAAACTGTTAAAAGGAAAGTTTAATCCCTTCTTGAAAGTTCTATTCATTCACTAATGCATTTTTTAAGGGGTCCTAGTTCTGCATAGGGAGTTCTTTTTGGTACATCATCATGGCTGACTAAATCAATTTAAGTTCCCAGGAATCCAGGATACTTAATTCCTATACATCTCTACAGAGAGAATAAAGCTAAGCAACTCTACTTTGATCCTAAAAAGCTCCTCTTATCTCCAAGCAAGATTTTGATGGAATCTTTTTAAAGACATTAAAATTCAAGCAGATCTCTAATTTGAAGTTAGCTTCCTTCAGTTTTAAATCTTCCAAAATATTAAATTTTTACAAAATTGTGTTAAAATATACACAACATAAAATTTACCATTTTAATTTTTATAAGTGTTTGATTTAGAGGCATTAAGTAGATTCACAATGTTGTACAACCATGACCTCTATCTAGTTCCATAACTTTTTCATCACCTCAAGCAGAAACCCTGTACCCATTAAGTAGTTACTACCCATGCTCCCCACCCCTGCACCCCCAGCCCCTGGCAGCCACTAACCTGCTTTCTCTGGATTTGCTTATTCTGGATATTTTATATAAATGGGATCATATGACATGTGACCTTTTGTGTCTGGCTTCATTCTCTTAGCATGATGTTTCCAAGGTTCATCCATGTTTTGGCATGTGTTAGTATTTCATTGCTTTTAATGGCTGAATAATAGTCCATTGTATGGATAGACCACATTTTGTTTATGCATTCATCAGTTGATGGACATTTGGGTTGTTTCCACCTTTTGGCTATTGTGAATAGTGCTGCTATGAACAACATTCATGTACCTGTTTTTGTTTAAACACCTGTCTTCAATTCTTTTGGACATATAACTAGGAATGGAATTGCTGAGCCATATGGTAATTCCATGTTTAATTTGTTCAGAAGCCGCCAAACTGATTTCAACTGTACCGTTTTACATTCCCACCAGCAATGTACGAGGGTTCCAGTTTCTCCACATCCTTACCAACACTTATTATTATTATTATTAAAGCTAAAACCATCCTAGTAGATGTGAAGTAATATCTCACTGTGGTATTGATTTGTATTTCCCTAATAACTGATGATATTGAGCATCTTTTCATGTGCATGCTGCCATTTGTATATGTTCTTTGGAGAAACGTCCATTCAAATCCTTTGTTATTTTTTAATTGGAATCTTTGTCTTTTTGTTGTTGAGTTTCAAGAATACTTTATATATTAAAAACACTTATATCCTTTACCCCTTATTTATTTTGTACATTATAGTAAATATATTGTCCAAAGATTCCCTCCTCCCTTCCTTTGCACAAATACATATTGGGTACCAGCTGTGTGCCAGGCACTACTGTAAACTCTGGGCATGCAACAGAAAGACTCTAGCTGGGCATGGGAGAGAGGAATAGGTGAGTGAAAGTCACAGACTGGTGTGCAGTTGGTGCAACAGAATGTAGAAAATGCCATGACCTTCTTGTCAGCTATTCTGTACAAAGAAACACTCTTCCTGGCATTGATGTCATTTGGAATTCAGGCTGGAAACATGCTACTAATTTCACCTTTGCCATGCTTATGCTGTACAGATCTGGTTTGTGTCTTAGAAAGATCTTCCCAGGCATTTGTAACTCCCAGAGTGTGGCAAAACACAACTAACAAAGAAGTTAATGGTATTACCAAGATAAGTTCAAAGGACCAGGGTTATTTGTTTTCCTGAGATAAATCATAACTGCTTTTTCACCCTATGAAGTTGTTAGCTTCCAACATGGTTTTCTAAAATAAGTTGAAGTAAAATGACCTTCAGTGGTTTAGAGAAATCTATGCCTTCCTGGTAGCAAGATCACACGTGTTTATAGAGTATAAACCCATGTAATTCGATCTGCCAGCTGATTTCTAATTTTTCTTTCAACTCTAGAAGGCATAAATACTACGTTTGAATAACAACTTCATGGTAGGACAGATACAGGATGTTTTGTTCTCTCTCTTTTCGGAAGCTTAAATATTTAGCAACCATACCTGTAGAAGCGTCTTGGGCCCTTGAGGCAGGTACTTATTTCCAAGGCTGTATCAGAGCTTACATAATTCCTCTTTGCTTTCTCTATGTCAGGCAGTGTCCCTGGGGGTGGAAGGGTGCAACACATCAGATCCCCGCCCTCCAGTTCTACATTTTTAGTACAATAGTCTTTCAGCTCTTTTGATCTCATACCTTTCAGAATAAAAATTAGTGAGTCTGCACGCCCAATATACGTATTTGTTTAAGTTGTATATGCATTCTCCCCTGCTAACCGATTATTTACTTTGCAAAATAAAAGGATTTAAAAGGATAGGATAATGCGTATTTAAATGGATAAGATGGGACACAGTGGCGCAGTGGTTAAGACTCCGTACTCCCAATGCAGGGGGCCCGGGTTCGATCTAGATCCCACATGCATGCTGCAACTAAGAGTTCACATGCCACAACTAAGGAGCCCTGGAGCCGCAACTAAGGAGCTCGCCTGACACAACTAAGACCCAGCGCAACCAAATAAATAAATAAATAAATATTTAAAAAAATAATAAAAGGATGAGATAATAAAATTAAATAGAATTTATAACATTTTCTTCCTGCATATCTCGATTTCATCTTACACCTCCTTCCCACTTTTTGGAGATTGGTGTCCAGGCAGACAGGATGATTCCTGATACACTGCTTTTCTGCCTGGGTGGCCAGATCCTTTTGTAAAAAGGTGAGGCCTCACCGTGTCACTTGGCACCTACTACATTTTGTATTGTATCATTATCTACTTGTTTCATCTGGGAGACCCTCCCCCCCCGCACCCGCCAGCCCCTGTCTCTGGCAGTTCTTCCATATATTTTATAGGTCTTATATCTCTCACATCGGAATATGTTGGTATTCCACCAATTCTGTAGGCAGATAGGGTAGGGGGTCCCCAGAGGAAAAGAACCAGATACAGCTTTTTGACATAAGAGAAGCCATTCTGACCTAAACCCTTTTGTCACCTAAGCCTGGCCACAATGCTTCTCCTTGAACAGGTCTTAGTAATTAATGATCTTAAGGGAACAAAGGAAAGCAAGAACAGAAGAAAAGCAGTCAAGAAACAATAGTGCAGTAATAAAACAGAGTCCTAGTTCCTCCTCAAGGGATATACATAACAATCTAATACATATCTTTGAGTTGTTCTATGGGAACCAAGGCCCCCACCCAGGTGGAGGATGGTTAACTACTTGCTAAGACCCCAGACTGGTCGGAAGCTAGGGAATGATGATGTTGACCTTTTCTGACCCTCAGGACTAAAGTTTAGACTGTAGACCTTTGCCCCAATTCTAAGCTGAATCCTCCTCTACTCGAGCCCCTTCATGAATATGCACATACTGCTCAGGCCCCTTCATGAATATGCATGTACCCTTAGCTTAAAACCCCCCCAATTTTGCTGTTCAGGAAGACACTGATTTGGGAAAGATGCCCAGTGTTCTCACTTGCTGCAAGTAATAAATCCTTCCTTCTCCCGATCTTCGGCTTCGGTAGGTCTTTTGGCTCAACACCCCCTAAGAGGTGAACCCAGTTTTTGGGTAGAACTGCTATTAAATGATTGAGCTATGTTTTCACTTCTTGTTTAGTTTAATTTTGTTTTACTCTTTCATGTTTAGGGGTAGTCCTATTTTTCAACTTTTTCAGAAGTTTGGATAATAAACTTCACTGAATTTAAAATGATTTGAAAGGAAATCTCATAATAAAGAAGCTATTGGTGATTTTGCATAGTCACAGAAGTCATTTTTTCTTTCCAGTCATCACAGACAGATAAAATCAGTAAAAATCATCTACTTAGAAAAGTGATTATGTACTTGGATGACACAGCAATGGAAAATTGCTCTAAGTTTTCTCACTTTCTGCACCATTTCATTGCAGAGACCGGCGCCAGTCCACAGGCACAAACTGAGTAAGTAGCCTGCTTTATTTACTCTCCTCCGAGCCCTGGATTTAGAAGTCTTAGCCTTGAAACTGGAAATGTAGGCCAGTTCTCTGACCCAGCAATCTCACTCCTAGGACAAGTCACGAAATGTCAGAGATAAGGTTCTCTATTGTGACATTGTTTGCAATAGCAAAAGATTGGAAATAATCCAAGTGTCCAGTAATATGGGGCTATTAATGCAGGTATAAACAAAAGAATGAGGGTGACCTCTCCATATTGACACAGAGAGAGCTCCAGGGCATATTAAGAGGCAAGGTACAAAGAGTACATACAACCTGCTGTCTCAGGTGTTATAAAGTAGAGGAAATAATGACATGTTTTTATTTTTTAAATTTTTTATTATTTTTATTTTTTTAAATATTTATTTGGCTGTGTCGGGTCTTAGTTGCGGGTCTTAGTTCCCCCTCGGCATGTGGGCTCTTAGATCGAACCCGTGTCCCCTGCATTGGAAGGCGGATTCTTAACCACTGGACCACCAGGGAAGTCCCATGTTTTTATATTTACTTCTATTGCATGAAGAATTATTGGAAAGATAAACAAGATGCTAATGTGAAGGGCTGCCCTTGGTGGCGACAAAAGCTAGATGGGCTTGGGGTAGGAAGAAGTCTTCTCAGTGTGTACTTTTTAATTTGTTTTGATTTGTAAATGAAGTAAATGTATTAACTATTTACAAAACAAAAAGAAGTTGCTTGGAGGAGAAAATGTCAGAGAGGAAAGTAGTTCTACAGACACTTGTAATTCAAATGTTTCCAAAGTTCCTTCTACTATCAATCTTTGGATATTAAAGGGAGAATGGCAACTCTCTTTCGACCACCTGCCCAGTGGGGCACTGGGCTACCTACTATCCTGGATTTATCTCAAGCTTTCTTTTAGAAAATTAACACATGTGGGAAGGTGTTACCAAAGCTTGTTTATCGACCAGAAGAAGGCCAGTTCAGAGTGAAGTTCATCACATATAATCCGGCCCAACAGGGCTTCCCAAACTCCAGGGAGAGGCATAGGGCCAGAATGGGAACAGGTAGCAGTAAAAAAAAAAGTTGCCTTTTCTAAGTAAAATTTACTTCAGTAGATCCCAGTGATAAAATATTCTTGCATTTGCAGTCAACACTTTTCTAGCCTTCTAAGTGTAATATATGATTTACTTAGATTTCAATAGGAATCTGTAGAAGAGGGAAGATTCAAGGCCAGATGATGATCACGATGGCTTGGAAAAGAACCTTTACTCCTCATTGTAAATAAAAATAATAATGTTACGAGACACTGAGCTGCCATGTGGCTTAGAAGTGGCTGGATGTTTTAGAGTGCCACATCTATCAGTGATCCTCTGGATAACCCATTTTACAAGATGAGTAAGTGAGCCACAGGGTCTCAAGGTTACCCAGGTAAGGATCAGTGGAGTTAGGAGTGACTTCTGGGTTGTCCGATTCCAACGCCTGCATCTTAGCCACTATATGGTCTGGATGCTAGGTGCTCTAACAAGTTCATTAGAACATTGATTTCAGTCAGACTCACACCCCCTGAAGTCAGGAGCTACATTTTATTGAATCCCTTGATTCTCTCAGAACTCTGCACAGTGTTTTGTGAATTAGGAGGCACTACATAAATAGTTCAAATTAAATTAAAAATGGGGAGACCAAGGTAGTAGACATCTTCTGGTGCTTTAATCTATATTTAAATTAATACAGATATCAGAAAACAAAAGTAATTTGTTCAGTCAATGAACTAAGTCAAACTTGAGGTGTCAGGGCAAAATATAATCTCTCATCCCTACTTTAAAGACTTAATTCATCTTTATCACTACAGTCCTTTTGGAGGAGAATCCAGGTCAAAAGAAAAGGGAAGGACCATATACCACTATTAAGGATGTGACAGCCACAAACACAAAGCATACTGGTAACTCAAATACCAGACTGGCATTGCTGTCTGTGACTTGACTTTCCAATATGTGAACAACTCTTGGCAGAATTCAGAGCAAAACAAAGTGTCTTCAACAAAGATGAAATGATTTTATAATATATTCTCATATATTTATTTAATAACATTTAACTTTGAAATTTAAAAAATCTTAAAATTACATTTATTTACATCAACAATGTTAGGAGAAAAGTTTGAATTATTTTCAATTAATACATCAGGTTTTCTGCAGGGGTGGGGGTCATTGCTGTTGTTTTCTTTCTTTTTTAAAAAAATAGATGTGGTACATATATACAATGGAATATTACTCAGCCATAAAAAGGAACAAAATTGGGTCATTTGTAGAGATGTGGATGGATCTAGAGACTGTCATACAGAGTGAAGTAAGTCAGAAAGAGAAAAACAAATATTGTATATTAACGCATATATGTGGAACCTAGAAAAATGGTACAGATGAACCGGTTTGCAGGGCAGAAATAGAGACACAGATGTAGAGAAGAAATGTATGGACACCAAGGGAGGAAAGCGGCAGGGGTGGTGGTAGTGTGATGAATTGGGAGATTGGGATTGACATGTATACACTGATGTGTATAAAATTGATGACTAATAAGGACCTGCTGTATAAAAAATAAATAAAATAAAATAAAATAAAAATAAATAAAATAAAATAAAAAATATTCTTGTGGCATGAGGGATCTAGTTCCCAGACCAGGGATTGAACCCAGGCCCCTTGCATTGGGAGCATGAAGTCTTAACCACTGGACCACCAGGGAAGTCCCGTTGTTGTTGTTTTCTATAGTCCAACTAAAAAGAGTCAAAATTAAAGTTCTCAAAAGAAAAATAATAAAAGTTATCAAAGCTCACACTTAGTTGGCCTCCATGGAATCAATAAAAAAGAAAATTGCAAAATACACTGAACTTCTTAGTATCTGACTAGATAAGGATGTAAATGTTTAACTAATACTTGAGGTTTCTATTATTTTATTTTTTAATTAATGAGCAATGTATTTTCCAAATAAACGCTGCTGCTAATTCACTACTTAATTTTTTGTCAAAAATTTTTACTTTAACTTTTTTTATTCTTAGTTAAAATTCTTACTTCTGATTAAGTGTCAAACACAACACATGATGGGGTGAACGCTTGGCTTCTTGGCTGTCCTGTCACCTATGTCGTAACTGGCTGGGGCCCTTTACCTTGAAATCTTGGATTTCTCTGTCCTTAAAAGTGCTAGATTAGATCTTTAAGACGCTTCAGGTCTGGGCTTCCCTGGTGGCACAGTGGTTAAGAATCCTCCTGCCAATGCAGTGAACACGGGTTGGAGCCCTGGTCCGGGAAGGTGCCATATGCCATGGAGCAACTAAGCCCGTGCGCCACAACTACTGAGCCTGCGCTCTAGAGCCCACGAGCCACGACTACGGATCCCGCGCGCCTAGAGCCCATGCTCCGCAACAAGAGAAGCCACCACAATGAGAAGCCCGTGCACCGCAATGAAGAGTGGCCCCCGCTCGCTGCAACCAGAGAAAGCCCGCGCGCAGCAACGAAGACCCAACGCAGCCAAAAATAAATAAATAAATAAATACATTTATTAAAAAAAAAAAACTCTTCAGCTCTATTTTGCACTTATATCTCTAATTCGTATCTTCAAAATAACTTATTTATTATGTCTCAGTATTGATAATTAGCTGACTTTTTAGCTCTGTGAATTGAGTCTCTTTTAAAATATTTGCTACTGAGTTGACTTAAATAGCCTTCACCGAGTTGGCCTGGTTCACCCAAATCCCTCTTCTGGTATTTTCTGTTCTCTTTCCCTGCTCAGGCTCCCAGGCATGCAGTATCCTCCATCTGCAGTCACTAACCCCAAAGATCCTCTCAGAGCCTCCCCTTCTGGACTCAGCTCTGTTCCCGATCTCATGCCTCGTGCTAAGACTTGGTCCATCCCCTTTTCTCTAGCACATAACTTTATAAACTTATCAGGCCCAGGTGACAATCCTTCAGCGCTTGGACAAGTAGCAAGGTGTTAATGGACAATAATGGTTTGAAGTATCCTTCTTTCAATCCAAGCTTCTGGGGTTTTGAATGGCTGTTATTATTCTAAGAGTGGGAAGGGCTTTGCCATCTAGGCTTTTAGAATCTCAGGATCGTAGGCCTGCCTCTACTCTGCCTCTAATTCCTGCCCAGGGGAATAAAGATGAGTTGGGGCAGGTGTAGAATAATAATTCCTACTAAAAGCAACATGGAGATGGGTTCTGGAAGGCTCTAAAAGTCCTGCAAGACATACTCTACCTTCAAGAATTTATAGTCTGGGGACTTGCCCGGTGGCCCAGTGGTTAGACTCCGCGCTTCCACTGCAGGGGCCCTGGGCTGGATCCCTGGTTGGGGAACTAAGATCCTGCATGCCACGTGGCATGGCCAAAAAAAAAAAAAAAAGAATTTATAGTCTGGGTGGGAAGATAAGACATAGACAGAGCTAGAAATATACAGTAGTCAAACAATGACTGCAGGCAGCTCTGTGACAGAGGGATAGGCAGTGCTGAGGGTGAGGGGGGACTCTTTTGACCTGGGGAGTCAGGGAAGGTATCATGTGGGGATAGATAGAAACTGCAGCTGGAGGTCTTAGGTGGAATTCAGCTACGGACGAGAGAAAATAGGCGCCCCTACCAGGCATATCCTCGTAGCAGAACCAGTATTTTAACTGCACAATTTCTGAATCTCTGCCTATTGTCCCCAGTTCAGATTTAAGTTCAGAACATTTACCAGCTATATCCTTCTTTAACGTTCCTCACTATTTTGCTTACCTTGCTCCTGCCAGATCCCTGCCATTCTGGAGGTAAGGAGGTTTACTCTCCTCCAGATTTTTTTTTTTTTAAGATTTTTTGTTGTTGTTGTGGACCATTTTGAAAGTCTTTATTGAATTTGTTACAATATTGCTTCTGTTTTATGTTTTGGTTTTTTGGCTGTGAGGCATGTGGGATCTTAGCTCCCCGACCAGGAATCGAACCCGCACCCTCTGCATTGGAAGGGGAAGTCTTAACCACTGGACCACCAGGGAAGTCCCTCTCCTCCAGATTTAAATGCCTGCCTTGGCTCAGTGTAGCAGCAGCAGGAGGCATGAGCTATGTATATTGCCAAGTCTTCTGTTGGAAGACATCTTTTAGGGTGAATATAATCTGGGGAAAAATGTTTCTTCTGCTGGGTAAAAATCACCAAACATCTTCTGAGTCTCATTACAAGACTTTCTCCTTGACGGTCAGTGTGGATTTTCCTTTTTAATCATTTCAAGTCCACCTACACACGTAGGCTATGCTAATGACAAGTAAAAACAAATTGGGCAATGGAGGAAGTAATGGAAAGCAAGAGGCTGGCATAATCCATAAATTGCTTTTCTGGTCACTGAATAATTGACAGTTGCCTGTATAAGAAAATGAATTCTTTCCTTTTTTGTGTAGTTGCAGTTTTTCAGATGGTCAAAGTTGCAAGACTTCAGTTCACACCTGTTGAGGGAGCATTTCCTGAACTTCTCCCTCCTCCTAAAGAGACCCACATACTCTTGCCTGATGTGAAACCCCTTGCAGGGTCAGGCACGTAGGCACTCAAGGAACATTTGTTGAATGAACTAAATAAATTAATTTAGGTGTTGGATATCTGTGATGGGGTCAGTCTTTATATCATCCAGTTTTATCGTTCCCATATAGTTAATAACTTGAATCTATAAGTAGTTTTAGAGGCTCAAAAATCTTTGTAATGTATGCTCTGTCCTTACGTGTTTCTAGACTATAAATAAAATGCATACAAACAGAGCAGCTCTGTTTCTTGTTTGAAAACAAGCTGCTTTCAAGTCTAGGTCTCCAAGGGCACATTAAGCTGAAAAACAACTGCTAGTTATTTTTCAACCAGCTAGGAAAACCATAAAGTATTTCATGCTCTCTGTACCTCCGTTTTTCTGATAAGAGAGAAGAGATAAAACCCAGACATTCTCAGCAGTTTCTGGCCTATGAAAAGGTTTTAGTTAAAGAGCACCTTATCTGTAAGTCCAACAGGCATTGCAACACATTTTGATGTTACTCAGATCTTGGGTGTCATGTCCCCTTCATGAATTCAGATGCACCTGTTCCTACTTGCCAAGGCCAGACTGGGGATTCCTGGGCTCTCTGTAAGTGTTCCAAGAGCTGGGCTTGGCTTGACACACCTGCCCAGATTTGTAAGGCCGGACCATGGAGAAACAATTCCTCTCTGATCCTGTGAGCACAAAGACCTAACTTCCAAGAAATTAATCACATTGTATTCAGGGTTATGGAGGCACATCAAAAAACTAAAAGGCAAAGTCCTACTCTCAATGAGCTCTAGAGAGGGCATGGCCATAACAATCAGAATAACTGACCTTGGTCTCAGGCAGATGGAGCCACAGAGGACTGAATCCCTTTTGGTATGTTGCTCTGGACATCTGTAGACATGGGCTCTGATGTTTACAGCTTGGCCTTGTGCCTACACATTTTCCAGCCCTTACCATATAGCTTTGACTTTCCTTTCTACTTGGCTAAGGCTTATCTTAGCTGGTTCTCTGTGTTGAATGAGTTCCATTTGTCCTCCTACCCCATCTACTCCCCACCCTTCCCTACCCTGCCTGCGTCCCAGGAGGCTGCCCTGCAGGGACTGCCCTCATAGGGCTCCTTAGGTCTCTGGCTTCCTAATGGGCTCAGTCCATAGAGAACCCTGGCAGGAGGTGGGAGGTCAGGATCCTCCTCACCCCAGCTCCCCTTCCTGGAGGTCACTGATGACCATTGCCCAGGCAGCTGGCCTCTCCTTTCTTTTTGTCTTTGGGTTCTGGAAACAGCTCCCTTTAAGCCTAGGGTTGACAATGGTCTTCCCTGGTGCACTAGCCCCAAGTTACTTCTCTACCTCTTGTGGTTTACACTTAAATGATTCCTGTAACAAATACACGCCAATTTTCCATTTTGGAGTGTGCCACCTGTTTCCAGTTGGGACCCTGACTGATCAGGGTGGTCTAATGGAACACCGCGTTGATGTGCAGTCCTGTCCCCGCAGCTGTCTGTGATCACCCTCAGAGAAGGGGGGTGGCACACAGGACTGGGCTGCCCCTCACCTGTGGGATAACCCTGGGTAAGTCATTTTCTCACTCCCAGCTCTGTTTCCAATATTTAACAAAAATGCTGCAGACTGGGGCTTCCCTGGTGGCGCAGTGGTTAAGAATCCACCTGCCAATGCAGGGGACACGGGTTCGAGCCCTGGTCTGGGAAGATCCCACATGCCGCGGAGCAACTCAGACCATGCACCACAACTACTGAGCCTGCACTCTAGAGCCCGCAAGCTACAACTACTGAGCCCACGTGCCACAACTACTGAAGCCCGCGCGCTTAGAGCCCGTGCTCCGCAACAAGAGAAGCCACCGCAACGAGAAGCCTGTGCGCTCGCCGCAACTAGAGAAAGCCCGCGGGCAGCAGCAAAGACCCAACACAGCCAAAAATAAATAGATTAAAAACAAATTTAAAATAAATAAAGTTAAAAAAATTTTTAAAAATGGTGTAGACTTCACGGTGTCCAGGTCCCTTATGATTCTTTTTTTTAAAAGATGAATTTATTTATTTTTGGCTGCATTGGGTCTTCAGGCAAGCAGAGGCTCCTCTTCCTTGTGGTGCCCACGGACTTTTCATTGCTGTGGCTTCTCTTGCTGCGGAGCACGGGCTCTTGAGCACAGGCTCAGTAGTTGTAGCATGTGGGCTTAGTTGTTCCGAGGTAGGTGGGATCTTTCCTGACCAGGGTTCGAACCCATGTCCCTTGTATTGGCAGGCGAATTCTTAACCACTGCGCCACCAGGGACGCCCTCCCTCATGATTCTAAAATGAGGTTATACTGGCCTATCCATTCTCAGTTCTGCGTTTCTAACGGGTTGTGGAGGGCGCCGCAGACAAACTTACAGAGTGTGTTGCCATCCTTTCAGTATCTGCCAGCAACCACGAGGAGGTGGACAGTGTGTTTTCCACTGCAGTGATGACTTACGTAGATGGGTTCAGAAGCGCAACAGCACTACAGCACACCAGGGTTCAAGAACATGGTGGGCGCGACTCTGCCTGGGGCCGGGATGGGCTGGCGCGGCGCACACGTAAGGCTCTGCCAGGCAAAGGCCTGGGAGCGCGGCCGGGGAACGCAGGGCTGGAAGTCCAGCCTGCCGTCCAGCCCCGCGAGGCGGGGGCCCAACCAACGTTTCATCCCTTCGGACCTTGTTTTCCCACCAACAAAGGGAGGGCAGTGAGCGACCGAGGGAAAGGCACTCTCTAGGCAGGCGCCCGAACGCACTGAGCCGATGGCGGCCCGGAACAGCTCGGCCCTGAGGGCGCGGGAGGGGCTCGAACCTGCGGTCCCAGTAGGAGTCTGGGATGCGCAGCGGCGGGGCGGAGGGCGGGCCCACGGCGATTGGTGCTCAGCCCTCCGCCGCCAGCCAATGGGAAGCGAGGGCGTCCCGGGGGCGGGGCAGAAGCCTCATCTTAAGGTCTGTGACGTGTCGCCATCGCCGCAGTTGCTCAGTTGACGCCGCGTGTCCCGGGCTGACCTCCGAGGTATCGCCAGGTATCCGCGCAGGCGCCGCGGGGCCGGGGCTCGGGTGGGTTCCCGGCGCCCCGGGCCACGGCGGTTCGGGGGGCTGGCGTGGGCGGCTCCAGTCCCGGGTTTGGAGGGAGCCGGCTAAGGGGGCGTGCTGGGCCTTGACCGGCAGGCAGGCTCCGCCTCCGCAGCAGGTTTGCGCTGCCGGCGGTGGGCACTGGGGTATCGCGGGTCGGAGAGCAGCCGGCCCGCACGCAATCCGGGCGGGCAGGGGCGCGGCGCATCTCGGCAGGGAGCAGCGGGCGAGGGAGGCAGGGAGAGAGAGGCTGTGGATGTGGCACCTCCGCCTGCCCGAGCGGGCGGAGCCGGGCCGGCCCCTCGGCGCGCGGCCCATGGGGGCGGGCGCTCTGCTCTCCCGGCCCGCAGTTCACGAACCCGTGCCGCGGCCCCAGGGGCCCCGGGGTTTCTGCGCCTTGACCCTGAGCCTCTCGGGCGCCTCTGGGTTTCCGGGGAGGAAGCCTTTAGGGCGCCGGCGCGTGGGACCGGGGCTGTGGGCCCCGCGAGCACGCTGTGTTCCTGACGTCGGCCAGGAGAGCGCATTCTGGACACGCGGGACTGCTCAGTAAACGGTAAATTTTTGCCTCCGGGGGCGGCGCCGACTATCGAGACTGGGTTCGAGTCCTTCCGGGCAGCTCCTTGGCCCTGCAGCCTACCTGCCCATCTCTCCCCTCCCCCAACCTATCTTCTTTTCCCTTCCAGCCTTTGTCCAAATAAAAAAGTCAGAAGTAGAGCCTTACCTTACAGTAACGTGCAGGTTTAATTGCATGGTGTCAGGGGATTGGGGTCAACAGGGCTTTCAGCACGAAGACTTCCTCCCTCGAGTTTCTTTGCCAACAGCGCTGAGCATAAATACATTCTGGTTGATTTCATTGGGACATTTGTGCTCCGTGACCCACAGCCTCCTCCCTTTCTCACTGTATCTCTTACCTTCTTGGTGTTCAGTTTTACCTCTTTGATAAGGTGATAAATTAAGGCGGAAAAGACGGAGGAGTGACTTTGGAATGAAGTGGCTTTAAGAAATGACTAAACTCCAGGTTCTCAATTCTGAATCTTCGGATTTCTAAGAGTAAGAGTTTCTGTAGGTAAACTAGTTCTCTCAATTTGAATTTGGAGCTGTTCTTTAGGTATGTAATCCAAATTCTTCATCTTACTCATCTGAAAGAAACAACAGACTTCTTTCATTAAAACATCCTGGTACCGTCTTCAGAGAATCTAGTTCCTGACTATGAAAAAGGTCCAAGTAGGAACGTAAAATCTTTTAATAAGAACAAGATCTAAATAATAAAGCTTATTGTTTTGGGTTTGCAGTTTTTCCATGGTGTTCAAGATAAGTTTTGAATCTGCTCCCCAAAAAACCCAGTATAACTTTAAAAAAAAAATAAAGTTATTTATTTTTGGCTGCATTGGGTCCTTGTTGCTGCACACCGGCTTTCTCTAGTTGCGGCGAGTAGGGGCTACTCTTCATTGTGGTGTGCAGGCTTCTCATTGCGGTGGCTTCTCTTGTTGCAGAGCACGGGCTCTAGGTGCGTGGGCTTCAGTAGTTGTGGCACACGGGCATGTGGGATCTTCCCGGACCAGGGAGCGAACCGGTGTCCCCTGCATCAGCAGGCGGATTCTTAACCGCTGCGCCACCAGGGAAGTCCCAAACCCAGTATAACTTTGAATGGTAAAAATTCTTGAAAAGACGTTTTTTTCCTCAAAGAGGCTATATTTGTATTTCCACCCCCACTCTCTGCCTTTATTACAGTTACTTGTGGGCATATTTGATGCCCTTTCCTGAGTTCCTGGGGATGGGTGAAATCTACATTTAAAAATAGTGATGAGTGGATTTTGGAGGTGTGTGGAGGGAATGATCTAATGGAGCCAATCCTTTTTCAGTAGTAATGCTTAAGGTGTTTGCCGGTGGCGCACTTAAGCTGACTTTGAGCCAGATTATGTAAAAAAAAAAAAAAAAAAAAAAAGGCCAAAAAACTTTTGTTGGCAGAACTTTCCAAAAAGGAGTGTACTTTTGAATGGTTGCCTCAAGAAAGGTAAATATTTGACAAATGTAGTAAAACCAAATTTATTCCTCAAGTGGAATATTTTAAGTGGCTTTTTGATGAATTTAATGCTGGTTTTTCTTTTAGAGTGATATAAAAAAATAGTATTTCATAAGTGTATGCTAAATTAACTCTTCAAAATGCAGCATTTTATGGAATTCTATTTTAGGTATGTTCTAGTCTAGATAGGAT
Organism: Balaenoptera musculus; assembly: GCF_009873245.2. Taxonomy (NCBI): domain Eukaryota; kingdom Metazoa; phylum Chordata; class Mammalia; order Artiodactyla; family Balaenopteridae; genus Balaenoptera; species Balaenoptera musculus. The sequence goes on from NC_045800.1 coordinate 7,794,195, forward strand.
GGATTAGATTGGCCAATAGTAGCTTGAAGAAGGACCTTGTTAATTGTATTACTGAAAACATTCAGTGTTAAAATTTTTGCTGTCAATAACAATTTGTCCTCTTCTCCAGGACCCGAGTGTGGGCCTAAGTTAAATGCACAGCCTGGAGTGAAATGATCTAATGAAGTGAACTCCTGATGGAAAGATCATTCTTGTTGATGTCATGGTAGCCTCCTGTTAGAGTTAGACTCAGTTCTGTCTGTTAGGAGTGGGTGATTTAATCATCTCTCTGGATGGCCTTGCTATTTGTCACTGCCTTGACTCCCTCGCAAGTCCTAAGTCTGTTTAGGAATGACCTTGTTTATTTGACAGACAAGGAATCCCCAAACCTGGGCTAGGTTCTGGGGATGCAAAGCGAATTTTATTACTGTCCTTTTAAGGAGCGTAGTAGGATTCTAGTAAGGGGACAGGTGTGAAAACAAGTGTCCTGAAGTGTTAGGGCCTGTGACAAAAATCTGTGCAAGGGTCCTGGGAGCCTTCAGAAGGTCTAATGTGGTAAATTCCCTAGGGAAGGGTGAAAAGCCAATGTGTATAGTTTTTATGCATAGAAAAAAGTTAAAGGTTAATGGTTACCTCCTAAATATGGAACTGTAGATCATTTTCTTGTGTTTATAATTTTTTTTTTCAATAGAAAAAATTTTTTAGAAGAACAAAAGCTGCAGTTAAAAAAGAAACCCTGGCACTGTTTTTTTTTTATATTGCAGAAATTGGCTAACTCCCTTATGAATTTAAGAGGGAACTAACTGAGTGGCTATTTTGTGCTAAGTTTGGTGCTCTAAAACGATCTCATTTAATCCTCAGTAATGGCCTTGAATGGCTTCAACTTCATTTTGCAAATGGGGACATTGAAGCTAAAAAAAAAATTGACAAAATCATCCAAATAGTTACTCTTAATAGCCTCAGCTAGAATTTACATCCTAATCTCCAAACGCTGAGGAGCTTACTCTCTCCTCTCCTGGTTTTCCAGGCCTTTCTGGAAGGGGAAATTGTTGATGTTGGCTGGTTTAAGCCCTCCTTAATTCTGTTCTAGTATTTCTTGTGTTGTGCCACGCACAGTAGCTTGAACCCAGAAGGTTTTTGAATAGAAATGTGCCTACAGGGCCCTAGTGCATCTGATGCATCGGACAACAGGACCCCTCAAATTAAATATTCAGAGTTCACCTTAAAAACCTTAATTAAGTACGAGTATTAGTAATGTTTTGGATGTTACTCTTTTGTTAGTAAGTTGTAGTTTTATATATATATATATATTATATATATATATTTTTAAAATTTATTTATTTTTATTTATTTTATTTCTGGCTGCGTTGGGTCTTCATTGCTGTGCGCGGGCTTTCTCTAGTTGCAGCCAGCAGGGGCTACTCTTCTATGCCGTACGCATTCTTCTCTTTATGGTGGCTTCTCTTGTTGCAGAGCACGGGCTCCAGGCATGCAGGCTTCAGTAGCTGTGGCACGTGGGCTCAACAGTTGTGGCTCGTGGGCTCTAGAGCGCAGGCTCAGTAGTTGTGACGTGCAGGCTCGGTAGTTGTGTTGTGGCTCGCGGATTTTAGAGCGCAGGCTCAGTAGTTGTGGCGCACGGGCCCAGTGGCTCCGCGGCATGTGGGATCCTCCCGGACCAGGGCTCGAACCTGTGTCCCCTGCATTGGCAGGCGGATTCTCAACCATTGCGCCACCAGGGAAGTCCACAGTGTAGTTATATTTTAATAAGACTGCCTGAACTTGGCATATAAATGGAAATTTTGTCCCATTTCTTTTGCGAATGAGCTGAGCAAATGTGTAAAATGAAAATGTTGAATTTAGATAATTTCAAAGATTCCTTTCACTCACAATATTGTGTCAACCTGTTAATTAACTTAAAAGATGCTGTTTAGAGAGTTTTTAGTATTTTTTTAATACCTCTCTCTTTTTTAATTAAAAAAAAATTTTTTTAGTACCTCTCTGCCAGGTTCTAATGAAGTCACAGAGCTGTAGACCTTGATAGCAAAATCATAGAGAATAGTTTTTATTTTAGAATTTGACCCTGCCCCCTAGAAAGAGACGACATTTAAGACCTAATTGCTGTAATCCATCCAGGCTGCACTTCCAGGGTTAGTGACTTATGCCTTTCTTTTCACTACTCCCAGCTGAGCTGTTTGGCCACCTTCGCAATCTGTTTTCTCAAAGCTTCTCAAAACTCTTTCTTTTTCTCTTACTTTGGTTTTCTTTGTTGCTAAGCTTTCTCTTTGTCTAATGTGACAACCTAGGCAGACATTCAGTTTCATTTTTAATAACTTTTTCTGATAATAAATATGATTCTTTTTTTAATTGAATATAGTTGATTTACAGTGTTGTGTGATTATAAATGTAATTCTTGATCATTAGGAAACGTGGAAAATATAGAACAGTAGAAAGATAACCACAGTGAACTTCCTTGTGTATAGTATTTTTTGTAGAGTTGAACATGATTTTATTTTCTTCACTTAAACATATCCTAAAACATCTCTCCATGTCATTAAAAACTAGTGATTTTAAATGACAATATATTATGTATGTGATTATGTTGAGCCGTTCTCATATAGTTGAGCATCTTTTTTTTTTTTTTTAAAGATTGATTGATTGATTGATTGATTGCTATGTTGGGTCTTCGTGTCTGTGCTAAGGCTTTCTCTAGTTGCGGCAAGCGGGGACCACTCTTCATCGCGGTGCGCGGGCCTCTCACTATCGTGGCCTCCCTTGTTGCGGAGCACAGGCTCCAGACGCGCAGGCTCAGTAATTGTGGCTCACGGGCCTAGTTGCTCCGCGGCATGTGGGATCTTCCCAGACCAGGGCTCGACCCCGTGTCCCCTGCATTAGCAGGCAGATTCTCAACCACTGCGCCACCAGGGAAGCCCCAAGCATCTTTTATGTATGAATGTTTTGCTACGTTCCTGAGTGTTTCTTTAGGATAGAATCTTGAGAGTGAAATTAGTGGTCTTAGAGCACAAACATTTCTAAGGCTTTTATTATGGTTACGGTTCTTTTCAGAAAGTGTTTCAGTTTAAAGTATATCTAAGTAGCTCTGTGTATTACTGCTAATTTGATCAAGGCAAAAATTAATGTGTTGTTTTAACTTTTTAGTTGGTCAAACAGAGCATTAATTCTTACTGAGTCTCTACTCAAGAAATAGACTTAAAATCAATGTTTTAGACTTAGTATTTTGGGGAAGTTCTGTGTAGTGTAACTAGAATTTTTGTATTTTTGCTAGCGGCTATCTCCAGTGTAATGATTCTTATGTAACATTTTTGTTGTTAATACGTAATTCTTTTAAATAAAATCTGGTGGAAATTAGGGACCTTCTTCTTAAAAAAATGCACTTATGCATATAATTCTGCACTTTATTTCAGTAGTTATTGGACCCTCTGAAGACCGTCCCTGGATCTCAGGTTAAAAATCTGTATTCTAATCTGAACTGTGGGAAGAAGGGTTAGCTGGTGGGTCTTGGCAAACCAGAGTGCTGAATTTTGTGTAGCAGATTCCTGAACATACTGGATTTACTGGGTAGTGCCAAGTTGAAAGGGAAGCAAGCCAAACTCCAAGTATTAGGTTTTGCTAATTGGGCAGCTCAGACTGAGTGCTGGGAGATATTGCTTGGTCTGACGTGTCATTAATAGAGTTCTGTTGAAACATGAGTTAACTAGTCTTTTTAAAAAATAAGTATAGACATATTAAGTATGCCTAGTGTTTGGCAACTTTCCACTCATCTTGAATGTATCTTTAAAAAACATTCCCCCCTCCCCCGACATCATTGCTCTGTATTTCCCCCAATTTCCTTGTTATTCTTAGTTTCTTCTGTGGCTCAGTCTGTACTTCATGGCTTATTATGACTATTAATGGTTATGTAGCCGTGTGAAGCACTGTGGTGAGGGCTGCTTCTAGGGCTGGTGCTGGTGGGATGAGAGAAGCTGTGCAGCTGAAATAATATATAAATAGATTTGAATAAATGCCAGTTTGCTCAGTGATATTTAGGATTTATTACTAAACTTTTTAGCTCGTTGTATCAACAGTTTGATGTTCTCTAGCTCCTAATTGCCTTTTTCTCATTTAAATAGTTGCTTTTGTGGTGCAGTTTTTTCTGGGGATTAATTTTATAGAAACAGCCATCCTAGCAGAGTAGATGGTTTCTCTTGGGAGTTGTACCTTTTCATCTCATATGTTTTGTTTTGTTTTTGGTCTGTTTCACTTAACTGTAAAAGCTCTTCAAAGGCTATTTGTTATAAATGAAAAAACTTTTTTCCCCATCTTTTTACCTTTCACCTTTGTTTATGATAATTTTGACCTATAGAAATTTTAGATAATTGTGGCTAAATAACTGATTTTACCTTTTGTAGTTGCTGTCTTTAAACTTAAAAAGCCTTTCCCATCCCCCAAGAAATCACTTTTTCCTCCCCACCTCTATTGTTTTTGCTTTAGGATGGTCCCTGTTATCTTTGTAGAAACCAAATTCTTCCCTAATTTTCTCACTCTTTACACAAGGGCCAAGTAGATATGCAAAGTAGTTCTCAATCCCTCTGTCGCCTCCCCCATGACTACCCCCTGGGCAGCCGACTTCTCTGATTTGGTCTCTGCCGCCTCTGGGCTCTAATCTGCGATCCAGCTGAGAGAGTCTTACACCCCCGCATAAATACCTTTTGAATGGTTGTTCAGCTCTTTAGGCCCTGTGCTGTTCAGCCTTGCCTGACTGCCCCAGAGACCGTCAGGTGGTACAGAAGGGTGTTCGTGAAAAGTAAAAGCCCTTCTGCTTTTTATCGTTCTTGCTTGTTCTCTTAGACTTCTAGCCCGGAGCACTTTGTGCACATCCCACTTGTTGGGGTTTAATGTCAATGTTCATATACTTGTTCCCTTTGTTGGCCTTCAAGCTCCCCAAAGACAGTGGTTGTCTTAGTTCTCTTTTTTGTTTTTTCATTTTATTTTAGTTTTTTAATTAAAAATTTAAATACAATTTTTTTTTTTAACTGTAAGGGCTAGCATTTTTTTAAAAATAAATTTATTTATTTATTTTTGGGTGTGTTGGGTCTTCGTTTCTGTGCGAGGGCTTTCTCCAGTTGCGGCGAGCGGGGGCCACTCTTCATCGCGGTGCGCGGGCCTCTCACTATCGCGGCCTCTCTTGTTGCAGAGCACAGGCTCCAGACGCGCAGGCTCAGTAGTTGTGGCTCACGGGCCTAGTTGCTCTGCGGTATGTGGGATCTTCCCAGACCAGGGCTTGAACCCGTGTCCCCTGCATTGGCAGGCAGACTCTCAACCACTGCGCTACCAGGGAAGCCCTAAATACAATTTTTAAGGGTTACTTTCCATTTACAGTTATCACCTTAGTTGTCTCTTTATTTTTCTGATTCTTTGGTAAATGTTCAACACATAGTTCATGAGTTGACATCTGTCTGCTCTTGGGAGGTTCTTATTCTCTACGCCTTCTCTTTTCTTTGGACAGGTTGGTGATATTCCTACTTGAAGGACATCATGTTTTCCAAACTAGCACGTTTGCAGACTGTTGCTGTCCTTCGTGGAGTTCATTCTTCAGTGGCTTCTGCTACATCGGTTGCAACTAAAAAAACAGTCCAAGGCCCTCCATCCTCTGATTACATTTTTGAACGGGAATCTAAATATGGTGCCCACAACTACCACCCTTTACCTGTAGCCCTGGAGAGAGGGAAAGGTATGTTCCAACCCTTCCCACCCCCGCCCCTTTTACTTGCTTTACATTTTTGTAAAAGTTGCTTTTATATTTTCTCACTATACATTTTTCCAGATGCATTTAATTTCTGTATTGCAGATACGGTTAACTCAGCATGTTTGAGTGTCTGGTGCTTGCTGTGTTAGGTACTGTGGGGACTGCAGTCATGATGGGCCTTGCCAGGAGGGAATGTATGATACATAAAGAAAGTACTGGAATATTGCTGTCATTTTTTCCTTTAGCTTTTATTTTGGCATAATTTTAGACTTAAAAGCTGCAACAGTAGTATCTAAATTTTTCTTTTACTCTTCACCCAGATTTCCCAAGCGCTAACCGTTTTACCACATTTGCTTAATCTTCTTTTTCTCTCCAGACACACATACGCAATACATTTTTTTTCCTTGAACTTGTTTGAGAGGAAGTTGCAGACAAGATGCCTCCTTACCCCTAAATACTTAGTGTGCCTTTCCTGAAACACAAGGACTTTCTCTTACATAACAGAGTGTAATTATCAAGATCAGGGAATGAACATTGACACAGCACTATTCTCTAATCTACAGCCCTGATCCAGATTTCACTGGTTGTCCTGAGTAGCAAAAGAAAATCTCAGATCCTGGGTTGCATTCAGTTTTCAGGTCTGTTTAGTCTAATCCAGAACAATTCCTCAGTCTTTGTTTTCTTGACCTTGATATTTTTGAAGAGTACAGGCCAATAATTTTTAGTATAAACCTCAATTTGGGGTTGACTGGTCAGGTAGTGTCTGCCAGGCTTCTCCATTGTAAAGTTCTATTTTTCCCTTTTAAATGTCTTGTGGAGACATGATTTGAGACTGCAAATATCCTGTTACTCATCAAATTTTTGCTCCCACTTTTAGCATCCATTAATGATTCTTACCTGAATAAATGATTACTGATTGTTGCCAAATGGTGATTTAATCCACATTTTGAAATAACAACCATAACCAAATAAAGCCAGAGTTTATTACTTAGCTTTTGGCCAGAAGATGATGCATAAGAGTATTAAACATTTTAATCATTTGCCTGTATTTTTTACTTGGGACCAGTACTGTAGTATAGATAAAGCTCCTTCTGAACAAATGAAAATCTAGGTTTATGTATTACAAAATTGGAAGCAGTTTGGTTTGCAAAAGTATTCTTTACTTACAGTAGCAGAGTGCAGTCTAGAATCTGACTGCCTGGGTTCGAGTCCTGGTTGATGTGTGCCAGCTGGGGCTAGTTATAATCTAAGCACCTACTCTGTACTACAGGGATGGTAACACTCATAGGGGGTTTTTGATAAGATAAGGGACAAAAGCACCTACCACAGTATGTTAAGTACATGGTAAAAATTAGGTGTTAAGCCCCTAATACATTTTAATATCTATGATCAACTTTAAAAAATTGTTGTAAAATGTACATGACATAAAATTTACCATTTTAACCATGCAGTTCAGTGGCATTAAGTACCTTTACAATGTTGTACAACTATCACCTCTAGCTCGTCCTAGAAGTTTTTTTATTATCCCAAAAGGAAACGCCATACACATTAAACAGTCACTCCCCATTCCTTCCTTCCCCTAGAACCTGGCAGCTACCAATCTGTTCTCTGTTTCTATAGATTTGCCTATTCTGGATATTTCATATGAATGGAATCAGACAATATGTGACCTCTTGTGTCTGGCTTCTTTCACTTAGCACAATGTTTTCAAGGTTTATCCATGTTGTAGCATGCATTAGTACTTCATTGCTATTTATGGTTGAATTATATTCATTTTATGGATACACCACATGTTTGTCCATTCATCAGTTGATGAATGTTTGGGTTGTTTCCACTTTTTGGCTATTTCGAATACTGCTGTTGTGCGCATTGGTGTACACATTTCTGTTTGAACACCTGTCTTCCACTTCTTTTTTTTTCCCCTTCTTCCTAGGAGTGGGATTGCTGGGTCATATGGTAGTTTATGTTTAACTTGTTGAGGAACCACCAAACTGTTTTCAACAGCTCTTGCACCATTTACATTCCAACTAGTGATATATGAGAGTTTCAATTTCTCCACATCCTTGTCAATTCTTGTTTTCCTTTTTAAGAAAATAACCATCCTAGTGGGCGTAAAATGCTATCATTGTGGTTTTGGTTTGCATTTCTCTGATGACTGATGATATTCAGCATCTTTTCATGTGCTTGTTGGTCATTTGTATACCTTCTTTGGAGAAATGTCCGTTCACGTTCTTTGCCCATTTTTTAATTGGGTTGTATGTCTTGTTGTTGAGTTGTAGGAGTTCTGGATACTAGATCCTTATTAGATAGATATATGATTTGGAAATATTTTTTCCCATTCTGTTGGTTTTTACAGTCAACCAATTGTGATTTTTATGTTATGCATAACTTCTTCCTTTAAATTCCAGCTTTAAATTCCAAACTTCAGTTTTCCAGGAATAAAGGTTCCAGTTTTCCAGGAATAAAGGTTTCACTCCAGAGTTATAAAATCTCTTCTTGTTATGCGGTTTTTTTTTTTAATGGTGTTTTTTTGTTTTTATATTTATTTATTTAATTAATTAATTTGGTTGTGCCGGGTCTTTGTTGCAGCAGGCGGGCTCCTTAGTTGCAGCTCGCGGGCTTACTTAGTTGTGGCATGGGAACTCTTAATTGTGGCATGCGTGTGGGATCAAGTTCCCTGACCAGGGATTGAGCCCCGGCCCCCTGCATTGGGAGCTCCGAGTCTTAACCACTGTGCCACCAGGGAAGTTCCTTGTTATGCTGGTTTTGTTAAATGTGTAATTTGAAGCTGGGCAGATACAATATAATTCCTTATAAACCAAAGTTTATTATGCTTGAGCTAAAACATGCCTTAACCACAATTCTGTGTTAACTAAAGGTTCATATGTAGGTATTCAGAGGGCTGACTAGCAGTCTTAGTTTTTTTTTTTTTTTTTTTTTGTTCCCCGACCAGGAATCTAACCCGTGACCCCTGCAGTGGAAGCGCAGAGTCTTAACCACTGGACCTCCAGGGAAGTCCCTGGCTAGCAGTCTTAGTCTTTGAACTTTATGTAATGTAGTCATTTTTCTGGAGTTATTTTCCTTATATATTTTAGGTATTTATGTATGGGATTTAGAAGGCAGAAAATATTTTGACTTTCTGAGTGCCTACAGTGCTGTCAACCAAGGGCATTGTCATCCAAAGATTGTGAATGCTTTGAAAAGTCAGGCGGACAAATTGACCTTAACATCTAGGGCCTTCTACAATAACGTGCTCGGTGAATACGAAGAGTATGTCACCAAACTTTTCAACTACCACAAAGTTCTTCCCATGAATACAGGTAAGTACTTCCTTTTTTTTTTTTTTTTTTTTTTTTTGTTAAATAGCCGAGAAAATCTTATAATTTTCCGATAGTTTAAAACATTTTTTAAAACTGAGAGATGTTCTCTTTTGGTAGGAGTGGAGGCTGGAGAGACTGCTTGCAAACTTGCTCGTAGATGGGGATATACCGTGAAGGGGATCCCGAAATACAAAGCAAAGATTGTTTTTGCAGGTATGTGAAATTCACCATTAACTGCTGTGATCGAAACGTTCAATATCAGTTACCATTTTAATTTACTGATGAAATATTTCAGATATGTTTGCCTCATGTATGTTAATTGTTGAATGTTTCATAAAAATGGAAGGATTTCCTTTTCTTGGGTTTATTTCCAAGTATTTCTTCATATGTGGGATTTTTCTCTCCGAAATAACTCCCTACTCCTCCTTCCCTAAAATGAGTGACTGTATGATTTGTTTCCCATCTGCTTATCTGATTTTTTTCATAGCAGTTTTCTGGTTAATTAGACGGCCTTGCCGATGGAGCACTTTTGTGAGGTTGTTGACGTTGGGTTGTGTTCAGGTGGGGCCATGTCCTAGGTATGATCCGATGATTGAATCTTAGTATTTGAGGATTACTGTATCATGTCATTAGAAGCTGCTGGAAGAGGAGGGCTGGAGTTGCCCTGGGTATATTTCCGTGAATGGTTGAGAGGAATGACTTGAATTCTGATTGGGGAGACCAACAGTTAATCCAGATTATCCATATAGACTGACTTTGGGGATCTTGATAATGATGGTCAATGGATAGGTTCTGACTTTTTTTTAAAGCTCTGATTTTAATTTTTTAAAACATAAAGTATGGGTAAGTTTGTCACTGCACATGATCAAGATTCATTTTTGTGATGGTTGAAATCATTAAATATTTTGCCTTGGGGATACACGCAGTTAAATTATATAAACCCCATAATATAACAGAATCCAGAGTTCATCTAATGGCCAGCCGTAGTTGGTGTTTGGGGGTGGGGGTGACAGATTCCTGTTTCCGAAGTCTCTGTGGTCTGCCATTTTGGAATCTTGTGCCTTAGTTGTAGGACAACAAAGCTGTCTCTTGCAAACAAAAATGGCATTTCTGGTGATTTCGTTCTTACAGACTGTGTGCAGTCTCTCTCACATTAGCACAGGGTGCAAAGGTGTTTCACCCAGGTGTTGAAAGAAGCTGGTGAGACAGTGGGTGGAGACAGAAGACTGTCCCCAGCTGCACATCCCTTATACTGCAGGGTAAGCTGCGGGGCGTGAGACTCCTGAGGCCGATGCAGGAGAGCAAATAGGCTTATGGTCTAGTGTGCGTTTTGTCTTAAGTCTGGGCAGAATCAATATGCTGTTGCTTGTGGACAAGGCAAGTGGGGATTATTCGTAGTACTCATAGCTGAGAGAGGCTTTGCAAGGGTAGTATTTATGGATGCTTTGAAGCCAACTTAGAATAATTCAGTACTGGGTTATTTGAGTTGCTGCTGGCAGAAGTGGTGGGAAGATATTAAAAAACAAAACAAAACACAACACGTGGGAGACCCTCCAAGCCTCTCTTATTCTACTGTTTCTTTGCTTCCTTGGGTTTAACCACATCGCAATTATGTTGTGCATTTGCTTCACTAGTTTACGTTGAGGTGTTTCTTCCTTATTAGCATAGAAGCTCCTTGAGGGCAGGGAGCTTGCCAGTCGTCATTCTACCCCTGACACCTAGAACAGTGCCTGACATTATTAATCAGTCCTCAAATTATTAATGAAATAAATTAATGGGTAAAAATTGTTCCTGAACAGAGGCAGATGTCTGTCTTTTAGCACATAACAACTTACAACAGCAAGGAAGGCAAATTGAAAGTGTTTGGACTGCTTGAGGATATTCTATCCAAATGAAATTTAAAATTCATTCTATTGAATAGTTAGCCTGTAGTGTTGGATTTTTAAAAGGAAAACTGCCAATTCTCTATGAAGGGTAGTGTCTTTCTCATATCGCTATAATAAATGTGTCTAGAAAAGCCATCTCTAGAAAAACATGCATTGAATGCTTCACTTGTTAGGGTTTGGGATTACTGAAAGAAAAGACAAATACCTATCCTTAGGGGCTATATATTACACTTCCGAGGCTCAGTAGAGAAGTGCCTAAAATAGTAATTGCAAGGCCAGACCTCAGTCATATGAACCAGGGTGTTTAGTATCAGATTTTGTTTAAACAAATGAGCTCACTGGAAGCTCTCTAAAGCAAACCCTTGCTTTTTTGAAAATCAAGCTTTTTAGGGCATTTTGGGGGGAACAGTGCTTATTACATTGGGGGGTTTGATTGAAATAATGACTGTTTATTTCTTCTTTCTAGCTGGAAACTTTTGGGGTAGAACATTGTCTGCTATCTCCAGTTCCACAGACCCAACCAGTTACGATGGTTTTGGACCATTTATGCCAGGTTTCGAAATCATTCCATATAATGATCTGCCTGCTCTTGAGGTACTTCATTTAGCATCATGGTGCTTTAGTTCATAGTAAATAGAACTTAAATTTGTTGAATGTATGAATTAAAAACAGATATATGATTGTACTGAGAATCTGTTGTATTAGAGTTAGATTCACACTTGTTCTCTGTAATGGTCAGTTAGTTTCCAAGTTTCCAACATGGGGAAACCAGGTTCTGTGGTCTAATCCTGACAACAAACTAACCGCTTTAGATTTATCTCCTGCATAAGTATTAACTTGGGTATTACCTGTTAATTACTTTAATAGACAAAATAAGCAGTTTTCAGCCATTCAGCCAGCTTTTTAAAATTATGAAGTGGAAGAATTGTAAAGTAAAAAGATACACTTTTAATGTATCTATTTAATTTTTTTTTTTTTTTTTTTTTTGGCTGCGTGGCTTGTGGGATCTTATTTCCCTGACCAGGGATCAAACCTGTGCCCCCCCCGCAGTGGAAGCAAAGAGTCTTAACCCCTGGACCACCAGGGAATTCCCTTTAATGGCTTTTTAAAAAGCCACTTTCATTATTATTATTTTTTAAATTTTATAAATTTATTTATTTATTTATTTATTTTTGGCTGTGTTGGGTCTTTGTTGCTGCGTGCAGGCTTTCTCTAGTTGTGGCGAGCAGGGGCTACTCTTCATTACGGTGCATGGGCTTCTCATTGTAGTGGCTTCTCTTGTTGCTGAGCACGGGCTCTAGGTGCACAGGCTTCAGTAGTTGTGGCACGTGGGCTCAGTAGTTGTGGCTCACGGGCTCTAGAGCGCAGGCTCTGTAGCTGTGGCGCACGGGCTTAGTTGCTCCGCAGCATGTGGGATCTTCCCGGACCAGGGCTCCAACCCGTGTCCCCTGCATTGGCAGGCGGATTCTTAACCACTGTGCCACCAGGGAAGTCCCTCATTAGCTTTTATTTACAGTACATTTAAGTATATATTAGAAAATAAAGGATGGAGTAGCTTAAAGCTGACGTATTTAGAGCTTTTGGTAATTGAATGTCAGTCAGAAAAGTTATACTTTGGGGCTTCCCTGGTGGCGCAGTGGTTGAGAATCTGCCTGCTAATGCAGGGGACACAGGTTCGCGCCCTGGTCTGGGAAGATCCCACATGCCGCGGAGCAACTAGACCCGTGAGCCACAACTACTGAGCCTGCGCGTCTGGAGCCTGTGCTCCGCAACAAGAGAGGCCACGATAGTGAGAGGCCCGCGCACCGCGATGAAGAGTGGCCCCCGCTTGCCACAACTAGAGAAAGCCCTAGCACAGAAACGAAGACCCAACATAGCAATCAAGCAATCAATCAATAAAACTTTAAAAAAAAAAAAAGTTATACTTTGAAGCCAGAATATAAGTTAGTGTGAAAACTTAATTTGTACACTTATTCTTAGTGGGAAAATATGCGCATTGTGTGATTTCAGATTTCCACATAGGTTTGAAAGGAAGTTACTAAAAACATTTTCATGCTGTTTTTGTAGCGTGCACTTCAGGACCCAAACGTTGCCGCGTTCATGGTGGAACCAATTCAGGGTGAAGCAGGCGTCGTTGTTCCAGATCCAGGGTACCTTGTGGGCGTGCGAGAGCTCTGCACCCAGCACCAGGTCAGCCACCTGTGCACCTGCCCACCTGCCTGCCTCTCTTAGGGTTTGGCCAATAGGATAAATGCGAAGATTACGTCACCTCTCCACTAGAGGGAGACTTCATTCTAAGAGCTGCAGAACTTTCTAGTGGTGATAGAACTTTCTAGCAGCAGGCTGCAAAGAAGCTAACTTAATACTGGCTGGGCCCTGGCAGAGCTGCAGACTTCTGGGCCCTAACCACGGTTCCTTCCTCTCTGCTCCGGCAACCTGTACTCTGATCCTTCTCAAACCCTCTGTCGTATCCCTTTGCTCCAGAATTTAAGCTCTCTCTCCCTCTTTACTAATAAATGTTGTGGAATAAACGAGGGAATTTATTCCCAGAGAGTAGTTTTGTTCAGAAACCCCCCACAAAACCCTTTGCCTAAGTGCCTCACCCCTTTGTAGAACAGTGCAGATGGGCCTCTGGGGACTGAGTGGCCTGACACAGGGAATAACTGTGTGTCTGCAGGGTTTTCACAGGACACTTTTGAAGTTGTGTGGGTCATTAAAATGTTCTCACAAATCTGAGGGGATGTCAGAATGACAGATTTGTGCAGGGAAGAGTAAAATAAAGATCACTATTTCCCTATGGAAATGAAAATGATAATTAATGCTGTTTTGTTATTTTCTAATAGGTTCTGTTTATTGCTGATGAAATACAGACAGGATTGGCCAGAACTGGTAGATGGCTGGCTGTTGATCACGAAAATGTCAGACCTGATATGGTCCTTCTAGGAAAGGCACTTTCTGGTGGTTTATACCCTGTAAGTCCAATGTTCAGCCTCCCTTTCTCTTCCCTATTCTCATGAATCCTTAAGATATTTTTACATTAGCTGACTATGACAATAGTGCCTTTCTGATGGTTTGGTTTTACTTAGTGTGATATATATATAGGTCACCTGGAATACATGTAATAAAAACATTTCAGAGTTCCATGGGGTGACCCACTTAGTTATTTTAACTGAAGAATTGAGTGTGCCTTGGGATTTGCTCTGCTGCATTTGTTTTGGATGGAAACATTTTATCCCAAAAGTACTCCTGTAGACCTTTATGCTTTTTCCCATGGTTCAGAGACATACTCTTACTAATTGTTTAAAACCATGACCGATTAATGTAGAGATTGGAAAAAATTAATGTTTAACTGTAATTCTTTTCTTGGGTTTGCTATTCAGAGCCAACAATTGGTATGGACTAAAGGGCTCTGAATATATAGTGCAGAACATTGTTTTCTAAACAGTTAAACAAAGCATTTCACCTTGAGAGGGGAAAGAATTCTATAGTATATCACTTCAGAAATAGCTTTCTTCTTTTAGTTCCAAAATGCTATTCTGTGCCATTGAAGTGTGGCCTGATGTGCTTGGAACATGTTAGGGCATCACTCAGTTTGTCACTGCTAGTTAAGGTGGCAGATGTGTAGCACTTGTTGGTTGAAAGTTTATGTCAAATTTAGTATCAGGTTCATAAATATTTGTGTTCCTGGTAAGAATAAGAAGAGTTCATCTGAGAAAAGACTGGGTCAGCACTGAAGTGTCTGTCTTTCAGGTATCCGCAGTGTTGTGTGACGATGAAATAATGCTGACCATTAAACCAGGGGAACATGGTTCAACGTACGGTGGCAATCCACTGGGCTGCCGAGTGGCCATCGCGGCCCTGGAGGTAAAAACTGATTGCAGCTCTACAGTAGCTAGTCCTCGAGGTAGCATTGAAGTGCCTTTTAGGTTTGAGCCCACTGGTGTGATAAGAAATGTAATAAGATTGCTGAGTATTACAGAACATGAAGTATAGAGGAAACGGTTTAGGGGCAAGGCATTCTCAAAAAGTAATTTAACCTTGGCCTAGTAGACGGGAATCCTCCGGGGGCTTCCCAGGTTTGCAGTCTCCTGGGGCTTTTGGCCCGTAGGCCCTGGCCTGTCCACACAGAACTCTCACTCTGTGACCGGGCCTGGCCTGTGAAGCCTCTGGCTTAGCACATGTGGCTTTTTGTTTTTGTTGTTGTTCAAGTGTGGATTTGAATGCTTTTAGACTTATTCCTCAAGTGCCTACAAAAGGCATAAAATTATTATCTCTGAGGATGGACTTTTTAGGGAAAAAAACAAAGGGAACTCTATTGCAGTTAACAAGTTAAAGTATATTTAGTCCATTGATTTATTCACCTAAGAAGAAAATATATCAGTTGCATTAAACAAATTTTAATCCTTATTTTGCCACAGAATCAGATTGATTATGGGTTTACTAAAGCAAGGCTCTGTCTGAGCTAGCGTATGTCAGATGATTAGAAATCAAACTGGTATAGGCTTTGGAAAATAGAAATGAAAGTTAAGTTACTCTGGTCTATCTATCTATCTATCTATCTATTTATCTATTTATGGCTGTGTTGGGTCTTCGTTTCTGTGCGAGGGTTTTCTCTAGTTGTGGCAAGCGGGGGCCACTCTTCATCGCGGTGCGCGGGCCTCTCACTATCGCGGCCTCTCTTGTTGCGGAGCACAGGCTCCAGACGCGCAGGCTCAGTAGTTGTGGAGCACGGGCTTAGTTGCTCCGCGGCATGTGGGATCTTCCCGGACCAGGGCTCGAACCCGTGTCCCCTGCATTAGCAGACAGATTCTCAACCACTGTGCCACCAGGGAAGCCCCGCTCTGGTCTTTATCTGATCACGTTCTCCCTGTGCTTATAGTCCACATTCCCCTCCAAAGAACAACGTAAAAGAAAAGGCAATCTTAACATTTGTGTAATTTCTCTTCAAACATAGGTTTTGGAAGAAGAAAACCTTGCTGAAAATGCAGAGAAAATGGGTGTCATCTTGAGAAATGAACTCATGAAGCTACCTTCTGATATTGTAACGGCTGTAAGAGGAAAAGGATTATTAAATGCTATTGTTATTAGAGAAACCAAAGGTACGGAGACAAAATATTTTACAAGATATTACTGTTATAGGAAGAGCTCAAAACACGTTTGGTATTTTATCTGGTCGTTGGTTTCCTCTGTTTGAAACTGTTGACTGGCCTCCTATTGACCAAGTCTTTTAAGCTCTGCCTAATACTCTTATTACCTGATTTATATTAATGGTCTTAAAAATATAGCTCTTTCCTACGTGAAGGCACATATAACTAATTTCACCTATTTTCCTTTCTTTAAGTCATTTGTTATTCTGCCTTAGGTTATTTATGCAGTTCTTGGAGATTTCAGTTTATTTTCTGTTAGGAAGTCTGTACAGAGCACTTTGCAGTCCCGTTTCCTCTTCGCTCTCCTTTCCTCACGCACTTTCGTACTTTGCATATCAGTAGAGGTAGTAGGAGCAGGAGTGATAATAGGAATGATGATGATGATGTTGATAATAAAAATAACCCCAGCTGCCACTTAACTGAGTGTTTAGTGTCTAACACATCATTTCTAATCCTTAAGCATTCCTTGCTGGATTTTCTTGCCCTAACCCTTCCTTTTAAAGCAGTGATTTTAACCTTGACTGCATTTTAGAATCATCTGGGGAGCTTTTTAACAAATTAATCCAAGCCTAGCCTCACTGCAGAGATATGGATTTGATGGGTCTGGAGTGGGGCCCAGACACTGGCCGCGGCCCTTTTGGTGATTCTGATGCAGCTGGGGTTGAGGGTCGTGAGAGTCAAAATGATGAGAGTCTAGTTCTGCCAGCTCAGAAAGCAAATCCAGGTTAGGAATGTGTAGTGTTCACTGCGTTTTGAGTATTGCTTATTCTATGCCAGTTAGTTATCTGTGTCATACCCCAGTTCTTTTTGTATTGGTTCCTCGTGTAATTAATTACATCTGCCTTAGCATGTAAGTTTTCTGCTAGGTCTTTTTCACTTACGAAGAACTAACAAAAACCATGTCTAATCATACCATTCAGACCACTGCTGAAAAATAACTTCATTTTTAAGAGTAAGAACAAAGCAAGCTTGCAACTCAGAGCTGCGTTTCTTGAGTTAGGTACTGGGAATTCTGTTTTGCCAGGCTGCCCTTGCCCATGCGCGCTGCAAGGGAATGTTTCAACGTTTATCTTGGATCAGCATACAAGTTTGACGGTTTTTCTTTAGATTATGATGCTTGGAAGGTGTGCCTGCGACTTCGAGATAATGGACTTCTGGCCAAGCCAACCCACGGTGATATCATCAGGTTTGCACCTCCACTTGTGATCAAGGAGGATGAGATTCTGGAGGCCGTGGAGATCATTAACAAGACCATCTTGTCTTTCTGAGGGTGACAGTTTTCAGTGGTGCCTGGGAGCCAGCTGGAGACAGGCAGTTCATACAGCTCTGCGTTTCTGCACTTAATGCAGGCAGATTCCACTCCCCCATGTCAAGGGCTTTTTAAAAAATATATGTTTTTCAGTTCATACATAATAGAATGACATTTATAAACGTGCAGTTTGCTGTGTAACATAACTAAGAGAATGTCCTGGCATCTTATATTCGATTAAGTGTATGTGTGTTTGTGTGTGTGTGTGTGTGTGTGTGTGTGCATGTGCGCGCGTGCGCGCTTTCTGAGATGCATCTCTCTATATAGACAGCCTTTTAATCAAGCCCCTCAGCATAATTTATATATGTTTTAATAATTTCCTTGCTGGTATAAATTGTATTTGGAAAAAGTTATAGGAGAGTATTGCATAGAAGATTAGCTTAACCTCATAAAGTTGAGTCATAGTCATTGAATTTTAGGAAGGATTAATGGTTAAGCTTATATAAAATACTAGACTTAAGTAAACACCATATTGGCTAGCACCAAGATGTATTCTATGAATGTCATTACTTTGAATTAAGAATTATTGTTTAACATTCCTGATTATGTTTTAAGTGTTTGATATAATTTGTATAAAGTGTTTATTTTCAGTGTTTCTTTAAATTTAAAATAAAGCTCATATTTAAAATGTCTACGTTGGGACCAGTGTGTGATTACTGCAGTGTTATCAATTACCTCACATTTTAAAGCCCTCTGAGAATGTTCTTACCTGATTTATTTCATGTGTTTTCTAAGAACATTTTGGTTTCTTTGGTAATCTCTAGAAAAACAAACTATAAAAATCTCTTTTAGTACTATATTTACCATTTTTATTAAAGTATCCTTGTTTTGCATGGTATTGTTTCTGTTTCTTTGTTTGTTTTTACCTGAACAGAGTATTTTGGATGCTTTTCTATGTCAGTAGTTATAAGTTTATGTCATTCTCTTTTTGATGAAAAAATTAATCAGTCTATCTAAGAAAGAAACGGAAAATTTTATTCGAGCCAAATTAAGGATTATAACGCGGGAACAGCCTCTCAGAAAGCTCTGAGAACTGTTTCGCAGCCTGTTAGAAGTCAAAACGGGGACTTCCCTGGTGGCGCAGTGGTTAAGAATCCGCCTGCCAATGCAGGGGACACGGGTTTGAGCCCTGGTCTGGGAAGATCCCGCATGCTGCGGAGCAACTAAGCCCATGCGCCACAACTACTGAGCCTGCGCTCTAGAGCCCGTGAGCCACAATTATTGAGCCTGCGTGCCACAACTACTGAGCCTGCGTGCCACAACTACTGAAGCCTGAGCACCTAGAGCCCATGCTCCGCAGCAAGAGAAGCCACCACAATGAGAAGCCCACACACCGCAACGAAGAGTAACCCCCGCTCGCTGCAACTAGAGAAAGCCGGCATGCAGCAACGAAGACCAAAACACAGCCAAAAATAAATAATAAATAAATAAATTTAAAAAAGAGAAAAGTAGTCAAAACAGTTTTACATAAGTTTTTTGAGACAAGGCTGTACACTAGATGATGTATTACTGACAGCTTACACGATCTGGTGAGTAGTGGGTCATGGGTCATTTTGGCCCCTTACAAGATTAAGAAGGAATGCAGGACTTCCCTGGCGGTCCCGTGATTAAGACTCTGCCCTTCCACTGCATGGGGCATGGGTTCCATCCCTGGTCGGGAACTAAGATCCCGCGTGCTGAGTGGTGCGCTGCTCCCCACCCCCGCCAAAAAAGCGTATGTTATCTTTAAGGGGTTGTCTTGGTGGTGCTAGAAAATATTGCTCTTTATGGTTGAGCAGTTATTTTTGCCGACGGGGAGGTTTGGTTGCTGCTTAATGCAGATACACAATGCACAGTAGAGGGGAGAGAGGAGGCCAAAGGGCAGAGAGAATTTATGTTTAAATTTTTCTTGTCTTGCCATAAAATAATGAATTTTATTTCACACTCTAATGACTATAGTATTTTATCTTAAGTGGGTATATTACAGTTTTGTATCAGGAAACATTTGAGTTGTCTCCAGTTTTTCACTTGTTTTCTCTTTTAGAAGTGGAACAGAATTTTAATAGCATTTTTTCCAGTTTTATTGAGAAATAATACATTAGACGTACATCACTGTATAAGTCTAAGGTGTACAGCGTGATGGTGTGATTTCCATATATTATGAACACTTATTCACTCTTTAAATAGCTGGTCGTGACCACTTCGTATCTTACGTGTGAGTGTCTCTGTGGAGTAGATCCCTAGAGGTGGATCGCTGTGTCGAAGGGAACAACTTAATGAATAGTGCTGCGCAGCTCCCTGCCCCCACCAGGTTCTAACGAGTCCACCTCGTAGCAAGCAACATGGGAGTTAGTGACCAGATTTGTGAGCCAGGGGTTACAGGAGGGTCTGCTTATACCAATGGCAACACTTACTGGTCTGGGTGGGAGGTTCTGGCTTAGGCCTGCCCGGCCCCTGAACGTGAGGTCCCTCATAAGACATCAGAGGCTGCCGGTTCTCACCCCTGGTTGGGACTGTAGGACGGGTTATTAAGGTTGATGCTGCTGCCGATCACATCACCTTGTGCACATTAGAATCACCAGGGGTTTCTCAGGCCTTACTCCAGACCGGAATCTCGGGGGTGTCACCAGGCATCAGTAACTTTTAAGCTCCCCAGGTGATGCTGGTGTGCACTCAGGGCTGAGAACCTGTCTTAGGAATCTCACCTAAATGCAGATTCTGATTCAGTGTGTGTGGGTGACCGGAGATTCCTCCGCCTCTCCTGTAAGCTCCCAGGAGATGCAGGTGCTGATGCTGCCTTAAGGCACAAGATCATTATCAGGAGTAAGTTTAATTTGCATTCAGCAGTTCTCACCCATCAGAGAAGGCCTAAAGGCGAGGTGAATTTAACAAATCAGCAAGCTTCCTGCTAAATTCTTTGAGGGCCTTAATGGTTTGAGGAAGGCCCTGTAGGAAAGCATAGTTAGAACCTGGGGTGCAATAAGGTGGCCAAGGGTGTTGGCGAGTCTGGAATCCTGGGCAAGCAGCTGGGGCTTTTAATTGGTCAGCAGTGGGATCCCTGAGGGGAGGGAGTGAAGTGGGGAAGTAGGATGATCCCAAATGAGTTAGGAAAGCCCACCAGCTGCACAGCTGCTCACCCAGTGTATGCTTACTGTTTTTTTTTAAAAATTTATTTATTTTACTTATTTATTTTTGGCTGTGTTGGGTCTTCGTGGCTGCACGCGGGCTTTCTCTAGTTGCGGCGAGTGGGGGCTACTCTTCCTTGTGGTGCGCGGGCTTCTCATTGCAGTGGCTTCTCTTGTTGCGGAGCACGGGCTCTAGGCGCGCGGGCTTCAGTAGTTGTGGCATGCGGGCTCAGTAATTGTGGCTCGCGGGCTCTAGAGCACAGACTCAGTAGTTGTGGCGCACGGGCTTAGTTGTTCCGTGGCATGTGGGATCTTCCCGGACCAGGGCTCCAACCCGTGTCCCCTGCATTGGCAGGCGGATTCTTAGCCACTGCGCCCCCAGGGAAGCCCATGCTTACTGGTTTGCCAGCCATGTTTGGGGCTGTGGGTGTGTGGACAGCGAACAAGGCAGGTAGGCCCTCACTCCTCCGAGTCCCCCCGGGGATGAAGCAGGGGAGCCTGGGTGGTGGGGAGGCAGGGAGGAGGTAGAGGCTTTGGAATTGGACTTGGTGTGGAATGTCAGAGCTATTGCCACATCTTAGAGCCTCACTCCTCATTTGAGGAGGTGGGATAATACCCGCCTTTCAGGAGAGGTCTGAGGACTAAGATGGTGTAGTCACAGCCCTGGCACAGCACCAGGCAGAGCTCTAGATCCGCGAATGAGATGCTCACCTTTGTGGTACAGATGCTACCTTATGGCATATGATCATTAGCAGGAGGCCCCAGCACACAAATTCAGGTCGGGGGAGGACCTCTGGAAGGGTGACAGCCAGAGCAGGGGCGAGGGGACTGTGGGCCCTGAAGGAGAAGAGTGGCCCAAAGTAGAGGACCCACAGTGAGAACGGGATGCCCAGATACAGGCCCTGGGTTAGAGTCATCCAAAGAAAGATAATCCAGGAGCTATTTTGTATATACACACAAACCCTGTGTTAATTTGCTAGGGCTGCCATAACAAAGCACCACAGACTGGGTGTCTTTAATGACACAAGTTTATTTTCTCACAATTCTGGAGGCTAGAATTCTGAGATCAAGGTGACTGCAGAGTTGGTTTCTTCTGAGACCTCTCACATGATCTGTGTGTCTGTGTCCTAACCTCTTATAAGGACACCAGTCATATTGGATTAGGGCCCACCCTAACGACCTCATTTTAGCTTCATTATCAATTTGAAGACCTGATCTCCAAATGCAGTCACATCCTGAGGTTCTGGGGGTTAGTACTTCACCGTAAGAGTGTGGGAGGGCGACATAATTCAGCCCATAACAAACTCCAACGATGACTTGTTCTTTGGATTCCGACCATCTCGGACACCTCATCTAAATGAATCATTGCACACATAAGAAAACCGAGGTTGGGACAAGATGTCTGATTTACCCAGGATAATACATGAGGAGGAATTACAAAGGTGAAATTACAGCGTGTTTCAGGCACTAGGAATTTAAAGATCCCAGCTTCCTCCTGACAGGAAGGGGACACACCACGTGGGAACCACTTGTAGGTTTAGATCTGTTTCTCAACACTGGCTGCCTGTCAGGGTCACCTGGAGCGCTTAAAAATTAATATCAATGTCCAGGCCTCACCTCAAATAAATTCCATCAGAATCTCAGGATATTAAATGCTCCCTAGGGGAGTCTGGTGTGCAGCCTTTGCAAAATGGGTATTGAATGTGGACGCATGAGTGGATATTGACTGTAAAGCAGGGTGTCATTCACTAAACCTGCTATTCCATGCACTGGGCTTGCACTAGGGTCCACTGGTGAAAGAGACAGACGTGGTCCTTGACCTCATGGGGCTTTTTAGTCAGTATGTAACCGAGTCCAAGCTCGTGCTGCTCGCTGCACAACAGGCCAATAAATGGAGAGAGGAATTGATGGGGCAAGGAAGAGCGACTTTATTTGGAAAGCCAGCAGACAGAGAAGATTGTGGACTAGTGTCCCAAAGAAGCATCTCACCACACCTGCTTCCCTTTCAGTATAAAAGAAGCTAGAGTTCAGGCTGCTTTTATACTAGAAAGGGAGGGGGCGTGGCTGGTTGCTGCAGACTTCTTGGTGTCGGAATCCTTTGTTCTTGCAGCTGTCCACCTAGGTCAGGTCAGGATGTTCCTGTAAACCTCTAACAAGAAAAACGTTATTCTCCGTTCTGCAACTTTTTATCTCTATGTGAATGAAAGTGTTATATACTTTTAAAGGTCAGAGCCTTGACAGTGAGCTATCCTGTCTATCTCAGGATATAGGCAACATTCTTCACTTGTAGCAAAAGCAATAGAATGCAAAGTTTAAAGAAACAGATCCAGCATGGGGTCAGATTTGTTCTTCCCTATTATGAGTACATTTATTTGAAAAATAGTATGTACCACGTGGCTAGCCCCAGAGGAGAGGCAGTGGTTCCAAGAAATAGCATTGAACAGTATGTGCTAGGTGCTATTCCAAATGTGTTAGGTTTCATCACAGGTACTAATATCCCTGTTATTTTATGGACGAGGAAACCAAGGCTTAGAGAGACAAACTTGTCTTGGGTCATTGGAATAGTAAGCGGTGGAGCCCTGGAGCCCTGGGTGGGCTGGACCAGGCTTCTGCAGGGAGGCAAGAGGTAGTTCAGGTGCTCCAGCGGCTGGGGGCACAGGGGACAGCTCCTCCACTTGGCTCAGGAGCATGGCTGAGGGGCCCCAGGTGTGTGTAAATGCATTTCAATGTGTTTCTAACTTGGGGGATGGATTCTGAAAAATACAAGCAGGAGCCGTTCAAATGAATAATAGATACGCAAAAGAAGCTTAGTCCTTTTAGGAAAAACTCTTTAAAATCTACTTCAGGACTTACTCTACTGTTCCCTGCATGTATAATAGCTTAGAGGAGTTTATTAGCTCCCCAGCCTTTATTTTGATTACCTTGGAAATGAGATCTCTCCCTCGATGCATTGGTCCAGTCCCTCAAATCGTTAATGAAATATCTGAGCTAGTACGGTTTTTATAATTTGTATCACAATACTTAAGTGCAGAGCAGATGGTAGCTAAAGATAAATGGGAGTAAGGCAGAACCTGGCTCAAAGCATCCTGTTCCACTGGACTGTTTATGACTCTGGCTCCTGCATACATGGGCTGTGGAGGGCCTGGGTTCCTTCTGATCTTGGTGGCCTTCCCCCCAGGCCATCGGGGTGCATATTCCTCCCTGAGATAGAAAGTGGAGGACGCTAGTAAGTTCTGCCAGTCCTCAATTTCTTCTGCCTTCCTTTTTTTTTTTTTTTTTTTTTTTATAAATTTATTTATTTATTTATTTTAGCTGTGTTGGGTCTTCATCTCTGTGCGAGGGCCCTCTCCAGTTGTGGCAAGTGGGGGCCACCCTTCATCACGGTGCGCGGGCCTCTCACCATCGCGGCCTCTCTTGTTGCGGAGCACAGGCTCCAGACGCGCAGGCTCAGCAGCCGTGGCTCACGGGCCCAGTTGCTCCGCGGCACGCGGGATCCTCCCAGACCAGGGCTCGAACCCGTGTCCCCCGCATTGTCAGGCAGACCCTCAACCACTGCGCCACCAGGGAAGCCCTGCCTTCCTTTTTATCACAAAGCACTTAAATTTAGTGGTTCCTGAGGGCCGAGCCATGTACTTATTAATGATCTGGAAGTAATTACTCCTGGGAGCAATTTAAAAATACATACGCAAAGAGCACACAAAGCTGCAGGACCTCACATGGTGACCTAGGAGCTCAAACCTGGGTGAGGGTCTGCCTCTGCTCCAGGAATTCTAGAATCATGGAGGGGATGGCCACTGCCCATCATTTCATGCTAGAACACAGACCTGGGAGACTTGGAGAGGGGAAGGGACTTGCTACAGTGCACACAGCAGTGGTAGCACAGCTGGGACTGAACCTGGTGACAGCCTCCTGGTTTCTCTAACTGTGGGATGGAGGTGGGGTGGTAGACATGCTGCCAGAGCTTCCGTTTTGCACTTCCCTCTGAGGAGCTGTGTGATCTTGGGCAAGTCACTGCCTGTCTGTCCTTTATGAAATGAGGGGGTCAAATTAAGACAATATTTCTTAAAGAGTGGTCCTGGCGGAGTTGGTGTCTGAAGGTGGGCCCTGGAACTCATCCGGCTGGCCTAAACCCCCAGCCATTGAGCACACGGTTCAGGTGGTCCCCCAGCACGCCTCCTGAACCCACAGTGGAGCCGGGGTCTGTGACCCCAGGAATTAGATTTCAAACAGGGACGGCCCAAGACAGCCACCGCGTTTTGTGCATTCCCTATATCCTCTAGTGACTTAGTTTCCCCCAAAGTCAGTTCCTCGGGCGCGGACAAGGGGCTTCAGGCTCTGGGTGGAGGAAAGGGCGGTCCCCTGTCCTCCAAGTTCGAGCCCCTCCAGGGCAACTCAGCATAACCAGGAGTAACTAGGAGTCGGGTTTGGCGGCGGCCGCTCGCAGGCGCAGGCCGCCTCGGGACGGCAGGGGGCGCTGTCCGCAAAGCTTTGGTTCCGGGGTCTGAACGGAGAGCGGGACGCCGCGCGTGCGCAGGGGCCGGGGGGCTCTGACGGCCGAGGCGGGGCGGGGCCGGCGCCCCAAGAGGCTGATGGTCCTGGGCCCCCGCGCCGCACAGCGGGGCGCGGGGGCGGACGGCGCAGGAGGTCCGGGGGCCGCGGCGGCGTCCCGAGCCTGGCAACTGCGCGCCGAATGCAGTGTACTTTTGCGAAAGTTGTTTCATTATTAAATGTGCTCCTGGTAGGAAAATCGGAAGTGTAGACACAGACCTCCCACGGCCACTCCCCGCAGAGACAGGCGCTGCTGCGTGGGGCCCCGGTTCAGCCCTCTGTCGCCTACACTGGGGTCTGTGAATCGCTTGCACCCTCTGAGAGCCCAGGCGCCGTCCGCTGCCCCCCTCTGGAGCCCCTTTCAGTTCACTGTGCAGGGCGGCGGGAGAAGCAACCACCGCTCCGGGATGGTGAGTTTTAAAGAGTCTCGTGGCCGACCTGACAAGTGATGGTCGCCTGTGAGTCCACCCGGCAGGGGGCAGGGGGCGCTCTGACCCCGTGGGAAGGGCCTCCCGGGACCTCCTGGAAGCTCCTTGGACGGCTGCCGTGGCCTCCGAGGGATTTGCAGCTTGAGGTCCTGCAAGGACAGGGTCTTTGGACTGGAGGGCGGGGAGGGGAGTGGAAGGAGGGGGAGAGGGGGGAGAGGAGGTGGGGTTAGTAGTAGTTGCCCCGGTGGTTGGGGGAGGGGAGTTGTGCAACGAGTGTGAGGATGTGGGGCCCGGTGCTCACCTGGCTGTGGCTGGATGACACTGGCACCTGGGTACTGACATACTGACAGTCCTGCCCGCCGGCGAGGTCTGGCAGCCCTGGGTTGTGTGAGTGCCAGGGGCAAGGCCAGTGCCTGGGCCCAGAGCTGGACCCAACTGAAGTCTTCCTTAGCGGGAGGTGGGAGGTGGGAGGGAGTGGCCCACCTCGACTCCCCCTCCTTGCTCCTGCGTCTTTCCAGGCTAGTCGCCAGCTCTGTAACTCTGGTCCAGTTCTGCAACCTCTGCAGTCTCGTTGTCCTCATTTAGGAATTGGGAGCAGGGTGCTGGTGGGGCAGTGTTGGGTCCTTGGTCCTGCCTGTCTCCTCCTCTGCCCCCTGACCTTGTCCTCTGGGAGTTTGCAAACTCCAGAGGGTGCTGGCGTTACCTGAGACCTCATAAACGTCCGGGTGCCCAGGACTCTGCTCTGACAGGTGGTTGCTATAGGTCTGGGGGGGGGGGCGCAAGGAACCCCCCTGGGAACACTTCTCCTGGGGTCTGGTTGTGGACCCCATCGGCCCCCAGCACTGGGAAGGGAGGTGCCAGGGTAGTGGGCTGTGGGCGGTACCCACCCCAGACTCATTAACCTGCAAGGCTCTGTGGAGAGTGAGGGATTTTAGTGGTTTCCGTGGGGAACATTGGGCAGGATCCTGAGTTGATGTTTCACTTAGGAGGTGTCATTGCTCCCAGGAGGTGAGGACACCCCTGGACTTGGACAGCCCTGGGGGTCGGGTCCTAACCCTGAGTTCACTTGCTCAAGGCCTGGGGTCTGACCTGGGTTCACTTGCCTGGTGCCTGCCTCTTCCCACGGGGCTTAACTTGATGAGTGAATAGCGACAGCCATCATATCCTTCCTTCCCAATTGAGGACCAGTTCATGCTTCAGTTCATTAATCCCCATAGCAACCCTGCAAAGTTGGTAGTTCACAGGCCGAGTCCGAGGGACGCCAGACAGCTTGTAGAGTCTTCAGGTGGCAGGTGAGGCTTCACCCCCATGGAGCCTGGTGCCCAGACAGCCCCATCCGTGCTGTGGAAGTACCTGAAACTCCAGACCCCGCCCTCATGACCACAGTGACCCTGAGCTCTCCAGCCTGAGAGACTGGGGCTGGTTTGGTAAGTGGAGCTCGGGTGGGTCTGGGTTCAGCCAGTTCTAGAGGCCAGGGCTGGGGGGTGGTAGCTCCCTCCCCTGGCTCCCATGCCCCTCCCTGTTGCTGCTGCTTGGGGCCCAGCCTGGCCCCACCCCGCCGCAGCCTGGCCCTCTCTGGAGGGGCTCTGCCAGCTTGCCCTTTATTATAACCAGGGCTCTCTGCTGAGGTGGGGAGGGACGGTGCCCCGTCTGGAGGGATGTGCGCCTCAGTGGAGCATTCTTTGGGTTGCCTCAAGGAGGGGGGCCCTGCCTCCCTGGGTTACAGAGGGGGGCGCGGGGAGCACTGGGTGGCAGGAGCTGTGCCCGGCCCCGCTGGTCAGAGCTCCATCTCCCAGGCCTGGGCTGTTTGCGCTTCTCACCTCCAGAGAGCGTGGAGTCGTGACTCCTGACGCCCCTGCAGACAGCCAGCCCAAGGTCCATGTGTGGCACCAGGCGTCCCCGGTGGGCAGCCGCTTTCCCAGAGGAAACTGCGGCCCCACAGGAGGCCACACACTGCCCCGTCACGGCTTTGACGCTGGGAGCCAGGAGGCGGAGTCAGAATTGCATGGAGAGTGAACAGCTGAGGACCCAGTTTGGCCTGGTCAGGAGGATGGCCGGCCACAAAGGGACACTGTGAGGGATGCCGGGAGCAGAAGGGACCCATTCAGTTCTCCCAGAACGGGATTTGCCTGCTAATTAGGTGGGGAGGACCCTAGCAGTGGGTGGGCTGCAGGAAAGGGTGGGATGGGTGGGGGAGTGAGTGACCCCATTGGGGAAGAGCCTGCTGGCTCTGATGAGCTAGAACTGAAAGTCCAAACCTGGCCCTGCACACCTGCTGCTCCAGAACTGTGCAAGGCGCTGGTTAAAAAATGGTGATGTGCCAGCCCTGTCCCAGACCGCCCTGATGAGACAAGAAAGTCCTGCACTGGGTGGGGGGCTTACGCACCACAGACCCCTGTCTGGTGCTTGTCGGGGATCAGGCCTTCGGCACGCTGCCCCTCAGCATCCTGCTGTCTGTGAGGTGGGGGCCCTTTCAGCTCTGGGATGGCTGGTGAGGCTCAGGGTCAAGAGGAATCCTGCAAGCAGCCTTGTTCCTTTACTCAGTGGGCTGTGCAAATATTTCCACGTTCTCCGTGTGCTCTGTCGAGAGAGGTTGGGAAGCACCAGATTCTGTCATTTCATCTCATAGCAGAATGGTGCTGTATTATCCCCACTTCACAGATGAGAAAACTGAGGCTCCAGGAGCATAACGACTTGCCCAGGGTCACACTGTGCTGGGGCTGGGCCTTTCCCTATGATTCCGCCTTCTGGGGGTGGATGGATCCTGGGCACGTGATGTTGATTTCAGGGTGCAGCCTGGTCGGGAGCCACAGTGCCAATAACCTCTTGGTTACCACTCCATGTGGCCTCACTGCACGTGGGACGCACTTCAGGGCCACCCAGGGCTCTGGATAGGGGAGGTAGGGGAGAATCCCCTGCAAGTGCTGATGGACAGCATGAAGACAGGCCCAGGGAGGGTCCTGGGCTTCCTGGGAAAGGGGCCCACCTCTCTTGGGGGATGCCCATGCACGCACCCATGCCACTTCTGTTGTCCCAGGTGGCAGTGGTGGCAGCCGAGAGTCATCTCTCGACCCTTCTGGAGATGCTGCTCTTCCTGTCACAGCACCAACCTGTTTGCTTAAAAATGGCCTGAATGACTCTTCGTGGGCCCCTGGTGGGTCATTCGGGGTCACCTGGCTTTGTGCCCACCCTCTATGCCAAGAGCACTCATTCAGGGCTTGTTAGGAGTGCGGTTAATGGACGCCAAGGGCGGGACTGAGTGGGGTGTGAGCAGGGGCATGGTAGTCCCGCCAGAGGTAGAGTGTGAGTGGATCAAACAGGGCCGAGGAGTCCTGGGTGACTCCCTGCCATACACTCGGGTCCGTGGCATGGGTGGCTCAGTGGCCGGGTGTGGGGCAGTGATGGATGGACCGTGGATGGGGCTCCTGGCTCAGATAGCTGGGGCGGCCCTGGCAGCACTTGGTCTTTGGTGCTCCCTGACTGCACAGCTGCACCCCAAGCCTCAGCCCCTCTCTGCCGCGTTGCTGATGGGGTCAGCCAGGGAGTCTTGGGGACGTCCCTGCCATAGGCTTCTCATCCTCCTGGGCAGACCCCTGCCCAGAAGCCACGGGCGCAGTGAATTCCTGTGTGAATTATTCCTTGATGGGAGTGAAGGAGAGCTGCGATTTCCATTGTCCTCTCTCCAGGCTCAGAACAATGTGCTCAGACAGGAAAAAAATGGGAAAGGTTTGCTTAGCTAGCAGATTGTTCCCAGAGCATTTCACAATTTGGATTGAAAAACAGGTTGCTGTTTCTTAGGCCATCTCTTGAGGCCTGATAGATTTTCCATTCCAGCTTGAGGCAGGAGAGGGAACTTGAGTGGGGGCTGGGAGGCCGGATGGAGCCCAGGAAAGCCCCCCAGGAGTCCGAGTCTCTGGGGAAGCTGACTTCTGCCTTTGTCCCCCTACCCTCTGCTCTGGTTTCTTTCTTTCTTTTTAAAAATATTTATTTATTTATTTTGGCTGTGCTGGGTCTTAGTTGTGGCACTCGGGATCTTTAGTTGCGGCATGCGGGCTTCTTAGTTGCGGCATGCGGGATCTAGTTCCCCAACCAGGGATCGAACCCAGGCC
The DNA here is from genome assembly GCF_009873245.2 of Balaenoptera musculus. Classification (NCBI taxonomy): domain Eukaryota; kingdom Metazoa; phylum Chordata; class Mammalia; order Artiodactyla; family Balaenopteridae; genus Balaenoptera; species Balaenoptera musculus. The sequence continues at coordinate 7,823,768 of NC_045800.1, forward strand.
TCCTGAATTGGGACCGTGGAGTCTTACCCACTGGACCACCAGGGAAGTCCCTGTGCTCTGGTTTTGAATGAAGGCTCTGTGGGCGGATGGAATTGAAGATGAGAGAATCTGGAAGTAACTGTGACCTCCTTAACCCTAAGATCTTACTCTTGAAACTAGAGACTCCGGATTTCAGAGCTAGAAGACCCTAAAGAGCACCAGGCAGCTGGCACTTGCTCAAGACACACAACAGGTTAGCAGCAGGAGCTGAACTTGAACCCAGATCTTTGAACTTTCAACTTTCTGGAGTTGGGGATCAGAGCAAAGGGTCCTGGTTTGTGTCTGCTCCCTTTTACACCCAGACCCTCATGTGCTACTTGACATATTCCACTCAACATGATGAAATAGGAAAGAATTGAATTTGTTTTGTATTGCCAAGTAACAAATTACCATAAAATTAGCAGATTAAAACACATGCATTGATTATCTCACAATTTCTGTGGGTCTAGACTCTGGGAGGGCTTAGCTGGGTCCTCTGCTCAGGGTGTCCCAGGCTGTAGATCAGGTGTCACCTGGGCTGTGTCCCTTTCAAGACCTGGGTGGGGGGCGGCCTCCTCCAAGAAAATGGGGTTGTTGGCAGAATTCAGCTCCTGCTGGTTGTAGGACTGAGGTCTTGCTTTCTTGCCGACAGTGGGCCGGGGGCTGCTCTTGGCTCCTGGAGGCCTGCAGTACCTTGCCACGCAGCACCCACACGGCCCCTCACACAGTCTGGCGGCTCACTTCCTCAAGGCCAGAGGAGGGTCTCCCTCTCCAGTCTGCTAAGACGGCGTCTCATACAATGTGATGTAATCAGGTGAATCAGCTGAGTGACTAGCCCATACCTGTGGCTATTCTACTGACCAGAAGCAAATTACAGGTTCTGTCTGTACTCGGGGATTTAGACAGGGGTGTGACCCATGGGGGGGTGTCCACCATAGAAGTGGAAGTCTGGACAAAGTAAACACACAAGAAAAAGCGAGAGTGAAGTTTTCAAGTGGTGCATCAACTCAAGGCATCCTCTCCCCACCACCCCCTCCTGCCAGCCCAAGCTTAAAATGTGAGCTGTGCTTTATCTGGCTGACCTGGGTGCTGATATGGCCAGTGGCTTAGCTGAGATATAAAGCTGGACTTGATCTTAGTGCTATGGGAGACTGTAAATAATGAAAAGGTTGATTTCCGCTCTGTTGGCCCCTCTTTTCGGCTCTGTGTTCCGAGTTGGCTTCCTTGGGCCAGGAGGCAGATGAACAGTTTCTTTGTATTTCCAGGGCCGCCCTAAAGACAGGCCCCCTCAGCCTTTCTTTGGGTCTACGGAGGGGGAGGCTTTGTGGGCACTGGGGAGGGAGGCCTCGTGTGCCTTGGGGGAAGGGCTGGGGTTTGGTTTCTGGGATTGACAGACACTGGTGCCCCGATGCCCCCCCAGATGGGAGAGTGGCTGCATGGATGTTGGCGGTGGGCAGGGGGCTGGATACCAGGAGCAGCAGCTATAGGCCCCGTGGCCAAGCTCACGGTCAGTGTAGCAAATGTACAGTGGGGGTGAGTGGTCCACAGCGGACCAAGGACAGGGCCTCTCTGCTGTGGCCCTGGGTTCATGCACAGCTGAGTCTTTGGGGGGCAGAAGGAGGGCCCAGTGCTACTAATTTTGGGGGTCTGGTCAACCCTGGTGAGTGAGGTGTTGGAAAAAACCCCAGCCCTCCTGAGTTTGAATGCTGAGTGGCAATGTTTTACTGTCAAGTGGGGAGCAATCTAGCCCAGACACCAGGTGCTGGGGGCTGAGGTTTGGGAGAGGAAAAGTAAGGTAGGTTTTCCAAAGCCCAAACACCTTGAACTGTGTCTGTCCCTTATCAGGATCGCAGGGTCGCAGGGTGATGGCCAGTGATACCACGGGCTGGCTAGAGGGGGCTTGCTGCGTGCGTGAGGTGTGGGCTGGGATTACAGCGTCCAGCTAACTCAGCTGTTCATGGGACGTACCTGAGTCGGGACTGCGGCACTCAGCCAGGTCTGCCCTGGGCTGGGCAGGCTAGGTGGCCAGGTCTGGGTTTGTCATGGGCCTCAGCTAGGTTTAATTTTATGTAGAAAAACTGTCAAATGGGATGTTTCTCGAATCTGAGTGTCATGGAGCAAAGCCATACTTGTTAACATAAATAATATTCTAGCAGGTAGCTGCTTTATAAGGTCAGCAGAGTGGGTCCCTGTACCTTGGTGGGCCTATGTGGTTAGAGGGGCACAGGGTTTTATTACATCTGTTTTACAGATGAGGAAGCTGAGATTCTGAAAAGAGATTCTATGAAGTGCCCAGCATCAACTCCAGAAGATTCCAGTGGCAGCTGGGGGAGTGTCCCCTCACCCCCACCCCACAGCTCTTCTGCAAACCCAGTGGTCCTCTGTCTTTGGAGGCTTCTCGAGACACATGGGAGGAGCCTTTACGGCACCCGTACCCAGTCTGGGTGGGTCCACCGCATGCATCTTTGTAACAGACTTCCAGGTGCCTCTGATGCCGCAGCTGGGGTGAGATCCCTTGGAACAAAGTTTCGATGATCAGACCCAGAAGTTTTGGTCAGTGATGAGATGCAGAGAAGCATCGTCCACCCACTGAATAATGAATGATTTCATGCCCGACAGCTGCTGACACATTTCTTTTCCTGGGACTGAATCAGACCATGCGGTTGTGATTATGTGTTCTGTTGCTGCCTCACTGCCAGCACTGGGAGTTTAGCATCCATAATTCGGCAGACTTTACTGAGTACCCGCTGTGAGCGAGGCAGGGGATGCTGAGCCGGGTACCACAGAAAGCACCCCCCAGAGGCCAGGACGCTCCCCTTAGCTTTGCACCGTTTACCTGTTCTGCTTAGAGGTGCCCAGCAGGGGTAGACGGCGGATTAGGCTTCTGGTTCTTTGAAGGACACAGAGAGAGCGACAGGCTTGGGGGTTGCTGGGAGGGTGGGGCGTGTGTTGCCGCCTGCAGTTGTGATCTCAGGTGGGGCTGATCTTCACCCTTGGGTGCCTGTCCTGCTCTGACACCGCTGGCCGTGTGACCCGCAGTGTCTTCAGGTCTCTCCGGTCTGCATTCATCATAGCCCTAATCCCTAGTGAATGCAGTGCATCAATTAAACAGGATCCTCAGTGGAAAGAGCTTTGATTTCCCTGTGGGCTCTGACGGGTGGCGTTATGGGTGTCGCTGCCTTTCCGATAGTGCTTGGGAAAGCAGTTCCCGCCCTCCACCGCGAGAGGTGTCTCTTGTTTCTAGTGATTTATGGTGCTTACAACATTGATGTTCACAAGCAAAGGCATGTTTATCCAGGCTCGGAAATCTGCTCCCCCGAGCATGTACACGTGTGAAGGAAAAACAGAAGAATCAGAGTCTGGAAGGTTTTTAGAGGAAGGGGAGAGGCTGGATCCCTTGATTTCCTCTGCACACCTGCCGCCGCCCCAGCCGGGCACCTTGAATCAATTTACAGACAACTGCCAAGAAAAGCTTGAGTTGGATTAATTTAAGAAATTGATCAACGATTTCACTTTCAACCAGAGTTTGTAGGGTGCTTTTACAGTGCCAGGAACAGTGCCAGGGGCCAGCGGGCAAGGACTACGAGAAGACAGATGGCATCTCACGGTCATGGGGAGGGAGAGACCAAAACAATAAAATGCACGCAAGTCAGGGGACTTCCCTGGCGGTCCAGTGGTTGGGACTCCGTGCTTCCAATGCAGGAGGCGCAGGTTCGATCCCTGGTCGGGGAACTAGGATCCCCCATGCTGCATGGTGTGGCCAAAAATAAACCATGCAAGTCAGGATGGAAGAGGAGCTGGGGCATAGAGGAGCACAGAGGGAAGGAACATAGAGGAAGGAGCACAGCGGAAGGAGCGTAGAGGAGCTGGAAGTGTCAGGGGAGGAGCTCAGGCATCAGGGGAGGAGCTGCAGCGTCAGGGCAGGTGCCTGGAGGAGCTGTGATGTCAGGAGAGGAGCACGGAGGAGCTGGGGCATCAGAGGGAACTGGAGCAGCTGGGGTGCTGGGGCAGGTGCATGGAGAAGGTGGCATTTAAATGGGGCCCTGTAGCCTGGGCAGGAGTGTGCTTGGTGAAGGAAAGGGGGTCAGGCCCATAGGCTTGCTGGTGGGATGTGGGTGCTTCCTCTTGGCCACAGAGCAGGCAGAGCTGATTAAAGGGCACACCAGCTGACAACTGCCCAGGCCACGCATCTAGAGGGCACAACAGCGTCCCAGAAAACAAACCTAACTGGCAAAATGTAAACTTGGGTTTGGGAGTTAGAGAGAAGTGAGCAGCCTTTCAGCTGCCTCCAAGGTAGTGTCTGGGTTGGAAAGTCACATGCAAAGACGTTCTCTATTTTGCACACAGTGTAGTAAGTGTTGGTTCCTTCCCTGCACTCAACAAATAGACGTGAACACATATATCAAGAATACCAATCAGAAGATACTAAATCATCAGCCTTCCTGGGTACCTGCTGCTTCTCTGGCCCTTAGAGTGGAGCACGTGCTCTGAGCTATAGGAAACCAAGTTTGGTCCCCGACCGTCGGGTGCACGTTCACATGTGGCTCCGTATCCATGAAGTGAGGTGGTCCAGCACTGCTCTCCCAGGTGGTGATTTGGAATTGAAGGGACCGGGAGGGAAGCTGCATCAAACCAGAGATGCTTTTGACTGAGTATCTGGCTCCTTGGGAGGGCCCGTCGCTTTCTGCAAGGCTTTCTCATCAACTTGCTTTCCTCTGAGACAGTCTTTGTGTTGGGCTAGGACTCCTACCACCCTTGGAGTGGCCAGGGAGCTGATTACACACAGCCCCTGGGATGTTTGATACTTAAAGGGGGCAAGTCCCTCTCTTCTTGCGCCCTGGCAAATCTCGCCTGCGTTATCATACGGGTCCGCCGCCAGCTCCCTACCCTGTGATTTCTGCTGACAGTTGGCAAACTGTCGAGGAGACCAGAGATGGATGACTAAGCCTGGTTAGTTTCATGCTTCAGTTATGCCCTCGGTGTCTGAAAGGCTAAGCGGCCTTGCTTGGCCATGGAATGTTTCTTCGATGCCAGGCAGGCGGCATGCATGCGTGTGGCTCAGCTCTGCCCCGAGCTCTCCCTGGCGGTTTCACCTGTTAAGTAAGTGGATCTCCTCTGAGTGGACGAGGGAGGGAAAACCTGACTATGTTGTATTTGTTCTTTTTTATTATAAAGGTCGTATATGCTCATTGAAAAACAATATAGGAAAAAAGAAAAGACACCCCAGGAGGGTGGAAGAATCATCCATGCTCCCACCTCTCAGAGAGAGCTCCTGAGGATGTGTTAGCACCTTCCCTTATAGGTTTTCTGTCTGTACACCCACATAACTCTTCTTTCCAAAATTGCAACACCGTAGGTAACACAGCATCTGGGAAGGCAGAAGTTCATTTGCTGTGTTTACCTGAAGAGTCCCATCCATGGTCTCCCTTAGTTATGCAGATGTAGGGCAGGCTGGCACCCAGCTGGGGCATGACTCTTGAGCCTCCCGGAGAGGAGGCATATAGGGAGACAGGGACCTCTGGGAGGAGGCTGGACACCAAGTCCCCAATCCCAGATGCCCAAGATTACAAGTTGGGGAGAACTGTTGGGGGGCTCAATGTAGCCCTAATACGGTTCTAGGCTTGGGGTAGGTTCATTATGTCTCTAAAGAAAACCTATCTTGAGGAAAGGGGGTATCTAGCCTGGAGAGCTAGCCTCCACCCTGGGGCAGAGTGTCCCTGTGGCCCACTTCTGGTCACCCTTGTCCATTAGGGCAGTGCCACAGTGTCCCAGGTGACCTGAGGTCTCCGAGGGTAGCGGACATCTGTGTGGGGTGGATGCGTTAGCTGGAATGGCCTTCCCTACATCGTTCCAGGTTCGTGGAACTAAAGCTGCAAGCGATGCTTTGCATGAGATTTTGAAGGCGGACATGAAGTAGCAGCCGTATTCCTTTCCATCTGGGAGACTGGAGCGCAAGGCACCCTGGCCGCTCACAAACATCATTGCTCACCTCTAGGCTCACCTGGCTGGCAGGGGCTGCCAGGTCTCCTCCTTCAGCCTCTGCGACTTCTGGGCCCAGGGCGTGTTTAGCTCTGTGATGAAGGGCACCAGAGTGCAGGACACCCCCATCATCCAAGCTTGTTCTGGTCCATCCTGTGGGCTCTGCTCATTCTGTTTTCCTTGACCTTCCCCACCTCACGTCCACCTTCCCTTCCTGATGGCGGACTTCAGGCTGTGGCACCAGATGGAGAAGGGACAGCTTCCCAGAGATGGTTTAATCAGCTCCCACAGCTGGGCAACGACAAATCCCTATCATATATGTATAATATATATGTATATGATATGTACTGATAATCATGTAATTTTATGATAATAAATCATATATTTGTATTTATCATATAATTCTTGTGTTCACTTTAAAGATGCAGAAGCAGAGGCCTGGGAAACTACCAGGCCAACAGCACGCCTGCCCGATGCCCACTCAGCACTGGCCACGAGGGGCCCACGGTCTGCCGGCGAGGACGTTCTCCTTCTCCGGCTGGGAGTCTCCAGCCTCTTCAGGAAGGAAGCCGGAGAGGTAGGATGCTCCCCAACACCATCTTCTCACCCACCCCCCCTTCTCCATTTCCTCAGAACTGTCAGCTCCCAGAGCCAGAGCTGGGCCTTGGGCCAATCGCCATGAACACTCATCAGACTCAGGAAAAGGGAGGAGGGTGGTGCTGAGGAGGAAGAACAGGGAGAAAAGAGCTCAGAAAGGAAAGGCGGTCGGGAGGGGAGGTCCCAAAGACTAGAGGGCACCCCCCACGTGTGGTCTTCACCTCAAAAGAGGGCACAGCATTGGGGTGCTACTTGGTGCCAGCTGCCAGGCCCTCTGAGATAAGCACACAGCCTGGCAGGGAGCCCCTTCTCTGTCCCAGGAGAGCCAGAGCCACCCCAGAGAGAGGGGCAGAGTCACAGTCTTCCCAGAGAGGGGGCGGGGCCACAGCCTTGGGGGGCGGAGCCACAGTCTTCCCAGAGAGGGGGTGGGGCCACAGCCTTGGGGGGCGGAGCCACAGTCTTCCCAGAAAGGGGGGCGGAGCCACAGGCTGCCAGGGTTGGTGTCTAGGGGCTTTGTGCTTGAGAGAAAACTCAGGTGTAGCCTCTGTGAAGAACCCTTGCAGGGGTTGGGGGGCTGGGAAAGACACCCACCTCCAAACCCTCAAGAGTGGGTGGGGGCTGGAGCACGGGGAATAAAAACAAACAAACAAACAAACAAACCTTTATACCCAGGTTCACAAGTCTGTAACATCACGTGGGATAACCGGTAGGGGGAGAAAGGCTGGGGTCTCACTTTCCATTTTCTACCCATTAGGTCACATGAGCTCGGATCACATGCGATCCGTCTTGTTATAGGAAGTGGCCTCTCAATTTCCCTTTCAGGAGGAAGAAACTGGACTGTTTCAGGAAGGTGAGCCTTAGGGAGGATGAGGAACTAATACTGATAACAGTGTTAACACAGGAGATAATAGGATGTTTGCCCTAAATTAAGAAACTCAGTGTGTTGCTTGGGGTCAGTCTTCGCCGTGTTCCAGGTTAGAGGAGGGGAGGAGCCAGCCAATGGGTGCTGACTTGTTCCTGGTCTCACTGCTAGTGGGTGACAGAGCATGAGCAGAGACCAGCTGCCTCCACTCTACCCAGAGCTCTCCGATCTCAGAGCTGCCTGCCTTCCACTGGCCCAGGAAATGGGCAGCCCCCTAGGGGAATACACAAGTCTTCAGGCTGCTAAGCCCCACAGCACCCAACTTTTCAGGCCCCAGTGTACCCCCTACCTCTACCCACCCAGGGCCCCCCTTCTTCACCAATGCCTTTAGCATCTCAGTATGCCGGCCTTCTCCCTTCAGGGTCCCTCTTCTGCCAGACCAGCTGTAGCACGTGGCACGGGCCTCCACTTTCCCACAGGCCTTTCATTGAAGAGTTTCACGCTGGACACTCCAGGAACGGAGTAACAAGTCCAGCTCCCAAATGAAAGTTCCAGAACCGTGCTGAGTCCTTGGAGCCACTGCCTTGGCCTGAGCTTCCTGCACCCACACCCCAACCCCACCCCCTTCTGACATAGTTGCTGAAACCCCAAAGGCTCTTCCCCGTCTCAGTCCTGACGGGAGCTCGGTGAACTCAGCCTATTTGCACCAGTCTTCCCTTTGTCACCCTGACCTTGCCCCAGGAAGGGACCCAGCAGTGCCATCGGAGTGTCTGTCAGCGCCCAGGCTGCTGCTTTGTTGAGCAAGGGGGTAATTTGCTTCTCCAAGTCCCCGGACTAGGAGATGCTCCACTCATGGGACTTCTTTTCCCACACAGGACCTTTCCTCATAGGTACGTGCAACTCGTATTTGCTTAGAAAGTGTCCTCAATGCAGCCAACCCGATGATCTTAAAATGTAACCCGCATGATGCAGGGCCCAAAATAATTTAGAATGTGCTTCTGGTGTGACATCTCACGGTGTTACACAGGAAGTATCCAGGTACCAGCAGGGGAAATTATTTTTAGGTAGGACTCCCAGCCGGAAGTTACCCCTCACTCCCAAGGGGGTTTCGTGGCAGAACAGCCGAGGATTTAGAGTCAGACAAACCCCGAGCACATCCTGCTTCCATCCTTTCGAGCTGTGCTGCCTTTGGCAAGTTGCAAACCTTCTCTGAGCCTCAGTCACCTCATTTCTAAAACTGAGCAATAATCTTGTCCATGAAACAGAGTTGTCATAAATAAGAAAGCACATAGAATGCTTACGACAGCACCTAGCCTGCAGGGATCAGTCCCCGCCCACTCCCAAAGCCTCCCACCAGAATCCTAGAGCCAGAGGGGCCGCAAGCAAAAGTCAGAAGAACTGTGTGCATGAAATTGCATCAACCATGGAGCTCAGCTGCAAGCAGCTGAAGCTAATTCTGCTCATTAAGGCAAAACAAATGTATTGAAGGGTATCGAGCAGCACACAGCTCTGTACGGGTCAGACCACTAGGTTTGGAGGCTGTGCAGCCAGAAAAAATGTTCAAAATCAATGGGCAGAGCTGCCCCAGGGAGACACGTGAGACCTCCAGTGGGAACTGACACCTCCACGCGTGCTGGTGACCCCAGAGTGAATGAGCTGGCCATTGCTGCTTGAATAGAACCCTGGAAGCCTCTAGAACATGTGGGTATCTCTGCTGCCCCCAACCTCCCCAGCATGGCGTCCACACAGCCTCAGACTCTTTCTGTCACTGGCTCCCATGTGTACCTAACTGGCAGAACCCTTATCAGATGCCTGTTCCCCTGGCTGCAAGGGAGGCTGGGAAGGCAGGTCTCTGGCATTTCAGCCTCTGTAATGGGATGGGGTCCCTGCCTCCCTCTAACTACATGAAGCCAGGAAGGGGCATACAGAGATGCTGAGTGGCCAAAAAGAATGATCTAAATATATATGTGTTTTATATATATATGCTATATATATATTTGGTCTCCTATGGGTACTGTAACAAGCTATCACAAACTGGGTGGCTTAGGACAACAGAAACTTATTTTCTTACAGTTCTGGTGGGCAGAAGTCCAAATTCAAGGTGTCAGGCAAGCTTTCTCTTCTGGTTTCTGGCGGCTGGTGGTAATGCTTGGTGTTCCTTGGCTTGCAGCTGCATCATTGTAATCTCTGCCTCTGTCTTCACGTGGCTGTCTTCCCTCTGTGTGTCTGTGCCTTCACATGGTATTCTTCTTTCTGTGTGTGTCTGTCTCTGCATCTCTTCTCCTTCTAAGGACTCCTGTCATATGGGATTAAGGGCGCATCTTATTGCAGTGTGTCCTCCTCTTAACTTACAACTAAATTACATGTAAAGACCTCTTCCCTTCATTACAAATACCCCATTTCCAAATAAGGTCACATTTATAGATACCAGGTATTAGGACTTCAACATATCGTTTTGGGGGACATAATTCAACTCATAGCACCCTGGCTTTCCCCATATCTTCCCTGTGCTTCCTGGGACCACCTCCAAAATAAACCACCTGCATCCAAGTCCTTCTCTCTGGGCTGTCTTTGGGGTCCTAAACCAAGATGGAGGGTAGAGATCTGAAAAGAAAAGAGAAAGGGGAGCTAAGCTCAGGGAAGGAGAGAGTTAAGAATAGATGATCCATTGGCCCTATAATATCAAGAAATGAGGTCAAGTTCCAGGAGACCTCTGGGAGATTAGGGAGCAATGGGAAAGGAGCTTCTTTTTTTAGAATTTGGCAGATGCTCTGGCTGGAGCTGGGCCACATCTGGGAAGGCAGTGGGAGAGAGAAGTTGAAGATGGAGCCAGACTTGAGCTTGAGGAGCTGGATGAGGAGGCCGGGACCCTCAGAATGGGTCCTCTAGTCCAGCAGGCTCTGGCTCTGGCTGGGGAATCTGAGGCCCACAGTTGGGCAGCAACTCTCCTGGGCTCCCGGCAGAGACTAGAAGCTCGGGTCCTCTGGTCCGTCTTTGGTCCTCCTGTTTTGGCCTCTCTTCCATGGCAGGGTTGGTGGGCGGCAGGATGCAGTCAGAACTGTCTGGGCTCTGCTGACCCAGTCCATCTCTGCTTGGGCCAGCGTGGAGGAGGGCAGACTCCACAGCGAAGGACCGATGCCCACCCTGGTCCAGGACCATCCACCGACTCTGTTTTGTATTGTGTGGGAGTTGGGGCAGCGTCTCTGTGGCTCTGCCTTCCCCCCACTCCCGTGCATTTTCATTAGGCTTATTAATAAATTATGGCCATATCCCCCTGCCCACAAAGTTGACTTGTTATATTCATAGCTCTTGGAAATCTCCCTGCCTAAAACCTCCACCCCTCCAACTCTGCCAGGGCCTCTGCTTGGTCAGAAATGTGCCTTTTCTCAGCACTGTTATTTCAGTGTGGCCGTGGTATCCACGGGCAGAGGAGCTTACTTGGTGACAGGCAGCAGACACCATCCAAACAGGTCTGGTTTTGTCAGAAAACACCTCAGAATCACCCTTGGAGAAGAAAATGTATTTCATTTGGGGGCAGTAGGAAGACACTGGTGCTGTTTAATGTAATTACATATCTTTCAGCTCCTTTAAAAAAATTTTTATTTTAACTCTCCATGGGAAGTAGAATGGAATTATCTGAAGCCTGTTTTCTAACTCAAGGAACAGCAGTTGGAATCATTTTTTTCTGACCAAAGGAGACACTTGTGTAAAATTTTCAGGGTGCAGAGTCCAAGCTGGAATCACTCCCGAGTGAGTGGGGTATGAGATCCGGTGTATCGTTTTCTTCTTGCTGCTGTAACAAATTACCACAAACTCGGTGGCTTAACACAACACAAATTTATTAAGTTACAGTTCTGTAGTTCAGAAGACTGAAGGGGACCTCAGTGTGGTAAGAGCTAGGTGCCGGCAGGCTGGTTCCTCACTGGAGGTTCTAGGGGGGCATCCATTACCTTGCCCTTTCCAGCTTCTTGAGGCTGCCTGCATCCCTTGGATGGTGGCTCTTTTTCCCCTGTTTTCAAAGCCTGTCGCTCTGACCTCTGCTCCTGTCATTCCTTCTCTGACTCTGACCCTCCTGCCTCCCTCTGATAAGGACCTTTGTGATTTCATTTAGCCCATCGGATAATCCAGGATAATCTCCCATCTCTAGACTATTAATTAATTGCTTCTGTAAAGTCCCTTTTACCATGGAAAGAGACAAATTCACCATTCTGGGGAATAGGATTGAAGAACCTTGGGGCTGTAATTTGGCCTATCGTAGCCAGAAAATCATTTCCATGGCCTGGCTGTTCCAATCCTTCCACTGCCCTGGGAGGCAGAAGGAGAGGGGGTTGTGGACCCCCTTTCATGGAGATGCCCAGAGGTGAAGTCATTGCCCAGGATTGAGAAGTGAGTGCCAGAGCTGAGAGTGGAACCAGGGTCTCCCCCTTGCAATGCCAACACTGTTCCTGTCAGCTCCCGTGAGCCCCTGTCAAAACAGGCTGTCTGCGTGGAGACTGAGTGTGTAGATTCTGTCTGTAAAGGGAACCTGCGTTGTGGACCTGGCTCCATGATTCACCTGAGATCACACAGTCCGTGAGTTTCTTATGTCCCTGGGTCTCAGCCTTCTGGGGAAAGTAGTCATATTTCTATAAAGCACATAGTAAGTGTTGGCTATGTGGTAGCCGTTACTAATAACAACAGGGCAGAACCTCAAAGCTTAGACCCTCCAAGGATGTGCACTGAGGTGCCGGGATGCCTCTGGTTCTTGCCTGCTGTGCTCAGGGCCCTACGCATGCTCCCTCTTCTCTTTGTTCCTCTCTGTTAGCCAAACCCTACTCATCATTCTAAGCCCAACTTGGATATCACCTCCTCCAGGAAGCTCTCTTTGACTGCTCCTTCCCAATGTTGGAACCATGGTTGCCTCTCAGGAGGGGTGAACCTGGACAGGGAGATGGAAGGATTCCAGTGTTACCCTCTGCAGATCCGGGTTGGAATTCCAGGCCTGTCACTTACCAGTATATGTTTTCAGGCTATTCTGAACCTGATTCCTTACCCATGACACGGGTTGGAGGATGACAAGCTTACTTCCCAAGATGTTGTGAGGCCTGAATGAGACCATTCATGTGAAGCCCTTCCCTCGAGTCTTGCACATGTTAAGTTCTCAGTAAATGGTAGCTACATACAAGGAAAGCATGGAAATCCCACAGTTACTTGAGACAGAGGAACCCAGGTACAAATTCCCTCTGCTTTTGGCTGGAATCACATCAGTGTGAGGGCTTAGCTCCTGCACACTGGACCCTTGTTATGGCCATCTTTTATTTATTTTTTTTAACTTTTTATTTTATTTTGAAGTATAGCCGATTAACAATGTTGTGATAGTTTCAGGTGCACAGCAGAGCGACTCAGCCATGTATATATACATGTATCCATTCTCCCCCAAAGTCCCCTCCCATCCAGGCTGGTTATGGCCATCTTTGATTAGAAAAAATAGAATATCAGATTAATTGCTGTGAAGCATGTGGGCTGATTGAAGCAATGGGGTGGGCTGTGGGAACCCAAGATATTCCCAGGGACCTTGATGCCGTTGGGGGGCAGTGACTCAGAGGCCCTGCCCCCAGTGGTTTTTGTGTTTACTGGGGCTACATTTAAACACCGGAGATGGTGGGCTTCCCAGACCCCAGGAATCTGGTTACGATGCTGTGTGCCTCCCCCACAGTGTGTGGAGGTGAAGGTCCCTCGCAGGGCTGAGCAGTGGGAGGGAGGCTGCAAGATAACAAAGTGGGGGCCCCCAGTCCTGCAGAGGGGGTGAATGGGCCTCAGTTCCCCTGGCCCTGCTGCCCATCATCCCAGGGCCCTGTGCTGACCCGCCTCTTTGCCCTCATTGTCTGGGCAGCTGCCCCATAAGCCGAGTATTAGCCTGATGTCGTCTGGGACCATAAACACCTTGTAAAAGTTGCTGGGAACAAGATACTTTATGTTGGTGGTGACTCCAGCCCAGGCCATTAAGTCTGTCCTGACGTGGGGCTGGGGCTTGTGGTGGCCTGACTCACAGGTTTTGTGTAAGCCCCTAATTAGGGCCTCTGTGCCGCCGCCCGTCTCCAGTCTTACTGGGCTCTGCCCTGAGTCCTGGCAGGACTTTGGGGCTCCCAGGGCCAAGGGCTCTGATTTACATTGTTTAATACCTTCTACCCCTTTTCCTTGCCCTTGGCTTCATGCTCTCCTGTTGCTGTCTTAAAATTCTTAGTCATTTGGAACAAGGGCCTGTATTTTCATTTTGCACTGAGCCCTGCAAATTATGTAGCTGCTCCCGGCTAAGAGGGTGCTTTGTGGGCTGCAGGGTGCTCTCCAGACGAAAGGCCGGGCTGGCTGGAGGGGAGTGAGGGAGGGGCACAGTAGTCAGAGACCAAGTCTGAGCAGTGATGCCAGAGTGCGCATGGGGCCTGCGGAGAGTGTAGGGCCCCGGGGGGCCACTGTGAGAGCTTTGGCTCCCCTCTGAGAGGAATAGGGAGGCACAGGAAGGGTTGGACAGAAGAGTGACATTATCCGACCTAAAGTACAGAAAGGTCAACTTGGTGGCTGCTGTTGGGAAGAGAGTCCAAGGGTAGAAACAGGGAGACCACTCAGGAGGCTGGTGGGGAAATAGGATAAAGATGCTGGTGACTCAGGTGAGGCTGGGAGCAGTGGTGCTGGAGGGAAGCGGTGAGATTCTGGATATATTCTTAGGATGAAGCCATCAGGTTTTGTGATGGAGTAGATGTCATCCAGGGGCTCTGGCTTGTCCTGGTAGAAAGTCTCCAAAGAGACTTTCCCTTCTGTCCCCCATGCCACTTGGCCATTATTTCTCTCCCCCTTCCCCGTCCTGGAATTAGGGCCAGTTTTGTAACTTGCTTTGATCAGTAGAGTGTGGGGAAATGATGCTGTGTCCGTTCCTGGCCTCACGTTGAAGAGGCCCAGCAGCTTCTGGTTCTGCTCTCTGGGAACCCAGTTGCTGTGCTGTAGGGAGGCTGGGAGAGACTCCTGGAGGAGAAGCCCATGGACAGCTGGCCGACAGGCAACACCAACTTCCAGACCTGTGAGAAGGACCTTCTTCCACGTTCCAGCCCCAAATGAGTTCCCAGATGAATGTGGCCGTGGAAGTGACTCCAGCTGACATCACATGGGACGGAAGAACCACCCAGATGAGCCCTGCCCAAGTTCCTGACCAAAAGAATCATGGGAAACAAGACATTGCTCTTTTGGGCTGCTTGTTATGCATCAGTCTCTATCTGCCGTAGATATCTCGTAGACATCCAAGCAGAAATGTGTTGAGTAGGCAGCTGGATACACGAGTTCAGGAAAGAGATCCAGGCTGGGAATTTTCAATATACAGATGTCATTAAAGTCTTGAAACTGAATGAAATTGACAAGATTGAGTGTGGAGGGAGAAGAGAAGAGGACCAAGGACTAAGTCCCCTGACACTTGGATCTTTAAGTGGTCAGGGAGATGGGGAGGGGCCAGCAAAGGGGAGCGATGGGGAGGCCGCCGGACACCCATGTGCTGGCCTCTCCACACCAGGCGACCAGCTCCGGGCACCCAGCCCTCCCTCCCACTCTCTCACTTCTTCCTGGTGATGGTCTTTCTAATGTGACCCCCTTGCTCCTGTCTCCTGTGGACACAGCCGAGAGCGCCGACGACCCTCGGCCATGTCCATTCCTGTCTCCTCTGAGCTCAGGTCCTAGTCTGCATCCTCACTCATCCTGCCCCGTCAACCTAGGGCTTGTGCTCAGCTCACTCCATATTTTGATGAAATGGGTTTATTTCATAACCAGACACGTGCGTGAAACATACTGTGTTGTCAAAGGGCCTTGCTCAGGGGGTGTGCCTTCGAGACCGGGTTTGTTTGTACTCCTGTGTGATCGCTCCTCCTTCCTTCCTTCCATCCATCATTCCTTCCATCCATTTATTATCCTTCCCTCCCTCCCTCCCTCCCTTCCATCCATCATTCCCGTCTTTCTGCCATGGATTCATGGGCGCTTCCTCAGCAGGTGTGCCCTGGGAGGTACTCCACCCCTGTCCGAAGGCCCTCACTGTTCAGACTGTCATCCTCAAAAAGTTAATAATCGCAGGGATGGTAAACCAGTGCCACCCCCTGACAGTGTCCCCTTCCACAAGCTTCTGGCATTTTGTTGCTGCTGCTACTGCTGCAGGGGGTCTATGTCCATCCCTCCCCGTCTAAGCGCCCTTGGGAATCTGTGAAATAGAGGACAGTCATTCCTATTCTCTACAGTTATCAAGGCTGACATCTAATTACCAAGAAAAAACACTCAGCAGTGTTCAGACAGCAGCTGAGACTGGCTGTCACCAGGGTGTTATCTGGGCCATCTTTCTTGGACTCTGTGGCCCCAGAGGTGTCCAGGACCCACCCTCAGTGTGTGCTGGACTCTTTGGGGGCTTTGCTGCGAGGCGGCATGGGCAGAGCCCAGAACCCCTGGCCCCCAGTTCAGGGACCGCCGTCGTGGTCTTGGAAGCTAGCTCACCTTCCGGCCTCTGTCTCCTCACTTGGGCTGGCATCTCTGGCTGAGGGGTAGAGGGTTGGGTGGCTGGGCCAGAGGACAGAGGCCTCAGAGGTGGTTAGAGAATGCAGGTGCTCTCGGCTGAAGCAGGGGCCCTGGGGTCTGAGCTGTGATTGTTGAGGAAAGGCCGAGGGTGCTGGCCTGGGGCTGGCGGAGGGGAGAAGGATGGAAGGGGGTGGCTAGGAAGGTCCTGCAACTTGTACCTGACTTCAAGTAAGATCCAGACTTCCTCTGTCCCTCTGCAGACCCCATTCCTGTGGTGGAGAAAGGCCCCCGGCACCGTCCTCGTACACATGTCCAGTACTGACGTGTCCCAGAACCCAACTGAGGTCTTGGCTCGCTTTGCCGGTGGCCTATGCCAGGCTGTGCTTGGTTTCATTTCCTTTATTATTTCCCCCTTTCATCTTCCCTCCTCACTCCTATTTCCCTCCTCCCAATACTACCCACTTTAGTGCATTTAATTTACATCCTCCCAATCCCCTTTCAATACATTATACATTTATTTAAATATAAGTGACTCTTTGAAATAGATAGAGTGCCATTTTGCATGTGTTTTAAAATCTCCATAAATACTATTGGCCTGTAAATCTCATTGTCTTTCTTACTTTTTTTTTTTTTTTTTTTTTGCCAGACATTAAGTTTTTGAGATCGGTTCTTGTTGCTATATGTAAGTCTGGTTCAGTACATTACATGGCTGTATGGAATTTTCATTATGTGAGTATACTTATGCTATAGGCTGAATGTTTGTGGACCCCCCCCACCCCTGGCAAAGAAAAACCCTCACATCTTAAAATTCTAACGCCCAAGGTGATGGTATTTGGAGGTGGGTCTTTGGGAGGTGACTAGGTCATGAAGGTGGAGCCCTCATGAATGGGATTAGTGCCCTTGTAAAAGGGACCCCAGAGAGCTCCATCATGCCTTCTGCCATGTGAGGTCACACCCAGAAAATAGCGGGAAGTGGGCTTTCACTCGACCGTGAATCTGCTGTCACCTTGATCTTGGACTTCCCAGCCTCCAGGACTGTGAGAGGTACATGTCTGTTGTTTTATGAGCTGCCCAGTCTTTGGTGTTCTGTTATAGAAGCCTGAGCCAGCTCTGTCTCTCTCTCTGTCTCTCTGTCTGTCTCACACACACACACACACACACACACACACCCCTTTTCCATTCCTGAGCAATGGGCCCTACCCCTCTTTGTGATGAGAATAATGCTGTGCTGAAAGCCCTTCTCCATGTCTCCTGGTGGCCCTGCGGCATGTCTCTGGGATGCATCTGCAGGAGCCCCACGCCTGTCCTGGGCTGCTGCATGGTGGGCGGGTACACACTGCCTGGCTGTCCACCGTCCTGCAGCAGCCTGGCCTCCCAGCTGGACGGGGCCCCATTTCTGCAAGCTCACAGCTGCCCTTGATGTCACTTGACCTTCTGTTTTTGGAGAATCAGATGGCTGGAGGTGATGTCTCCTTTGTTCCCGAGTCTCTGGCAGAGGTCTCCTCATTTCCTCAGCAGACGCTGTCTCCCCCCTGTTAACCATCTGCTTATACTTCGCTCATTTTCCTGAGGGGCTGACTCTCTGTCACTCGCTGATTTGTAGGACTTACTTGTATAATTTACATAATAATTTTTATCAGTTTCAGACTTTGAAGAAAAAGTTCCCCCAGTCTGTCACTCATCTGTTCAGTTTGTCGGTGGTATTCTTTATTGAACAGAAATCTTTAATTTTGATGACGTTGAATCTGTCATTTTTTTTCACATAGTTCATTCTTTTGGCATCTTGTTTAAGAAACTGTTGCCAACGTTGAGACCATGAAGCTTTTTTTCTTTTTTAAAAAATTAGCTTTAGAATTTAAAGCTAATATTTCAGGCTTTAAACTATTTGGAATATGTATGTGTGTCCATATTATATTGTATTATATTATCATGTGATATTATATTATATATATAATATTTATCATTCTTATAGTCTTGTCTTTATGTACAATATGAAGACTTTCCAAATACCATTGATGGTTGCATCTAAAGAGCTTTAGTGTTTATTTTCTTTCTTCATAACCTGTACTGAGAATCTAAACTATCACTAGTTCTAGAGGAAGTAAATATCCAGGGCAAATAGTTTTCTTATACTTCCTTTGTTTCTTCCTTCCCGGATTCTAATGTGTTGGCACCAATGGCAGTTGTTCATCTTGGGTTGTTTACCTCTGCATTTTGAGCAGCCGAATGCTCCACTAGCTTATCTTCCCTTTGAAGCAGCCTGATTATTTGCTTCCTTAATTCAGTGTGAGGATTTCAAGAATCTGCTTTTCATTTAGAACTTGCTTCTTTCAACCGCTGTTCCTTGCAGGAAAAGTTTGGATTGCATAACGGCTTAATATGCATTAAACGTTAAAAAATACCACAAATGGGGACTTCCCTGGTGGTCCAGTGGTTAAGACTCCACGCTTTCAGTGCAGGGGGCGTGGGTTCAATCCCTGGTCGGGAACTAAGATCCCACATGCTGCATGGCCAAAACAAAAAAAAAATCGCAAATGTATGTTGAAATTATAAGACGCACTGTGATTCCCATACTAATGACTGTCAAATAGGCAACATGATATTTAGGTGATAAATGCAGCCAGTGAGTCAAGGTGCTGAAGGAATGTTGGACCCAGGGCTCTCCATGTGGAGTATAGTCTGTATGTGGTAGGAGCCCAAATCTTCCTCACATGGCAGGTTAATATCTCCAGCATCATTTCCTAAATAATTCATCTTTTCCTCTCTGAGTTTTGATGCCATTGACATGATTTTGGTATGATTCTGGAATTTCTATTCTGTTTCTTTGATTGTCTCATCTGTTCCCTTGCCAGTACCACATCTTTGACCTTTAGCCATTCATGAATCTTTATTTTTCATATGAATTTTCAAGTCAACCCGTAAAGTTCCTCAAAATGTGTTGCTGTGACTTTGATTGGATTATCGTTAATTTTCAGATGAGCTTGAGGAGAATCAACCTTGGTGATGTGAAGTTGTGCCATCCATGAATGGGACACAGTTCCCTATTTCCTCACATATCCTTTTGTGCCTTTACTAGATTCAAAATTTTCTCCATAGAGATTTTGTGCATTCTCTAATAGGCTAATTCATAGATGCTTTCTATTTTTTATTGCTATGATAAATGCTAATATATTTTGGCTACATTTTTCCAGCTAGTTTTGGCTGGAACAGAGAAACACTGCTGCTTTCTGTATGTTGATTATGTATCTGGCAGCTGTACTGAACTCTCCCATTTCTTCTTTTTTTTTTTTTTAACATCTTTATTGGAGTATAATTGCTTTACAGTGGTGTGTTAGTTTCTGTTTTATAAAAAGTGAATCAGCTATACATATACATATATCCCCATATCTCTTCCCTCCTGCGTCTCCCTCCCATCCTCCCTATCCCACCCCTCTAGGTGGTCACAAAGCACCGAGCTGATCTCCCTGTGCTATGCGGCTGCTTTCCACTAGCTATCTATTTTACATTTGGTAGTGTATATATGTCCATGCCACTCTCTCACTTCGTCCCAGCTTACCCTTCCCCCTCCCCACGTCCTCAAGTCCATTCTCTATGTCTGTGTCTTTATTCCAGTCCTGCCTCTAGGTTCTTCAGAACCATTTTTTTTTTTTTTGGATTCCATATATATGTGTTAGCATACGGTATTCGTTTTTCTCTTTCTGACTTACTTCACTCTGTATGACAGTCTCTATGTCCATCCACCTCACTACAAATAACTCAATTTCGTTTCTTTTTCTGGCTAATATTCCATTGTATATATTTGCCACATCTTCTTTATCCATTCATCTGTTGATGGACACTTAGGTTGCTTCCATGTCCTGGCTATTGTAAATAGAGCTGCAATGAACATTGTGGTACATGATTCGTTTTGAATTATGGTTTTCTCAGGGTATATGCCCAGTAATGGGATTGCTGGGTCGTATGGTAGCTCTATTTTTAGTTTTTTAAGGAGCCTCCATACTGTTCTCCATCATGGCTGTATCAATTTACATTCCCACCAACAGTGCAAGAGGGTTCCCTTTTCTCCACACCCTCTCCAGCATTTATTGTTTGTAGGTTTTTTGATGATGGCCATTCTGACTGGTGTGAGGTGATACCTCATTGTAGTTTTGATTTACATTTCTCTAATGATTAGTGATGTTGAGCATCCTTTCATGTGTTTGTTGGCTATCTGTTTATCTTCTTTGGAGAAATGTCTGCTTAGGTCTTCTGCCCATTTTTGGATTGGGTTGTTTGCTTTTTTGATATTGAGCTGCATGAGCTGCTTGTAAATTTTAGAGATTAATCCTTTGTCAGTTGCTTCATTTGCAAATATTTTCTCCCATTCTGAGGGTTGTCTTTTCGTCTTGTTTATGGTTTCCTTTGCTGTGCAAAAGATTTTGTTTCATTAGGTCCCATTTGTTTATTTTTGTTTTTATTTCCATTTCTCTAGGAGGTGGGTCAAAAAGGATCTTGCTGTGATTTATGTCATAGAGTATTCTGCCTATGTTTTTCTCTAAGAGTTTTATAGTGTCTAGCCTTACATTTAGGTCTTTAATCCATTTTGAGTTTATTTTTGTGTAGGGTGCTAGGGAGTGTTCTAATTTCATTCTTTTACATGTAGCTGTCCAATTTTCCCAGCACCACTTATTGAAGAGGCTGTCTTTTCTCCATTGTATATTCTTGCCTCCTTTATCAAAAATAAGGTAACCATATGTGAGTGGGTTTATCTCTGGGCTTTCTATCCTGTTCCATTGATCTATATTTCTGTTTTTGTGCCAGTACCATACTGTCTTGATTACTGTAGCTTTGTAGTATAGTCTGAAGTCTGGAGCCTGATTCCTCCAGCTCCGTTTTTTTTTTTCTCAAGATTGCTTTGGCTATTCGGGGACTTTTGTGTCTCCATACAAATTGTGAAATTTTTTGTTGTAGTTCTGTGAAAAATGCCTGTGGTAGTTTGATAGGGATTGCATTGAATCTGTAGATTGCTTTGGGTAGTAGAGTCATTTTCACAATGTTGATTCTTCCAATCCAAGAACATGGTATATCTCTCCATCTGTTTGTATCATCTTTAATTTCTTTCATCAGTGTCCTATAATTTTCTGCATACAGGTCTTTTGTCTCCTTAGGTAGGTTTATTCCTAGATATTTTATTCTTTTTGTTGCAATGGTAAATGGGAGTGTTTTCTTAATTTCACTTTCAGATTTTTCATCATTAGTATATAGGAATGCAAGAGATTTCTGTGCATTAATTTTGTATCCTGCTACTTTACCAAATTCATTGATTAGCTCTAGTAGTTTTCTAGTGGCAGTTTTAGGATTCTCTATGTATAGTATCATGTCCTCTGCAAACAGTGACAGCTTTACTTCTTCTTTTCCGATTTGGATTCCTTTTATTTCTTTTTCTTCTCTGATTGCTGTGGCTAACACTTCCAAAACTATGTTGAATAATAGTGGTGAGAGTGGGCAGCCTTGTCTTATTCCTGATCTTAGTGGAAATGGTTTCAGTTTTTCACCATTGAGGACAATGTTGGCTGTGGGTTTGTCATATATGGCCTTTATTATGTTGAGGAAAGTTCCCTCTATGCCTACTTTCTGCAGGGCTTTTATCATAAATGGGTGTTGTATTTTGTCGAAAGCTTTCTCTGCATCTATTGAGATGATCATATGGTTTTTCTCCTTCAGTTTGTTAATATGATGTATCACGTTGATTGATTGGCGTATATTGAAGAATCCTTGCATTCCTGGAATAAACCCCACTTGATCATGGTGTATAATCCTTTTAATGTGCTGTTGGATTCTGTTTGCTAGTATTTTGTTGAGGATTTTTGCATCTATGTTCATCAGTGATATTGTCCTGTAGTTTTCTTTCTTTTTGACATCTTTGTCTGGTTTTGGTATCAGGGTGATGGTGGCCTCGTAGAATGAGTTGGGGAGTGTTCCTCCCTCTGCAATATTTTGGAAGAGTTTGAGGAGGATGGGTGTTAGCTCTTCTCTAAATGTTTGATAGAATTCGCCAGTGAAGCCATCTGGTCCTGGGCTTTTGTTTGTTGGAAGATTTTTAATCACAATTTCAATTTCAGTGCTTGTGATTGGTCTGTTCATATTTTCTATTTCTTCCTGGTTCAGTCTCGGTAGGTTGTGCATTTCTAAGAATCTGTCCATTTCTTCCAAGTTGTCCATTTTATTGGCATAGAGTTGCTTGTAGTAATCTCTCATGATCGTTTGTATTTCTGCAGTGTCAGTGGTTACTTCTCCTTTTTCATTTCTAATTCTATTGATTTGAGTCTTCTCCCTTTTTCTCTTGATGAGTCTGGCTAATGGTTTGTCAATTTTGTTTATCTTCTCGAAGAACCAGCTTTTAGTTTCATTGATTTTTGCTATTGTTTCCTTCATTTCTTTTTCATTTATTTCTGATCTGATCTTTATGATTTCTTTCCTTCTGCTAGCTTTGGGGTTTTTTTGCTCTTCTTTCTCTAATTGCTTTAGGTGCAAGGTTAGGTTGTTTATTCGAGATGTTTCCTGTTTCTTGATGTAGGCTTGTATTGCTATAAACTTCCCTCTTAGAACTGCTTTTGCTGCATCCCATAGGTTTTGGGTCGTCGTGTCTCCATTGTCATTTGTTTCTAGGTATTTTTTGATTTCCCCTTTGATTTCTTCAATGATCACTTCGTTATTAAGTAGTGTATTGTGTAGCCTCCATGTGTTTGTATTTTTTACAGATCTTTTCCTGTTATTGATATCTAGTCTCATAGCATTATGGTTGGAAAAGATACTTGATATGATTTCAATTTTCTTAAATTTACCAAGGCTTGATTTGTGACCCAAGATATGATCTATCCTGGAGAATGTTCCATGAGCACTTGAGAAAAATGTGTATTCTGTTGTTTTTGGGTGGAATGTCCTATAAATATCAATTAAGTCCATCTTGTTTATCATTTAAAGCTTGTGTTTCCTTATTTATTTTCATTTTGGATGATCCGTCCATTGGTGAAAGTGGGGTGTTAAAGTCCCCTACTATGATTGTGTTGCTGTCGATTTCCCCTTATGTATTGAGGTGCTCCTATGTTGGGTGCATAAATATTTACAATTGTTATATCTTCCTCTTGGATCAATCCCTTGATCATTATATAGTGTCCTTCTTTGTCTCTTGTAATAGTCTTTATTTTAAAGTCTATTTTGTCTGATATGAGAATTGCTACTCCAGCTTTCTTTTGATTTCCATTTGCATGGAATATCTTTTTCCATCCCCTCACTTTCAGTCTGTATGTGTCTCTAGGTCTGAAGTGGGTCTCTTGTAGACAGCATATATATGGGTCTTGTTTTTGTATCCATTCAGCCAGTCTGTGTCTTTTGGTGGGAGTATTTAGTCCATTTACATTTAAGGTAATTATTGATATGTATGTTCCTATTCCCATTTTCTTAAATGTTTTGGGTTTGTTGTTGTAGGTGTTTTCCTTCTCTTGTGTTTCTTGCCTAGAGAAGTTCCTTTAGCATTTGTTGTAAAGCTGGTTTGGTGGTGCTGAACTCTCTCAGCTTTTGCTTGTCTGTAAAGGTTTTAATTTCTCCATCAAATCTGAATGAGATCCTTGCTGGGTAGAGTAACCTTGGTTGTAGGTTTTTCTCCTTCATCACTTTAAGTATATCCTGCCACTCCCTTCTGGCTTGCAGAGTTTCTGCTGAAAGGTCAGCTGTTAACCTTATGGGGATTCCCTTCTGTGTTATTTGTTGTTTTTCCCTTGCTGCTTTTAATATGTTTTCTTTATATTTAATTTTGGATAGTTTGATTAATATGTGTCTTGGCGTGTTTCTCCTTGGATTTATCCTGTATGGGACTCTCTGTGCTTCCAGGACTTGATTAACTATTTCCTTTCCCATATTAGGGAAGTTTTCAACTATAATCTCTTCAAATATTTTCTCAGTCCCTTTCTTTTTCTCTTCTTCTTCTGGGACCCCTATAATTCGAATGTTGGTGCGTTTAATGTTGTCCCAGAGGTCTCTGAGACTGTCCTCAGTTCTTTTCATTCTTTTTTCTTTATTCTGTTCTGCAGTAGTTATTTCCACTATTTTATCTTCCAGGTCACTTATCCGTTCTTCTGCCTCAGTTATTCTGCTATTGATCCCGTCTAGAGTATTTTTAATTTCATTTATTGTGTTTTTCATCGTTGCTTCGTTCCTCTTTAGTTCTTCTACATCCTTGTTAAATGTTTCTTGCATTTTGTCTATTCTATTTCCAAGATGTTGGATCATCTTTACTATCATTATTCTGAATTCTTTTTCAGGTAGATTGCCTATTTCCTCTTCATTTGTTAGGTCTGGTGTGTTTTGACCCTGCTCCTTCACCTGCTGTGTGTTTTTTTGTCTTCTCATTTTGCTTATCTTACTGTGTTTGGGGTCTCCTTTTCACAGGCTGCAGGTTCGTAGTTCCTGTTGTTTTTGGTATCTGTCCCCAGTGGCTAAGGTTGGTTCAGCGGGTTGTGTAGACTTCCTGGTGGAGGGGACTAGTGCCTGTGTTCTGTTGGATGAGGTTGGATCTTGTCTTTCTGGTGGGCACGTCCACGTCTGGTGGTGTGTTTTGGGGTGTCTGTGGCCTTATTATGATTTTAGGCAACCTCTCTGCTAATGGATGGGGCTATGTTCCTGTCTTGCTAGTTGTTTGGCATAGGGTGTCCAGCACTGTAGCTTGCTGGTCGTTGAGTGAAGCTGGGTCTTGATGTTGAGATGGAGATCTCCGAGAGATTTTCACCGTTTGGTATTACATGGAGCTGGGAGGTCTCTTGTGGACCAGTGTCCTGAAGTTGGCTCTCCCACCTCAGAGGCACAGCCCTGATGCCTGGCTGGAGCACCAAGAGCCTTTCATCTACACAGCTCAGAGTATAAGGGAGAAAAAAATAGAAAGAAAGAAAGAAAGAGGATAAAATAAAATAAAATAAAGCTATTATAATAAAAAATAAGAAAAAAAATTATTAAGAGTAAATGTATTCAGAAAAATTTTTTTTTAATTTTTAAAGATAGATTTATTAATTTTTTATAATAAAAAATAAGGAAAAAAATTATTAAGAAAAAAATTTATTAAGAAAAAAAATTTTTAAATTTTTTTTAAATAAAAAATATGAAAAAACTTATTAAAAATTTTTTTAATTTCTAAAAATAGAAAATAAGGAAAAAATTATTAAGAAAACATTTATTAGGAAAAAAAATTTTTTTTTAAGTAAAAAACAAAACAAAACAAAACAAAAAAAACGGACAGACCTAACCCTAGGACTAATGGTGAAAGCAAAGCTATACAGACAAAATCTCACCGAGAAGCATACACATATCCACTCACAAAAAAAGGAAAAGGGGAAAAATTAATATATCCTGCTCCCAAAGTCCACCTCTTGAATTTGGGATGATTCGTTGTCTATTCAGGTATTCAACAGATGCAGGCACATCAAGTTGTGGAGCTTTAATCCGCTGCTTCTGAGGCTGCTGGGAGAGATTTCCCTTTCTCTTCTTTGTTCGTACAGCTCCCTGGGTTCAGCTTTGGATTTGGACCCGCCTCTGCATGTAGGTCGCCTGAGGGTGTCCGTTCCCCGCCCAGACAGAACGGGGGTTAAAGGAGCAGCTGCTTCGGGGGCTCCGGCTTACTCAGGCGGGGGGAGGGAGCGGTATGGAGGAGGCGGGGCGAGCCTGCGGCGGCAGAGGCCGGCGTGACGTTGCAGCAGCCCGAGGCGCGCCGTGCGTTCTCCCGGGGAAGTTGTCCCCGGACCGTGGGAGCCTGGCAGTGGCGAGCTGCACTGGCTCCCGGGAGGGGCAGTGTGGAGAGTTACCTGTGCTCGCACACAGGCTTTTTGGTGGCGGCAGCAGCAGCCCTAGCGTCTCCTGCCCGCCTCTGGGGTCTGCGCTGATAGCCGCGGCTCACGCCAGTCTCTGGAGTTCGTTTAGGCGGCGCTCTGAATCCCCTCTCCTTGCGCGCCGCGAAACAAAGAGGCAAGAAAAAGTCTCTTGCCTCTTGGGCGGCTGCAGACTTTTTCTCAGGCTCCCTCCCGGCTAGCTGTGGTGCACTAGCCCCCCTCAGGCTGTGTCATGCCGCCAGCCCCAGTCCTCTCCCTGCGATCCGACCGAAGCCCGAGCCTCGGCTCCCAGCCCCCGCCCACCCTGGCGGGTGAGCAGACAAGCCTCTCGGGCTGGTGAGTGCTGCTCGGCGCCAAGCCTCTGTGCGGGAATCTCTCCGTTTTTCCCTCTGCGCCCCTGTTGCTGTGGGATCCGCGCTGATAGCCGCGGCTCGCGCCCGTCTCTGGAGTTCGTTAAGGCGGCGCTCTGAATCCCCTCTCCTTGCGCACCGCGAAACAAAGAGGCAAGAAAAAGTCTCTTGCCTCTTCAGCAGCTGCAGGCTTTTTCCCGGACTCCCTCCCGGCTAGCACCGAAGCCCGAGCCTCAGCTCCCAGACCCGCCCACCCCGGCGGGTGAGCAGACAAGCCTCTCGGGCTGGTGAGTGCTACTCAGCACCGATCCTCCGTGCAGGAATCTCTCCACTTTGCCCTCCGCACCCCTGTGGCTGCGCTCTCCTCCGTGGCTCCGAAGCTTCCCCCCTCTGCCACCCGCAGTCTCTGCCCACGAAGGGGCTTCCTAGTGTGTGGAAACCTTTCATCCTTCACAGCTCCCTCTCACTGGCACAGGTCCCGTCCCTATTCTTTTGTCTCTGTTATTTTTTTTTCTTTTGCCCTACTCTAGTACGTGGGGATTTTCTTGCCTTTTGGGAGGTCTGACATCTTCTGCCAGCGTTCAGTAGGTGTTCTGTAGGAGCAGTTCCATGTGTAGATGTGTTTCTACTGTATCTGTGGGAAGGAAGGTGATCTCCGCGTCTTACTCTTCCGCCATCTTGCCCCTCTCCCAGTCTATGTCTTTTGGTTGGAATATTTAATCCATTTACATTTAAGGTAGTTATCGATATGTATGTTCAAATTACCATTTTCTTAATTGTTTTGGGTTTGTTATTGTAGGTCTTTTCCTTCTCTTGTGTTTTCAGCCTAAAGAAGTTCCTTTAGCATTTGTTGTAAAGCTGGTTTGGTGGTGCTGAATTGTCTTAACTTTTGCTTGTCTGTAAAGGTTTTAATTTCTCCATCAAATCTGAATGAGATCCTTGCTGGGTAGAGTAATCTTGGTTGTAGCTTTTTCCCTTTCATCACTTTAAATATGTCCTGCCACTCCCTTCTGGCTTGCAGAGTTTGTGCTGAAAGACCAGCTGTTAACCTTATGGGGATTCCCTTGTATGTTATTTGTTGCTTTTCCCTTGCTGCTTTTAATATGTTTTCTTTGCATCTAATTTTTGATAGTTTGATTAATATGGGTCTTGGCGTGTTTCTCCTTAGCTTTATCCTGTATGGGACTCTCTGCACTTCCTGGGCTTGATTGACTATTTCCTTTCCCATGTTAGGGAAGTTTTCAACTATAATCTCTTCAAATATTTTCTCAGACCCTTTCTTTTTCTCTTCTTCTCCTGGGAATTCGAATGTTGGTGTGTTTAATGTTGTCCCAGAGGTCTGAGACTGTCCTCAGTTCTTTTCATTCTTTTTTCTTTATTCTGGTCTGTGGTAGTTATTTCCACTACTTTATCTTCCAGGTCACTTATCCGTTCTTCTGCCTCTGGTATTCTGCTATTGATTCCTTCTAGAGAATTCTAAATTTCATTTATTGTATTGTTCATCATTGTTTGTTTGCTCTTTAGTTCTTCTAGGTCCTTCTTAAACGTTTCTTGTATTTTCTCCATTCTACTTCCAAGATTTTGGATCATCTTTACTATCATTACTCTGAATTCTTTTTCAGGTAGACTGCCTATTTCCTCTTCATTTGTTTGGTCTGGTGGGTTTTTACCTTGCTCCTTCATCTGCTGTGTGTTTCTCTGTCTTCTCATTTTGCTTAACTTACTGTGTTTGGGATCTCCTATTCGCAGGCTGCAGGTTCATATTTCCCGTTGTTTTTGGTGTCTGCTTCCAGTGGGTAAGGTTGGTTCAGTGGTTTGTGTAGGCTTTCTGGTGGAGGGGACTGGTGCCTGTGTTCTGGTGGATGAGGCTGGATCTTGTGTTTCTGGTGGGCAGGACCACGTCCAGTGTGTGTTTTGGGGTTTCTGTGACCTTATTATGATTTTAGGCAGCATCTCTGCTAATGGGTGGGGTTGTGTTCCTGTCTTGTTAGTTGTTTGGCATAGGGTGTCCAGCACTGTAGCTTGCTGGTCATTGAGTGGAGCTCAACGTCTTAGCGTTGAGATGGAGATCTCTGGGAGAGGTTTCGCCATTTGATATTACATGGAGCCGGGAGGTCTCTGGTGGACCAATGTCTTGAACTTGGCTCTCTCAATTCAGAGGCACAGGCCTGACACCTGGCCGGAGCACGAAAACCCTGTCAGCCACATGGCTATTATATCTGCAGGAATGCTGGGAAGTCTCAATGAACAACTTCAGAAAAATGCCACCTGTACGAGGAGGAGCTCCTTGATGAGATGCAAAAACCACAGGCCAGCTGTGAACTCAAGAGTCTGCTTCCCAGTTTACCGTTTTGCCTCCTCTCAGATACCTCTGTCTCTCTTTCTGTGGCCCTCTCCCATTTTTTCTAATAGTCTGTCTGTTGGTTCTCTTGGGTTTTGACTTTCTTTCGTGGCTATTGATCTAGTCAACTTTTCTATTTCCTCTTGAGCCCGTTTTGGCACTTATATTTTTTTTCCAGAAATATTTCCATTTAATCTGTTTTAAAGTATTGGCTTGTGGTTGTGAATAATATCCTTTAAATATTTAATATCAAATACAATATTTGTTGTATCTGAGTTGTTCCCTGTTTTCATTTTGTATTTTATATATTGGTATTTTGATTGTGCTCATCATTTCTGTTTTGTTCTCGATTTTTGAATTTTTTTTGAATTCTGCCTGTTATTTATTTTCTTAGGTCCTTCTTGTTACCTTGAATTGACTGTTGTTCTTTTTCTAATCCTGTGAGCTACACTCATTTGTTTTCCTTTTTTCTTGTTTTCTAATTAATATAGTAAAGGTTTTGAAAAATAGAAAAAAAAAAAAAAGGACTTCCCTAGCGGTCCAGTGGTTAAGACACCGCGCTTCCACTGCAGGGGGTGCGGTTTCGATCCCTGTTTGGGGAACTGAGATATCCCCCATGCCGTGCAGCGCAGCCAAGAAATAGAAAAAAGAAATGGTTTGAATTTTCCTCTAAGAATGACATTAGCCACAATCCATGAATTTTTCCATGTGTTACGTTCATTATTATTCACTTGTTGGGGGATAATTTCAGCTATTCAGTATTCTGTATTCTGAATGATTATATTTCCCCTATCCTTATTAACTCTAATTTTTTAATTAATTAATTAATTAATTTAATTTTGGCTGTTTTGGGTCTTCGCCTCTGTGCGAGGGCTTCCTCCAGTTGCAGCAAGCGGGGGCCACTCTTCATCACGGTGCGCGGGCCTCTCACTGTCGCGGCCTCTCTTGTTGCGGAGCACAGGCTCCAGATGTGCAGGCTCAGCAGTTGTGGCTCACGGGCCCAGCTGCTCTGCGGCATGTGGGATCTTCCCAGACCAGGGCTCAAACCCGTGTCCCCTGCATTGGCAGGCGGATTCTCAACCACTGCACCACCAGGGGAGCCCAACTCTAATTTTTATAGTGATTAAAGAAACCTTTTAGACTTTTAAAAAAAGTTGTTTTTAATTTGAAAACGACGTACCAGAAGATATAACCAACGTAGAGGTGAGCAAGGCCGGGAGAGGAGGTGTGAGCGGGTGCGCTGATGGCCTCTCAGAAGCCCTGAATCCTGACAGTGAAGTCACCTCCCCCATTACCCAGTTTGTGGAGGATTTTCTGTCACTTGCAACAGAAAATCTGCACAGCCCAGGCTTGGGGAAGGGCTGCAGACACTGAGTCTGCATGAGCCTGGACCATCAGGTGGGGCCCAGGGTGGCCTACCAGGTCAGGTTCAGGGTCAGGCAGGGTGGAGTCTGCAGGGAGGGGGGGCGCATGCAGTACAGGCCACAGGATTCTTCCACATGTAAGGAAGAGTCTGGAGGATGACAAACCTCCAGAGTGAAACTCATCCAGGGCGGGCTTATGTATTAATAACAACAATGACAACAGTAGCAGCTACAATCTCTCAGTGAGGCCAGTTCTGTGCCAAGCACTGTCCTAAGGACTTTACAGATATTACCTCATAGTCTTCACAACAGCCCATGTTGTTGACACTGTTTTTATCCTCAAGTGCAGAGGCTGAGGCCCAGAGCAGTTAAGAAAGTTGCCCAAGGTGGTCAGCTGGCTAGGGATAGAGCTGGCATCAAGCCCAG
Source organism: Balaenoptera musculus (assembly GCF_009873245.2). Classification (NCBI taxonomy): domain Eukaryota; kingdom Metazoa; phylum Chordata; class Mammalia; order Artiodactyla; family Balaenopteridae; genus Balaenoptera; species Balaenoptera musculus. Next base: position 7,854,076 of record NC_045800.1, read on the forward strand.
GAGGCAGAGCCAGTTGGCCCTGGGTCCCTGCTGGTAACCACTGTGCTGTCCCAAAAGGGGCTGAGCAGACTTGACACCTTTGGCAAAGTAGCGGGCTGCCCTGCTGCGCCTGTGCTGAGTCCAGGTTCCTGGTTGTCTATTCCTTTCCCTTTAGCAGAGGCTGACACTTTGATTCCCAACTGGATGGAGGAAGCTGGCTGTTTTCTCCTTACATGGCCCTGAAAGAAGCAGGAATGGTGTTCCTGGTTCTTAATATGCTGCATGCTGTTTAGGAATCCAGCTTGTATCAGAAAGCCTAACCCAGACTGCCTTCAGAAAAACATGGGATTTTATTGGTGCCTGCAACTCAACTGTGTCAGGAATGGTTTGATCCAGGTCTCAAATGATGTAACCAGGATCTAGCTTCTCTCTCTTCCTTTCTTGGCTCTGCTTCCTCGATGTTAGCATATTTTCAGGCAGATTCTTTCCTCCTAGGCACAGAATGGGTGCCAAAGCTCCTGGAGCTACATCCTTCCTTATTCGTGTCTAGAGGGAAAGGTTGAGACTCTTCTAATTGCTTTCTTATGGAAGAAGAGGCCTCGTTGATTTTGATTGGCTTGGGTACCCATTCCTGAACCAATTATTGAGGCCAGGGAAAGTGGAATTTGCTGATTGCCTTGTGAAAATAAACCCCTGGGTCAGAAGACCAGGGAGTCATCCTCTGTGGAGTGGGGTCTGTCTCAGCCTGGCTGATTAATGTCCATACTAAAGACACGTTGTCAGTGTGCTTTAGTTTACACGTGTTTCCGGGGGTTGGAGTTTTTGTTCTGAGTTGGTGCATTTGTTTGTCTGGTTTGCTTATAGCCCTGGTTTTTGCTTCTTTATTCTTTCAGCTGCAAAACTGTTTTGAAGCGGGATTTAGATGGGAGTCCAACACAAAGCAGGTGTGATCAAGACAGATGAGATATTAATCAGTGTTTCGTGCTCTTGCATTTTCCCTCCCCTGTTCTAGAGGGCCTCAGGCTGCTGTGTCCTCTTGCTTCGGGCCACTTGTTGCCTGAGGACCATGCCTGTCCCTGGCCTTTTGTTTAGCTCATTGAAGGGACTGGGGGGGTTCTCCCAGAGGGAGGCCCGGGATGAAGGGTGGCGACCGTGAGAGGAGGGGCTGGGAGAGTCCTTTCCGCTGAGGGGCACTGTGCTGCGTGCCCTCCATTTGCCCTCTGTGCCCTTCCCATCTGCTCTGGGCCCCTGAAAGGGGACCCTCGGGGACTGCCTCAATGGGCTCACTGGCTTCCAGTTGGTTTGGCCGGTGGGAAGCACCAGCAGGAGATGTGGGAGGGAGGAGAGGCTGGGTGCTTATTCCCGGATCTCTCCCTCAGGGGTCTCTGAGGGTCTCAGTGTCTGTTCAGCAGCCCCTTTCCCAGTCTCTGTGCCCAGCTTCTGGAAGGGACTGCCTCCCCTCATACCATCGGTAGCCCTGGGTCTGCACTGGTTTCTCTACACATGGTCCATGGCTTTGTAAGTGGTCTCTTTGATGGACCAGTGGTCTCCTGCCAGACCCCTGACTCATACAGGGATGGCCTATGGGGTCCTGATAGCAGTGGGCACCTAGGCCCCATGCCCGTAGTGTCCTGAGAGGTGGCAAGTCTTTGCGGGGGGTGACCAACTACTACCCCTGGTCACCAGGTGCTTAGTCTTGGCAAAAATGTCCTCCCCTGCCCTGCCCCATTTAGTATGGGGACAGGAAAGCTCCCTGCCCCTGGTGAACCCGCAACTCAGAGACCTGGGGCCTCCCCACCTATTCTGCTGTACGTACCGTCCTTGGGCCTTTGCAGAACCCTTAGGAGACAGAGATAGGGTTGTCAGAAAAAACAAAGGACACCCAGTTAAATTTGCATTTCAGATAAAAAATGAATAATATTTTAAGATAAGTATATCTCAAATATTTCATGGGATATACTTATGCTAATTTTTTGTTTGTTTATTTAATCTGGGCATCCTGTATTTTTATTTGCTGAATCTAGCAACCTAGTCTGAGAAGGGGCCCTTATATAATGACGGAGTGAATTTGCCATCACCCCAAGGGTGGGAGCATAGGGCGGGAATATAAGGTCAGGTTTAATTTGCTTTTAAAAAATATAAAGTGCCATTTCTTGGCACGTTGATCAGTGGAGTAAAATCCATGCTGAGCCCAGTAAAGCAGGACTACCTGGTAGAAGCAGGATGTGAGAATGATGCCCTGTCTGCCCAGGTCTCCTCTCCCTTTCCCTCCTCGGGATCCATGAGGATCTCAGGAGCCACCCCCCAGCCCCCGTGCCCAGACGGGCTCCCATAAATCTGGTCTGCGTTTCATGCAAAGAAGTCAAGCTGTCAATTACTTTATGATATTTGGTCTTATTGTTACTAGAACCTTTTCTCTCCCTGATTTCTGAAGTAACACATAGTCATATTGAAAACTAGAAAATACAGAGAAAGATAAAGAAGAAATTACAAACTGTGTATTACCCTGCCATTTTGCATGTCCTTACATTGCATTTCCACATATTTTATATACGTACATGCTGTATCTTGAAGATAAAGCTTGGATCCTACTCTACACACTTTTTTTTTTTTTTGCCGCACCACGAGGCATGTGGGATCTTAGTTCCCCAACCAGGGATCGAACCTACGCCCCCTGCAGTGGAAGCGTGGAGTCTTAACCACTGGACCACCAGGGAAGTCCCATCTACATGCTGCTTTATCATTTGCTTTTCACTTAATAATAGAAGGGGATACTTTCCCATTATTGTTAAATATTCTCCCGAACATTAAGTTTATGGCTCTATTGTATTCTACCTTATTAATGGGCCGCATTATTTTAATTATTTTAAATTAAATAATTTAATTATTTTAAATTTAATTTAATTCAATTCAATTATTTTAATTTCCTTGGCCAAACAGAAGGTTTTTGTGGAATCAGTTCGTTCATTCATTCATTCACAAGACCCCACCCCCCCGACTCATTGTGCACATGGAAGAACTTGAAGGTCCCAGGTGCCGACCTCTCTCCTTCCCCTGGTCCTTTCTTGGAGAGATGCTTTCTCTGGCCCTGCGGTGGATGTGGTGCTTGGTGGTGAGCATCTGCCTTCCCCCACCCCCGCCCCGCCTCACTGGAGGTTGTTTCAGCAATGCCTTAGCCTTTTGAACTCTACCCCAGTCATCACCAATAATGAGAGTGATGAGCCTTATTCTTCTGTGTGTTTTTGGAAAGCCATAAAAACTTCACTGTAAAAATATTAATGAAAAGCAATGCGATGATTCTTCCACCACCAGAGTTTGCACTTCTGACTTTTATCCCATAGCTGCCTCCCCTGAGAAAATAAAATATACTTCTGATTAGCTGGGCTTTAAAGCGAAAGCTGAGCGCTGGGCAGTTTGAGATAAGGGGCTGCTCGGTGTAGGGAAGGGGCTGGGCTGTCTGTGTTCCTGGGCCGGCGAGCCACGTGGGGGCCTGTCCCGAGGAGGGGCCAGGACAGAACGCTGACCGTCCTGCCCGTTGACCACCTTCTCATCAGTGTCATGGACCTGATGGGACTGTACTGCCTTCATGCTCCACTTCTGGGGGACACGCTATTTCTTCTAGCTCTGCATCCCCTGCCTGGAAGCACCGTGGTCCAGGGCCAGGGACCTGGCCTTAATCCCAGGAGACCAGGTTTGAATCCCAGCTCCACCTATTCCTGGTTGGGGACCTGGGGCATGTCTGAGCCTCAGTCTCTGCATCTGGGAAATGGGCATAATAACAACTACCCCAAAGGACCAGAGTGAGAATTAAATGACATGCAGGTGCCCTGAGATCCTTATTCCTTCCCACCGCCCTTCTCTCTCTACTGCAGAGCAACACTTCTTTGAGTGAGTCCTTCCTCTTCCAACCTCTGAGCCTCCGCCCTCTGTCCTGGTTTGTCCTCCCCCATTCCCCCTCCTCCCCTGCCTCCGAGAAGCAGATCCTGAGACCAGGATTGGAGGAAGGTTGCATATCTGGGAGACCATCCCAGACCAAACCAACAGGAGTGGAGACTTGAGCTGGGAAGGAAGTTGCTGCTGGGGAGTCTTTGGGAGACTCAGCCTGAGATATCCCACCCAAAGAGCGAGGCTGCCGGGGCTTTACATGCCCACCCCTGTCAGTCACCGAGCACTGCCCCCAGGGACTCCCAATTCCCACGGTGCTCTGGGCTTGCAGTGCTTGTGGCCGTGGCCCCAGGCGTGCCCAGTGGCCTGCACTGCCATGTTGTGGAGGTTTGTCCCTCTACTGGCTCAGGGAGGGCTCCAATCTTTGCATCTTTGCTTGGTTTAGCAAAGAAAGGGAAGAAAGAGTTAAGAAAGACCTGGAACAATGGCAGGGACCCCAGGAGCTAGGTGGGAGGAGACTCATAGAACGCGAGGCCTGCTCTCTCACTAAGCCCTGGGATTAGGTTTCCTTCCACTGTCCTCAGCAATTCTTTGATAATTTGCCTGTCTCAGCAGAGCTCAGGAGCATAGGGAAAAGGATTTTCCTTCCTGGGGCTGGAGTGTTGGCTGCGGTGGGGGAGAGTTGGGTGGGCCTGAGGCTGACCTGGTTTCTCCAGGCTACAGGGAGCCTGAGACCACTTGCTAGGGACGCAGTGGGGGAAACGGGGACGCCTGCTCCGGGGGACATTCGTGACTCCGAGTCTCACCCTGCGTGAGGCCTGGAGCCTCCTTTGCCTCAGCTGGTCTCTGGCTGCCCCAAGGAGCTTTAGGGGCTGGCATATGGTTTGAAGCCCAGAGGAAGAGTACCCTGTGGTCCAGGGTGCTGGGAGGGCCTCCCTCCTGTGCCTCTAAACACACCTGCGTGGTCGGAGGGTGCCCACGCAGGGGAGCCTGCAGGAGGCTGCACTGAGGCGTGGGGCTTTGGGGGGCAGCGCTTTACCTGTCTCTGAGGGTCAGCTGAGACTGGACGTGGCCTTAGCTGGCCAGCGCCGTCCAAACCCCAGGGCTTGGGCTTAGAGGACTAACCGCAGCTGTCTGAATGATGGGTGTGGTGCTGGGAGTCTTGAGCTCCTGGCAGTCCCGACCCCAGGCCCAGCAGCCGCCTGACCCAGAAGGGGAACTGGATGAGGGTGGGCAGCCATGGGCCTAGAAGGAGTGAGCTGGCAGGGGAGCTGAGGACATCCGGCCTGGGACTAAGACTGCTACCGAGATGGACTCCTAGCCCCTAGGGCGGTCTTGTGGGAGGAGAAGGAGCACCCCTGGCATGACTGGGCCCCAGGGAGGAGAACCTCAGGCGTCAGTGACCCTTGCCCAGGACAGGCACCCCGGGCCTCAGGTCAAATCGGGAAGGCAGCTGTGGTCATCTCTTAGGTCCGTTGACCTGCTCCTGGTCACGCCTACCTACGATTCATCTTGGCTGTTCAGCTGCATCTTAACAATCTCCTGGTCTTCCTGACCTGGTTGAGGAAGATACGCTGGTGTCCTAATGGTAATGAAAATCATATTAACAATTCTGAAATAATAAATATGTAATAATGGTGATAATGACAACTCCCTTTTATTTACATGAACTTTAGTCATTTGCAGAATTCTTTCTCATGAATTCTCATTTAATACTCATAAAACCTTAAGTTGGTATTCTTTTCTGTTTTTATAAATGTAGAAACTGAGACTCAGAGAGGTTGAGTGATTTGCTCAAGGTCAAACAGCATGAAAATGGCAGAGCTGGTTCTTCCTCGTTGGCATGTTTGTGCCTCTCCTTGAAGTGTGTGTGTGTGTGTGTGTGTGAGACCATTGCAGCTCACTGCTCCAGTCCGCTCTGGATCCTCTGAGGCCCCAGCTTCCCTGGACACATCCTGGTTGAGGTGGCACTGAGAATATGGCTGCCAGATAAGGGCACTGAAGTCCTTGTTGCCTGACCTGGAGACTCACTTGGGCTGGACCCTGCTAAAGGACTGTCTCTAGCCACAAAGTACGAAGATTTGGGCTGTCCGGGAAATGTGAGGGGATGGGTGTCCGCCCGTGCATTGGCTTTAGGGCCAGATCCAGACCGCAGCCCGGTTCAACGATTACCTGTCACCTGACTGAGGGTAAATGTCTCCCCCTTGTTCAGTCTGTTTTCTCACCTGTAAAATGGAGACTCATCTCTGGGAGGGAGTTGCAAGGAGTCCCTGAGGTAACAAATATGACAGTATTTGCTGTATAGAAGACCTGCATGCAGGAAGGTGATGTCATCATTATAAAATTAGACCTTATGACCATCTCGTGGAAAGTATAAACTTTGAGGTGGCTCTGCCCACCTGGGGAAGACAGGCTCTGAGCTGCTAGGTCGGTACCTTTAGTCACTGGGGTGGAGGATGGTGTGAGGTTCCTGAGAGGGTAGGGAGGGGAGGGGAGGTCAAAGCAGCTGATGGAGGTGTGAGTCTGGTGGAAAACTAATTTCATCCAAAGAGATAGTCTTTGAATTTTGTCTTAACCTCAGTTGGGACAGCAAAGGGCACAGTGTTAAAGAAGGCTGGTCTGATAGATGAAGGCACACAGGCTGGAGACAGGGGAACTGAAATCCATTCCTAGATGTGTCCAGTATCAGAAAACCTCTGTAAATAGCCATTAAATTAAAGTGTGTGTGCTTGCTTTACAAGAGTCTTTCTTTCGAGATGAATTTAAAATGTGGCTCAAGTTAGAAAAACATTTGACTGATGACTTTCTCAGAACACATATAGTGGGTTAAGTTAGATCTGTCTACCTATTGACCCATCTATCCATCCATCCAGCAAGCTACCTAGACAGCTACAAATATTCCTATATTCCTATAAAAATATGTGGATAGATAGATGTGTAAAAACAGAATCTTTGCCTGTAAATAGCTGGGTCAGTGGCCTGAGTAATCTTATTCACATGGCAAATGTAATCTTAATACATTTTAAAATTTAGTTATTTAGGCATCAGTTGATTCCAGAAAGAATTTGAGGGAGGTAAATGCAGAAGCAGTGATCCGGTGCTCATAGCGTGGGATCCTTAGAAGGTGAATCTGGCAGCCACGACGGTGGAGAGGGAGAGATGTGAGGATAGAGGAGATTGTCCCATCTGTCCCAGAGGCTGGGGGGCACCAGCGGGACCCCAGACTGGACACGCACCTAGAGTTTCAGGCCTCGCCACAGTGGGGAGCAGGGAGTCAGAAATCCCTCGTGGCTTATGCAGTCTGTGGCTCAGGCCTGGGTGTGTGCAGGTGGGTGCTTGGACGAGAGTCTGTCGATCTGGGAATTTACCGCTGCATAATGACAGCTCCCGGTGAGGACCAATAGAAGGTTCCAAGGCCACCGTGGCACCAACAGGGGGACAGTGGGTGGCCTGGCGAGGGTGAGGACCTCGGGGGTGGGGCTCTCAGCCTTTCTTGAGGCTCAGGCCTCCCTTTCTGGCCTGCTTTTGGGGGTGGAGGTCAAGGACTCAGACGGAGAAATCTCTGTGGGCGTTGGGAGTGGGCGTCTGTAGGTCCATGGTTCCCGAGTCTTTCAGAGGAGGTCCCACCAGCCATTGCCAGAGCCAAGTCCAGAGCGGAGCCGGCAGCTGAGGAGTGAATGGGGTCCGCAGCCCAGAGGGGGCTGGAGAGACAGATGGGGGTTCCTGAAGCTGGGTGGTGAAGACGGCCCAGGGAGAGGGCGCACTCTGTAGAGGGTCGAGGGTGGACCATGAGGAAACCGCAACATTTAAGGGGCAGGTGCTGGAGAGGCTGCAAAAGAGGCTGGGAAGGAGCAGCTGGAGGGGAGGGAGGTGAAGGAGGATGCAACGCCCTGCAAACCCAGGAGGAGGAATTTCCAGAACGGGGGCAGTAAGCATCCCACAGACTGTGGATTGAATTTCCTCTGATCGCTTTGCAGGGGTGCTGGGGACCAGCTAGCATGCTTCTCATTCCTGGGCTCTGCAGGACCTGCCCAGAGAGACACAAGGAAGTATTTTCTTGGCTTGAAGCAGCAGCGGCAGGGGCGTTCCCCTCTCTTCTGTCCTAAGTGCCTGTGAGCAGCCTGTCCGCCCCCCGGAGTCAGGACAGACAGGGCAAGCAAGACGCATTTGTCCTGCACACGTGCATTACCAGTAGGGAGCCCGGACTGGCTTTCTAGGCATTTCTGGGGGATGCTCAAGGTCAGGAGGAGGGTAGGAGAGGGGCCATCCTCAGGGCCCAGAGGCAGGCAAAGCCAGGCTGGGGGTGAGGACCTCACCCACCTGGAGGCAGGTAATTCCAGAGCAGGAGGAGCTGGGGGAGGGAGCTGTCAGGATGCAGCCTGTCCCGGCCACCGCTGCTGACAGCTGTTTTAGCACCATGCTGGCTGCAGGCTGACGGGCCCAGGAACCCAGAGCCAGCTGTGCCCTGGGCCCGGCCTCTTCCCTGGCTGAGGCTGGTGGTTTCCACGCGGGTGATCCCTGTCTTTATCTGGGACTGGGACCTCCTCCTCACCCTGGCTCTCAGGAGCTTTGAAGTCCAGGGCAGCCTACCAAGGCCTGGTTCTGGGTGGTTGCCTTGTGGCCCTGGCGCTGCCCTAGCCAACCCCTGAGGCTGTGTGTGCGTGTGTGTGCATGTGGCGGGGACAGAGGTAGACCCAGCCTGGCTCTGGGGTGGGGAGGTGGCTCCCCTGCAGAAGCAGGACGGGGTCAGGTCCCCAGGTCACCCCACGAGGCCCCGTGCCTGGCTAGCATCCAGCTCTTCTCCGTGTCTCTGGCATGGACTGTTATGAATGTGCCGCGTGTGTCCCAGCCACTGACAGGTGGCAGTGCATGCCCAAGGGGGACCCGGGTGGCACGAATGTCCTCTGGGCCCTAGAAAAGCCCACGGTTTGCCTTTCCCTGCCAATGACAAAGGGCATGCATAAACATTTCTTAGCACACATTGGCGACATTTGGGGAAAATGTCCCTTTGTAGAGCAATTCTATAGCTATTTCTCAATTGATCTTCATTGATCATCCCCATTTTACAGATGAGGGAACTGAGACACAGAGAGGTTAAGTACCCTGCCCTGGGACACACAGCCAGGAAGAGTTTGAGCTGGGAGTGAACCTGAGCGGCTGGGAGCCGTCCTGCCCGCCCAAGAGAGATTCAACCCCGTCGCAGCCACACGGCCGCTCAGCTCTGCAGCCAGCGTACAAGGTCCGATCTTGTCCCCGCTTGGTGCCCTGAGCTCAGGAGCAATTTTCAGGAGTAGTTGAACTCTGTCTTCAGACTCCAGAGCTCAGGCTCTGCTCTGAGCTGCCCGGTTGGCCTCAGTGCTGAGCTAAAGGGCCGGCAGAGCCATTCCTGGGCCGAGGGTGCCCCTGGACAGGGACCAGGCGTGGGCACCGCCCGTGGAGCCAGATCACTCGGGTTCAAATCCACGCTCTACCACTTCCAGTTGCATGATCTTGGGCAAGTCACTTAACTGGTCTGTGCCTCAGTTTCCCCATCTGTGAAGTGTAAATGTAGTAGCTTCGGGTTTTGGAGAGAAATACACCACCTGTGAAGCCGGGGACCGGTGCCTGGTGTAGGTAAGAGCTCGCTCAGTCTTAGCTGTGATCCCACCTTGAGCCTTGGCACACCCACGCTTCTGTGGTTGGAAGAGCTCTGGCCCTGCCCTCAGCCAGGCGGGTCCTGGCTCCCCATCTTTCCAGGGAGGTCTTCCCCGAGAGAGGCTGTTCTGCTATTTTCTTCCTTAGCACATCCTCTCTGTTTCCTTCGGGACACTTACCACAGCTGTAAGTATCTCATTTGGTGGTCTGTTTGATTTGTGTCTGTCTCTAAGCTCCAGAGGGTAGGGGTCTCATTGGTGTTTTTCACAGCTGAGTCCCCGGTGTTGGGACAAAATCAACCTTTGTGGAGTGAGTGAGCCTGGCAAGAGCCCAGAGAGGCCCTGCCCCGGGCCCAGGTCTGCAAGCTGCCTGGATGTCCTGGAAAAATGCTGCCATTAGGATTGTCCTTTTCTCCCAGAAAAGCCCATCTCATTCCTTTGGCTCCCAGCAGCGAGCATTTTGACCCCAGGACTCATCTTCCCCTGAATGTCCCAGGGGCTGCTGTGCTCTGGACTCAGAGCCGGGAGGGGCCCCGGGGCCTTGTGGATTTTCCGAGAAGATTGCTGCTCCATGAGGCCCAGCCCCTACAGACCCAAGTCCACACTCGGGGCCTCTGCTTGTTCTACACAATCTGGGGAGGGGTCCTGGAGGACAGAGTTTTCCCAGGCACTTTGATCTCCCCTGTCTGGAGCCTCCATTCTGGCAGATTCTGGCCTCGCAGGGCATGAGTGTTAGCGAAGGGGGGGTTCCCGAGGCTGTTAAGATGAGCACCGTTTTCTCCAACATTTTTCTGGTGCTGAGGCAAGGTGCTGAGGAGTGAGGAACCAACCTTTACTGTAGGCCTGCTGAGCCTGGCCCAGGACAGGGTGTGGCCAAGCCATGTCTCTAAGCTTCTGGAGGCTGGGCTGAGCTTGCTGGAAGGGTGGGTGCTATCCTCCCATTTTGAGAGGATGCTGAGGCTCAGAGAGGGTAAGTAACTTGGCCATGGTCACAGAGGGAGATGAGGAGGCAAAACTGTAACACAGGCCTGACACCAAGAGCCACCCTCCTTGTGCTCCCTGACCCCCAGGGCACCTGGAAACTCAGACAGAGAACCTGCTTCCTCGGGCCTTGAGGGCCATGGAGTAGGTGGTGTTGGCATTATAAAGTACACAGCACTCACTCTCAGGCCGCTGCTTCTGCCGGAAGCCTGCTGGTGGGTGAGAGTATTTGGGGTTTATGCAAAGGAGTTGGCTCCAAAGGCCTCCTTGGGGGCAAAGGCCAGGTGTTGTTGGCTGTCTTGTTTGAGAGGAAGTGATCCCTGTGAGCAGAGGTCCGTGAGTTGGGAAACACATGTCCTGCCCAGTGGGACGGTGGAGGAAGGCAGAGGGATTGGAGGCTTTCTAGGTCACTGTGCTCCTGGACCTGGCTGTGCTTATTACTAAGCTGTTGATGAGGAACTCCTTCCAGAGTTGACTCTAAAAATAAATCTATAAAAATTTCTGGGCACTGTTTAGAGTTGAAGCCCCAAGGGAGTCACATAAAGCTTTCATGCTGACAGCAAGCAGGGCATCTGCAGCTGCTAAAGCACACGCCGGCCTCACGGGTCTGGAGATGTTTAAGTGGGCGGCGGGGATTCTGGAGAGTCACTGGGCGTGCATGGCTTTGCTGAAAATATTGTCTCAGCTGCCATTACCTGGAGCCAGAAAACTCTCGAGAGGCACCAGTGGTAAGGTTGTGACTTAGTAATGCTGTGATGTGGTGACACTGTGACTCTGGAGGTTGTGACCCCCTGAGTCAGACCCGCAAGTTCTGGCAGGCCTGTGGGCTCGAGCCAGAAGGAAATCCTGGCTCCTGGCCAGTCTCACTTTTTGTCTTGTTCCCCATCAGTTGCCAACTTGCCCAAGGACAGCTCACCTCGGTGGGCACCTGGCACTCCTTGTCCTCAGGGCCACCCTCCTTAATGCCTTGGACCACCAGGGTCCTGGTGGGGGCAGTGTTTGGTCCTGCCTTGGCTTCTTCCTCCTAATTTTTCCAGGTGACCATGTAGGAAGCAAACTGTTCTCCTGCTGATGGCCACCTCTCACTGGCGTCATGGATGTGTTGCCTCTATGAAATCCCTGTGCCTTTGCTCTCTGACTTACCTGTTGGGGTGAGGCTGGCTGGGGGGTGCGGTGGAGGAAGGAGGGTGTAGGGGAGGAGATTGTGCAGCCCCTTGGTGCTGACCCCAGCGCCCTGGGCAAGGCACCTCCAGCGCTCCCACAGGTGCGGCCTCTGCTCCGAGCACCTGACTTCTGAGTCGAGGCTTTGAAGCTGGTGAGCATTTTGGCATCTACGTTGCCTCTGGTACAGGGCGAGCTTCCTCACCTTCCTTGGGCCACATCCTGTGGGGTCTCTGACTACCTCAAGGGATGCCACAGAGGCTGCCTCAGTTTCCCCATCCACCTGTTGGACTTTACAGTGGTGCCCACCCTCAGTGCCCTTGGGAGGTGAAATGTGATAAAGAACACTCAGTGCGGGGGAAGCTCTGATCCCGGCAGCCACCGGGCTTCGTGTCCTCACCCCAAGCTCAGACTGATGCCCTTTAATCATGTGTCTGTGATCTGAGATCAGCTTGAAGCCATGGAGGCCCAGATCGGGACGGGTATGGGCATCCCCCATGGCTTGGTGAGCACTGTCTCTGGGCACATCTGCCACACAGAGCGTGGGGTATTCCTGCGTCATTCCAGCTGGATTCGAAGACTCTTAATGACCATCAAGTACTATTTAGCTACATTAATTCAGCGGTCGGTGCAGGGGTTGGTGAGCCCTGTACAACATGCATGTTTCTAACCTTAGTGGTGACCAGGGCTAGCATTTAACAGGCATTGATCATTTTGGCAGTGCTGTGAGGGGTGTCGGGTTAGTACTGTCCTAAGTTCTCAGGTGAGGACATGGAGCTTCAGAGACCGCATGGCTTGCTGAGGTCTCCTAGCACGTGCTCCCTGCAGCCTTTCCAGGCTGCCTCCTCCGGAGGGCTTGTCACCTGGGGCGTGGAGTTTGGAGACCCGGACAGCCCCTCCCCTGGACTTGGCTCTGTCTCAAAGCCTGCAGGGGGCAGGTGTGGGCTTTCCTTCCTGTTGCTCTGAATCTATTCACTGTGGGCCACTTGGCCACAATGGCCTCAGTGGGGGACTGGACCATCCGCACTGGGGAAGGTGGTAGGGGTCAGGGGGTCATTCTGGGGTGGCCTCAGACCACACCCAGTACGGCCATGATGGGACCTTCATAGACACCCTCATGAGAGTTTTGGGCATCCTGGCGGCCCTGACGGCATCACTGCTCTGGGCTGGCTGCTGTGGCCTCAGCCTCCACCAGGTGTGACCCGAGGAGTGGGAGGCTTAGGAGGCTTAGGAGAGCAGCTGTGGCCTGCAGCCTGCGTCTCCCTGGAAGCCTGGCAGCCTTGGGAGGGCATTTACACTAGCGAACCTAGAGAAACAGAAATGTTTTGAAAGTAAACAACTTGATGCGGAAAGCACACTTGGTCAAGACGTGGGAAAGTGGCAGGTCACAGCGTAAAAATGTCTTGTTTTTGTAAGCTGTACAAGGACAAGGCAAGATGTAAACACAGCTCTGCAGACCCACCTTTGACCCTGAACTCCTATGAAAATTATCCAGCCTGCGGTCACAGGGGAACAAAGGTTCCTGATGGGAAAATGGGAAATGACATGGGCAGAGCATGTGTGTTTCATGTGGTCCCCAGGCCCTGGGATTGGGACAGCTTCAGAGGCCAAGGTCAGGTCTCAACCTAGCCACCATAGGACAAGTTACAGCCCGTCTCTGAGGCTCAGTTTCCTGATCTGAAGAATGGGGTGATAATTGTACCTTATAGGGTTGGCCCAAGGCTAGAGGTGAAGTTGCATGTGAAGTGTGTACACAGTGCTGGCCCCGAGGGCCCCTGAACGTTGCTGTCACTGTCATTGTTTACACCAGTCATGAGATCATTGCCATTTGGCATCCAGAGGTGATGTGTGAGGCAGGGGGACCCTGGGCCCATCATTCCACTGAGAAGCCACCCCAAGCCTTGTGCCGGCAAGTCTTGGTGCATGCCAGGGTATCCAGAACACAGGATGGCATCCGATGGAGGACCAGAGGGTCTTGGAGGCAGGAAAGGGTCCTTCTGTCTCTCTTGTTGCCCACAGCAGCCTGCCCAGTACCGGAGTAAGTGCTCAAGAACTGAGTGCTGGAGAAGGACTTCCCTGGTGGTCCAGTGGTTAAGACTCCGCATTTCCACTGCAGGGGGCGCAGGTTTGACCCCTGGTCGGGGAACTAAGATCCCTCATGCCACGTGGCCAAAAAATAAAAAAATAAAAAAATCTGTGTGCCGGAGAAATGAACAAATGCAGTGACAGACGCCCAGCAAACCCACGTGTGTCAATCGAGCCTTTTCACTGCCCTGGGATGTCATCGCCTCTCGTCTTCAGCCTGCTCCCATGACTCCAGCAGGCTTGCTCAGTAGGGAAGCTGTTGGCACACAGCTTTGCCAGCTCCCCACTTTCTGCACACCTCACATGCTATGAGACTCGGGGGGGCACTGAACCCCTTTAACAAAGAAGGGGTGTGTGGGCCTGTCTGAGTTAAAATAAGGAGGTTGTCTGCACAAGCCAGCCCAGCTGGGTGGAAGAGCTCAACTATCCCCAACGGTTGGAGCTGCTTGGTGTGGAGAAGGAGAGGCACAATGGCTCCTGGACGGGGGTGACACAGTCACAGTGACTGCTTTGGACTGCACTGTGTTCCCCCCAAATTCATATGTTGCATCCCTAACCCCCAGTGTGATGGTATTTGGAGATATCTTTGGATATCTTGCAGGGCATGAGGGTGGAGCCCTCAGGAATGGGATTAGTGCCCTTGTAAGAAAAGACACAAGAGAGATGACCTCTCTCTCTGTCATGTGAGGACACAGTGTGAAGGTGGCCATGTGCAAGCCAGGAAGAGGGCTCTCACCAGACACTGACCACACTGGAACCTTGATCCTGGACTTCCAGCCTCCAGTACTGTAAGGGATACATTTCTGTTGTTTAAGCCACCTAGTCTCTGGTATTTTGTTCAGCAGCCTGAGCTGACTAAGATAGTGACCCTCTAGGAGAGAATGGGAATGGCTTCTGCTCTGGTGCTGGGGGCTGGTAGAGTTGCTTTGACTGTGGGATCTGAGGCATCGTCTTCCTCACCTCTCAGAGGGACAGAGGGCAGTGCCCTCCAACACACGCTGGCCTGGCCTTCCTGCCAGGTGTCCGACTAGTCTGTAAGGGGCTCTTGGTGATTGTGTCCACAGCAGGAAGTCCTTAGTCAGGGCCAGGCAGGGCAGAGATCTTGGTGAGGGGCGCCCTGGGCCATGGCAGAGGAGTACCATGATGGTTGTGACAACTAGGACAAAGGCTCCAGGAAGTCTGAGATGCTGGATGGGGGGCAGCATCAGGAAGGAAAGTGTGGCCTGGGAGGGGGGGGTCCAGCGGGGGGGGGTGAGTACATGGATAGGGCCAATTGCGTAAGACCCCTAGACACATGGTGGGAAGTATGGATCTGGGAGAAAGCTGCCTTCCTGTCAGTTAAACAGGGAGTTTAGACTTGGAGAAATAACAAAGAATATGCAAATAATTTGTTTTTTAAATTATTATTTTACTATGAGATATTTAGATATGAAAAAGAGCTGGGGAGAGGAATATGGGAATAGGATAAGTTAAAATATGACAATGTACACTGTCATTACCAACATTCATCTATTTTTGGAATAAATGCTCCCTAGATTGCTGGTAGCCTTTGGTTGATTTCCAGAGTTCTAAACAGTTTGATTCTGACAATTTCTGCCAGGGTCCTCATTGCCTTTGTGGAGGAGGGGCTTTCAGACATCCTTATTCTCTCGTTTTCACTGATGTTACCCTCTCATTTTTGTTTCTGTATGAAGAATTTCCTTTAACATTTCTTGTAGTGCAGATCTGCTGATAATGCATAATGAATTACCTCAGGTTTTGCATGTCTGAAATTTGCATGTGTTTATTTTGCCTTCATTTTTTTTAGAAAGATTTTTGATGTGGACCATTTTTAAGATCTTTATTAAATTTGTTACAATATTGCTTCTGTTTTTATGTTTTTGGTTTCGTGGCCGCGAGGCATGTGGGATCTTAGCTCCCTGACCAGGGATCAAACCCACACCCCCTGCACTGGAAGGTGAAGTCTTAACCACTGGACTGCCAGGGAAGTCCCTGCCTTCATTTTTGAAAGATATTTCACTGAACATAGAATTCTAGGTTGACAACGCCCCCCCCCCGCCCGACCCCAGTATTTAAATATATAATTCCATTGTCTGCTGTCATTTTAATTTTTGTTCCTCTGTACATTATGTGATTATGTGTCTTTTTCTCTGACGGCTTTTAAGACTTTACTCACCTCTTCTCAACAATTTGATTATGTTTTGCCTTGCTGTGGTTTTCTTTATATTTATCCTGTTTATTGAGCTTGGATCTGTGAGTTTATTTTTCATCAAATTTGGAAAAATTTCAGCCATTATTTCTTGAAATATTTTTTCTTCCCTCTGTCTGGGGCTCCAATTACATACATGTTGGACCACTCGATGTTATTTCACAATGTTTTATCTCTCTGTGCTTCGCTTTAGATAATTTCTGTTGTTATGTCTTTAAGGTTACTGGCCATTTTTTCTGCAGTGTTTAATCTGTGTTACTCTCATTCAGTTTATTTTTTGTCTCTGGAAGTTTGTTTCTTTTTTGTATCTTCCATTTTTCTTTTTATCATGTTCTTATTTTCCTTTTGAGTATTTGGAGTATATTTATAATAGTTTTTTAGAATCTTATTTAAAAATTAGTACACAATAAAACAAACTTTTGATATATTTATATGAACTTAACACACATATAGATTTGTGTAACCCTCACTGCAATCAGAATACAAAACAGTTCTATCACCCCCAAAATACTTCTTCATGCTACCCCTTTGTAATGATTCCCCACTGCTACCTTAAGCCCCCGGAGACCACTTATCTGTACTCTGTCACTAATTTTGTAACAAAGTCTTTGTTAGAATTTTGTCTTTTTGAGAATGTTATATAAGTAGAATCATAGAGAATGTAACCTTTTAATATTGACTTCTTTCACAGTGTAATACCTTATAATTCGTCAAATTATTGCATGTATCAGTAATTTTTTTTTTTAAATATCATTGAGTACTGTTCCATATATGGATGCACTAGAGTTTATCTGTTCAACCTGTGGAAGAACATTTGGGTTGTTTTCCAGTTTTTGGCTGTTACAAATAAAGACGCTATGAACATTCATGTACAGGTTTTTGTGTGAACGTATGTTTCCATTTTTCTAGGGTATATATATCTAAGAGTGAGATTGCTGGGATGGATAATGTATGTTTAACTTTAAACAAAACTGTTTTCAAAGTGTCTGTACCATTTTGTATTCCTATCAGAAACATATGAGACTTCTGGTTGCTGTACTCTCACTGGCATTTGGTATTGTCAGTATTTTTTTTTTTGCCATTTTGATAGGTGTGTAGTAGTATCTCATCATGGTTTTAATTTGCATTTCCCTAACAGCTAATGATGCTAAACACCTTTTCATCTGAATATTTGCCTTCTGTATATCTTCTTTGGTGAAGTGACTGGTCGAGGTTTTGCCCATTTTTTATTTTGTTTTTCTTACTGTTGGATTCTGAGTTTTTGATACATTTTGGATAGAAGTTCTTTATTGGATATGAGATTTGCATATTACTCCTAGTCTGCAGCTTGTCTTTTCATTCTTTTACCTGTGTGTGTTAAAGAGCAGAAGTTCTTAATTTTGATGAAGTCCAAGTTGTCATTATTTTCTTTTATGTATTTTGCATTTTGTGTCATGTCTAAAAACTCCTTACCTAATTCAGGTGATGAAGATTTTCTTCCATGTTTTCTTTAAAAAGTTTTGTGTTTTACATTTAGATCTATACTCCATTTTGTTTTGTTTTGTTTTTAATAAGGAGTATGTTTAGATCAGCTTTAAAAAAATTATTTTTTGCCTATGATGTCCAGTTGTTCCAACACCATTTGCTGAAAGGACTATACTTTATCCATTGAATTGCCTTTGCACTATGTCAAAAGTCTATTGGCCATACTCGTGAGAGTCTATTTCTAGATGCTCTATTCTGTTCCATTGATATATGTGTCTATCCCTTCACCAATATCATGCTGTCTTGATTAAGTCGCTTTTGAGAAAATCTAAAAATCGGGTAGTGTGACTCCTCCGATTTTATTTTCTTTTTCAAAATTTTGGCTTTGCTAGTTTCTTGGCCTATCTATTAAAAATTTAGAATCAGTTTGTCTATAACTACCAAATCATGCTGGGATTTTGATTGGAATTGTGTTAAATCTGTAGATCTATGTAGGGAGAATTGACATCTTTGTGAGTTTTCCAATTCACGACCATGCTGTCTCTTGATTTATTTAGGGCTTCTTTGGCTTCTTACATCAGCTTTTATAGTTTCTAGCACACAGATTCTATCCATGCTCTGTTATATTTATGTGGCTGTGTGTGCTGAATAATCTAATAAGAAATCTTCTGTAGGTATGATCCTTCCTTCCAAACAATCCAGGGCATAGCAGAGGGATCCCACACTCACTCGGGTTCTGTGTGCCCGACTGTGAGCCTGGAACTGGAAGGCACTGGGAACACCAGACGAGTGGGACTTGGTCCCTGTCCTTGAGGAGCTCAGATATTCAACCCTTGTGTCAGATCCTTATTTTATGAGTCAGCAGAGTGATTAGTTTTATGGAACATTGCTGTGGGTTGGCAGGACTCCCCTCTCTCTGCTCCTGAGGGAATATCTAAACCATGGGAGGAACGTGGCACTCCTTCTGTCACATCTTATCAATACGTTTAATTAACCACAGGCAACATTTGCCAGCATGAATTCCAGACTGGGAGCACGAAGTGAAGTGTTCTGGCAAATTCTTGGCCACACGAGACTCTAACAGCTTGCTCTGGATGGCCCCAAATGGGAAGAGTCTGTCCCCTTGGGCTTTCCAACTGGTGAGGCGCTCCTGCCCACCGTTCCTCGCATAGGCTCACTGGTTTGCAGGAGGAAATGCTGTTGCAACTCATCCTTCTAGGGTTGTCGCTGTGCCCTTCCGGGGGGCCTGGGCATCTGACACTGCAGCGCGGTCCTGCTCAAGGGTTTCCAGCCTGAATCCTGGGCAGAAGCAGCGTCCTGCGTTCCTGTGCCTGACCGTGAGTGAGCGACAGTTTCCTCTTTGGCAAGGCTCTGCCTGTGTTCCTCCTAGCTGCTCAGCCTGGCTCGACGTATAAGGAGAGAGGAAAACAGTGCCCATGGTAACCCCTGAAGGTTGGCTACTGTTTCATCTCAAATTGAACCATTTCCAATAGTCTTTCAGCAGACTTGACTTAGTAGTTTTGGAATCTGTGGATTCCATCTGGGCAAAGTCAGAGAGCCCACAAGGGGCCCTGGGCTCTATGGAGTCAGCCTTGCTGGCAGGCCTGGGCAGTTGTTGGGTGTGGCGACTGTGGAAAAGTGATGATCTGTATCCATGAGTGGCAACGAGCCCTCCGTGGTGGAGAGGAGGGGTCGGTGGTGAGAGGACTCATGATGGGGGGTCGGGGAGAGGGCCTCAACTGCTCTCTGAGAGGGGAGTCCAGCCGTGAGTGATGGGAAGGGAAGGACTGTGCCTGGTCCAGCTGAGGCCTTGCAGGCTGCAGACCCGCTCCCCACCAGGGCATGATCCCTGTATCATCTAAGCCTCATCTGCAATCAGAGACCTGGTGCCTGCCGGGGCTTCTGTTTGGGATCCAAACCAGTGTGAGAATGAGTCCAGAGCTGGGAGTCCACACAAAGAGTGAAGGCTGACCCCATTGAAGGCTGATTCAGGCAGAATCAGTTAAGACTTTTCATTTCAAGAACCAAAACAGCCAGCTCAAACTGGTTTAAATGATGAGTGAGTGAGTGAATGAAGGAATAAATGAATGAGGCCCGGGGGGCAGCAGGGCCGGCCTGCCCGGGCACCAGGCACACAGCCAACTCCTGTCGGAGGAGAGGCTGGGCCTGAGCAAGGGCCAGCTTCAGCGGGGCTAGTGGTCGTGGAAGGCTCCAGTTCTGTGGGGCACTGGTCTGGAAGGTCTGGAAGCCCAGGAGTCAGGCTGAGGCCAGGCCCCACCCACTACCAGGGCAGCTGGGACCGGAGAGAAGCTTGTGCCGCTTAGGTGTTCAGGGCTCACCTCTGGAGCAACATGATCTGGGGTTTTGGGCGACACTGGTTCTTGGGAAGGATTGATGAGCCCAACATTCATTCATTCACTTTATTCTTTTTATCTTTTCTCCCAGGCAGCAGATATTCATGAAGGTGGCAAGTTAGGGGCTGTGACAGGCTGACCACATCCCTGACTGGCCCTGTGGAGTTCGTAGCCTGGAGAGGGAAACAGAAAGACCAACAAGCTCTTCCCTCCCAGAGTGACAGGGGCAGCATGGGGGGCGTGAAATGCAAGGAGCTGAGAGAGAGAAGGGAGGGGCATCTGTCCCTGTCTGGCGGTGGTCAGAGAGGGCTGCCTGGAAGAAGTGGTACCCAGGCTGAGACCTGAAAGGCCTATGGCAAAGAGCAATGTGAAGTAGGAGGGGAGGGGTGTCCGAGGTAGCGGGAGCAGCTTCTGCCAGGCCTAGAGGCAGGAGAGAGTAGGCGAGGATCTCGGAGAGCAGCGAGGAGCCCAGTGTCTTGCTGTGCTTTGGATCCTGGCCCTCGTCCCCAGCCCAGGTGATGGAATTTTGTCCCTCCTCTCTCCATGGTCCTGGCTGCTGACAGTCTCTCTCCTGGTGCCCATGGCCTCGGGCCTGGGGGAGGCTCTGCTGTGGGGCTTGGGGCATCAGAAGCACGGAACCAAGGGGGCCCTGACTCTGGGACTGAAATCCCTGGTGTGTCCTGGGGGCCACCTTGGCCCGGGCATCAGCAGCCTCTGGACAGGGCCCGGTCTTGCAGAGCCTGGAAAAAACACGGCACGTTTAGAAGGATGAAGGCAGCTGGAAGGATGAAGGCAGGTTTCTGGGATTTACATTTGAGAACCCAGAGATGACAGCTGTCCTGCCTTAATTCCAGGACGGCAGAGGGAGAGGGGAGATTCCAGCCGGGCACGCACGTGGGTGCCGGCTGGGGCAGGGGCCTCTCAGTGGCTGGCCCCGCCTGCCAGCGACGTGGGTGCAGAAGAAGAGCAACGGGGTTTATTTCCCTCCTGACACTCGCTGGGGCGCCAGTGATTCCACCTGCCCCCCACTCGGCTGAGCACCTCGGTGCAGATGAAAGAGGGCGATGCATCAAACAGTCACAAGCTGCACGGCCCGGAAGGGGGTGCGAGGGTGGCAGGCGTCCTGCCCGCGGCTCCTGCCAGCCTCGCAGCCTCGCTGGCTGAGGATCAAACGGCGCAGACGTGGCCCGGGAAGCAGAGTGGTGGGCAGGTGCCTTCTCGATGCGCGCGGCCCCCCAAACCTGAAAGCGAGCTCCGGGAGTAACAGAAACTGACCACAAATGAACATTTCTCCGTGATGAGCGGCCTTGTGCCAGGGAGGTAAGAATGTTCTCATGAACGCAGGTCCTTTTCCAAGCAGGAAGGAGTGGTTTTTACATTTTTGCCCTCTTCCACATCTCCCTGAAGCTTAAGGCCTGCCGCGTGCCAGGCAGGGGGAAGAGATGTCAATGTCTGTTTGACCATCCACAGCATTTAGGGAGCTGCCAGCAGGAAGGACGGGGACTTGGTGATGCTGGGCTTCACGCTGGGTCAGCTCAGAGGGTCCTGTTCCCGTCAGCCGTGCAGCCCGTGCATCTCCCCAGGGCACCTCCGTGGCCAGGCGTGTGGCTGGCCTTTGGCGACGCGAGCTCAGATTTGCTTTCCTTTGCTACGGCGCTTCTGAATGCTCCTCCGTGAGCCCGTCTGCTGCACCAGCCCGAAGAGGGAGGATTTGACAGGGGAGGTGACAGGGCTGCGTCTGCAGGTTGGGCGCTGGGCGACTGTACACGTGGAGGGGCCACTGGCAATAAGTCTTGGATGGAGTCAGCAGTGGACGCGCTTGGCATGCAGGGCTGGGTGAAAGGAGTCTGGGCAAGGAGACAAGGAGCAGATCTCAGCCCAGGCTCTGCAGTATTTATATTGAGAACTGTTAGGCGGAGCTCCTTTAAAAGGATGTGGAGGGAGTTGGCGTCATCTGGCAGATACCACAGGGCTTTACCCGCGAGAGGTCAGGGGAGGGAGGTCATGAGGTGTGAGCGGGGCACCGGCTCTCTGATCTTCTTTAGGCCGGAGCTGGGAGGTCACAGGGCATCTCAGGGACGCCCTGGGGAGCTGGATGCAGTCTTGGTGTGAGTGCAGATCTGGCCCCGCCGCTTATTAACTGGGCAAGTGGCCCAGGTGACTTGAGACTGGGTTTCCCCATTGCAGGATTGTGTAAGGTAAACAGTAACAGTGCTTCCTGTGTGCCGGGCCCTTTGCACATCCCATCTCATCTCCTGCGATCATCGAGTTCATCAGCTCCCCGAGCCCAGAGACCAGGAATCTGGACCGAGTCTGTCTGGCTCTTTCCCCGGCACCGTGTGGCTCTCGTGTGTGACCACACCCAGCTCTGCACTTTACCGGCAGTAGGTGCCCAGAGATGTTAGCAGGAACCGTCGCCCTCCTTCCCTCCCCAAAGCCTCTCTTTCCTCCACCCTCTGTGTACGCTCAGTTCAGCACACACCTGTCTCGGCCTCACCTGTGTGCAAGGCTGGGCTCCCTTCCCGCAGGGCAGCCCCATTATGGGAAGCTGCTCCCCACCCCCTGGCTGCAGCCCCCCAGGGTGTGGCCACGTAGTGAGCTCGTGCGAACAGAATGTGAGTGGAAGTGACACACGTCAGTAGCTGACGGGGTTAACAAATGGGTGTGCTGGGGGCGGGGAAGGGAGTCTTTTGATGGGTGCTGTTAGCTCTGCAAGATGAAGAAGTTCTAGAGAACTACGGTGCAACAATGTGCATACAGTTACCCGCCCCGGACTGTGCACTTGAAAATGGTTAAGAGGGTACATTTGATTCTGTGTATTTTCACCACAATAGGAACAAACCCCTCAAACCGCATGTGCTATCTCTAGAGAGAGGACTCTGAGGGCGGATGGAGCCCGGGTCCCTGAAGGAGCCTGTGGAAGGCCACCGGGCCAGGAACATCGACATTGGATGTGAGTGAGTGAGACGTTAATTGTTCCTGTGTTAGGTCACCAGGATTCTGGGCTCATCTGTGATAGCAGCTAGCATTGCCTCAACTAATCAAGGGGGCTTCAGAGATAAAGACCGAAGGCCTCCCTTCCCTCTGGAGTTCACAGGATAGGAGGAGATGGCAAACATAGAGGCTGTAACACAAGGTGGGTGAGCACCTTCAGAGCACAGGCAAGGACATGGGGGAGCCAGAGGCAGGGAGGACTCCTTGGGATCAGAGAAGAATTCAGGGAGGACGTGGCCAGGAAGAGGACATTTCAGAGGGGGTAAAGGAGAAGACAGGCCACTTGGGAAGGGACCCCACTCTGAGCAAAGACCTGAGAGCCGAAGTCCATGCGAAGTGTCTGAGGACCTGGGGGTGTGAGTGGCGGGGCCAGGCCGGGCAAGACTGAAGAGTGTGGGCTTGGTTTTGTAGGCAATGGGAGCCATAGAGGGCTAATGAGGGAGAGCATGACAGATACACTGTGCTTCAGGCAGGCCCCTCCAGTCGCCGTGCAGGGATGCCTGGAGCAGGAGATGTTAGATGTGGGAGACCAGGAGGAAGGTGGGGGATGGAGGGAAGAAGTTCAAGAGGGTGGAATCCCAGAACCTGAGACAGAAGAGGGGCAGTGGTGAAGGGGAGCAGCGGTGCGGGGAAGCCTCCCTCCCTTCCCGCAGGCTGTGCCCTGGATGTGGGGGGAGGCACCTTTCGTCGAGTTGGGGCGCCCAGGGAAGGAACAGCGGGCTGTTGGGTGAGACAGTCCCAGTTTGTTGACCCCGAGGTGGACAATGGCCCTTCCCATGGTCTGAGTCCAAGTGCTGAGAATCAGCCCCCAGACTCTGCCCTTCTCTTTGAAGGGTCTGGAGCCTGTCACTGCCAGGGGTACCAGAGGGCCCCCCAGAATGCCTGTGACAGCCCCACCCCCATGTCTCCTGTCCCATGGGTACCGGCGGATGCTTCCTGGAGCTGATGATATTTTGGGTCGGGGCGACTGCAGTCTGAATGTGCAGGACCATGAGGTAAAGCAAAGTGACACCGTGAACACACGTACTCAGAGAACTTATATAGTTCTTGCGTTGCCTTGAAAAAAAATCTATAGGATTTGCTTTGCTTTGTGGCATTTATGAGAAATCTACCTTGCAAATGAGTTTCAAAAATAACCTCTCTCACAGCTCTGCGTCATGCTCACCTGTGGGGATGGGGTGTGGAAGTGTGTGTGTGGCCTGGAGGTCTGGGCCTGGGACCGGCTTGGGTCACTGCGGGAGGGACGTGGCAGGACTTGGAGGTGTCTGCTGTGCCAGGGGCTTAGGCCTGGAGGGTCAAAAGCCAGGGGAGACAGGCATCTTTAGTGGGTGGAGGGACTCCTCCGGCACAGCGAACCCTCAGCGTCAGATGTGCCCCCGGCAGGGCTCCGTCGTGGTCCCCTGACCCTGTCGCCCGGGGCCTCCTTGTTCATCAGTAACCATGGGGACTTCCTTTCCAGCATTCCCGTGGGGACGCTGGCCATTCCCCACAGCCTCAGCTGTAGAGATGGGAAGTGGAGTCTGCCTGTCCTCCCAGCGAGCATAGGGCAGGAGAGGTGATGGACAAGCCTCTCAGACTGAAAGAACCGTTTCAGACTGAGACCGGCTTCTTCCCAGACCCCTTCCTCCCCCTGTGCCCTCTGGCTGGGGCAACGGCCCCCATCTGCCCGAACATGAAGTCAACCCAGCCCTCCATCCTCCCCATGCCCACATCCACTCGGTCACATGGCCTGCTGATGCAAACCCGGAAATGCTCCCTGAGTCTGTTCCATCCTCTCCTTCCTCCCAGCAGCTCTCCCCTGGGCTATGGAAATCTCTGAACTGGTCACCCGTGTCTAGTCTCTCCTTCCTCCACCATCTCCAGGAGGATGGTCCTGAAACCCATCTGCATGCCTGGTCATCACACTGATGCTTAAAAAGTTCCCTTGACCCCTTAATGTCTACAAGACGAATTTTAACGTTCCCACTTTATTCATGGCATGTTGCACCTTTGTGGTGTCCCAGGCCCATGTGCAACTCCATGTGTCTTCACATGTCACTCTTTCTGCCAGGAATGCCTTCACCTCTCCCTCTCTCTTTATCTGGGAGGGTGAATCAACTGGCCTGGCAATGGTTAGGGCAGCAATGCCAGAGTAGATGGCACCTTTGTGTGAGTGACACGGTGGCATGCCATTTGGTAAGGGGTTTGATAGGTGACTGTGTGTTTGTGTGTGATGTGTACCCCTTGGCATGCCCAGCCTGGCTCCTGGGAGTGTCCTGCGGCAGGGCAATCTTCCTCCTGTGCCCAGTCTGGGCTGCAGCCCCTGGAAAGTGCATCATTCCTCCTTGGATGTCTAACCTGCAAGCTGGGCCCACGCCCGGGCTCTGGCCCCCTGCGGAAGGTCTAGTCACACCAGCAGCACCGCCCAGCACGAGCCTTTGAGAAATGTGTACGTAAGCACAACTTTTTAGACCTGCTGGGCTGGCAGGTGCGGGAATCTGAGCGACTGCAGTTTGCACAGGTTGACCCTCAGACAAGCGTGGCACCAATTATTTCTTGGTGAGCAGCTGTACCAGTCTTTTGTAGCATAATAACGGGGAGTTTGGGGAGCAAGCCTCTGAGAAGGCTTTGGCTGGGGAGCTTTTTCAGCTGGCTCTGTCTTTCCAGCCGCTGTCACTCAGTGGGCACGAAGAGACCTCAGCCAGCTTCCTGGGGCCTGATGACAGCCAAGCTGCAGCTCTTCCGGCGGCACCACGATGCTCCTTGCCAGGCACCTGGCCTCATCTCATCCTCCCCGCAGCACTAAGAGGCAGATGCTTTTATCCCTTATGAAAGATGGGGACCTTAGTGGTTAGCAAGGGGCCTCCCAGGGGCTCGTGGCAGAGCTGGAATTAAACCTGGGCGTGTCTGACTCCCAAACTCTTGCCCTTGTGCCACTGTGTCTGTCCCTGAGGAGTCAGGGATAAATGCCTTTTGAACCTAACTCCTTGCCTGTCTCTCCCACCTCATCCCCAGCCACCACTCTCAGACACCCTGTGTTCTAGGTACATTGAGCTTACGTCCGGGGACTGCAGAGCAGCACAAACTCTGTGTCTTTTATGTCACATGGACAGCCAACGCGTGCTAGAGGCTGTCTCTGTGTCAGAACGTGGCAGACTACAAAAATGGCCATGGTTCTTTCCCTCCCCAGATTCACATCTCCTTGCCATGTTACTTTGGGAGCTCTCTCATTCTTTTTTTTTTTTTTAAGTTACTGCATTATTTTATTTTTATTTTTTTATTGATGTATAGTTGATTTACAAAGTTGTGCCACTCTCTGCTGTACAGCAAAGTGACTCAGTTATACACATATAGACATTCTTTTTTGTATTCTTTTCCATTATGGTTTATCACAGGATATTGAGTATAGTTCCCTGTGCTCTGCATTAGGACCTTGTTGTTTATCCATCCTATATATACTAGTTTGCATCTACCAACCCCAAACTCCCTCTCCCTCCTCCCCTCCCCCTTGGCAACCACAAGTCTGTTCTCTATGTCTATGAGTCTGTTTCTGTTTTGTAGATAAGTTCATTTGTGTCATATTTTACATTCCACATATAAGTGATATCATATGGTATTTGTCTTTCTCTTTCTGACTTACTTCACTTAGTATGATAATCTGTAGTTTAATCCATGTTGCTGCAAATGGCATTATTTCATACTTTTTTATGGCTGAGTAGTATTCCATTGTGTATATGTACCACATCTTCTTTATCCATTCATCTGTCGATGGACATTTAGGTTGTTTCTATGTTTTGGCTATTGTGAACAGTGCTGCTATGAACATAAGGGTGCATGTATCTTTTTGAATTACAATTTTGTCTGGGTATATTCCCAGGAGTAGGATTGCTGGATCATATGGTAATTCTATTTTTAGTTTTCTGAGGAACCTCCGTACTGTTTTCCATAGTGGCTGTACCAACTTAACATTCCCACCAACAGTGTAGGAGGGTTCCCTTTGCTCTACACCCCCTCCAGCATTTGTTATTTGTAGACTTTTTAATGATGGCCATTCTGACTGGTGGGATGTGGTACCTTGTAGTTTTGATTTGCGTTTCTCTAATAATTAGTGATGTTGAGCATCTTTTCCTGTGCCTACTGGCCATCTGTATGTCTTCTTTGGAGAAATGTTTATAAGGTCTTCTGGCCATTTTCGATTGTGTTGTTTGTTTTTTTGTTGTTGAGTTGTATGAGCTATTTGTATATTTTGTAGATTAAGCCCTTGTCTATTGCGTCATTTGCAAATATTTTCTCCCATTCCGTAGGTTGTCTTTTCGTTTTTTTTATGGTTTCCTTTGCTGTGAAAAAGCTTGTAAGTTTGATTAGGTCCCATTTGTTTATTTTTGTTTTTATTTCTATTGCCTTGGGAGACTGACATAAGAAAACATTTGTACGATTTATGTCAGAGAATGTTTTGCCTATGCTCTCTTCTAGGAGTTTTATGGTGTCATGTCTTATGTTTAAGTCTTTAAGCCATTTTGAGTTTATTTTTGTGCATGGTGTGAACGTGTGTTCTAACTTCATTGATTTACATGCAGCTCTCCAACTTTCCCAGCACCACTTGTAAGAACTGTCTTTTTCCATTTTATATTCTTGCCTCCTTTGTTGAAGGTTAATTGACTGTAGGTGTGTGGGTTTATTTATGGGCTCTCTGTTCTGTTCCATTGATCCGTATGCCTATTTTTGTACCAATGCCGCAATGTTTTGTTTTTTTTTTTTTTAAGGTCTCAGCTCAAGTTTAATAAAACTACAAAAGACCAAAGTGATACCCTACTACTATACACAATCGTTTGCCTGCCCCATAATATAGCTCAGGCCATTCCCTCCAGGAGGGAAGAAAGGCTGGCTTCCCCAACCCTGCAGGAAAGGCCTGTCCAGTCCCACAGCACATCTTGGCTGAGTGTAAGGTCTTGTGTTTTAAGCATGACAATAGTACAGAAGAGGTTTTGCTCTCATGGCCACCTACTGCAGCCTGGCCCTAAAATGGCCCAGCGCTCACTTCTGCTTAGAGAAATATTCTTGGCTCTTCTGGACATCAGGCTTGATGGTATCACTGCCAGGCTTCCAGCCAGCTGGGCACACTTCCCCATGTTTGTCAGTAAACTGGAGGGCCTGAACTAGTCTCAGGGTCTCATCCACAGAACGGCCAACAGGAAGGTCATTTATGGTGATCTGTCCAAGGATACCTTTATCATCAATAATAAAAAGGCCCCTGAATGAGATGCCTTTATCAGCCATTAAGACCCCATAGTCCGGGCTTCCCTGGTGGTGCAGTGGTTAAGAATCTGCCTGCCAAAGCAAGGGACACGGGTTCGAGCCCTGGTCCGGGAAGATCCCACATGCCGCGGAGCAACTAAGCCCGTGTGCCACAACTACTGAGCCTGAGCTCTAGACCCCACAAGCCACAACCGCTGAGCCCACGTGCCACAACTGCTGAAGCCTGCGTGCCTAGAGCCCGTGCTCTGCAACAAGAGAAGCCACAACAATGAGAAGCCCGCGCACTGCAACGAAGAGTAGCCCCCGTTCACCGCAACTAGATAAAGCCCGTGCACAGCAATGAAGACCCAACACAGCCATAAACAAATAAATAAATAAATTTATTAAAAACAAAAAAAGACCCCATAGTTCTGAGCAATGGTGCGCTTGGGGTCTGTTATCAAGGGAAGAATGTTCATGGGTCCCAGTCCTCCTTGTTTCTGGGGTGTGTTGATCCATGCCAGGTGACAGAAGTGAGAATCCACAGAAGCACCAGTCACTTGGCAGTTGAGTTTCTTAAATTCTTCTGCCCTATCACTGAAAGCAGTGATCTCTGTGGGGCACACAAAGGTGAAGTCAAGAGGGTAAAAGAAGAACACAACATATTTTCCTTTGTAGTCAGATAGGCTGATATCTTTGAACTGACCATCTGGCATTACAGTAGTTGCTTTGAACTGGGGGACACGGTGCCCAATTTTGGCATTTCCTGAAGACATATTGCTATCAGCATTTCTCACAGACAAACCACCGAGGACAGTCAGGAAGGAGACACGCCACTGTTTGATTTCTGTAGCTTTGTAGTATTGTCTGAAGTCTGGGAGATTTATGCCTCCTGCTTTGTTTGTTTTTTCTCAGGCTTGCTCTAGCACTTCTGGGTCTTTTATGGTTCCATGTAAATTTTTGAATTATTTGTTCTAGTTCTGTGAAAAATGTCATGAGTACTTTGATAGGGATCACATTAAATCTGTAGATTGATTGGGTAGTATTGCCATTTTAACAATATTAATTCTTCCAATCCGAGAGCATGGAGTATCTTTCCATTTCTTTGAATCCTCTTTTATTCCCTTTATTAATGTTTTTTAAAGTTCTCAGCATATAAGTTTTTCACTTCCTTGGTCAGGTTTATTCCTAGGTATTTTAATTTTTTTGGTGTGATTTTAAAATGTACTGTTTTTTTTTAAATTTCCTTTCTGATATTTCATTGTTACTGTAAAGAAACACAACTAGTTTCTGAACTTAATTTGTATCCTTCTACTTTGCTGAATTCATTTATTAGATCTAGTAGTTTTGTGTGGAGTCCTTAGGGTTTTCTATATGTAGTATCATGTTATCTGCATTTAGTGACAGTTTTACCTCTTCCCTTCCAATTTGGATATTTTTATTTCTTTTTCTTGTCTGATTTCTGTAACCAGGACTTCCAATACTATGTTGAATAGAAGTGGTGAGAGTGGGCATCCTTGTCTTGTTCCAGATTTTAGTGGGGTGCCTTTTCATTCTTACTCTAGACTTGGCCATGAACTTGCTTTGGCCAATGTAACATCTGCAAACATGCTGCAGGTAGAAACTTGAGGAGCCTACACAGTGGGCTGGTCCTCTCTTGCTGCTCCTGGAACCCTGCCTCCTTGTGAAGAAGCATAGGCCAGCCTCCTGGATGATGAGAGTCCTATGGCCTAGTTACATCTGCTGCCTGGTTGACATTCAGCCAACTGCCAGACATGTAGGTGAGGCATTTTAGATCATCAGCCACCAGCTGACCACAATCTGAGCACAGACACACGAGTGAGCCCAGGAGAGGTTGGCTGATACTGCCCAAAGCACCAGAACTGCCCACTGACCCACAGAATTGTGAGCTAAATAAATGTGGGTTTATTTTTTAATTAAAAACATTTTATTATTTTATTTATTTTGGCTGCACTGGGTCTTCATTGCTGTGCGCGGGCTTCTCTAGTTGGGCGGTGAGCGGGGGCTACTCTTCGTTGTGGTGTGTGGGCTTCCCATTGCGGTGACTTGTTGTGGAGCATGGGCTCTAGGCATGCAGGCTTCAGTAGTTGTGGCATGTGGGCTCAGTAGTTGTGGCTCATGGGCTCTAGAGTGCAGGCTTGGTAGCTGTGGCACATGGGCTTTGTTTCTCCGCGCATGTGGGATCTTCCCAGACCAGGGCTTGAACCCATGTCCCCTGCATTGGCAGGCAGATTCTTAACCACTGTGCCACCAGGGAAGCCCCATGTGTGTTGTTTTAAACCACTAAATTTGGAGTGTTTTGTTATGCAGCAAGAGCTAACCGATACAAGACATTATGTTTTAGTTACTATTGCTTATAACAAACCACCTCAAACTTAAATGCTTAAAACAACCATTTTATCTTGCTAATGGCTGTGAATTAGGGATTTGGACAGGGCATGGCAGGAATGACAGGTCTCTGCTCTTTGATATCTGGGGCCTCAACTGGAAAGACTCAAGGGCTAATGATCTGGATTATTAAAAGATGGGGGCTGGAATCATCTGGAGTTGTCTTCACTCACTTCTGGTAGTTGATATCGTCTGTTAGCTGGCATCTCAGCAGGGGCTGTCCATTGGAGCAGCCACGTGTGGCCTCCCCACATGGCCTGAGCTTCCCCACAGCATGGTGGCTTCCAGGTAGCTGGGCTTTAATGGAGGCCCAGGGTTCCGATGGGGTGTATACCAGCTAACAAGGGGGAAGGGAACTGCCTTGTATGACCTTGCCTCAGAATTTACTCAGCATCACTTCTGCTACCTTCTATTGGTCACAAGCCAGTCACAAGCTCTCTGCTCCCCCCAGATTCAAGAGAAGGGAATTAGACTCCACCTTGATGGGGGAGTGGCAAGTTTTAGAGGAGCATATGGAGCAGGAAACGCATTGTGGTCACTTTGGGATAATATAATCTGCCACCCATCATCTCACCCAATTCTTACGACAACCAGTGAGGTAGGTACTATCATTATCCCCCTTTTTCAGGTGAAAAAACCAAGGCTCAGATGGTTGGTGATGTTCTCAAGGACCCGTGGTCAGGAATGTTGGAGCTGAGTCTAACCACTGCCCTCTACTGCCTTTCCTGGGCTGTCTTTTGGGACTGGATCTAGTGTCTCAGTCGACTTTTCACTCCTCTCTCTCAGCTTTGTGTTTTTGTCTCCACTTGAATGGGTACATCTAACAAGGAGCTGCTTCTCAATGTCCCTCTCAACCTTGCTGGGAGTCCTCACCATTTCCTTAATGACTGTTTAGAGGCCAGGGGTCTGTTATTGCGGGGGGAGGTGGGTAGGGACACAAATAATGTGCTTGACTGATCACCACCCGTCTTCCTTCTACAAAAACAGATGAAGTTTGAAGGTACCTAGTAGGCAACTTGAATTTAAATCCTAACAGGATGGAAATAGGGGTCGTATCTCTGGTCTTTGAAAGATTAATGTTTGTGTTACAAAAATTATTACCACGTGAGTATTTGCAGTCCTGTTTTCTACTCTGACCCCCTCCCAGCCCACTAAAAATTCCAGCTTTGCCCACTGACATTTCCCTCCTCCATTCTTAGGGGAAAAAATGGGAGGATCCATATTGATTGCAGTGTTCTGTGAAGTTTTTAAAATAACTTTTATTGACATATAAAATACATGTATGATATGTGTTGATGGCCACAATGTCCATTAGCAGGAGGATGGAATAAGGCTGTCAGATAAAAGAATACTCTGTTAAATTTGAACTTTGGATAAACAACAAATACTTTTTGCTGTGAGCATTTTTTTTTTTACAGCATTCCAAGCACTTTAATTTGTGACAGAGCCAAAACAAATAAAAGAATGATAAAAATATTCTTTTAATTGTAAAGAGTGCTCATATTCGAGTTTGGTTTTTTTCCCCTGCAGGTATTGTGAACACCGATAATTTCTGAAACACAAATCTTGATCTGGATACTTGCAACAAACTTTTATAATCTCTGCCTGAATAAGAAGTGAATAAGAAATGTACTTATAAAGTATGTTGACTATACAATGTGATATGAGCATGTCTCACAGTGTACAGTTTGATGAATCATCACAGAGTGGACACATCTGTTTCTTGTGTTTCAGATCAAGAAGCAGAACATTCAGGCTCCCCAAATGTCTCTTGTGTCCTCATCCAGGAGCTACCAATCTCCCCACCATCCTGACTTCTAATAGCAGGGGTGAGTTTGCCTGTTTTTGGATACCATATAAATAGAAATACCCAGTTTGGATTCTCTTAGGCTTTTGTTCATCATTATGTCTGTGACATCATCCATACACAGCAGTAGAGCATTTTGGGTAATATTACTGTGTAGGGCATACTTATGCTAAAATATTATTGTTGTTTATCTGAAATTCAAATTTTACTGGGTGTCCTGTATTTTATTGGTCAACCTTATTCCATTCTCCCGTTAACGGACATTTTGTAGTTTTCTGTTTGGGGCTATTATGAGTAGAGCTGCTACGAATATTCTAGTACCTGACTTTTGGTGAACATATGGACTCATTTCTTTTGGGTATTTACCTAGGAGTGGAATTTTTGGGTCATAGGGAATGCATATGCTCAGCTTGGTGTATACTGCCAAGAGGCGTTCCAAATGGTACCCATTTACACTCCAGCCAGCAGTGTGCGAAAGTTCCAGTTGCTCTGCATCCTCGCCAATACTTGGCATTTTCTGTCTTTTTCATTGTAGTCACTCTAGTGGGTGTGTTCGGTTTTAATTTCACCGTGGTTTTAATTTGCACATCCCTGAGGACTCCTAAAGCTGGGCCCCTTCTCGCCTGCCTAGTGGCCATTTGGGCCTCCTCCTTTGTGGGCATTTATTTATTTTTATTATTTTAGTTTTTTGGCCGCACTGCATGGCTTGTGGGATCTTAGTTCCCCGACCAGGGATTGAACCCACGCCCTAGGCAGTGAAAGCTCGGAGTCCTAACCACTGGACTGCCAGGGAATTCCCCCCGTGGGCATTTCTTGTATCGCTGGGATACAAGTTATTTGTCAGATATATGTCAACTATCTTTTCTTGGGGAGTTTTAGGTAACAGTGAGAGAGGATTCCTGGCTAGCTGTGGGTCTTGTGGGTGACGTCGAAGAATGGGGTGGAAGGAGGAGTTTGATAAGAATTGCTCTGGATAGTGAGCTGGACTTTGAATGCTTACTCATTCTGAGACTGAGCAAGCCTTAGGTATATTCAGATCTTGACGTGAGGGTGCAGCTAAATTTCCATTGTGTTAGTTTATAACATGTCTTGGGAAATTTAACCTGGATGGATAGAAGCACGTCTAAGAAATTTGTATATGTCCCAGGGTAGACTCTATTGACGGGAGAGGTCATCCCTAAGAGAATGGAGATCCTTATTTTTCATAGAAGGATAAAACGCCACCCCCCCCCCCGAACACACACTTGATAAGAATAAAATGTGTAGTATTTGAACACTAGTGGCATCTAAAAGGTCCACGTAATTCATAAATCAAGGCTGCACAGCACATGATATTTATGGCAACTCTTGCTGGACGAAATATTAAAATTTGTAAGAATTGTAAATGCTGTCACACAAAATGCTACAGTCACCGGGCATAATTGATGACTTCCTCTTGGATCTATTGAATAAATTAATTTCATTGCTATACAGATGATATTAATATGCTTTTATAATCAATTTAGTTCTGAGAACTGCTTTGGGTGCCAAGATTTCACTGGGGGGAGAAAATGGCTCAAGGTAAAAGGCGACACATGAAGAATAATTTGGAAATCAAATAGAGAATAGCACTCTAATAGGAGATAGCAGGCTTGGGGGGATCTTGTCGTAAAGGGAACACACCAGGCAATTGAGGCAGATATTAAGCCAGAATTGTGTATTTCTGAAGTGGCCTCATTTTCCTGGGGATTCATCGTGTCCCGAAGTGGTGGTTTAAGAATGGGGTAAGTGGAAAGCCTCCCTCTTCAGTTGGGTTCGTCGGGGCGCTCTTGAGACTGGAGCCTTCAGCCTACAGAGCTGGTCTCAGAGCAGCGTTCTGAGGGCGTCCAGGGAGGGGCATCAAATTATCAAGGATGTCGATTACTCAGAAAGCAGGCTCCCTCCCAGTGGGGTTCTTTACAACTAAACAACCAAAAAAAACCCAAAAAAACCAAAAAACAACCATTTACGGAGCCCTTTCTCTTGCCAGGCATGGTGCTAAGTTCTTTGCATCTACTGTGTCAACAGGATTGTTTCTTTCCTCCTCGAAAAATAACCTTTGACTTATTACAAAATAATGCATGTTTGGGGGTTATTCTTTAGAAAACATAGTTGAACAAATTCAGCCATGCTTTCACCCCTGGGGTGCGCCATTCCCAGGGCTCCGTTTGGGGTGGTGGTTGGAAGCTGCAGCCCGTAAAGTGGGTGGATGTTGGACCATGGACTGTTTTCCAATACTTTCCCCTTTCCTTAAAAGGATCCCCCCAAACGTGGAGAAGTGCTTTGCTTGGAGAGAATCTTTTATATTTCCCCCTCACCCAAGTGCTTGAGTAAAGTATAAGACTTAGACATGGCCTGATTTAAAGAGTCATATTTCATGAAAAAAATCTCCTAAAGCATGGTCAGTTCAGATGCAATTGTGGGAAAGAGAAATGATCTTTCTCTAATTTTTTTTTTTAAAAAAATTAATTAATTAATTTTTTGGTTGTGTTGGGTCTTCCTTGCTGCGCACGGGCTTTCTCTAGTTGCGGCAAGCGGGGGCTACTGTTCGTTGCGGTGCGGGAGCTTCTCATTGTGGTTGGTGGCTTCTCTTGTTGCGGAGCACAGGCTTCTAGGCACGTGGGCTTCAGTAGTTGCGTCACGCAGGCTCACTAGTTGTGGCTCGCGGGCTCTAGAGCGCAGGCTCGGTAGTTGTGGTGCACGGGCTTTGTTGCTTCGTGGCATGTGGGATCTTCCCAGACCAGGGCTCGAACCCGTGTCCCCTGCATTGGCAGGTGTATTCTTAACCACTGTACCACCAGGGAAGTCCGATCTTTCTCTAATTTTGAGAAGCACGAGTTTAGGGCTCTGAACACACACAGCAAATTCCTTAAGAGCTGATGTTAAACAACTGGAAAGATTAATTGGAAAAAAGGATCCCCAAACACAACTTCCCCTGATTTAATGTTTCATCAATGCAGTCAACCCTGACTGAGCCCCAGCCACATGCCAGGGCTGGGAGGGTGCTTGTGGGGCT
This sequence comes from Balaenoptera musculus, assembly GCF_009873245.2. Taxonomy (NCBI): domain Eukaryota; kingdom Metazoa; phylum Chordata; class Mammalia; order Artiodactyla; family Balaenopteridae; genus Balaenoptera; species Balaenoptera musculus. Next base: position 7,889,285 of record NC_045800.1, read on the forward strand.
GCGTGGGGTGTGTGTGTGTGTCTGTGTGTGTGTGTGTGTCTGTTATAGAGAGAGAGCACATGTGGATGCATGTGTAGTGATGTGTGAGTGTGCATTGTGGATGTGTGTGCAAGTATATATGACTTGTGTATTGTGTGTCCATGCTTGTGGGCGATGGTGTATGTGTGTGGACATGGGTGTATGTGTTCGAGATTGTAACTGTATATGAGTGTGTGTGTATGCATGTGAGTGTGTGTGGGTTGTGTCTGTGTGACTGTGCTTGGCATGTGTGTGTATGTGTGTGTGTACGTGTGTGTGGTGTGTGTGTATGTGGGGTGTCTGTGTGTGTGTGTGTGTGCGTGCGTGTGATGGGAGGGGGGGGGCATGCAGAGATGAAGAGGACGCTGAGTCCTGCTCCCAGGAGCTTTGCCAGGAGAGACAAGGAGACCTGTGCTCAGCAACCCTGTTCCTTGTTATCCAAAGCACCCCCCAACCTCCCTCCCCACCTTCCCCTCCTCTACTTCCCTAAACGCCGGCCACCCTGGATTGCGTGGGGTTCCCACACCCCCCAGCCGTGGTGTCTTTGCCCCGGAGCACCTTACTCTCGGTTTCCTACCTGTCAGCCCGCCTGTGAGGGGACAGTCCTCAGTCACCTCAGGCCCTGTGTTTCCTACTCCTGTCGCTTACAACGACTTTGAAATGGTTCCACCCGGGAGGCAGCGGGGTTGCTGTGAGCGTGGGCGGCTGTGTGACATCGTGAAGGAGAAGCAGGTTGTCTGTCGTCGTCTGCGATGAGGGTGATGTGTGGTGTCCTGAAATGGGTTAAGCGAACACCAGAGGCTGAGCTAGTGGAGGGAGGACTCATCTAGAGAACAAATGAAAGACTATTGGCTGAGTCGGGGCCCAGAGTACAGAAGGATGCGTGCGGAAACCCCACGGAGAGGGGGAGCCGCCCACGTGGAGGTGGTTTGCAACAGCTGGAGGCCTTGGTGAGGCTCCGGGTTATGACTTCACACACGAGACGACGTGCCACGGAGGGAGAAGAGCCCTGAGCTCACCGCCTGGAGCTGAACCAGCCTCCCGCACGGCTTCCAGCTCAGAATCTGCTGGGGAGCCGCCCGGCTGTCCTCAGCCGAGGAGCCCAGAGGGCTGGGCGGACACGCCTGTTGCCAGTGGGCCTCCATCGTTTAGTCATGCTGGGCAGCCAGAGAGGCTGACGTGTTTTCTAGCCTTCCTACCGTCTCCTTAGAGATGAGGGCGGATAAACTGCCTTTCCAAAGCCAGCGTTTCCACTCTCCGTCTAGGTCCCTCCGGTGGATTTGGAGAGAGAAGCTTACGGACTGTGGAAGGCCGCCTCCAAGATGGCTGCCTCCTGAGACCCTGCTCTCGTGAACCCTGTTCTCCTCTGGACTCACTGATTCTCTTCCAACAATAGAATATGGCAGACAAGATGGGATGTGACTTCTGAGATCAAATTATAAAAGACGGCAGCTTCTGTCTTGGTGTCTTGAGTCTCTCTTCTCTCTCTCTCTTCCCAATCTTGAATCACAAGCTTCCATGCTGTGGGGACCCTCAGGCGGAGAGGCCCTGCCATGGGCTGAATTCCATTCCTTCAAAATTTATGTGTTGACGTCCTAACCCTCAGGACCTCAGAACATGACTGTATTTGGAGATAGTCTTTAAGAGGTAATTAGGTTAAATGAAGCCTTTAGGGTGGGCCCTGATCCAATATGACTGATCCAGTATCCTTAGAAGAAGAGATTAGGATGCAGACCTAAAAACAACAGAAGGAGGACTGTGTGAGGGCACAGGGAGAAGACAGCCGACTACAAGTCAAGGAGAGAGGCCTGAGGAGAAACAATCCTGCGGGCACCTCATCCCAGACTTCTTCCTGCCTCCAGAACTGTTGTATAAGCTGCCAGTCTGTGGTACTTGTTTATAGCAGCCCGTGCTGACTAATACAGGCCACAACTGCACCGCAAGCCTGCAGGCACGTCTTCTGAAGCCTGCTGACAGCCACACAAGTGGGCTTGGAAGCGGATTTCCCAGCCTTCCCAGGTCAAGCCTTGAGATCTAACTGTAGGCCTGGCTGACAGCTTTACTGCTGCCTCACCAGGGACCCTGACCCAGAAGCGTCCAGTTGAACCACATCTAGATTCTTGAGCCACATGGTATCCTCTCTCTACTGTGAGACAATAACCCTTGGCTGTTCATGCGGTTAAGCTTTGGGGTAATGTGTTACAACAGCAACAGAGAACTAGTATGCCTCCTCATCCTTCTGGCTAGAGTGACCATATATTTTATTGATCACACCAAGTCAAGGGCTTTTGAGGGGGAAAGGAGATTCTAAAATGATTAAAGGGACTTCCCTGGTAGCACAGTGGTTAAGAATCTGCCTGCCGTGCTTCCCTGGTGGCGCAGTGGTTGAGAATCTGCCTGCCAATGCAGGGGGCACGGGTTCGAGCCCTGGTCTGGGAAGATCCCACAATGCCGCGGAGCAACTAGGCCCGTGAGCCACAACTACTGAGCCTGCGCATCTGGAGCGTGTGCTCCGCAACAAGAGAGGCTGCGACAGTGAGAGGCCCGCGCACCGCAATGAAGAGTGGCCCCCACTTGCCACAACAAGAGAAAGCCCTTGCACAGAGGCGAAGACCCAACACAGCCATAAATAAATAAAATTTATAAAAAAAAAAAAAAAAGAATCTGCCTGCCAATGCAGGGGACACGGGTTCGATCCCTGGTCTGGGAAGATCCCACATGCCATGGAGCAACTAAGCCTGTGCGCCACAACTACTGAGCCTGTGCTCTAGAGCCCGCGAGCCACAACTACTGAGCCTCCGTGCTGCAACCACTGAAGCCCACACACCTAGAGCCCGTGCTCCACAACAGGAGAGGCCACCGCAATGAGAAGCCTGAGCACTGCAATGAAGAGTAGCCCCCGCTCGCCACAACTAGAGAAAGCCCGTGCACAGCAACGAAGACCCAACGCAGCCAAAATAAATAAGTAAATAAATAAAATTAAAAACCAAACAAAACAGTTCTTTATATTGATTATCTGATATAAATAACAAAAAAAGCAGAATAGTGTACTTTAATCAGTTTCTTAAGGCGTGTCTGTCTCTAACATAATGTCAATGGTATTCAATTTTTTTCCTGATATGGCCTCATCACTTTAATTTTTTTTTTCCACAAATTTCCCATAAATATTCTTCAAAGAGATATTTTGTGGTTAGTAAATTTGAAATTATTGACAACCTTTAATCTACTCTTTGTTATAGACTATGATATTCTTAATTGGGAAAATATTCTCTCTATAGTGTTAGGGTACCTAGTGGGCTTGGGAAAAATGAAGGATGTTCTCATGCTACTTTTTGGCATTAAAATGTGAAAATCTTTCCGCCTAACTATTTTACCAGATACTGTCTTTTTTTTTTTTGATCTCAGATGTTTTAATAGGGGCTCTTATGCACTACGTACAGGATTCTCTGCCGAAGGTGGCCTGGTCGCTAGTGACCTGAATGACACCAAAAAACCAAGGGCAGCTCAGGGGCCACTAAACAGGGACTATCTTGGCCGGCTTCACATCTTCAAATCTCAGAAGACAGCCAGCGGTGAGTGTGGTGACGCCGCAGCACCTCGATGGCCTTGAGCTCCAGGGGCGTGGCCTGAATACCCAGGCCTTCCAAGCCGGGCAGGTGAGGCAGGGGTCATGTCTGTGATGTGAACTTCGCTCCACTTTATCCCTCGTGGTCCCAGGGCTCAAACGGACTCATTTCAAAGAGTCGACCTGGCCATCGATATGCAAAATGTGGCAAGGGTATGCCAGGAAGGGTCTGTGAGCCATGGCAAAGACGTACTGCACCAGGTCAAAGAGGACGTACCAACTGGGCCCACAAGGCAAAAGTTTTCCCTCTGGCATCTGGATCCTTCACTGAATTATCAATTCCTTTGGTGACATCCACAATATATATTGGTTGTTTCACTGTCTTCTTGCCCAAGGAAATAAGAGGGACAACACCAACCATTGAATTCTTGCAAAATAATTGAGGATCTGTTCCCTCTTCCAAAGATGTCCGATGGCTTTATGATGGTAGCTTCTGGAAATGTGTCTCTCACTTCTTTCTCTCCAGCAGCCTTATTTCTCAGATATTTAGAAGGGCTTTTAATATCGGCATTCAGATGTGAAACGTGAATAAAATTTTCACACTCCAACTTGCTTGGACACTTGAGTGATTGCTTGGGGAATCTTTACAAAAACATCCTAAAAATCAAAGTTTTTGGTTTCCCATTCTCGCCCAACAAGATTGATGACCACGTTGCTGTGCTCTACAGCGCTTAGGATGGAGTCCTTGTCTCTCCCTTTCCATTCCAGAAGGATAATCTGGCCCAGGTCACCCATGGGGCGAAGGTGCATGGTATCATGTGGCTCACCCTGGTAGGGGACGATCACTTGTGACCCCATGCGACGGGACATTGGCAGGACCCGGACAACTAGGGGGGTGGACGGTGGCCGCCATCTTTTCCCACAACCCCCTGCCACCGGCGCTCGGCCGACTTTGGCTCCCAGGTACTGCCTTTTTGCCTCTTCCAGAATAATTTTCTTCAGCAAATATTTTTACAAGACAAAACTCATCAATTGTCTTTATGATTCTTTTGAATGCTTCATTAAATTTAGATGCTGCAAGATGTAGGCTTTTTCAATCTCCTGCCCTTCTGGGACAGAATGTAATTTCTTCTAATTAAAAATAGAAGCTCCATCAAAAGATTCTTCTTACAAGTCAAGATATTCTGAAGTACCCTTATAGAATTTCAATATTGAGTGATGCTCTCATTAATTAATGTATTCCCTTGTCCCCCGTACTTTTTTAGGGATAAATTCCAATGTCTTTTTATTTTCAAGCTTTGTTTTCAATTAATGTAATTCTTTCAGAGCTTCAGAAACTAAAAATCCAAGTGTTAAATCATCAAGGTTTTCTAATTTTTTTGAACAACATGCATCCAAAATTTAGAGAACTCATTTACAAAAAAGTTCAATATTGTTGTAGGGCACTGAGACTGACTTCAAAAGTTCCAACTATTCTAAAATCTGATAGATGGCAGGTAGCAGAGACAAACCACATTAAGCCATGCTGAAGCATGTTTTTTCTTTTTCTTTTTTAAACTTCATCAGTGTTGTAACAAAATGTTGGCAACTACAGCTTTTACTTATATTGGTAGAATACCAGCTTATTTGGATCCAATATGAATTATATGTGTACCATCAACAATTCCAAGTAAATTTCTGCTTCATAGGTTTCTTAATTTAGTAAGGATTTTTTTTTTTACCATGACAGTGTGCTCCACCAAAAACTATATTTGTATTATCATTGCAAAAACAAGTACTATTTAGCTTAATGTCAATTGCACAATAGTATTCATAATAGTTTCAGATGATACTCAATTAATAAAGAAAACTTCCAAAAGCTTTTTTCCGAGTCCATGACTTGGATAAAAAAAAAGGAAACATTATTGGAATTAGTTGATTTTTCTATTTGAGGAATCTTATGACACTGAAATAAAACTTGCATTATTTTAACTATTTGCATAGTTTTCCTAGTGAAGTCAACATGTGAACAGTGATAGCGCCACTTTTTGTACATGAATATGACAGTTTGGAATTGAAAATGAATAAAATTTGAGTCTCACATTTATTAGGATGTAGAAAATGGTAATAGCCTATCTCTCTTGAGGAAATACTAAGAAATGACCGAATAAAAAAGTACATATTTTTTAAAAGCTATTGAAGACCTGGGGATGCAGGGAAGTCTATATTCCAGGTTGAGAGCCAATCCTTTCTAGCTGAGCAAAGAATTGGTGGCTGATGTTATACCTGGGAAATATTATCTAGACAGTATATGGGTGGGTAGAGAAATGAATTTGCCATAGATAAAGATATTTTGCCGGAATAAAATACAGTAAGCTAAACTTTTAATGACTATGTAGTTTGGCATGCGTGATTGGAATTTTGAAGAGCCCCAAATGCAAAGCTAAGTCTATTCTGTTTTAGGATTCCCATTTTAAAAAATTCCGTGGATTACTTTTTTATTTGCTGGAGAATATTCTGAGAGAACGTTTTTCAAAAAAGAATATTTGGGATGTAAATTTTCTAAGTATTTTTATGTCTCAAAAGATTTATGTTGTCCCTACACTTATTAGTTTTTAAAAGAAGAGTTAGCATTATAAGTTTAGAATTTTATTTCTTTAATAAGGACTCTGGGGTATCTATTGTCTTCCAGTTTCCAGTGTTGCTGATGAGAAGTCACATGTCAAAGGTGATTATAATTCCTTTGCAGATAATCTGTTTTTCTTGTCTGGAAGCTTTTAGAATCTTCTTGTTCTCCTGGAGTTCCAGTTTTCGGGAGAATGTGGTCCGGGAGTGGGTCTTTTTCATTCATTCTTCTTGGTACCTGGTGTGTTCTATTGACCCGAAGATGTGCATGTTCCTTCCGTGCTTGGGGATGTTATTCTATCATTTGTATAATTTATATATTTTCTTCCTTTTGTTTTTTTCCTAGAATTCTTAATAGGTTGATCTTTTTAGGTTGATCTTATGCGTCTCATATATTTTCTCTCATATTGTCCTCTGTCTTCTTGATACACATTCTGAGAGATTTCCTGAACTTCAGGTTTTTTTTTTGTTCTAGCAATGGCATTTCTAAGAACTTTTTTTTTTTTTTAACTTTTTATTTTATATTGGAGTAGAGTTGATTAACAATGTTGTGTTAGTTTCAGGTGTACAGCAAAGTGATCTGGTTATACATATACATGTATCTGTTCTTTTTCAAATTCTTTTCCCATTTAGGTTGTTATATAATATTGAGTAGAGTTCCCTGTGCTATACAATAGGTCCTTGTTGGTTATCCATTTTAAATACAGCAGAGTGTACATGTCAATCCCAAAACTCCCTAACGATCCCTTCCCCCAGCCTTCCCCCCTGGTAACCATAAGTCTATACGAACTCTTTTCTTGATCTCTAACTGCTCCGTTTAAGCACAACCTGTTCTCTTTTTAGGGCCACATTATCTTCTTGAATTTCTCTAAGGACATTCATCTTTAGAAGTTCCTTCCGTTCTTTGAATCTGTTTTCTCACCCTGGTTCTTGCCTTCTGTGCTCTGGGTGTTCTCTGTGAAGGGAGAACCGGGGTGGTGAACGTCTGCAGGTCGTGAGGGTTTCTTTGCCTCTAGCGCAGAGTCATTCTGCTTGGATTTCTGCTTGGACAGTGGGCCCTATCAACCTGAAGATTTATATATTCCTTAGCACTGGGGAATGTAATTCTAAGACTCATATAATTTATACATTTTCTCCATTTTATTATTATTTTTTCTAGAATTCCTAGTAAAATCCTGACATTTCCCCAGAGTCTTCTCCCCAGTGTGGGAGGGGTCCTGGGAGGTCCAGCATGTTGACTGGTTTTACATCGGTGTGAATAGGTTCGGAGTAGTCAGGCCATTGGGGCCCCAACAGGCCAAGCACTTACGCACATACCCTACCACCCTCTGATGTAGGAAGGATGCACCATCATCAGACAGGGAGCTGGGGCTCAGAGCTGGGGGTGTAAAGCCTGAGCTGGAATTAGGACGCTTGTGATTCTGAAGCCCAGACTACGGCATCATGAGAGAGAAGGACATGAGGCTTGAGAGAGTCTGGGACAGAAGGATGGGCAAAACTTGTGGGCCGGAGGGAGAAGGAGGCATCAAATTGTCAGAGGGGCCAACATAGAAACAGAGACGTGTGTGTGTGCGTGTGTGTGTGTGTGTGTGTGTGTGTGTGTGTGTGCTGGGGGAGAGCTGGACAGGGCAGAGGGGAGAATGCCTCCCGGATGTGTGGAGGCTGAGGTGAGGCGTGGCTGGAGGCCACTTTCTAGCTGGAGGGTAGAAATGCAGGCCTGGGTACCAGCGTCACAGCCAGGGAGGCTGGGGACCCAGAGGACAACCAACCTCCCGAGAGAGGGTAGAGGGAGGAGCAAAGTCTGAGCTCCGCCCGCTCTGGGGCTGGGAGAGAAGGAGGGAGAGCACAGGGGTGTGTAGTATCTGCTTCATCCACCCCTCCCTGTCTCCCTCCATCACACAGACTGAATGGCTCTGCTGTCTCAGTCTGGCTGGGCACGGGGGTGGGGCACTGCAGGCGGGCAGGCTGGACTTCCTCACCCCGAGTTGCCCTTTTTTCCATAACTGTGGCCCACGAGACACCCTCTGTGTCTAAAGCGAGCGGCAGCCGCCTACCTTGATGTCCCGCAGTAAACGCTACGATGCCCCATCACACGGGTGAGCTCACGTGTTCCCGACACTTACTCCAAGCTGGACGTGGACTTAGGCGTTCCCCAGACGTGGGGGTGACCTCAGCTTGCTTAACCTCTCCAAGCCTCGATTTCCCCATGTGTAAACCTGAGACAATAAGATTTTGGTCACTTAACTTTTCTAAGCCTCAGGTGTATCCACAAGAAGCGGGGTCAGGACACTCCCTTTCCCGGGGGCTGGGAGGCTGTGCGGTGTCCGTGTGGTCATTGTAGCTCCCAGTTTACAGTTCAGGAAACGTGCACGAGGTTTGGTGGCTGCCCCTGCGTCGTGGATGGATCCAGGCTCCATGGCTGGGGGTGGAGGGCCTGGAACGTCTGGATGTTGGTCTCCTGTTGAGCTGGACGGATCCGTGGCACAGCTCAGACCCCCCGTGCTGTGCCATCTGAGCCTAGCAACCTGTGCCCACGGGGCCTGTCTGCTTCCTGAGAGAAGAGAGGAGAGTGTGAAATCGCCTTCCTAGGTGAGAATACATGACGATTCAGCCGACACAGGCAAAGGCTCTCCGCTGTGTCCTCACTCCTCAGCTGAGCTCTGATGCGAGGGGACCGGCTCGTTCAGAGGAAATGGGTGCCCAAGGATGGAACAGCTGGGCAGAAGAGCTGTCACCAGACATCCATTGTCGGATGCTGGTTCCAAGGTCTGCAGGTGAGGGCGGCCGGTGGTCCCAGCACGTGCAGCAAAACCCACCTTCTGTTGGCAGAGGCTCTGAGAGCAAGCTGCTTTTGACCTCTGGGCACACGCAGCCAGGCTGCAGACAGCGATGTTTGGTTTACTGCCTGACAGCCACTGGGAGAAACGTGGTACGGCACCGAGCTCGCTGGGTGACTAAAAACAGTTCAGACTCCGGAAGGAAATGGATTTTGTGTCATCCAAGCTCATCTAGAACCAAAATCAGCTCCCTGCTGTCCGCTCCCGGCCGGAGACCCCTGTTCCTGCAGCTCCGCCCAGATGCTGGCTGTGCTCAGGGTGCCCGCCTGCCTCTCTCCGGGGGGCTTGACATCCCCAGTGGGCTCGGGAGTCACCGTTGACAACGCATTTCTACCACCTCCCTTGCGTGTGGTCCTCCCCCACCCTCAGGCAGGCAAGCCCAAGCGCGTTCTGCCCATTTCACAGCAGAGGCAGGCTCAGAAGGGCCCGCGCTTGGTTTAATGCTCTTTTGCTGCCATCTCGAAATTTGAATACTATTATCTTTTCAAAAAATATTTATTTTTTTTTATTTGGCTGGGTCTTAGTTGCGGCACGCGGGATCTTGGTTGCCGCATGTGGGATCTTTTTAGTTGCGGCATGCGGTATCTAGTTCCCTGACCAGGGATGGAACCTGGGTCCAATCCAGGGAGCTGGTGATTTCCCCTGAGCTCCTCCCAGACAGAGACTGGATGGCCAAGCCCAAGGCCACATGCTGGGATCTGAGCCCAGTTTGCCTGGCTCCCAAATCTAAGCTTTTGAAAGACAGGAGACGTTGTACCAGCAGCAGGAGGAGGGCATTCTGGGTAACCTTGCCCTCTCAGACTTCTGCCAACAGCCCAGCAGGCACCATCGCACCACAGCCATGGGGGCCAGTGCAGTTCTTCCGGTGCATCTGGGCCTGGGACCTGGAGAGGGGGCGACAAGGACTGGGGAGCCCTCCCCACAGCTTGAAGCCAGCCTCCCCTTTCCCATAACCTCGCATGAGACTCGCTCTCCCGGGCTCCCAGCCAGGCTGTGGCTCAGACTTAATGGGATCACCCGCAAGGAGAGGCAGAAGTGGCACAGCCCTGGTAACCTCGGCTTCCTTTTCTGGAGAAGGCGAGCTGGACTTGAGTGTCTCCTAGACCCCGTGCCCGGATGAGCCTCACAAAGCTGTTTCCCACAGGCTGGGCCAGGAGGCCAGGGTTCCAGGTTAATTCAGTGAGAAGCTGTTCAGAGTTTCACCCCCATGCAGCCAGGCCCATCTGGGGTAGGGCTGTGGGGATCACATGCCAGTGGCAGCCCTGACTCCTCAGGGCACTGGGGTGGGTGGGAGGGACACCCAATGAGCCTGCTGGGAGGCGTCCGGGGGTTTCATCTCTCGGTGCCGAGCAGCCTTTGCTGGCAGCACGGGGGTGGGGTTCACCTCCCCAGTCACAACTTTCTGGAGCATCGATTTACCAGGTACATCAATCTACCAGACGGAACCAATTTAAAACACCGTTTTACTGAAACAAAGATATTATGAATTAAACATAGAGTCTGCATGAACTCTGAAGATCAACAGAGATACCGCAGAAATTTCACATTTTCGGAGAGCTGCTCTGAGTTACTGCTCCCAGGAGCCCAGGTCAAGTTTACCCTCCTCCGCTGGGGCTCCCCAGGGCCGGCGGAGGGCCGGCAGTGATCACTAGCTCCCGCCAGCACCCTAGAGTTTGCACAGGCACGTTTATTTTCACTGCACATGGAGGGGTCCAGCATTAATTACCTTATCCGCGTCTCACAGGCACAGGGAGGCAAAGCCATCAGAGTCACCGCGGCGGGCCACGCGCAGCCCACATGGAGCCCATGTCTTCGGACACGTGCTGCTAACTGTTTCTCCTTCCCGTGCTCCTTCTGGTTGTGTGCTCTGAGATGCCACATGGCTGCCTGGAGGTCTGGGAAGCTGGCCTTGGCTGCTTCAGGAAAGTCATGATCTGCTGACAGCTGCACTGCCCCATGGTCCTGACTGCAGATAAAGGCTGATCTTGTCCACACAGTAGACTGGGAGAAGGTGGCCCTCTGGCCTTTGTTCAAGGACATTGCCACCTGGGTGCACACAGGTTGGTGGAGGATGCCACACTTTTATGGTTTTTTTGGCCACACCACGTGGCTTGGGGGATCTTAGTTACCCGACCAGGGATCAAACCCATGGCCCTGCAGTGGAAGCGCAGAGTCCTAACTACTGGACTGCCAGGGAAGTCCCGAGGATGTCACACTTTGCCAAAGAATGTTCTGTCTTCCTTTCTCTTACCTGTACCAGGACTCGTTGTGTGCATTTGGAAAGGGTCTTGTGTCCAGGCAGGGCTGGAGCTGGCCTGGTCTGCGTCACCCTGACTTAGACCTTGTCCTGGGCACATGTTCCCACCTGGCCCACAGGTTGCTTCTGGGGCATGGGAGGAGAAGGCGGGGCCTGGGATGGTTCCAGAGGGAGGCTGCATGCGAACTCTCACTCTCCCTCTAGGCTTGGTGCAATGAGATGTTTGGTTGCTGAGGTGGCCCAGGTTATAAGTGGGAAAAGGGCCTGTCATCCCACATGGGGACCTGAATTTGTCCTTCCCTCCAGCCTTGGTGGCGGCAGGTTATGCAAGGGCAGACACAGGCCTGTGACATGCAACTCCCCTCTCTGTCCACCTCCTGTGAACCATGTTTTTCCCCTGATTGGAAAATAGTTACACCAGAGTTCTGGTGGGGCCTGCGTTGGTGGGGGGAGTGCTTTTTGTAAGTCTCTGGGGTGCTGTCAGCACACAAACCATGACCATACCATTGCCGGGAGAAGAGTCAGCTCCTTATTATTATAATAAATGGCAGTTATTAATAACCGTAGTACTAAAAAAGTGGAAATAATTCTGACAGCTAATACTGAGTGTTCAGCACAAGCCAGTGACCATGATTTGTCCTTCATGGCACTAGCACATCTCAATGATCTTGTGATGATTTCTGCTCTTGGGCCCATTTTACTGATGCAAAAACTGAGTCTTACCACAGTAAGCGACTTGCTCCAAGTGGCACAGTGACTAAGAGGCAGCCTGGAATCTGAGGGCTCAGCCTCTGTGCTGTCACCTGTCAAATCCCGATCCCTTTTTCCACACCAGGCCTGGTGTTCAGGCTCTGTAGACATCACTCCATCTTCATCTCATAGTGACCTTTGGGGCGGGTACTACATCGATGTTGTTGTATAGGCGGGGAAACTGGGGCTCAGAGAGGCTCAGTGATTTGCCCTAGTCACACAGCTAATAGGTGGTGGACCAGGCACTGGAACCCTGGATGTCTGATTGAGATCCCTTCCTCTTTACCACTGGGCTGCAGCTCCATGCTGGTGGGGGGCTTTGGGGAAGAATATTCTTACCATTAAGGGGCCAAATCAGCTGAGGTCACAAGACAGGGGAGCTGCACAGGCCACGGTTCCACCATCCACCCTCCACCAGCCATGGAGCAGAGGCCACGGCCCCAGTGAGGGCTGCTTAGGAAAGGCTGAGCCACCGCATTGTGGGGGACAGTGCACGGAGCAGCGCTGGGCACCTGACCTGACTCCATGCATGTCTGGGCCTTGAGCCTTTGGCTTCTTGTCAAGTTGAAAAGCCATGTCTGGGCTTCTCCCCAGGCCTCTAAAAAAGCTCAATAACCAATAATTTTTCCATAATTAAATTGTAACATTGTCATCCTTTCAACAAAAATGACATATTTGCATTTCCCCTGTTCATCTAGTAATTCATGGCACACCTAGAAAATAGAGAGACAGCCATGAACGTTCAGGGCCCTTTTGCTTTGTGTGCAGAGTCATTGCTTCATTCATCAAATGTCCTTGCTTGGGGGCTGGGGTCCCAGGCCTGCCCTCAGGGAGGGGTGTAGAAGTGTTTTGGGCAGCTATAAAACTAGGACTGTATTGATTGATTGACTGATTAATTCATTCAATGAATATTTATTGAGGATCTATTATGTGCATGAAATTGATATTTAAAGTATTCATATTTTGCATTCATTTATTGGTTTTAAAATTGGAAAGTGCCTCGTGATGTGTTCTATAAAAACTCAACAGACTTGTGACCTTGTGCACTTCTAGGATAAAGATCATCTTATAAATTGAAAATTAGATTGAGGTTTTGAGCATGCCCCATGATGTCATGTTTTGAATGAGAGCTAGAACCTGCCCCCCCGTGTGTCTCCACCCTGGCTACATGATCATCTGGGGAGGTTTCATAAAGGACCCATTGCGTTGTCTGGGCCCCACCCCTATAGATTCTGATTTGATAGCTTTGAGGTAGGGCCCTGGGGAAAAGGCATGCTTTTAAAAATCCCCACATGATTTTCATGTGCAGCCATATTGTGAGCCATTGGTCTGTACAAGCAGTTCTTAACCTTAGCTGCACCCTAGAATCTTCTGGGGAGTTTTAAAAGCCCCCATGCTCAGGCTGCACCCAGTCCACTAAATCAGAATGTCTGGCGGTGGCAGCCAGCTATCAATATATGTCAGAGCTCCCCGGGTGATTCCAATGTGCAGCTAAGACTGGGAACCTTTGGTCTGCACCCAATTATAATCATAAATGGGTTGGAGACGGCATCACAGAGGATGTGAGGTTGGAGCTGGGTTTTGAAGGATGAATAGGAGTTTGCTAGGATCCGCATAGGGGAAGAAGGGGCATTTCCCTGTAGAGAAACCAGCTTGTGTGAAGGTGGCAGAGCAGGAAGGCGAGTGGAAGGTTTGGAATGCAACGTGACTAGAGCAGAGACCGGGAGGCCATGAGGCTGGGAGAAAGGAATGCTGCGAGTCAGACCACTGGCTCTGCCAGAGGAGACCAGATAGGAAGCAACTGGATCTGTTTTTGTTACGGACATCCCTGCTGGTGATGGCTGGCCTGGAGGGCAAGGCTGGAGGTGGGGAGACCAACAACGAAGATGTTTCAAAAGCCCTGATGGTGGGCTTCCCTGGTGGCGCAGTGGTTGAGAATCTGCCTGCCAATGCAGAGGACACGGGTTCGAGCCCTGGTCTGGGAGGATCCCACATGCCGTGGAGCAACTAGGCCCGTGAGCCACAACTACTGAGCCTGCGTGTCTGGAGCCTGTGCTCCACAACAGGAGAGGTCGCGATAGTGAGAGGCCTGCGCACTGTGATGAAGAGTGGCCCCCGCTTGCCGCAACTGGAGAAAGCCCTCGCACAGAAACGAAGACCCAACACAGCCAAAAATAAATAAATAAAAAAAAAAAAAAAAAAAAAGCCCTGATGGGAGACAGGGAGACCCCAGACCAAGGTGGAGGCTGGGGGGTGAAGGAGAGAGTGCCTTCTGGAGACACATTTTATTTTATTCTATTCTATTTTATTATTTTTGGCCGTGCTGCACAGCTTGCTTGCGAGATCTTAGTTCCCCGACCAGGGATCGAAACTGTGCCCCCTGCAGTGGAAGTGCGGAGTCCTAACCACTGGACCGCCAGGGAAGTCCCTGGAGACACTTGGTGGGTGGGTTTGAAACATGTCTGTGAGTTCTATGGCACTCTTCCCATGGAGAGCTGGCATTGATATCCCTGCCCTTGAATTGGGCTGATCTTCTAGGTGCCAGAATGCGGTGGAAGTAACAGAGCGAGGTTCTCCGGGGAGCCCTGACATCTCTAGAAAAATCTGACTGCCCTGAGGCTGCCATGCTGGGAGGAAGCCCAGGCCACGTGAAGAGGCCACGTGTACATGTTGGGTTCTATCCAACAGACGCAGCTGAGGCCCCAGCTGCTATTAGCATCAACTGTCAGATATGCGAGTGAAGATGCCGCAGGATGATTCCAGACTCCAGTCCTGAGTCTTCCCAGCTACGGCTCCAGACACTGTGGAGCAGAGACAAGCTGTCCGGATGCCCTGCCTGAAATCCCGGCCTGTAGAATTCAATCCATGAATACAATAAAATGATTGCTTTAGACCACACAGCAATAGTTGCTGGAATAGATCCACTTGGGGAGCAGTCAGGGGCAGGGCTGAGGAGGATGGAGGCGTGAGCCTGGATCATTTTGTACCTGCTGGATCGGAGGGACCTTTGGACGCTGGCTGGAGGTGTCCAGGAGGTGGAGGAGCTCCTGGTGGCCAATGTCTGCTTCCCTCCTCGAAACATCACAGCCTCTGGCCTCTCTTCAAAGAGCTCTGCATGTCCCTGGACAGTTGCAGTAATTCCCCCACTAAAGGGGGGATCCCTGCCCAGCAGCCTCAGTATCGCCTGACGCCTTGTTAGAGATGCAGACCCTGGGGCCCCAGCTGCAGTGTAACAAGCTCTCCAGGTGTTTCTGACACTGCCAAGGGCTGGGGAGCCCCGGTTTCCCTTAGTGTGGTGCCTCAGGCTTCCTTGTGATTGGAGTCACCTGGGCTGCCTGTTAAACATCCACGTGCCAGGGCCTCACCTCAAACCCTCTGAGTGTCAGCGTGTGTGTGTGTGTGTCTGTGGGTCTCTAGGTGTCAGGGTGTGTGTGCACATGTGCGTAGCTTCTCTGAGCTCCCAGGGTGTCTGCCCACTGGTAAGAAGCCCTCTCTATCTGTTGTGTTGAGCTGACAGCTGCCAGGCCCTGTGCTAAGTGCTTTAGTCGGTGATGGATGACAGATGCTATGAGGTCATTTTCATGGCAGCTTAGCGGTGGACAACAGAATCATCCCCATTGCCCAGGCGAGCGAATGGGGATCCAGGGCTCAGGCACTCCCCAGCCTCTCTGATTAGTAGGGGGCTGATCCCGGATGACTCCAGGGCCCAATGCTTAGCTGTGCTCATGAACTCACAGTATCCCTGACCCAGCAAGAATCCCCGGGTAATTGCTTCAGGCTAAAGGGCAGGGCCCTTGGTTCGCATGCCAGTCCTGGAATCCTGCCTCGGCTGTCATCTCCGCCCAAACCTCCCCATCCCTCTTGAACACCCTACATCAATTCACAGACTCAACACAGTGAAACCTCCTTGGGCCCCCTGCAACCATAGAGGAACCGAGAGAGGCCGACCCCAGCAGGTCACCAGGCCTCGCGCTGGGGAGAGTTACTGCCCCTCGGAGCCAGGGACCAAAGTGGTTGGCAGTGTCTTGATGCTTGCAGAGGCCGGCAGCCTGGCACTGGGCCGGACCTCAGTGTCCCTCCACTGTGGACACACGTGGGCCAACAGAGTGAGACGGAGCACACTGCTGATTCCAGCATGTCACTTTGCTGCTGAAATATGCTGATTTAAGAGAATCAGAGAGAGTGGTTTATTCACTGCCAAAGTCGTTTCAAATGGAATTAGAAACATAAATCGAATTTGCTACGGCTTCGCTTCCTCTTTAACCACCTCCAGAATATAGCGTTTGCATGAGCTCTGTGTACAGGCAGAAAACTAGGCTGGTAGAGAAAGCTAGGGCAGCACCTCGGAGTCAGGAAATGAATCAACCCGTTCATTTATTGTTATTAAAGTGACACGAATAAATTATAACCCAGTAGGACCCGCGAGGACTTCAGCTTCACTGGAGCACTTGTGCATGTCACGGAGGGTCCATCCACCCAGCGGTTCTGGGAGCAGGCAGGGCAGGTTCATTATTAGCCCCAGGTTGCAGGAAAGGAAACCAAGGCTCGGACATTAAGGGATATGGCTGGGTCACACCGCCGGGGATGGGAGCCACCATCAACCCGGGTCACTCTGCTCCAAATCCAGGGCACGTTCTCCAATCGGATGATGATATTCATAAAGCCACGACTTTCATCCCTGCCGGTCACCCTATGTGATTATATTCTGTCACCATAACCTAGAGTAGGAAGAGGTGTGATTTGGGGCCCCAGATCCCATCCTGAGCTTGCACCAGCACTATTGAGAGTAGTGGGAGATGAGGGGTAGGGCTGCCAGCAAAAATAGAGGACACACGGTTACCTTTGCATTTCAGATCAACTACGAATACTTTCTTAGTATAAGTATATCCCCAATACTGCATGTGACTACTTATGTTAAAAATTTGTTATCTGAAATGCAAATTTCACTAGGCATCCCGTATTGCTGTTTGCTAACTCCTGTATCCTGAGAGGAGGAGGCCTTGTTCCTTGTTCCCTTTCAAGCCCCGGACCCTCTCACTGTCCAGAACACCGGACCCTATTTTCCCAGTCAGCTCTTGAGGGGCAAGGACCCTGCACTGTCAAGCAGGATAGACTCAGGATCACAGAGGGGAGGCGTGAGAGCCAGACGCCCTTTTCTGAGGGACTCTGCAGATAGATGTGGACTTGGCCCTTCTGGCCATGGCATGGTGGACCTCTTCTTTGCCAGCGTCAGTAGCCTGGCCCCTCTGGAGAGAGAAGTCAGGGTAGGGCCTGGCTTGGCCTTGGGCAAGTCTCTTCACTTTTCCATGTCTCAGTTTCCTCATCCGCAAAAGGAGGGTGCTCACGGCCCCCCCTTCTCCCAGGTTGTCATGGGGAGCAGATGTGTCAGTATTTTGAGATGCTCTTGGCATGGCATCAGGTACACCGCCAGATCGCTGAACCCAGAGCCCCAGCTGGCTCAGGGGGAGGGGAGGGATAATGCAGGATTACTGGGGATGCGTAGCATCTTTGCTCAGGGAGCATTATTTATATGTATTTTAAAAGAAGCACGATACCACCTGTTTATCTGCTTATTAAAATTCTGGGTTTGGAGGGATTTTATTAGGACTGGATGGCAATCTCTTTGTGGAGGAAGCATTGCCATTGGCAGGAATGGGCTTAAAGCCCTCTGAGACCCTGGACATCATTCCAGTCCCAGGATGGTCCCAACGTCCAGAACCCACGTGGCTGTGAGCCCCCGGGGGTGGAGAGCAGGTCAGTGTGTCCCTGTGTCCCAGCACTGGGCCTGGCCATTGTGTGAACCCCCCAACATTTATTGACAGAATGGGGGGCAAAATGGGTGGTCTGAGTAGAATCTGCGTGGCTTAGAATAAACTCCAGTGCAAAGCACATCCCTGGAGTGTGGAGGTGAGTGTCCTCCGTGGAGGGTTCCTGCCAGCTCCACTTAAGTCTCTTTGACAGCCTGAGACGCTACACAAAGTCCCTGGCCCAGGTATTATTGGACATGTACATGTATTTTTTTCTTCTTTAATAAGAGGAAACTTCAGCAGAGATGATGGAAGGAGAGATGGGGCAGTAGCCTTTATGATAAACGAGGCACAAAAATGGCCATTTATGTATAATTACTTATAATCCTCACAACAACATTGCAAGGTGGGTTTTATTGTTATTCCCATTTTACACATGAGGTTAAGTGACTTTCTCAAGGTCACAGAGCCAGCAAGTGGCAGAGCTAGAACCTGAACCCAGGCCATCTTGCTCTGCAGGGGCCTCACCCGACTGGCCCATCTGTGTTTCCCAACCCCTTCCTGTCCCACCCACGCTAGCACAGCTGGACTGAACGGTCCCATCGAGGGTCCTGCAGCTGCAGGTCTCTGGCAACACATGATCTTTTGTTTTCTGAAACCCAAATCCCCCATGAGCCTGTCCTCCAGGGACAGACTGTGTGCCCTCCATTCTTCTTCCTCTGTTTCTCTCTCTCCAGAAATGTAGTTAGATCACCTTGAATAAGATGTTTAATCCTTGGCCAATAAGCCCACACCTGGAGTAGAGGAACCATCAATAATCATGAGATTTATTGCATCAAATTCCTGGGTTAGTGGAAAGAATGTTCAGCTCATGGGGAAACCCAAGAAGCTGGTGCCACCGTGTAAGCCCCACCAGCCCGGAGGAGAGACTCAGCGTCTCCCCTCCCGTGTCTTCCCTGGGGCCCGGAGAGCTGGCAGGGGTTGGCTGCTGTCTTTTTGAACGTCTCCTCTTGTCCTGACTGTCAGGATTTGACATGCTCCATCTTGAAGCTGAAGTCTACAAGAATATAAGTTCTTTGAAATCAGACATGGTGGGTAATTTGGGGGAACATATTTCAACTTCAAGACGGATTATGATCACGCAGGTATTTGGAGAGCTTCATTTTGTCTTTTAACGTGGATTAAAGAGGAAAGCTGCTTGCCATGGCGTGCGTTTTAGTCATTTACAAACAGCTGTTCAACCATTTGTTCATTCAACAATTATTTGCTGAATGCCTACTCTGTGCCGGGCTCTGTGCCAGGCCATGGGGATTGAGACCGGCTGACATTCGTGGCTTCCTGGAGGCCCCCAGTCTGGCCAAGGAGCGGCTCCAGGAAGACCACCACAGTCAGGGCTGGCTGGGTCCTCCTTCCTGATGCTCTAATGCAGCGTTCGGTGGGACCGTCTGGAGGAAATAAGTCAGCAACAGCGCTGGAGCACAGATCACAGCCCAGCGTGTTGGGTCTTCTTTCTCCCTGCCAGGAAGAGGCTAAGAAAGAGCGGTCCAGAGTCTGGATTCAAACATCTGTCCCTGCCACTTCCTGGCTGGGTGGCCTTGGGCAAGTTAACCTCCCTGAAGCTCTTCTCTAGGAAAGCAGGGATAAGGGTCACACCCACCTCATGAAGGCATCGTGAGGATAAAAGGAGGCGGCACACACAGTGCTTCTCGTTCGTGGGCACACGGCGTGTGCACAAACGGCAGTGGGCACTTACTGTCCTTAGGATTACTTACACCCTCTGGGGGTTGAATAGTGAAGTTTCACATGAGCAGCCACTTCTGGTCACGCTGCTGCCCGGCTCAGGCGTCCTAACAGCCCTCCCTGCTGCCAGCAGTTCCCCTCCTGCCGTCAGGGCCTCTGCCACCCCCACCCCCAAGCGGGCTGCCCAGCCGAGGCTCTCGCAGGTGCACAAGGCTGCCCTCAAGCAGACGTGGAGCAAAGCGCCCCTCAGAACGCTGTGCTTGCTGCTCCCTGCCCTGGGCAGTGTGCCCCGCTCTCTGGTATGTCTTTCTGCCCTTGGAGTCTCCCTGGTCAGTACCCTGGGCACATCTTAGGAGCCACACCATCCAGGAAGCCTTCCTGGATTTCCCCTCTTTCACAGCACTTTGCCTGTTCCTCCATGATTCCTTTCACCTTGGCTGATGAGCCCTCCGGGGCAGAGGTTGGGTTTTCCTGATCCTGTGCCTGATGCGAGTGGGCACTTCTGCCACGCTGCCCGGGCCTGCATCGGGGATGTGGACAGTGGTTGCACAGGGTGTGGCGTGCGTGGCCGGACGTGCCTGAGGTCTGAGGCTGGAGGAAGGAGCAGCTGCTTCCACTTGCCAGTCTTTGCCAGCTCGGTGCCCGGGGGCTGGGAGAGGCAGGGCTGAGGCCCTGGGGGGACAGGCAATGCTCCAGGGAGAGAGCTGGTGTCTGGGTTTGTTTATTTGAGGGAGCAGTGACTCATGTTTGCAGGCTGCTCTCTGTGAATGGTTCCAGTTTTGCAAACACCCCTGGGCAGGACGGCTGACACGAGAGCTAGGCTTCCTCCCATAGGACATTGCTTGTGAGCATTCCAAGCGGGCGACCTTCGCTCTCCTGCCTTGGGCTGCACTTTCCTCCTGGCTACAGTGAGTGGAGCTGACATTTGGGGGGACACAGACAGAGGTGTCCTCGAGTTCATGGTCGGGGGAGGCAGGATGGATTGATAGGCAAGTTCAGGAATCTCAGAACACTCCTCTTGGTCACCCAGATGCTGGGGGGGACTCATCACGACATCCTCCTCTCCTAACCTCAGTCCCAGGATGCCATGCTCAGGCCACAGTGGGGCCTGTGTGGCCAGTGTGGCTCGTGGACCCCAGGCCTGCGCGATGACCCAGGGAAGAGAAGGTTCTCCATCTAATAGGTTTGGGAAATCCCTTGTGTGGCAGTTCACGTTGTCTAATAACACTTTAAAGTCTCCTGAGAAGTCCTGCGAGAAAGAAGCGTGCTTGACTTTATTTAAACCAGGAGTCAGCCATTTTTTCTGGAAAGGACCAGGTAGTAAATATTTGAGGCTTTGCAGGCTGTTCCTTTCTGTCTCAGCGACTCCATTCAGCTGCTGTCGTGTGGAAGAAGCCGTAGCCAGTACCTAAATCAATGACCCAATAAAGCTTTATTTCCAGATAGGAATTGGGCTGGATTTGGCCTGGGATCCCTGATTTCAACCATCCTCTCCCTCTGCCCCTCCCCACAGTGTTTTATGGGGTGCCTGGCACGTGCCGAGAGCAGGTTTGAGCACAGCTGCTTGTTCCCAAGTCAGGGTGATTATGTTTCAGCAAGAGCATCCACTCTTTAAGCTACTGTGACACCCACAACATGAATAATTCAAGGCCGATTTCCCGCAGCGTGGATGGAGGGCAGGGCGTGATTATGCAGGAGCTCTGGTGGCGCGGACATGGGCAGTACAGAAAGCCCAGTTGATGACTCATTTAGCCAGCAGATTCGCAGTTATGGAATTCGTGACACATTTTAAACCTTTGAAAGGGACATTTACATTATTTCACATTTTGCACAAAGGGAGGCTTTCTTAACATTTTCAAGTCATCCAGAAGGCACCGCGTGCGTGCCTGTTAGCTCCCCAAGGGCTGCGGGTCCTGTGGCATCCTCTCTGGGAACCACACCTCTTTGGAGGCATTACAGGTGACACAGTACTTCTACAGTCGCAGCTGAGTCTCCCTCACCCCCTCTCAGAACAGCCTTGGGGGGACCCCGGAGCAGAGGTGTGTCCTAGGCCCCGGGCCTCTGGGACCCTCGAGCTAATCTTTGCCATCCATCCATTGCCTTGGCAGGACTGGCTCTTTGCATTTGCACCACTGCTGGGTCAAGTGCCTTGGACAAGATTTAAGAAAGTCCCAGTATTGGCTTTTATTTAATTTCCTTTCGTTAAAGTCTGCCAACAGCTAAAGCAAAGAGGAATTGCTTTCCTGAAGTCCTCTGGTCCTCAGTTCAGATGCCCAAAGGGCCTTCCAGGGGTGGGGGCAGCAGCTGGCAGGCGAACTCTTAAAAGTCATTGATTGATATATCACTTATACGCAGAATCTAAAAAAAAATGAAACAAATGTACTTATTTGCAAAACAGAAACAGACTTACAGACTTCGAAAACAAACTTATGATTACCAGAGGGGGAGGATGTGGGGGGAGGGATAAATTAGGAGTTTGGGATTAACATATAGACACTACCATATACAAAAGAGATGATCAACAAGGGCCTACTGTATAGCACAGGGAATGCTACTCAATATTCTGTAATAACCTGTATGGGAAAAGAATCTGAAAAAAAATGGATATATGTATATGCATAACTGAATCAGTTTGCTGTACACCTGAAACTAACACAAAATTGTAAATCAACTATACCCTAATATAAAATAAAAAATTAAACTAAAACAAAGAATTGGTGAAATATGAGTAGAGTCTGTAGTTTAGCTCATAATAATGTACCAGTGTTGGTTTTTTTGGTGTTGACAAACAGCCTTTCAGCAAATCTCAATGTATTCCAGAATAAAATTTTACTTAAAAATTCAATGTATTACAGTAATTACTGAGATTTATATTAAATGATTTCCTACATTAAAAAAAAAAAATCATTGATTGAGCCCCTGAGGTTTGCTGGGATGGTTCCAGGCACCCAGATCCTTTTCTCTTGCAATCCTTACTGCGATCCTGTACATGAGGTTTTGTAGTTCCCATTTTTCAGATGAGGAAACTGAGGCTGAGCACAGTTGAGGCCAGTTTCCCAAGGCCACACGGCCAGGGATTGCGGAACCAGGGAGGGAGCGCAGACCCCAGGGCCGCAGACCTGTGCTGCTCTCTGGATCCTTCTGAGACCAGCCAGTGTGTGTGGTGATGCCAGACCAACAGTGATGTCCTGCCAACCCCTCTGTGGACTCGGGGGTCTCAGCCTGGGTTTGTGGCAGATGCCACGCACACAGTGGTCTCCTATAGTAATAATTCCCATGTCTGACCCTTCCTGGCAGAATTCTAAGCACTTTCACATCGAAGGGACTACTGACATTTCTACCTGCCCAGCGGCCATTATTCATTCTCCAGGAATGGGCTGAATTTTCCTTTGGGGAACCCCCCTCTTCTACTCAGACCCAGGCCTTTCTCAAATCACAGGGCTTGGTTCAGGAATGAGGATGTGGCCCGAGCCCAACCAGTGAGACCCAAACCTGGGAGTTTTATTGGAAGGAATCACTTGCTCTGTGTGGGTTGCCAGACTGGTGGAACTTAAGCCTAAAGTTCTGGGAACTTCTTTGCCACCCATGTGGGAGTCTGCTTGAGAATAGAGCCTGCCTGGGTGAAAGCAGAGTGGGAGATGGAGGGAGGCGAATTCCACACATCACTTGAGCACCTGGATCCAGCTGTGCCTGAAACAGGACCTTAGAGTTTTCCTTTTCTTTATCCAAGATATTTTTTATATTTATTTTTTTTATGTTTGAGCTTGCTTGTTTGGGTTTCTGTCACTTCCTTCCAGTGGAGTCCTGAGGCCTAGAGTCTCCACTGAGAGGCACCACTGTAACATGGTTGTTAGGCCAGATTCCAGACACATAGTCAACTTTGCTACTTACTAGCTGTGTAATGACTTTGGACAAGTCATTCAGTCTCTCTGTGCCTCAGTTTTCTCATCTGTGAAATAGGGATTATGATGGTACTCTCTCCTCATAGTGCTGTTTAATAAGGATTAAATGAACTGATACAAATAAAGCTCTTAGTATAGGGCTTGGTGCATATTCTGAACATGATAAATATTAACTGTTGTTATCCATTCTCTTTAAAAAAATTATCCTGGTGGTCTGAGAGCAGATATGACCCTTTATATTTTATAAATGAAATGCCTGAGGGCTTCTTGGGTCCCGGGGTTGGAGACTGCAGGGCTTGGACTGACACACAGGCCTTGGGATGGGTCCAGGGCTGCGTCTCACCCCACCTGCCCCAATGCTCGGGTGGGGCTGCCCCAGGGGCTCCTCTGTCCCTCTGTTCACGCTCCTGTTTCATGATCCAGAGCCCTTTCCTTGCACAAACAGTCGCAGGATCCAACGAGGCCTCATGTGGCTCCCTGCTCAGACCCAGTCCTCTCATAACCCCCCTCCCTCTCCTTCACCCAGAAACACAGAGAGAGCCATCCCCGTCTTTCCTCCAGGGCCAGAGGTCAGGGCCAAATCTATCCCACAGTCATTGCTAACGTGTTGGGGCTGGTGATAACTTCCTGTCCCAGGGACCGTAGTTGCATTAAAAAAAAAATCAAACTTATTACCAAAATAATGCATAGAATAGTTTTTGTTTCAACAGTTCAAATAGCATAAAAACTTACAAAATAGAAAGTCCAGGTTTCCTACTTCCCAGCCACCTCCGTCTCACTCCCCAGAGAAAACCACAGAAAGACAATTCCGTGTCTTTACAGAATCTTTTCCTATGCATCTACTTAACTACATTGTTCTGCATTTGCCTGTTTTTCTACTGCAAACAGCTTTTGAAGAACGTTCACATGGGCACATAGCAAAATGGTTCATTTTGTGTGTGTGCATGTTTTAAAAACTTTTTTAAAATTGTGGTAAATTATACAAAAACATAAAAGTTACCATCTGGACCATTTTTTTTCTAAATTAATTAATTTATTTTTAGCTGTGTTGGGTCTTCGTTTCTGTGGAAGGGCTTTCTCCAGTTGCGGCGAGTGGGGGCCACTCTTCATCGCGGTGCGCGGGCCTCTCACTATCGCGGCCTCTCTTGTTGCGGAGCACAGGCTCCAGACGCGCAGACTCAGTAGTTGTGGCTCACGGGCCCAGCTGCTCCGCGGCATGTGGGATCTTCCCAGACCAGGGCTCGAACCCGTGTCCCCTGCATTGGCAGGCAGATTCTCAACAACTGCACCACCAGGGAAGCCCTGGACCATTTTTAAGTGTACCATTCAGTATCAAGTACATTCACATTGCTGGGCAACCATCACCATTATTCAACTCCAGAACTTTTTCTTCCTCCCAAACTGGAGCTCTGTGAATTTGACTCCTCTAGGTACCTCATATCAGTGGAAACAAGCGATATTTTTCATTTCTTGACTGGCTCATTTCATTTAGCATGCTGTCCTCAAGGTTCTTCCACATTGTAGCCTGTATCAGAATTTCCTTCTTTTTAAAGGCTGAATGATGTTCCACTGTATGGATATATCACATATTGTTTATTGATTCATTCATAGATGGACATATGTGTTGCTTCCACATTTAGCTACAGTGAATAATGCTGCTATGAACATGGGTGTACAAATATCTCTTTGAGAACTTGCTTTCAAATCTTTCGGATATATATCCAGAAGTGGGCTTGCAGGATCATATGGTAATTCTGTCTTTAAATTTTTGAGGAACTGCTGTATTGTTTTTCACAGAAGCTGTAACATTTTACATTCCCACCAACAATGTTCAAGGGTATGGATTTTTCCACGTCCTCTCTAACGCTTGTTAGTTTCTGCTTTTTGTTTGTTTGTTTGTTTTTTGGGGATAGTAGCCATCTTGATGAATGTGAGCTGGTTTCTCACTGTAGTTTTGATTTGCACATCCCTAATGACGAATGATGTTCTGTGTGTATTTTTTTTGGCCACGCTGTGCGGCTTGCGGGATCTCAGTTCCCTGACCAGGGACTGAACTTGGGCTACGGCAGTGAAAGCACTGGATACTAACCACTAGACCAGCAGGGAACTCCTGTATGTATTTTAAAATACGTACTTATGAATGTTTTCAAACATACTTGGAAGTAGAAATAATAAGACAATGAGCCCCATATAGCCATTACTCAGATTCAACGATTAGTAAGATTTTTGCCCAGTTTGTTTTCCCTTTTCCTGAAGGATTTCATAGCAAATGCCAGACACCGTGTCTCAGCATCACTACATAATCCAGTGGACATTTCTAAAACCCTGGATCTCTCCTTACATAACTGTGTCACCATCATCCTAAACTTCTCCTTGGTATCACCTACTACCCAGTCCATGATCAAAGCTTCCTGATTGTTGAATGAATACCCGGGTTCATTTTTCACAGGACGCCTGAGCCCAGAGACTCTTAACCACACTCCTCTCCTGAAAGGCCAGTGACAGTGGGTTAGGAGCGCACGCACCAGAGTCAGACACGCCAGGTTTAAAGCCCTCTCTGCTCTCGATTGCCTATGTGGTCTTGGCAAGTTGCTTATCCTTGCTGGGCCTTGGTTTGTTCATCTATACAGTGGACATAGTCAGAGTGTCCACCTCGCAGGGTGTTAAATGAGACAAGGTGTGTAAGGGCCGAGCTCTGCCTCTGGCACATGATGAGCACTCAAGAAATGAAAGCTGCTGTCATTGTTGCTTTTATTAAATGTAGTTTCCAAAAAGTCTCCCTCCAGTGACGGGTGTTCAGGCATCCTGGGGGGCTGGCAGGAACCAGCTCTGCACCGTGCCCTCCATCACCGCCTGTGCAGGGCGCTCCACCCTCCTGGGGGCTCCCCAGGTCAGGGCCCCTGTTATTCTCTATCTGGGGCAGAAGCGAGCTCCGGTCCACATGCTTGGCTGCACGGGGCTTAAATAAAAAATGATAAAATCTGCCGATGGGAAGGGATGAAATTTTATTGGGAGTTCAAATACTTTTTGTTAAGATTGGTTTTGGCCATTTCCCCTCTCTTGACCTGCTGGCCTTGCCTTGACCTGCTGGCCTTCTCCTTGGTAATTCAGTAAGTGGTGACTTCGGGTGACGACAGGCAAATGGGAGGCGGATGGGGGAGAACAGAGCCCACGGGGGATGAACATTGTCTGAAATGGATTTATCCTAATCGGGTTCAGAGCCAACAACCTTTTAGACGGAAGGAGAATCATGGCAGGCCGAGGCGACAGACTGCAGCAATGTCTCCTTTAACCTGCACGGTTTTCCAGGTGGGGAAATGGAAGCGGAGAGAGGGAGAGGTTGCCCTGAGTCCACTGCCATTTACCGGTGGAGCAGGGACTGGGGCCGGGGAGTCAGACCATCCCAGCACCCTGCCTCAGTCACCTGCCTGGAGGACAGAGATGGCCACGTCCTAACTGGCTGTGTGAAATTGGATGCTCTGGGATTCAGCTCCCACTCGAGTGAAGTGGAGACGGAATGAGGGGGGATCCAGGCAGCTTTGCACGTCCCCTGCTTCCCTGCAGCGAAGCCAGTGATGACAGGACGTTTCCCCTGCTGACCGCCACCTTATGGCGGTCTCAGAGGCCTGTGCCTAACCCCGTTCTCCCTGGCCATGTGACCGCCAGCAAGCTTCTTCCTGTCTCAGACTCACAGCCTCCTCTTCTAGAAAATGGGGAGAACATGAATGCCCACTTCCCAGAGTTGTGGGAAGGTAAATGGGATAATGTAAACCAAACGCCTCACATGGCATGTACTGAAAAATCTGCTTCTTCCTCCTTCCCTCCCACCTCCTTCATCCTCCCGATAAGCTGGGATGCTTTTCCTGAGCCCAGTGCATGCTGGGAAGCCAGGATGGAGGCCCCATTTGGGAGGTAATAATCTCTAAGGCTGGTGCAAAGCGGCAGCTGACCCTCCTCCCTCCATGCTGGACCGTCAGGCTCTTTCCGTTGTCCTGAAACGGGGGGCTCTCTGTTCTGAGCGGGACCCCTGCAGCGCCCACCCGCCTGCGGGCTGCCTGCCGGTGGGATGGGGCCTCTGCTTCAGCCGGGCCGTGGGCCCCTCAGCCACCCGGGGCTGTGCCCCAGGAGGTTTGGAAGCTTTTCCCATGACCAGGTCAAGGCTGGAGAAGCCAGGTGGGCGTCCTGGTCATTCCCAGGATGCTCTGGGTCCCGAGAGCCACCCCCTGTGTGGAGCTGACCTTTCCCGTCTCTGGTCCCTAAGAATCCAGGTCAGCGGGCCTGGAGACCACACGGGGTCTGTGCCCTGCTGGTCGGGTTAGCCTTTCGATTCTCCCAGTCCCTGGAAACACGGTCAGTGGGGATTTTCTGCCCTCAGGCTTGCTTTTGAATTATTACATGTCATTAACAGATAAAATGCCTGAGTTTCTAACACATAGCCGTGTTTCTCTCCTCCCTCTTCTCCTTGTGGAACAAACATCAACAGGCATCATGCGTGGGCTAGTAAGATGAGCCCTGAGTCCCAGCCCCGTCCCTCCCTTCCTGGCTGTGTGGCCCGCGACAGTTCATTGCCTTTCCCGAGGCTCAGGTTTCTCATGGCAGGTTGGGATAACAACGCCTGCTGAGGATGACGTAGCACGTGTGAAGCCCCAGCTGCAGTGGCACAGAGCAAATACTCAGGGCCGGCGAGGCCCCCTCTCTGATGGCTCGTTTGTGATTTGTCGTCTGGATGGAGGAGGTGAGAAGCAGGAGAGGAAACTCGGGCCAGGGGCGGAGTCGGGGAAGCCCTGCGGAGAAAGATGCAGCTGAGCCTGTGAGGCCCAGGACAGCAGGACTTGGGGCGTCAGGATTGTCTAGAAGGTCAGTGCAGTTCGGAATGGAGAGAGCGATGGAGCTGGAGGTGAGGGACTAGCCTTTGACAGCTCCCTGCTTTCCTTCCTGGCTCTTTGGCCTCGGGGCAACCACTTAACCGGTGTGGCCAGGTCTAGGAAGTGGTGGCGTTTGGCCTATGAACAGCCGCCCACAGGGCAGGAGTGGGGCGGGGGGAACTGTGAGAAGTGAGGTGCCGGCTTGCGACACCCAGAAGCTGGGGTTTTGCCCTCTTGCCTCTCACCTTCAGGTAGGCAAGGCCACAGGACAAGAACGAGGGTGCCTGGCTGAGGAGGCGAGTGGGGCTGAAATCCGGCCCACACTCTGCTGGCCACGCTGTACCCTGTACCCTGGATCGGGGCTGTGTCTGTTCAGAGAGGGGGGCACCTTTTTCTAAATTACCCCCAGGCTCACCAAGCTCCCAGAGGGGTGCTTTTTCAGATGTGCACAATGGCATGGCATAGCTGTCAGTGGCCTGAGGCCTGCTCTCCTCTCCCTCAGCCTCAGGGCCCAGTTCAAGTACGGGGGCTATGTCTGCTACATCTTTCTTTTCTTCCTCTGTCATTCAGGTTTGTAGAGGAGAGCAGATGTGGAAAGTGTGACATTGTTAGCACGCAGTGAATTTAAATCTTAAAAAAGCATTCTTTTTTCTTATGATAAAAGTAATACCTATTTATTGTAGAAAATTATAAAAACACAGGGAAGTATAAAGAAGGAGATGAAAATCATGCATAGTCCTGTTACCCAGAGATACTTCAAAGTGTTAAAAAGTAGAGGTTTCTTTTATTATTTTCCCTCTATATATTTGAATATGGGAATCATATTGCATGTGATTTTCTGTACTGCTTTTTAAAAAATATTTATTTATTTATTTATTTATTTGGCTACACGGGGTCTTAGTTGTGGCACGCGAGATCTTCGTCTCCACGTTCAGGATCTTTTAGTTGCGGCATGCGGGCTCTTAGTTGCAGCATGCAGGATCTAGTTCCCTGACCAGGGATCAGACCCAGGCCCCCTGCATTGTGAGTGTGGAGTCTTAGCCCCTGGACCACCAGGGAAGTCCCGTGTTCTGCTTTTTTAAACTTTATATTATATCTCAAATGTTTTTTCATGTACATAAATGTTCTTCTATGTGTGTTTTAGTGACTGCACAGTGTTCTGTCATTTGAACATGTTGTATCAGAATCAGCCAGCCCAGACGGATTCTAGTTGTACACTATTTTAAGCAGCACTGTTGACTGTACATCTTTGTACTTGTCTGATTATTTCTTTTAGGGTAACTTCCAGCAAGTGGAGTTATAGGGCTCAAGGGTGCGTAGGCAGTCGGTAAATTGGCCCCCAGTAATTCCCACCTCCGGATATCCCTGTGCTGTGTAACCTCCTCCCCTTGAGAGGGGGCTGAAACCTAGTGACTTGCTTCTAATGAACAGAATACAGTGAAAGTGATAGGATGTGACTTTCAAGATTAGGGTACCAAAATACTGACTTCCACCTTGCTCAGGCTTCTTGCTTGTTTGCTTTGAGCAAAGCGGCCTGCCATGTTGTGAGCTGCACCGTGGTGAGGCCCACACGGCAAGGACCTGAAGGAGGCTTCTAGCCAATGGCCAGTGAGGAGCTGAGACCTTTGACCCAATGTCTGGTGAGGAAATGAATCCTTCCAACAACAATGTAAGTGAGCTTAGAAGAGGATTGTCCCACACTTGAGCCTTCAGATGAGACTGGGGCCTTGGCTGACACCTTGATTGCAGCCTTGTGAGGGACCTTGAGACAGAAGCACCCATCCAAGCCATGACTGGACCCTTGACCCACTGGAGCTGTGAGTTAATGCTTGCTGTTTTAAGCCACTAAGGTTGGAGATGATTTATTATGTGGCAACAAATAACTAGTACAAACGGTACGCACATCCCTTTTGATGTGTATTTCCTTTGTGCTTTCCAGAAGTTTACCCCAATTCCACACACCACCCCAGCAGAGGGGAGCGGCTCACAGATTAATTTCCAGCAGGGGACACTGACTGTACCCCTCCTTCTGATCAGCCTCTGTCTCTAGAGAAGCCAGTCCAGGGAGTGTGGACAGCTTTCTGATACCCAGACTATTTCCAGGGAATTATCTCGGGGTGTGTGTCCTGATATCTTAGCAGAGATTCTGATAAGGTTGTTAAAGGTAAGGAGGTCAAGGAGGGAGCCTTTTCATGCTAATGGACTTCCAGGGCATCTGAACACGTCCCAGTAAGCCATTTACCCATCTCCATGGTCCATATCTTTTATTTTTAATTGCAAGAGAACACAGTTTGGTTCTTCAGGTTGCATTGACGTGTCCACATTTTTAATTCCTTTCAGAGCCCAGTGTATTCCTTGCAGTCTCAACAATTCAGGGATTTAATGGAAACTAAGAAAATTCCATGGCCCTCCAGAAACAAACTCGGGTCCCCTCGGGTGATGAACAGAGCCGATGGGAGGCCTAGCAGTGTGCCTCTTTTCCTTCCTCATGCCCCTTCTTCTGCTGTGACATCCTACAGGGACACAAGCAGCCTCCCCTGTCCCCACCCCACTGGGGGCTGGATTGCTCTGAAGGGAGAACAAATGACTGTCTCCAGGCTCAGTCCCTTCCTCGGGAAAACCTCCCGTGCTCTCACTGGCCTGCACGGAAGGTGGGGAGGATTAATGGCCCTCTGCAAGGCTCTAATGGATCCCTAATTGGTTTGCTTCATTAGGGTCTGCTGCCTGGGAAGTTAAGTGTGCACTTGGAGAGGCGATAAATGAAGCTCTGCTGCGGGGCTCAGAGATTGGGAGATCTCTTGTACAGACACCAAGGCTATCCTGAGAGTCCGACCATCCTTAGAAGCCAGAAACTTGGCCATGGGAAGCAAATTAATGTTGTTTATGTTTCATTCATCAGCATATTTAAAGGCCTCAAGGAAATGATTCTTAATCTTTTCTGGGTCATAGACCGCAACGAGAATTAAAAAACTGCACGTATGCCTATAGCCCCACTTGCACGCTGTTTTTTATCAGGCGTGGGGTGTGGGTGTTGCAGATTCCCTGAGCCTACTCATGGCTCCCTTGGAAAGTTTATGAACTGACACCTGCTCCTCCCAAGTGGGACATCTTTAAGGTGATTCTTTTGTTCATTTACTCATGTATCTATTCTCTAATTTACTTAACAAATATTTATTGAGTTCCTACTATGTGCCAAGGAGATTATCTTTCTTTTGCAAAGTTTTGAGACAGCTCTAAAGTGAGAGTAAATTTTTTTTAGGAAATAGTAACTATAACTGTACTTAATCAGGCATTTGTTTTCTCTTCCTCTCTAGGTAAAGCCAGGGAGTGAAGGATGGGGGAAGATATGAGTGAACATTTTCATCCTTTCAAACTGTTATGAGTTTGGCTGTATGAAAGAGCCACTGACAGGGTGTGACATGGAGATGTCACAGGGTATTTTAAATAACTTCTTTCTACTGTGAAGCAAGATATACTTATCTCAATCTAAATTCTAAGTGTCCAAATCCACCAGCCTACAAGAATGTTAGAATCGCTCTTGATGCTGCCCTGGTGGAAAGGGTCTCCTGGTTTCTCCACTTGGACTGAAGGATCAAAAGACGAGTCCTTGTGACAATTCTTCCAGCTTCAAGTTTTTCGGAATGAAGAGTCCTGACTGCTATGGACCTCTTGTAAAAGCTCAATCTGTCATGTCTTAGGAGGCTGCCTACCATCATCTTGTGGAATCTCAAGATGTGGAATCTCAATGCAGAACTTGAGCAAAAATGAGGGGAAAGAAACTATAGACCAATATTCCTCATACATGCAAAAATTAACAATATTCTATCAAACTGATTTCAACAATATATTAAAAAGATAACACATCATGACCTAAAGTGGTTTATCCCAGGAATGCAAGGTTTTTAAAAGTTGAAAATCTACAATTGTAATTCATTCTACCAATAGGTTAAATGAGATATGATCATATCAATGGATTAAGAAAAAGCAGAATTCAAGATCCTGCATCTGTTCTTTTTTTAAAAAATTAATTAATTTATGGCTGCGTTGGGTCTTCATGGCTGCATGCAGGCTTTCTCTAGTTGCGGTGAGCAGGGGCTATTCTTCATTGCGGTGGCTTCTCTTGTTGCGGAATACGGGCTCTAGGCATGCGGGCTTCAGTAGTTGTGGCAGGTGGGCTCCGTAGATGTGGCTCACAGGCTCTAGAGTGCAGGCTCAGTAGTTGTGGCGCATGGACTTAGTTGCTCCGTGGCATGTGGATCTTCCCAGACCAGGGCTTGAACCCGTGTCCCCTGCATTGGCAGGTGGATTCTTAACCACTGTGCCAGGGAAATGCCCCTATATCTGTTCTTGATTAAAGCTCTCAGAAACCTAGGACAAGAATTTCCTCACCTGATGAAGTCATCTATGGAAAACCTATAGCTGGCATCATACTCAGTGGTAAAGACAGAACATTCTCGTTCCTGAGTTCAAGAACAAGTGAAGATGTTCACTCTCACCACTTCCATTCAACATTGTAGCCAGTTAAGTAGTCAGTTCTAGCCAGTGCAATAAGGCAAGAAAAGGCATAAATGGCATCCTGATTGGAAAGGAAAAAGTTAAACTGTGTTTATTCTTAAACAACATCCTTGTGTCTGTAGAAAGTCTAATGGAGTCTAAAAAAGAGTTACTAGAATTAATATTTGAGTTTAGTTAGGTTACAGGATGCAAGAACAATATATAAAAATCATTTTTCCTACATACTAGAAATGAACAAATGGAAATTGAACTATAAAAATTTCCATTTACAATAGGATAAAAATATGAAATATTTAGGGATTGTATTAGTTTCCTATTGCTGTTGTAATAAATTACCACAAACTCAGTGCCTTAAAACAAACAAGACACATTTTTCATTTTCCAGTTACAGAGGTTAGAAGTTCAAAATTTGTCTCAGTGGGATAAAATCAAGGTATCAGCAGGGCTGCATTATTTCAGGAGGCTCCAGAGAAGAATCTGTTTCCTTGCCTCTACAGCTTTTAGAGGCTGCCCAATTCCTTGGCTCATGGCCTCCCATGACATTGATCTCTGATTCCTTCATCACATCTCCATCTCTGACTCTGACCTTCCTGCTTCCCTTTTATAAGGATCCTTGCGGTTACACTGAGCCCATGTGGATAAACCAGGATGATCTCCCTATCACAAGAGCCTTTACTTAATCACATCTGCAAAGTCCCATTTACCATGTAAGGTGACATATTTGCAGGTTTCAGAGATTGGGACATGGACATCTTTGGGGGCCAGCATTTTGCCTACCACATCTGCTCTTTGACCCCCAAAGATTCACGTTCATCTCACATGCAAAATGTGTTTACCCCATCTCAATATCACCAAAGTTCCAAACACTATATAGCACCAACTCAAAGCACCAAATCTCATGTAAATCTCATCAGTTCAGAAGTTCCAAATCTCATGATCTATGTCATCTAAATTAAGTGTGGGTGAGACTCTGGGTGTGATCCATCCTGGGGGAAAAAAATCTCTCTCCATCTGTGGACCTGTGAAACAAGAAAACATGGTATCTGGTCCCTAAATACAATGGGGAGGAGGGAGAAAAGCATAGGATACCAATTAAAGACATTTCTGTTCAAAAGGGAGAAAATAAAAGGAAAAGAAGAAATCTCTAGTTCCAAGCAATTTCAAAAGCCAACTGGGCAAACTCCATCAGGTTTCAAGACCTAGGAATAATTTTCTGTAGCTCTCGGCTCTGCCCTTTGGTCTTGCGGCTCCAACGTCTGGGCTCAAGGCTCTGTCTTCAGAGTTATCCTTCCTTTATCATGAAGGGTAGCATGTGTTTGAAGCTGGGGAGTTTTATCAGTCTGCTTCCTGCCTGCAGAATTTGGGGAGCCTGACATCCTTCTTTCATTTTGCCCTTTATCTGTCCCTTTCAGTCTAAGATGGCTCTTTCTGCGGGTATAAAATTCTTAACAACCTTGTGGTTCTCCTATGCACGTCACAGGGACTTACTCCGCTAGACCTGGCTCCTCCACATGTCTTTCCTAGATAATATCATCTCTATTTCTGGCTTCTGCTGAGATGGCTGTGGGAATTCATGAGTCACAAACTGAGTCTCTTTAAAGAACTCTCTGTGTGACAGAACTGTGACGTTTTGCTCCATTCAAGGCCCTAGCAAAAGGTTGTCCAGTTATACCCTCCTTTCTCTCTGGAGCATGTTTTTTTCCTGACAGCAAATTTCCCAATTTTAGTGTCTTTTTTTTTTAAACTTCCTTTTTTTAAAAATAAAAAATTTATTTATTTATTTATGGCTGTGTTGGGTCTTCGTTTCTGTGCGAGGTCTTTCTCCAGTTGTGGCGAGTGGGGGCCACTCTTCATCGCGGTGCGCGGGCCTCTCACTATCGCGGCCTCTCTTGTTGTGGAGCACAGGCTCCAGACGCGTAGGCTCAGCAACTGTGGCTCACGGGCCTAGTTGCTCCGTGGCATGTGGGATCTTCCCAGACCAGGGCTCGAACCCGTGTCCCCTGCATTGGCAGGCAGATTCTCAACCACTGCACCACCAGGGAAGCCCTAAACTTCCTTTTTTTAAACATATATTTATTTATTTTATTTTGCACAGGCTTCTCTCTAGCTGTGGTGCGCAAGCTCAGTAGTTGTGGCGTGCAGGCTCAGTAGTTGTGGTGCGAGGGCTCCAGAGCAAATAGGCTCTGTAGTTGTGGCACACGGGCTCTCTAGTTGTGGTGCGTGGGCTTAGTTGCCCTGCGGCATGTGGGATCTTAGTTCCCTGACCAGGGATTGAACTGGTATCTCCAGCATTGCAAGACCGATTCTTAACCACTGGACCACCAGGGAAGTCCTGCCAATTTTAGTGTGTTTTGCAATCTGAATAGACTGATAATTTACTAGCTCTTCAAGTTCTGCCTCCCTTTTGCTTAACACTTCTTCCCTCAATCACTCTTTCCTCTTGCATTTTAATATCAGCAGCAAGGAGAAACCAGGCTGCCCTTTCAAATACTTTGCTTAGAAATCTACTCAAATAAATAGCCAGATTTCTTGTTTATAAGCTTTGCTTTCTGCATAACCACAGGACACAATTTAGCTAAGCTTTCTGCCACTGTATAGGCAGAAAGGATCCCCTTTCTCTAGTTTCCATTAACACAGTCCTCATTTTCTTCTGAACCCCCATCAGCTGCACTTTTAACATCCATGTTTCAGATAACAGTCTGTTTGTGATGTTTAGGGGTTCTCTAAGACAATATAGGTTTTCTCTACCATACTCCTCAGTTCCTTCTGAGTCCTTACCAGTAGGGTCTTTAACATCCATGTTTCTAGGC
Source organism: Balaenoptera musculus (assembly GCF_009873245.2). Taxonomy (NCBI): domain Eukaryota; kingdom Metazoa; phylum Chordata; class Mammalia; order Artiodactyla; family Balaenopteridae; genus Balaenoptera; species Balaenoptera musculus. The sequence continues at coordinate 7,924,895 of NC_045800.1, forward strand.
TTTTTCTATAATGCTCCTCAAAAGTCTTCCACTGCTTTTCCACTGCCCAATTCCAAAGCCACTTTCAAAAATTTTAAGTATTGTTAACAGCAGTACTCCACTTCTGTCACCAAAATCCGTATTTGTTTCCTGTTGCTACTGTAACAAATTACTACAAACTTAGTGGCTTAAAGTAACACAAATTTATTATCTTATAGTTCTGCAGGTCAGGAGTCCCAAATTAGTCTCAGTAGGCTAAAATCAAGGTGTCATCAGGGCTGGTCCTTCTGGATGCTCTAGGAAAGAATGCTCCTTGCCTTTCCAGTTTTTAGAGGCTGCCTTCATTCCTTGTGGCCCACGGCCCTACATCTCTATCTTTGCTTCCAATGTCACATCTTCATCTTTCTGACCCTGACTCTCCTGCCTCCCTCTTATATGTGATGTTGGGCCCACAAATGTAATTCAGGATAACCTCCTTGCTGCAAGATTCTTAACTTAATCACATCTGCAAAATCCTTTATTGTGTAATGTAACATATTCACAGGTTCTGAAGATTAGGATGTAGGCATCTTGGGGCACTGGCATTAGTCTGCCTATCATGGGGTAAGTCTGACAAAAGATGTGAAAGACCTGTACGTTGAAAACTGTCAATCACTGTTCAGAGAAATTTTAAGTGACCAAAATAAATAGAAAGCAATACCATGTTTGTGGATTGGAAAACTCAATATTGTTGAAATGTCAATTCTTCCGAAATTGATCTATAGATTCAACTCAATAAGAATCTCAGCAGGATTTCCGTAGGAATGAATAAGTTGACTCTTATCTGGAATTTATATAGAAATGCAATTTATATAGAGTAGCCAAAACAACTTAAAAAAAAGAACAGATTTGGAGAACTTACACTAGCAGATTTAAAGATTTATTATGGAGCTCTAATAATCTGAACAGTGTGATATTGGCATAAAAACAGACATAAAGGTCAATGGAAAAGAATAGAGAATCCAGAAATAGGCCCATACCTGTATTGTCAATTGATTTTCAACACAGCTGAAAAGGCAACTCAGTGTAGAAAAGATAGTCTTTTCAACAAATGCTGATGGTATAATCAAATATCCATATGTAAAAGAAAAGAAAAGAAACGCAATCCATTCCATGTACCATATAGAATATTAAAAGTGATCCTAAGTGTAAAAGCTACAATTTATGAAACCTCAAGATGGAAACACAAGAGGAAAGTTTTGCCATCTTGGGCCAGGTAAAGATTTCTTAGTTATGGCGCGCAGCCTGGGCTGGCATGTTACTCCCTCCTCCTCTTGCTGTGGCTGTGCTCATTGTTCCTGGACCCACAAGAGCTATTGTGTAACTGCGAGCAAGAGGCTAAGAAATCACGGTGGCTTTAAGTCACTGAACCGGTGTCAGGCCACCTCCCTTCGGATTTCTTGTTACTGTGAGACGATAAACCCCTGTTTCTTTAAGCCACTATGAGTCAGACTTTCTGTTACTTGCAGCTTTAGGTTACGCGGCCTTTCAGATGTGTCTTAACTACCCATCCCTAGACGACTCCTTCCCCAGGGTGAGACGCACTTGTTCCTCTAGGCCGTGGGGGACACTCCGCTCAGTCACCGTGTCAGCCCCCTCTCACACCCACCCAGGACCCCTGGGCCTGTCCCTGTGAGACCCACGTCCCCAAGGAGTGACCTGGCAGGGGCAGGTTAGGCAGCCAGCCGCTCAAGGACAAGGCAGGAAGGCCTGGATCTGTACTTGTTCGCCGTCACCCGTGGCTACAGTCTGTGGCTCCAGAAACATATAGGAGGCTCTCGTGGACCACAAGGGAGCCACCCAGCAAGGAAGAGGATGCAGACTGGTGGGGGGGGTCAGAGGTGGGAGGTCTGCACGACCATGGAGATGCAGTCCGAGCCCGTCCAGGGTTTGTGGCATTCCCCTCGCAGCTCAGAGCAGACTGGGTCCCAGGAGTACAAGTGTGCACCATCGTTTCCTAGAAATAAGACTCCGCTGCACTTTTCAGGGGTGACCGAGGGGTGGCCTAGGAAAGGCCCTGGAGGTCAGAGGGGCTCAGGCCCTGCCCGGCCTCACCGCAGCCCCACCCACGGTGCATTGGAGCAGCCCCTCGTGGTGCGGGGGGCTGCCCTGGGTGAGGCTGCCTGCGGGGTGCGCCCCTGGGAGCAGGTGCTCCTGCTGAGAAGTGTGATTAGGGGGGTGTTTACAACCCTCAGTGCCCGGGAACCTCTCCAGGCTGACACTGTGACATCCCATAGTGACAGCCTGTCCCGGAGCCCATCCCTGTGGGGTGGGCGTGGGGGAGTATTGTCCCCAGCCCTGGGGGTGGCTCTGTGTCTCACCAGGGAGGGCATCCTGGGCCTTGCTTGAGGAGAGGCCTGGACAGAGCTGGCAGTGGTGGAATTCAGGGTGCAAACTTGCCACCTTCCTTCGGTGAACAGCTTCAATGGCTTAATTTCTCCCATCAGGTAGGTGGGGTCTGCGTGGGAGAGGATGAGCTGGGGGAGGTGTGATGGGGGGATTGGATGCCAGACTCTCTTTCCGCACACAGAAGCGTGATATCCTGCATGCTTCACCCTGCGACACGGGTTCTGTGTTGTGCGAGCGTTGCCTTGGCTAATCCTCACCGGAGCGCCTTGCAATGGACGCGGTCTTCAGCATCTTGCCATCAAGGAAAGGGTGAGTGTCGGAGAAGCAGGAAAGGCAGGCAGCCGTGGTCAGACCGTGTGAGGCTGAGGAGTTTGGACGTGACCCAGAGGGCCATGGGACCGCTGAGGTCTGCATTTGGAAAGAGGCTCTGGGGCAGCACGGAAGGAGGACCTGCGGAGGCTCTTGTGACGCTCTGTACAGGGGACGTCGGGCAGAATTAAGGTGGGGGCCTCACACGTGGGGGGTGCTCTGCAAATATTTGCTGTTGAATGACGGAGGGGATGGAGATGAGAGGAAGGATCTGAGGGCTGTTTACCAGGCAGCGTTACTAGGCGGTGGAGACTGGACGTGGCAATGTGGTGGGCTGGTTGGGGAGGAGGGTGACATTTTATTTCTGTCTGGGGCAACTGGGGGGATGGCGGTGAGATGGGGCCCCCCAGGAGGGGCAGGTTTGGGGCCAGAAAGCTAAGATCCACGCTGGATGTGTGGGTTCAGCACGTCTGTCCCTCTCCCCCAGAGGTCATGTTTGGGGAAGCAATTGTCGGAGCTGGGCTGGCCCCTGGGGCAGTCTTCCCGGGCCCCCGATTCCACCTTTGGACACACTGAGGCTGGCGGGAGAAGGGACCTGCTGGCTGAGGGCCAGCCAGGTGGAGATGCCCGGTGCCCCCGCCTCTGGGCACCCTCAATCACAAACGGGAACAAGCAGCCCTTCAAGGTTTCAGGTGTTTCCTTTCTTTGTTCCTTAGACTATTGTTCTGGACACACATCTGGAGCACCTGTCTTTCTACGCCAGGGCCTTTGTTATCAGAGCAGATTCACCTGACCCCACATCCCAAGGAGACAGAATCCTCAGAAGAACCTTGGTAACAGTGTCAAATGTCTGGGTCATCAGCTCTCAATATGTGTGTTAGAAGTAGTAGGAGTCTTTGGAGAAAAGCCTTTTTGCGGTCACGTGAATTAGGAAAACCCTGGGCTCCACATGTTAATGGACTCTGCGCTGCAGTCCTTCTCAGGACCTTTAGTGGTGCCACGACCGTCTCTAAGAGGGGCTCCTGTGTGCCGGGCCCCCCAAGGGTACTGGACCAGTGAACACCTTTTCCAGGGAGCATCCACCTGCATCTCCCAGACCTGGTGCTCTGGGGTCACGGTTCAGGGAACAATGGTCAGCGCTGGGCTGGCCTCTGGGTGGAGGTGAGGTCAAGCCCCTCATTTCTTCCTCAGACAGACTGAGGCCTGGAGAGGGAGGGGAATTGCCCGGCAGAGCCAGCAGGCGGACTCTGGGCTTAGGACCCCTGGGCAGGATCCCTTCTCCTGTGCAGTCTTTCTGCTTCCTGTGTTCCAATTTGCCAGATCCCCGGAGAGGCCTGCTTTTCCATTTCAATGGACTCTTCTGGAATGCATTTGGGAGGGTGACTGGGGGTTGGGCGTTGCCCCTGTCTGTGTCCAGGCCTCTGATGTGGACCTGTGTGAACGTGTCCTTCGCCACCCCCCGAGAGAGTTGTGTCTGAACACGAGACAGACACTGGGCAGAAAGCAATTATGGCCCCGACATTCCCCATGGAGCCATCTGTGGGCTGGCGAGGCGGGAATATGCCTGTCTGGGTGGCGGCCTCGGTAAGGAGACCTCTGTGGACCCAGAGACAAGGGCCGGCTTTGGCCTCGAGCCTCCCCGCGGGGCCCGCGGACAGCACCACGGTGGCCGCTGAGGGCGACGGTGCTTGGCTGGCATGCAGCTGAGGGTGGGCAGGGAGGGGCCAGGGCATCCGGGAACCCAGTTTATGTAACGGTTTCCTGGTGTGACGGTCCCGGAGGGAACTTCATGTCGCCAAGCACAAAACAGGTACTTCCTTAGTTCATCCTGCGGATGTTTATGGGGGGTGAGGGGTCGACTCCACACCAGACCTCGTGTGGGACCCCTGGGGGTGGGGAGAGGGACAGTGTCTTAGTTTGGGTCCCCGGCATGAGAGACCGAGATGAGGATTTGGGTGCCGGTAAGCTTGCTGGGAGCTGATTCCCGGAAGCAGGATGGGGCAGGGGGGTGCGGGGAGTAGAACAGAAAAGGGGAAAAGCTAACCCTGGGTAGTGGAGGGCACGGCTGGGGCCATGATGCCCGATTCCACGGGGACCTGCAGGCTGGGGATGGACTGTCCACAGGAAAGATGATGCAGGGCCAAGCCACCTGCTGGCTCCTCTCCCGCCGCCTGAGGTTTGCCCCTGGGGGTAACCCCACCCTCCTGGCTGTGTGCTCGGCCGTGCATGACGCAGGCTTGGGGCGGGCACCGTCGGGGCCAGGGCAGTGGGAGTGACACCTGTCCCCAAGGCGCAGCAGGGTCAGAGGTGGACCCAGGGGTGCCTGCCACGTGCCACCTGGCTCCAGAGCGTGGTGAGGTAGATAGTTTCGGGCTGGGGGAGAGGAGAATGGAGTGAACCCGACCCTCCCGTCCCACCGTCTTGCTCCCCTCCAACTTCCCCTGCTGGCCATTTACTATCGTCTAATGGCCATCATCACAACATATTACCTTGGAAGAAAGAGCTGTACAAGGGCCACTTTTGGAAAATGTGGTCCGAGGGGCCCGGATCCCCACTATCCCTCTTCCTGAGCAGGAAGCCGGTTGTACCACCAGAACATTCCTAAGAATGGTCTGAGTAATGATTTACGCACTGCCTCCAGATTCAGGAAGTCTTATCTGGCTTCCTGAAAAACCATTAAGTTAGAAAAGCAAGTTGGAATTTTTTTCCCTAGAAACTGAATTAGTAATGCAATTTTTTTTCACGTGGTCATGAAAATGTTAATGGAAATCCTGAAAACGAGCCCCACCAAGCCTGCTGAGATGGCTCTTAAAATCTGGGGGCTGCCCAGGTTAGTGGGAGGATTTTTCTGCCTGTTTGGTGTATCCGGGATGTGCATCTGTGAGATGCTCCCCGCCTTTGTGGAGGTGAGTGGCAGAGAAGCGCGTCCTCAAAATCTGGTGGATTCCCCGCATCTCCCTGTGACAGCTGAGCATCCGTGATGAGGGGCCCCTAACGCTGAAGTAGTCCTCCTTCTCAGCCTGTCACGCAGGGCTGCCTTCTGGAAGGAGGAGCCCAGGCTGCCTGCTCAGCAGTGTTGTGTGTCAAAATACTTCAAGTGGAAATGTGTGTTCATTCTGCCATCTATTAAGATCCCACAGAGAGGCTCTGAGGCCTCCAGGTCTTCGGGATGGATGGAGCTGGGACCTCCAGCTACGGGCTGGGATCGGAGCTGCCACCCGGGGACCCCTGACGTGCTGGGGCTGGGACTCGGTCAGGGGTGTGGGGCAGTGTGATTATCAGAGGGCAGGGTTGTGGCAGGAAGGACGAGGCCAGGGTGGGGACAGCGGAGACAGGAACTTTGCCCACAATCCAGCTGGTTGGATTCCAGCCGCCAGAGCCCTAGGCAAGAACCCAAGGTTGCCCCACCAATGCCCATCCAGCTTGGGTTAGGCCGGTGGTTAGCAGCTTAGAGGGGGACGCACGAGACACAGGCATCAGATTTTGAACAGCATGAGGATGGAGGAAGAGCATCTATATTAGAAGCCAGAATTAGAATTAGAAAAAGACCCACTGGTTGACGAGAGGGACAATCTTAGAAAAGGAAAAGATTCAGGAGCAAGGGGACGAGCCCTGTATCAGGTCCCGCTGTGAGTACAGGGTGGGGGCTGGAGAGGTGGAAGGACTGTTTCGGCAGTATGGATAGGACATTCCTGGGGGGAGGAGCAGGTCTGCTCACCCACCCCCTCCCCCAGGGCAACCCCCGGGTAAGCCCCGTGTTTGAACACTGGCACTCACCCGTCCTGGGCCACAGCTGATTGGACCAGAGAGGAGGCTTGATCCAAGGAGATCCAATCTTTTGGCAAGATGAGCTCATCAGCTTCGTTCCCCTCAAGAATTTTGGACTGGGACCGGAGACATTCATCGGTTGGATGGCGGCCCTGGAGTTAGGGCGGCCACGTTTCAGGGTTTGAGCAGGTGCAGAGAAAAGGGTTCTGGAGGAGAGGGAAGAACGAAGAGTCCGATGATCAGAGAGGAGCGGTGAGAAACCGTGCAGCCCCGGGCTGGGCTGGGGCAGGGCTGCAGAAGGCCACTGAGTTGTCCCAGCCAGGCTCGGGTCACCATTTTCCATACCTGCCCTTTCTGCCCTCAGCTCCTTGGCATATTTTCAGACTTCTGGCTAAAGTCCACTTTTTGTGAGCTGATTTGAGTAGGCTTCAGTCGCTGGCATCTGAAACGCTCCCTGGGAGAGCCGGCGTCCTCATTGTCATCAGCAGGACAGAAGCCCGTGGGAGGAGGAGCCAGCTGGGCCGGGCCTGGGGTGGGGAGGGGTGCTCCTGCAGCTCTGTGCGCGGCTGGGCCACGTTGGATCTCATCAGCTCATCCTGGGCACCACGCCGCAGAAGGACAGAGCAAGCTGGTGTCTGCTCACAGAGCGTGACCCTGGTGGCAAGGGCACCTGGACCCCTGGCATTGGAGAAATGGCCAAAGCGTCATACATTCTGCCTGGAATGAAGGAGACTTTGTGTGGGACAGAAGAAACATTTCTGATGTTTGAAGTCTTGTTAGAGGAAAAGCAAAGACTGTTCTGAGCTCCCTAAGGCTGTTGGATTAGCTCCAAAGGTCAAGGGTCCACTTTTGGCCTGGTGTAGGGGAAACCTCCTCCTGAAACTGCCTGCCACAGGATGGGTGGACTTGGGCATAGGGAGCTCCCTGTTCCTGCAGCTGAAGGACCACTTGAATGGGTATTACAGGACATGCAAGAATGGAGCTGTTGGCCTGGCCTGGACAACCATAAAGAACATCTTCACCCAGGACAAGAACAGCCTCTAGCCATGACCTTGAAGATGACCATGACCAATGGCCACGACCACAGAGAATATCCTTACTTGCAGGTAGGACCTAGTCCCAGGGCAGGAAAAGCCCCAAACCATGACCTTGAAGGTGACCATGACCAATGATCATGATGATAGAGAACATCTTCTTTACATGGACAGCCCCAAGAATGACCGTGAACATGAGCGTGTTGCAGAATCTGATGGGCCCTGTGACCTGAGGGACAGGCGGGTGAGGCCTCTGGTCCAAACACCCTTGGTAAGGCTGGGGAGCTCCTCCCAGGGACAAGCTTAAGGAACCATAGCTGGTCATGACATCATTTGTGGGCTGTTGTCCTGCTGGGGCTGGGGGCACCTGTGGCTGAGGGGATTTGGAGGGATGGTGGAGGTGTGTTTGGAGTTGGGGAAGGAGGCACAGGATGGGAGATGTAATGACCTCTGGGGGTGAGAGCAGGGGAGGCCCCAGGAGGCCCACTTTCTATATGGGTTACACACTTTCTTCCTTTCTTTTCTTGGGCTCTGGGACCAACATCTTGGTCAGGTGACCAGTGGTCCCTAAGGGCCAACCTCAGTGTGCCCTGCACCTTCCCAGACAGCCAGGGAGGGCTCGAGCCGCAGGGGACCCCCTGAGCCCCTCCATCAAAGCTTGTCCCAGAGCTGTGCTCCTATAGCAAATGTCCCGCTGTCCTCTGTCTTCTAACTGGAGAGGGACAGGGAAACAGGCTGCTTGAGGAGCCGGGTTAAAGGCATCGTGTGTATCTCTGGGGAGATAATCACCCAGGGCAGCTTTCCAGTGATGGCAGAGCCAGGGAAGGAGCAAGAAGAGAGGGCAGTGGCGATTCTTGCCTGGGTCCTTCCCAGAAAGTGACTTGAGCGGATTGGGGCTGTGGCCCTTTCTGGGGCAGCTGGAATCCGGCAGCTTTTCGTAATTATCCGTTAGTAATTATCCACTAAGACTTTGGTAAACAGCAGCCTGTTTAGCCATCCTTGAAGAATTAAATCATTACATTTATTGCTCTATCCACTCGCTATTAGCCTCCTAAGAGGCTTTTCCACCTCAGAACCAGGGTTTTCGTTTGATGAACTCCCGGGAGAACATTAAACGGGGGAGGCGCTGGGGGGTTCTCTGTGACTGGCACCCTGACCATGGCAAGTGTTTTTAAGTAAAGTGGAAGCTTCTTACACGGAGTGTATCTTAAGAAGCAAAGGGTCCAGTTGGAGGGGCCTGGAGACTTCTGGGACAGACACAGGCAGGCAGACAGGCTGGGCCCGTCCTTGCATGGGACGGATGCGTGTGGCTGGGTGGTCTGCAGTCAAGGTCGGCAAGGCCAGCAGGACCGACTGAGGTCCTGGTTTCTCTTGGACTGTGCGGTGAGGTCGGCTGCTTGGATGAAGGTCAGATGAAGGTCAAGGACATGCCTTCAGTGAGGATCTGCCCTGCCTTTCCCTCTCGCCAAGGTTGCCCTTTCCTTTCTGGACCTTTCAAGGACAGCCCTAGGCCATGACCGTGAAGATGAACCCCCTGCAGAATCTGATGGCCCCCGACCCATGGGGGAGGCCTGTGGTCCAGAGGCCCTTGGCAGGGATGGAGCGCTCCTCCCAGGGGCCACCTTGAGAAACGATACGTAGCTGGTCATGACGTCTTTGGCTGCACAACGTTTGCCATCTGGGCGGTATCTGTCACCTGAGGGGATTTGGAGGGAATGATGGTGCGGGGTGTTTGTGCTCTGAGCCACCTCGGAGCACAAACCTCAGAGCCCCCTCTGAAGCCCCCTGAGGTGGGCCTCAGGGGCAGGGGGTGCTGCACGGAGGGGACACAAGCCAGCTCCCAGGGCTCACCGGCTGGGGAGGGCTGTGACTGGCCCCTTCCTCTGAGGGCTTCATGTGTTGTCAGGGGTGAGGCATTGCCCTGTCACACTGTAGATGGGCAGCTGGCGTCCAGGGAGCCCTGACAGGGGTCACGAGGGGACTTACTCTTGGGCGCCTCCTGTGTGCCAGGCACTGGGCCAAACGAGAGATGCATAACGGTAAGGAAGCCTAGACCCACCACTGCTGTCACACAGAGGCTGGTCTAGAAGAGAGGACGGTAATAGATCTGGAAACATGACCAAGACCAGCATGGACTCCAGACGTGGTCCTTGAGTCCAGGGAGATCAAATATTCAGGCCTAATTCTCTAGCTTGTTCTGCAGACTCTGAAGCCATTATACATGAAGTGAAATGAGAGGAAACGAATGGATAGGATCAATGTAAATCCATTTTGGAAGAAGCCATTATAAGGGTTCATTCTGGACATCCTTCTGAAGCCAACCTTCTCCATCTTCTTTTTTAACAACCAAGAAACCCTTGGCGTAGAGTGGTGGAACATTGCAAGACCCCAAACTGGATCACCAGATTCATCAACAGATTTTTAAATATGTAAATTAATTTGCATCAAGGACTTAATAGGTAGAAAAACAGAATGATTTCCATTTTTGTATAAATTACCTTCATTGCTAAGTTCTATGAAATGGGGATTGTATCAGAAAATTGGGGTTAATGGCTTTGCCTTCAGAGTAGGGGCTTTTAAACCTAGTTTATATCAAAATGAGTAGTGAGATATTAAAACAAGACGCCATTCCCCCAGATCTACAGAATCCCAAATCTCTGGGGGCCCCAAATCACATCACCCTGCCAGGTGTCCTGTGGAGAGCTGGAGCAGGGGCAGAAAGATTCCATGAAGGGGCCAGTGATGGAAAAACACTTGAGCCCAAGGGTTGCTTGCTGACTCTAGAGGGGGCTGCCTTTGGGGGTCCTTTTGGTCCAGCCCCAGCCCTCTTTTCCTTTCTGCCCCCCAGCTCCTCCCCCGCCCTGCTCTGGCTCTGTCTCACCTCCCCCTTGGGCTACTGTGTGTCCCAGGCTGGGACATGGTGGGGAGCAGCCTTCAGACAAGCCCGCAGGGAGGGGCCCTCCAGGCTAGCCGTGCCGCGTTGTGGAGCTGAAAGTCTTCCTCTCCATCCGGGGAAGAAGGGGAGGAAGGGAGGACTGCGGGGACCAAGCCTCCTGCCCTGTCCTGGTTACAAAGCTGCTCAGGTGACCAACGCGTCCCTAGGTGCAGTGCACCTCTCTGAGCATCTGTGCATTCAATAGGTCGAATCCTCCCGGAAGCAGGAAGGCAGTTCTTCCCACAGGGCAGCGGGAAGGCCTCTGGTCTGAAACTTGCTCATCGATCACATTCAGCCCCGTCTTGGACTCCTCGCCTGCCCTCTGCCCCCACCCCGTGAGGACCTTCCACTGGGTCAGAGCCTGTGCTAAGCTTTGGTGGAGTACTGGGGGCAAGGTTTACCGTGGACCCCGCAGCAGGGAGCGAGGCAGGTGGGGATCAGGTGGCGTGTATTGGCTCTGGATGAAGAGCAGGGTGGAGTGTCCACTTCCTGGAGCTGGGATGGCAGCCGAGGGTGGTCCTCACCAGGGGCCCTGGGTGAGGGCAGGGCCTGAGGGAGGGCTCCAGGGAGGTGCTCACCCCAGGACATGTGTTTAAAGCGCCCCACCACTATCTGTAGGAAAGGGCCGAGGAGGCAGGAGACCTGCCTCTGGCCTCAGCGCAGCTCTGGAGCAGGCCAGCTGCAGCTGTGGCAAGTCATTTAATTGGCTCCATCGTACAGCGACTGAGTGCCCACTATGGGTGGGCTGGCCAGACGCTCAGGATCCACAGGTGAAGGTGTGTGGTCCCTGGAATCCCAGGCACATGGGGTAAGCAGACAGATGCTGAGATATGGGCTGGCAATAAAGGCATTTAAAAAGCTGCGTAGGGACCCACAGAGGGGGAGACAGCCATGCTGTGGGTGGGGTAGGTCAGGGGAGTAGTGTGAGGAATAGAGAAGACTTCATGGAGGAGGTAACATTTGAATTGGGCTTTGGAGGTTAAGTAGGAGTTCACTGTGGGAGAAAGCATGACAAGTAGAGGGAAGATCACAAAGACGTGGGCCCAGGAGAGCCAGTCACATTCAGGAAAACTACAGAGAGTATGATATGCCTGGGCTTTGGGTTCAGTACCCTTTTCAGCCTGGCTGCAGCACTATGATTCCACCCTGTGGTGGACTTGCCCTGTTGATGTGGTAGTTGACTTATGAGATGGCCCCCAGTGATCCTCGTCTCCGGGTATTCAAGCCTTTGTGTGGTCCACTTTGTCACTGAACAGGGCTGACCTGTGTGACCACTAGAACACCGCTGAAGTGATTGTGTGTGACTGAACACTGAGGCTGGGTCATAAAAGCACTGTAGCTTCTGCCTTGATCTCTTGGATTGCACGCCCTGGGAAGGCAGCCGCCGTGCTGTGAGGACATTCAGGCAGCCCCGTGGGGAGGCCCATGTGCTAAGGGACTGAGGATTCCCACCAGCAGGCAGCATCAACTTGCCAGCCATGTGAGTGGGCCACTTGGAAGTGGACCTTCCAGCCCCAGCCATGCCTTCAGAAGACTGTAGCCCTGGCTGACATCTGACTGCAGTCCTATGAGAGACTTCTAGACAGGACTGTCCAGCCAAGCTGCTCCTGAATTCCTGACCACAGAGCCTGTGAGAGGTGATAAACAATATTGCTGTTTTAAGCCATGAAGCTTCGGGCTAATTTGTTATGCAGCACTAGATAACAAATACAGCTGGTTATTGCGGTAGGCAGCTTCCAAGATGGCTGCCAACGATCCCAGCCTCCCGGTCATTCATGCCATCATGTAATGCCCTCTGCTTTACTGTGGACTGGACATAGTGACTTGCTTCTAATGAAAGAATAAGGCACACCTGATGGGGTGTCACTTGGAGATTACGTTACAAAAGTCTCTGGCTTCCATTATGGGTGACTCTTGCTCTCTTGCTGGTTCTGAGGGAAGCCAGCTGCCACGTTGTGAGCTGCCCTGTGGAGGGGTCCACATAGCCAAGAACTGAGAGATGTCTCCGGCCAACAGCCAGTGAGGAACTGAGGCCATGAATCCAACACCTTGTGATAAACGGAACCTTGGCAGCAGCCATGTTGGTGAGCTTAGAGTTGAACCTTGAAATGACGGCAGCCCCAGCAGACGCCTCGGTTCCAGCCCTGTGAGAGGTCCTGAACAAGAGGACTCAGACAAGCTGCCCCTGGGATCCAAGTGCACAGAAACCGTGAGGTAGAAAATGCTTGTTGTTTTAGAGCTGCTGAGTGTGGGGTCATTAGTTACACAGCAATGGATTATTAATACAGTTACGAGGAATGGTGCCAACCTCACCTGTCCTGTCCCCAGGGGAGCTGCTTGGCTGTGGTCTAGACTTGGGTCTCAGCCTACTGAACCACTCGAACCTTGGTCAGTCAGGGGCCCAAAGCAGGTAGGGGGAGCATTGAGGGGGTGAGAATATGGGGGGGCATCCTAACACCTGCCGATTTCTGGAAAACCAAGTCAGCCTCCATAAGACCATGGGAGATGAATAAGCATGTGGGTGAGACATAGGTTCAAGGCCAGGTTCTATCATCCTGTACCTGTGTGATGTTTAGCAATGTTACAAGTCCTCCTGGAGCTCTGGCTCCCAAGTTGTCCTGCTGGAGCAGAGGGGGGCCATGCAGTGATCTAACTGCCCAGTCAGCACCAGCCAGAGAGCCAACACGAGGACCGAGCAACAGGGTCTCCAGAAGGAGCTTGGCCCTGGAACATGGCAGGCGCTTGATACAAGACTGACCCTGTAGCAGTCAGGATTCTTGGCGTACTGTCTTCGGTCCAACCACTGGTGTCACAAAGTCCTCACAGTGCCCTCCTGATGCCCAGATCTAGGAGGACTTGGGGAGGATGCCGGCTCTTCAAAGACGAGGAGGTCTCAGCTGTGTAATCACTTTGCTTGGGGCCCTCCCCGAGGAACATTCTCCCGGATCCATCACCCCCTTGCTCCGGTGAGTCTGAGCCTGGGCTTTGCATGCTGTCCTGCATGGAATACAAACGCCTCTGTTCAGCTCCCCAGAAGTCCCTGCTCTCCTCCCCTGCGGGCGCCGAGGGTCTCTGCCTGGCTTGGTGTTTATTTCTTGCAGCATGAAGCGATGATTTAATTCTTGCCTGGGATATCATTCAGCCCCAGTTCATGCTGAAGTGAAATATATTTCAGCACCCACCGATTTCCATATAGATAAAAAAAGGAAAAAAAAAAAAAAAAGGAGAAAGGAAACAGCCTCAACCAGCGTCTTCACAAACTATGCATTTGAAACGTGCTTCTTGAAGATGGATTGCTCCGTTAGGCTGCTAAGAGGTTTTTCTTGACTTGTCAACAGTTTTATCCCCCTACAAACATTCTTGGCTATAAATTATTCATTGCCCAGTGAGCAGTTAAAAAAAAAGATGCCTGGAGCTGAGGCACTTTCTTAATTCTCCCTCTGCTCTTCAGATCCAAGTTGTTTTTTTCCTTCCCATTGCTGGAAAAGTAGAAGTAACTGGAATTCTCCTGGCTTGGAGGTTCAGGCTGGATGCAGTGAGAGAGTCGTGTTGAACCCGGAGTGAGCTTGGTAGGGGGTTTGGGGGAGGCAGTCATTTATAGTCTGGGGAAAGACAGGACACTGGGGTTATCAAATATATGTTGAGATAGGAAATACGTGTGTTCGGGGCTTTCTTTTTGTTCTGTTGTCAGGAACTCCAGGGTTTCAAAAAAGCAGAGGGGAGACGATTCGATCCTAGGCCCAGCCATTTCGGAGTCCACAGCTAGAAAGGATCTGAGGCTTCCTCTGTTTACCTGATTCCACTCTCTGGGGCCCTGCTCTGCCAGGAGACAGCACCCCTTTGTCTTTCTCTGTCATGCCCACCCTCTCCTGTCCTGCGCACCCCTGGACCACCTCCCTCACTCACAGCTGAATTCCTTCTCCAGCGTGGATTCTCAGGCGCCGCCCCCCCCCCCCCACCGGTCTCTGTGTCCCCATGGGATGTGGATAGAGGTGGTGGGTGGGATTAGGCTTCAGAATTTGGGGCCCGTGTTAGCTGCAGCAAAGCCCTGTGTGCTGGGTGGCTTAAGACAACAGAAATCCAGTCTCTTAGTTTCTTAATTCTCCCTCTGCTTTTCAGATCCAAGTTTTTTTTTCCTTCCTGCTGTTGAAAAAGTAGAAATAACTAGAAGTCTCTTGACTTGGAGGTTCATGCTGGAGCCCAGTGAGAGAGTTGTGTTGAGCCCGTGTTGAGTCCTAGAGGCTAGGATTCAGAGGGGCTGTGCTCCCTCGAGACTCTGGGTAGGATCCTTCCTTGCCTCCTCCCTGCAGCTTCAATCTCCATCGTCACGTGGCATTCTCCCTGTGTGTCTCTGTGTTCAATCTGCTCCTCTTATAAGGACACCAATCATATTGGATGAAGGGCCTACCCCGGTGCGCATCTTAACTTCACTAGAACCATCTGCAAAGACCCTATTTCCAAATAAGGTCACCTTCACAGGTACCAAGGGTTGGGACTTCACCATATCTTTTGGGGGGACATGATTCAATCCATGACAGAGTCAGAGGAGGGAGGAGCCCCCAGTGACCAGGCCCCAGAGCAGAGCATCAGAAGCGTCAGAAGGCTGAAGATCTCCCGTCCTGTTGAGACCTCACCTTCCCCAGCAATACTCTTGCACCAGAGTCCCCTTCTCTGCCCCCGGCTCTGCAGAGGTGCCAGGCTCTGCTGTGGGCCTGGAAAACTGTCCTTTCACAGCTGTGTAGAGAGAAAAATCAGGCTAACCGCAGGATTGCTGCACCTCTAATGGGACCCAGAGCTCCCTGGGAGAGCGGCTGTCTTAGACCTTGTCCAGCGGCCTGGTCTGAGGGGACCATGTCCACCTGCCATCAGCAGCAGGAGATGTGGCCTGAGTGTCCCCCTGCTCTAAGATTTCACGTTGACTCCCAAGTCCTCCCCCCTCCCCACATTCTCCCCAGGCGGCGGGGGCTTTGCCAGGGCAACATTGCTGGGTGGGCTCTCGGAAGATCTCTGTGCTCTGTTGCTCAATCCAGAGAGAACCGGCGGTGGCAGCTGAATAGTCCGCTGTGCCAGTGCCCTGCTGGATGAAGCAGGTTCATGTGGGGAGTCATGATGGCACCGTTGCTGTGTCTTGGCAATTGGATTATTTTCCTCCAACCCGACCAAGAGTTTTGGCCTTCAGAGAAGATCTCCAGAAGCTGGGTTTATAAACACCAGTGGGTATCGGATTTAGTCAAGGGCATCCAGCACCTGGCATCCGTCACCTCTCACCAGCCCTGCTGTGGCTACTAAGTTCGGTTCCATAACCCAGACGGCAGACAAAAGAGGCAGGGGCCCGTTGGTCCCTATCCATTTCATTGGATGTGGTTGTTACTTTCTGGGTCACTCACCTTTGGTTGAACTTAAGTTTGTCAGACTAAGCAGCCTTTAATTGGAGACCCTGGGGTTCCTTGGAACCCAGGCCACCTCTAAGCATGGGATCGAGTCTGTTTAGAGTGTAGGGAACAAAATTTGTCACCCCAAAATGTCTCTGGCATGTTGATTATTTCAAGCTGAAAATTATCACCGCCCAAAAGACTCAGGAAGAAACTTTGAACTACCCCCCTAATCGCCTGAAAAATGTAGATAGAGGGCCTATTACAGGAATAGAGCTATCACCAGCCGTCTGCAGAGAATACAAACTAGGTGTGGTAGGGGAACACTTAGAGATCAGAGTCTACTCTGTGTCCCATTGTCTCTTCAGGGCCCAGCAAACATTTATTTACTAAACATGTGCTTTTTCATCTCCAGGTGAATTGCCTTTCTCCCCTTCGAAGTCCCAAACCGCTACTCCCAACATCCTCTGTTGTCTTTAGTGAGGACTTTGGCCATTTTGGTGAGTTATTCCATTTTCCTGGGTCTCTCCCATGTATATATGTTGTTAAACTTTTGTTTGATTTTCTCCTATTAATCTTTCTCATGTCAATTTATTTCTTAGACCTGCCAGAAGAACCTAGAAGGGTAGAGAAAAATTTCTTCCTCCCCAGCAGGAGCAAAGGCAGCCGAAAGAATGGACAGGAGAGTGGTGTGAGCCCCTGGCCCACAGTTGAGGAAGAAAGGAAGTAGGTCCCAAGCACTCTCACATACAATATTTTATTTCATCCTTACAATAGTACACCCATTGCACAGATGAGGAGACTGAGGGTCAGAGAGACCAAATGACCTGCCTAGTAAGTGATAGAATCTAATGGACCTGAGGTTCCTGAATGAGAGAATTTCTTCTTCAGGCGGGTAGTTTCACATCCCTCTGATCACACTGTGATGGGTGGTGACCTAGTCCAAAGGATCTTTGGGAAAATGAGGTTCTTTCCCAGGGCTGGGATCTGACCAGAAGCCTTTGGAGCTGAGTACTGGCTTCTCCCAGGCTGTCTGGGAAGCTGCACTTGTATCACGTCTGGGTGTGGGCCATATTGATGGTGGAACTGCAAAACCCAGGATGGGCAGCCCCACCTGTGGGGCACTTGATAGGGAATTACTCAGAGGAATAAGATACAGCAGGGCTCTGAGGGAACAGATGCTCTCCTGGGAGCATCCAGTGGAAATTCTTTTCCATTCAAAGTCAGAGTCAAATAAGAGAAGGTCTTTAGAAATGAGGGTTTTTCAGGGAGCACTTGAAACCATTTTGTAGAAATCCGGACTGTTTTAAAGAGAAACAGGAGTGGCAAGATGTCCAAAAATTATTTTTAAAAATTAATTCCATCATCTTTTCAATTGTCCAAGTCATTTAGTTTTGTTTTTATTGCATTATTTTCTTTCTTAAGACTGGATTCTTTGAAATAATACTGCGATGAATATGGAGGTCATTCACTTTTTGTATTCCTTTTTTATTAACAATTTTGTTGAGATGCAATTCACCTATCATATAGTTCATCCATTTAAAGGGCACAGCTCTAACACAGGGAACTCTACTCAGTATTCTGTATTAGCCTATATGGGAAAAGAATCTGAAAAAGAACGAATATATGTATATGTATAATTGAATCACTTTGCTGCACATCTGAAATTAACACAACATTGTAAGTCGACTATAGGCCAATAAAATGTTTTTAAAAATAAAAAAATAAAGTGTACAGCTCAATGGTTTTTAGTATATTCCCCGAATTGTGCATCCACCACCGCAATCAATTTTAGAGCCTTACATATATACAATGGAATATTACTCAGCTGTAAAAAGAAATGAAATTGAGTTATTTGTAGTGAGGTGGATGGAGTTAGAGTCTGTCATACAGAGTGAAGTAAGTCAGAAAGAGAAAAACAAATACCGTATGCTAACACCCCCCCCCCCACATATATATATATAAAGGTTCTGATGAACCTAGGGGCAGGACAGGAATAAAGATGCAGACGTAGAGAATGGACTTGAGGAAAGGGAGGGTGGGGACGGGGAAGCTGGGACGAGGTGAGAGAGTAGCATGGACATATATACACTACCAAATGTAAAATAGATAGCTAGTGGGAAGTAGCTGCATAGCACAGGGAGATCAGCTCGCTGCTCTGTGACCACCTAGAGGGATGGGATAGGGAGGGTGGGAGGGAGGCTGAAGAGGGAGGGGATATGGGGATATAGGTGTACATATAGCTGATTCACTTTGTTATACAGCAGAAACGAACACAACATTGTAAAGCAATTATACTCCAATAAAGACGTTAAAAAAAAAAATTTTAGAGCCTTCATTATCCTCAGAGGGTACAGCCTTGGGCATGAGCATGAGCCCACCACCCTGGGATGACGGTGGTCTTAGCAGGGCTGTCTTTGATTGTGTCTTTTTCTGATTTCTTTTCTTTTTTTTTTTTTTTTAACATGCGGTTGCTTCCCACTAGCTATCTATTTTACATTTGGTAGTGTATATATGTCCATGCCACTCTCTCACTTTGTCACATCTTACCCTTCCCCCTCCCCATGTCCTCAAGTCCATTCTCTAGTAAGTCTGTGTCTTTATTCCCGTCTTGCCACTAGGTTCTTCATGACCTTTTTTTTTTTTCCTTAGATTCCATATATATGTGTTAGCATACTGTATTTGTTTTTCTCTTTCTGACTTACTTCACTCTGTATGACAGACTCTAACTCCATCCACCTCACTACAAATAACTCCATTTCGTTTCTTTTTATGGCTGAGTAATATTCCATTGTATATATGTGCCACATCTTCTTTATCCTTTCATCCAGTGATGGATACTTAGGTTGCTTCCATGTCCTGGCTATTGTAAATAGAGCTGCAATGAACATTTTGGTACATGACTCTTTTTGAATTATGGTTTTCTCAGGGCATATGCCCAGTAGTGGGATTTCTTTGTTAAGCTGTTTGCTTCAATTGGGAATACACCCAGCCCAGCAGGAGGTAAGAGAGTCCACCTGCTGATTGCTCTATTGTTTTCAAAAATGTCCAGGGACATAGATTGCTCCACAGCCTGATCCCATTAAATTCAAGCAGGGGGCTTTTTCGCAACAGGTTTGCCACCAGGACACAGGTGTGGTGAAAACCACTGCTAAACCTAAGCAAAAACGGGAAAGGAGAAGACCCACATCAACATCGTTGTCATTGGACAGGTAGATTCGGGGAAGTCTACCACTGCTGGCCATCCGATCTACAAATGTGGTGGGATCGACAAGAGAACCATTGAAAAGTTCGAGAAGGAGGCTGCCGAGATGGGAGAGAGCTCCTTCAAGTACGCCTGGGTCTTGGACAAACTGAAACCTGAACGCGAGAGTGGTATCACCAGTGATATCTCCCTTTGGAAATTCGAGACCAGCAAGTACTATGTGACCATCACTGATGCCCCAGGACACAGAGACTCCATCAAATACATGATCATAGGCACCTCCCAGGCTGACTGTGCTGTGCTGATTGTTGCTGCGTGTGCTGGTGAATTTGAAGCTGGTGCTGGTGAATTTTTCATCTAATGTTTCCAAGAATGGGCAGACCCCTGAGCATGCCCTTCTGGCCTACACTCTGGGTGTGAAACAACTCATTGTTGGAGTTAACAAAACAGATTCCACTGAGCTACCCTGCAGCCGGAAGAGATACGAGGAAACTGTTAAGGAAGTCAGCACCTCCATTCAGAAAATTGGCTACAACCCCGACACAGCAGCATTTGTGCCAATTTCTGGCTGGAATGGTGACAACATGCTGGAGCCAAGTGCTAACATGCCGTGGCTCAAGGGATGGAAAGTCACCCGAAAAGATGGCAATGCCAGTGGGACCACACTGCTTGAAGCTCTGGATTGCATCCTGCCACCAACTCGCCCAACTGACAAGCCCTTGTGTTTGCCCCTGCAGGACGTCTACAAAATTGGTGGTATTGGCATTGTTCCTGTGGGTCGAGCGGAGACTGGTGTTCTCAAACCTGGCATGGTGGTCACCTTTGCTCCAGTCAATGTGACAACTGAAGTGAAATCTGTTGAAACGCACCATGAAGTTTTGAGTGAAGCCCTTCCTGGGGACAATGTGGGCTTCAATGTCAAGAACGTGTCTGTCAAAGATGTTCGTCGTGGCAATGTGGCTGGTGACAGCAAAAATGACCCACCGATGGAAGCAGCTGGCTTCACAGCTCAGGTGATTATCTTGAACCATCCAGGCCAAATCAGTGCTGGATATGCACCTGTGCTGGACTGTCACACAGCTCACATTGCCTGCAAGTTTGCTGAGCTGAAGGAGAAGACTGATCGTCGTTCTGGGAAAAAGCTGGAAGATGGCCCCAAATTCTGAAACCTGGTGATGCTGCCATCGTTGATATGGTTCCTGGCAAACCCACGTGTGTTGAGAGCTTCTCTGACTATCCTCCTCGGGGCTGTTTTGCTGTTGGTGACATGAGACAGACGGTTGCTGTGGGTGTCATCGAAGCAGTGAACAAGAAGGGAGCTGGAGCTGGCAAGGTCACCAAGTCTGCTCAGAAAGCTCAGAAGGCTAAATGAATATTATCCCCAATACCTGCCACCCCAGTCTTAATCAGTGGTGGAAGAACGGTCTCAGAACTGTTTGTCTCAATCGGCCATTTAAGTTTAGTAGCAAAAGACTGGTTAGTGATAACAATGCATCGTAAAACCTTCAGAAGGAAAGGAGAATGTTTTGTGGACCATTTGTTTTGTGTGTGGCAGTTTTAAGTTATTAGTTTTTAAAATCAGTACATTTTAATGGAAACAACTTGACCAAAAATCTGTCACAGAATTTGAGACCCATTAAAAAAGTTTAATGAGAAAAAAAAAACCAATTCAGGCAGGGGTAGATTGTGAGGCCAGTTTTGAGGTTTGTTTGGAGCCCAGGAGGGCTCTTCTTGTCTGTCTCTTTGCCTGGTTCTCTCTGGTGAACTATCTAGCTTGGGATTGGCTTATTGTTCTTAACTAAGAGAGGATGTTGTTTTCAAGAGTGCCCTTAGGCATGAACTTCCTCACATTCTGTTTTAAATAAAGTCATTTCCTTTGGGAGCACTTCAGAGAGCTTTCTTTTCTCACGGATTCAATCTCCCCTGTGCCAACTCTCTGAGCTCTAGTTCTGGGTGCTTCTGGCCTCCTCAGCTTGCCTATTCTTGGAAACTGTGCCCCATGAGCAAGCTGTGGTGAGGCGGTTGGGGGCCCAGTCCTCTGGGTCTGCCCGGCCTGGGGTAGAGCCTCTGTCCCGTGACAGTGGCCTGGAGGAAGGTTGTCCCGACCTCTCGGTCACACTCACCAGGAATTTAGCCTTCTCAACTTGGAGTTGGGGGGAATGAGAAATGCTGGTGGCCTGTCCCTCCTGGTGAGATATGTAAGCCTTTATTAGGATTTGAAGGGTGAGGGAGCCCCGACTTCTTGGCCACACCCATGTGGAGGGAAGCTTCTGTCAAGCTGAGCTTGAGTGGGGAAGGGAGAGAACAGGTTGTGGCTGAAATGCCACAGACTCTTGCTGTTCTGACTGAGTTTTAGTAGATTTTGCTGAGTAGATGTTTCTTTGTTTGTCACATGCCCTTAGGACAGTTCCCAGAGACTTTAAATGGTTGTTCTTTTTTTTTTTTTTAAAATAGTTTTTGCCAGCTTTGCTGGTTCCATGGAGTTACTCTCTCAGTCATCCCAGAAGTGGAAACTGTGTTGTTTTATTGTAATAATGAAAGCATCTTTATGTTATGAATTTACCTCCAAACACAGCTTTGATGGTATGTGATAAGTTTTGACAAGTCATGTTCTAATTTTCTGTTGTATTTATAATTCATTTTCTGAACCCAAAAGGAAGACTATTTTAGTTTTCAGATGGGTTGTCTATCTGTCTGTCTGTCTGTCTGTCTATCTATCTATCTATCTATCTACCTACTTTTGGTTTTCAGGCTTTCAGCATTCCAGTCTAGCTTTTGTTGGATTTTGTGGTTTGGAGAATGGCTTGTACAATTTCTGCTCTTTGTAATTTAGAGGAGTTATCTTTTTGGACAAGTAAGTATAAGTTTTTGCAAATGCTCCATCAATATACATTTGAGAAAAAGGTATATTCTTTCCTTGTGAGGCACAAAAGTCAGCATCTACCTATTAATTTAACCTTATTAATTATATCATTTTACTCCTCTAGGTGTATGGTAGACGATACTCCAGCAGATAGAGATGGGGTAGAAGGAGAAAAGAAATTGCAAAGCAAATGTGTAAAGCAATTTTAGCTAGCTCATGGTGATTTCATAGGAAATACTACTTGATGCATTTTCCCCAGAAGCTTATGCAGGTAGCACAGAGTACAGATTCATAAAACTTTTGGCTTAGAAGGGACCCTGGAGGTTTTCCAGTTCCTACTTCCTTGTTTTATAAATGAGGAAAATGACTTGCCCAAGGTCACACAGATGGCAAGCTGAGACTGCGAACTAAATTCAGGTCCTTGGATTCTGGTAAGGACATAAAGTCTCTGTTTTTGCCCTGCTTCTGGTGTGTTGTATTTTGTTTCAGTTTTCATTGTTATCTCTGAGAGACTTGGTGCCTTAAGAGTGGGTAGAGATACATTTCTTATTTTAAAGGCCTTATATATTTATTCGTAGGTACTTTACAATTTGCAAAGCACACTTTTATATACCTCATCTAATTTAATCTTCACAGTCAAGCGATGTTTAAGGCAACACTGTTGCCCCAGTCCTATGAGTGAAGAAATAGAGGCTTAGTGACTGGCAGCCCACGTCAGCCCCAGGTCTTCTGCCCCCGAGGCCACGCTCTCATTTGCAGGGCCCTGGAGTCCCGTCCCACCTTGGCCAGAGCCAATGTTCAGACTCTTTCATTTCCTGCGTGTTTCTTAGTGGGTAAAATTGTCCTACATCCTGTAGGACTTTTCCTTCCTCCATTGGAACAGTGCCCTGGACAGCTGGCTGGGTTTTGTGAATACAGTGATCAGTCTGGGAAATTATTATTTTTTAAAATGTCACTGTAGCCTCTGCACCTGGTATCAGCAGGTTATAATAGGCTGGGTGTGCACTTGAAGCATATCTCTGCTATCTTCTGGGACAATCTTAGTTCATTCGTGCCGTTGCTTTCCTTCCTCTGCAGGAGCATTTAAGCAGCGCCATCTCGGCTGCACTCTCCCACCCAAAGCTGCGGCTCAGCCAGCCCTTCCCATCCTCATCTGGAAGTTTGGACCCACCTATGGAGTGATCAGAGGCTCCTAACAGCCTCTCCACAAAAGTTGGGGATGGGGGAGGGGGTCAGATGGTCATCCAGGTCTCTCCAAGTCCCGATCATCTTGTTGTCCTGGAAGGCACAGTTCTATTTTAGGAATTATCTTACGAATTAATCTTAGTTCTTTGCTGCACTCAGAATCACTCCTTCAAACTTCTTGGCACTCACCTCACGTGCAACCTGAGAATGGCTTTCTTTCCCACTGTCTGGCATTTTTCTCATCAATAACACGTTTTTGTCTACCACGTGCCAGGCGCTGGCCCTCCCTCTTCAGGTCTGGGTAGACATCTCCCAAGAGTCCCCAGGGCCTCAGGCAGCACCTGCTCTCAGAGGTGACGTTTGCTCATTCCCTCTTTTCTTTCTGTTTAGCCTCGAATGGGGTGAGGATGGGGCAGGGCCTCCCCTTGGTTCATCAGCAGAGAAAACACAGGGGACATTGGAGCTGGTCCCGGCGGGGAGGGAGCAGGCTGTCCCAAGCCCTCCACGGTGCCAACAGGAGGAGCCTCTTGGAAGAGCCCAGTCAAATGAAAGACACGTGGCTGCTGTCTGCTCTGCTGTGGATTCTGACGGGCGCTTCTCAGAGCACCAACCTCCCCTCTACCTGGGCCATGTGAGAGCTTGTGTAAGCTTTCATATTTCAATTTTAACTGAAAGGAGACACTTTCCAGGAGAAGGTGATCTCTGAGAAAGCCAACGTGCTTCGTCTGCAGTGGACAACACAATTCCAAAGCAGAGAATCATTTTCTAGGCCTTTAAAGAACTGGAACTCAATCTTGGCTCTGATTCTTACCTCTGCGTCACCCATTGCTGATCTCTGTGGACCTCAGTTTCCTGATCTTTAAAATGGGCTGAGGGCTTCCCTGGTGACGCAGTGGTTAAGAATCCACCTGCCAATGCAGGGAACACGGGTTTGAGCCCTGGTCCGGGAAGATCCCACATGCCGCGGAGCAACTAAGCCCGTGCGCCACAACTACTGAGCCTGTGCTCTAGAGCCCGCGAGCCACTACTACTGAGCTTACATGCCACAACTACTGAAACCCGCACACCTAGAGCCCGTGCTCCACAACAAGAGAAGCCACCGCAATGAGAAGCCCACGCATTGCAACGAAGAGTAACTCCCGCTTGCTGCAACTAGAGAAAGCCCGCCCGCAGCAACAAAGACCCAACACAGCCAAAAATAAGTAAATTAAAAAAAAATAACCAGAGTCTTTTCTATTAAAATAAATAAATAAATACATAAAATGGGCTGATCAGCCCACCTTTAGTGAGAATCACATGAAGCATCTGGAAACGCTCTGCATGGATGTGCTGGGCCCGGCCCCTCTGCCGAGTCCTGGCCGTGGCTTTTCTGTTTCTCCCACACATGGCTGAGAATGTGTGAGGCCTTTGGACACCCGGATCATTTCCCAGTAAGGCTCCCCCTGGCACATTCTTACCTAAGAGACTTGCTGTGAAACCTGGAGGGGCCTGAGTCTGGCAGTCTGAGTCCCAGAAAGGAGACTGAATTTTTACTGTCCCAGCCCGCGTATTAGATGATGACTCGTGTAATTTTCTCAAGATATAAGCCACGTTTTACAAAACGAAGCCATGTGTGTGCCCTGAGGGGATGGCTGGGCCTCTCCTGCTGCACTGGCCCAGCCCCCTGCAACTCACAGGACAGGCCCCCTCCTGCTCCTGGCTGGGTTCTCTGGAGGGGGTTCCTCGCTGCGGTCCTCGCCCCTGAGCCCTCGCTCTTTGGGGCCGATTCTGGACTCCAGCGTGTTATTGATGTCGGCCCTTCGTGCTACTTCTGTGAGTGGGTAGCTGGTCACCCTGCTGGCGGATGCCCTGGTGGAATGTTGCCACCTCAGCAGGCAATTTGAACTGGGCAGAGCGGTTTTGGAAAGTGATTTCACATCCATGGTGTTTAGGAAACCAACCTGGAAAGGGCTGAAGGGGTAGAGAGGTCTGTGTGAGGCCCTTGGAGCGGGGACTGTCACTTGTCTGTCCCTCAGCCTCAGGACCTGCCACTCCCCTGCGATGGCCGGGCCTCCGTCCTCTCCTCCCATCCCCACCTGCTCTCCCTGGTTCAGGCTGCATCTCCGCACCTGGACCCCCGCTGTGCCATCTCCCGCTCCATCTCTCCCCGCTGTCGCAGGCACAGCCCTAATGACACCTCCCTCCCTTGCCCGGGAAACAGGGCAGAGTCTGAGTTCCTCTGCCTGTGTTCCAGGCTCGCACTTGGCCACGGTGCCTTTCCCATCTTGTCTTGCACAACTTTCCCTCATGTCTGGGATAGTCCCATTGAAGGGAAAGTCTTGGTCTTTGGTGCCCAGGGGAGCAGGATTGAGGTGGCTGGTGCCTCGGTGACAGACAAGCCACCAGAGGGCCAGGGCTGACCACAGGGGCTGCCACCAGAAGAGTGTCCCTGGTGAGGCACACATTGCCTTTCCCACCTGGGTGTCCCCTGGCCAGCTCCACTCGGCTTTGCTCTGAGACAAGACCCACATGGGGGTCACATGGGTGGGTTCCAGCTCTGTCACTCATGCTCTGAGCCTTTGGGCAAGTCACTTACATCTCTATTTCCTCATCTGTAAAATGGGCCTGATAATAACGCCCATCTCACAGTCGTAAGGATGAGCTTGGATGATTGTTAAAGGCATTTGGCTCATTGCCTGTTCACGTAAGTCCTCCATGAAAGATGGCTGTTCTATCAGTGGTAGTGTTCTTATGCCCGTTAATCTCTGACCTCTCGTTGGCATCTGATCTCCTAGAAAGGAGCCCCAGGCACCTTTGCTGCTGAGCATCTTGCATCTGCTCAGGGAAGGAGAGGTTCGGGGTCTCCCTGGCCCGGCAGGCTGAGCCCGGGAGAAGCTGCCCAGCTGTTCCAACTGCGGGGTGACAAGGCGGAGACACCAAGCCTCCGAGGTCGCAGGCAGAGAGTCCTCTGATCTGGGCTCCGGCCTGGAAGGGCTTCCGGAATTAGCCAATAGGATCTGGATTAAGAAGGAGGAAGGTGATGGTGCAGGTGATGGGGTGGAGGGGGCGACTCCCTGTAGCCCTCAGTCTCCGTGTCCTTGATCTTGTGAGGCACACGGGACGCAGCTTCCATCACTGGGGACAAACTGCTGATGGGCCTTTCGAGGGACGAAAACCCAGTGATTTCTGACTTGCATGTGAATAGAGATGGGAACACTTTCGGCCCCCACTGAGCCCCAGGACACCCCCCCACCGCCAACCTCGAACCCCCTGCTTCCTGGAAGGGAAGCTGGGCCAGGCAGGGCCTGAACCAGGTCTGTGGTTGTCAGTACACGGCCCGAGGACCAGCTGGGGCACGGGCTGTTAATGACCAGGTAAGCTGAGAGATTGCGAGCAGGCGTTTAGGAACATGACAGGCATTTGAACGAGTAATTATCCTCTGAATGCAATAATATAATATATAATAAAATATAATTTAAAAAGTTGGCTTACATTTTGTATGTCTTTTGTATGTCATTTTTCTAGAAATTTATTTTTTATTGAATTGTGCAAAGTATCAATCGATAATGCGCTGGAAATCAAAAACCAAAACCACAGTGGCTTGGCACTGTATATGTTTTAAGTGCTAGGAGCACGGCCCCTGGAATGCTCCCAGTGTTGACATTTCAGGTTGCTTCAAGGGGCTGGTGCTGTGGCTGCAGCGACCCTGAGCCTCTGATTCCTGGGAATGAGCTCCGGGAGAAGGAGGACTAACTGACTGGCTGATTGGGCTTGGAGCCTGGCTCTGAGGCTTGACCCTGAGCCCCCTCACCAGGCCTGGGATGTGGACCATTTATGTCCTTTTGTTGTACCTGGAAGATCCTGGTTTTATTTAAACTTTTGATACTTTGTTCATCATGTTTTGGCATTCATTTTGATTTTTTAGCATATTGCATTAAAATACTTTTCTCGATTACAAAGTGTCTGGTGCCCCTAAGTCCTGCACCCCAGGCCTGTGCCCTGGCTGGAACCCAGGGGCTCTGGGGTCACCCAGCTAGAGGCCTCAGTGCCGGAGGGGAGGCTTGGTGGCCAAAACAAACCCAGAAAGACTTTCAGAGGCTCATGAAGACCTGTTTACTGGGAAGAAGGGGGCGCATTGTTAGGTGTGTGGGACCGGCCCAGGCAGTTCGGAGAGGGAGTCAGGTAATGAAGAGGCTCTGGCTGAATATTAGTATTCCCCTACGCCCTTCCACGGGCTCATGTTCTGAGAAGCCCCCAGTAGTTCATAAAATCTTAAAAACTGGCTGGGTTTTGCTGAGAAATCAGTTGGGGATGCCAAGGATGAAATATCGTATTAACTCACCCACCCTAACCATCCTTACCACTTCCCTTCACATTCTCCTGTTACGACGGGCTTTGTGGGAGAGACACCTGCAGGTGTTCACACACGAAGAAGGGGTGCCTCCAACAACACAGATGGAGGTTCTGGAAAGTTCTCTCAGGAGTGGGGAGGGGCGTTCAGCCACTGACGATTTTCTACCTGATGTGGTTCCTTGTAGGCCTGATCATAAGGTGACCTCCTGGACAGCAGTGCTTTTTATTTTTAAAGTTTATTTATTATTTTTTATTTATTTGCTGCACTGCCCGGCATGCGAGATCTTAGTTCCCCGGCCAGGGATGGAACCCATGCCCCCCACAGTGGAAGCGCGGAGTCTTAACCACTGGACCGCCAGGGAAGTCCCAGCAGTGCTTTTTAAAAAGAAAAGTGTCAAACATCCCAATAATTGTTCTCTGGTCACCTTTGTCTTAGCTCTGGCCGCCATAACAAAATAACGCAGACTGGGGGGCTTAAACAATAGACATTTCTTATCATTCTAATGGCTGGAAGTCCAAGATCAGGGTGCCAGCGGGGTTGGGATGTTGGTGAGGGCCCTCTCCCCAGGTTTCAGACAGCCCCACCTTCTCGCTCTCTCCTCACAAGGAAGAGAGAGATCCCTGGTGTCTCTTCTTATAAGGACACCAATCCCACCGTAGGGGGCCCACCCTCATGACCTCATCTGAACCTGATTACATCCCAGAGGCCCCATTCCAATTGCCATCCCATACTGGGAGTTAGGGCTTCAACACCCGGATTTAGGGGAGCACAGTTCAGTCCATAGCAATCTTCAATCCTCCACTTCAGAAGGGAGGGTTTTGTTTCCACTGTTGAGTTGTGGCCACTGCCATTTCAGGATAGCTCCTTAGCCATCCCCACCATCCGCTTTGACCAGTGTCTGCAGTTCTGGGGTAAACCAGTCTCCAGCAGCCAAGCCATGTGAGGAATCAGGGCCTGACTGACAGTGGTTTCCTCACTTCGGCTCCTTCCACCGAAACTGCAGCCCCAATTCCCACGGCAGGGGACCCAGACACCCCACCACCTCACCATCTTTTGCTTCTATAAGGGGAGCTGTGGCCTGCATGTTTTATTTTCCCAGCCTGAAGGGACCTTGGCCTTGGCTCTTGTGCTGGGAAGCTCGGCTGGCCATGCGCCTCATCTATGTCGTTCAAATCATGACAATGTAGTCTCAGTCAGTGTCTGGTGACTGTGGATTACGTGGAGAAGGTTAATTGTAAATAGGGTCCCAGCATCTTTTCCCTGGTTGAGCCCCTTCTGTCCTAATGTCTCCTAAGTGTTCTCATTTGTTCTTATTTTATTTTATTATTTAAAAAAAATTTTATTATGATTATTTTTTAACATCTTTACTGGAGTATAATTGCTTTACAATGGTGTGTTAGTTTCTGCTGTATAACAAAGTGAATCAGCTATACGTATACATAAGTCCCCATATCATTTGTTCTTCAGAGAAAATGTCCCCAAAGGGCCCCTGAGACGATGCCATTGGGACAAACCCTCACACGCGAGGGAGCAGGAAGTCGAGCTTCCAGGAGGGATGGATGGCAGGCCTTTTGTTGGCCTCAGCTGCCGCCAGGCTGACCCAGTCCTTATTTCCAGCTCAGGTTTGGTTTGAATCTGGTGGGTGACTCGTGGCTGCGTCATCCCGGATGCAGAGCTGGACACCAGCTCCCAAAGTCCCAGGGGGAGATGAATTCTGAGTCTAGACCAGCCTGCCCTGAGGATGAGCCTCGCCAGGGTGATGGGGTGAGGCCTGGGGGCTTTGTCTGTGCACCCAGGCGACTTTCAGCAGGGAGGTTTTGGGAAACACCAGGGGCTCCCCAGGTGGGCGGCCCGCATGAGTTAACTGGGTCCCGGCCCTGGCCCAACCCCAGGCCCAAAGAATCAGAATCACACAGACTAGGGCTCGGGAAAACTATTTTTCAAAACTGTGCCAGGTGATTTTAAAAAAAGATTTTGTTGCTTTTGTAAAGGACACATCCTAATTTTAAAGAGCTCAAATCATATAGAAAACACAAGAAAGAAAACAAAACATCATCCCAAACTCTACCATCCTGGAACAATCGCTGTTAGTTTAAGTTGACAGAATTCCAACTTTTCTCCAAGTGTCACTACTGATAGAAAAAAGCTAGACAGACCGACAAACCTGACCCTGTGTTTCTGTGCAGGTGAGTTCCATCATCCATCAGGGACCCTTCTCTGCTGGATACACAGTACCTACTCAGCCAGAGGAAACTCAAACATCAGGACGTGAATGGCGGTCATCCGGGGGCTTCACGACCTACCGACTTTCCCCCTGGGCTTGAAATATGGTACGTCCAGTCAGAGCTGGGACCTGGCCAAAGTGCGTTCATGTCCTGGCTCCCCACCTCCTGCTGTGCGTCCTGGTGAAGGTCGCAGCCTCTCCCAGCCTCAGGCTCCCAGGCCTGCGGAGCGAGGACGAAGAGGATGACAGTGACAGTGGTGACGATGAGGATGACAGTGATGCCATGACACTTACCTTAGAGGACGGCCACGATGACCAAATGCAATAGCGTAAGTGGGGGAGCACCGAAGAGCAGAGCCGACGAGAATAAACACATCCACACCTTGGAGACCCGAGACGGTGATCATCCCAAAGCTGCGAAGTCATGACAATGATACCGGTAAGTTAACAGCCCATCGTGGCGGGTTCCCAGCATCCCTGGAGCTGTGCCTGCATCTTTGCCTCCGGGGAGCTGTAAGAATATTTGCTCAGCTGTCATAGAGGTTAGCTGGCTCTGACAAGACACCAGCGTCCAGGCTCAGTTTGCATCTCAAAAGCTGCTGGAGACACTTCTCCACAGGACTGATTGCAGCCTGGTGACGTTGCTGCCGTGTGGGGACCACCTTGGCTTACCCCAGGGTAAACCAAGTCCAGATTCATAAACACGTCACATCAAGACATTTCTGCTCCTTTTCTCTTAAAATGGATGAGAACAAGGCTAGGCCAACTGTAAAAAAACAAAACAAAAAACAAGGCAAAGCAAACCCCCAGTCATCCCTTCAAAGCTTGTGGGAAGCTGAATGAAGCAATTTCAAGGTGCTCAGCTTCAGAAGTTTTCAAGTTCTCAGGAAGTTGGGGTTCCTAAGATTACTCCAGTTGTTGACACATTAGGGCAAAGTCAATGACACGTGAAAATCATCCATCCATGTGAGGTTAATGGGGACCGTTCCTTCTGCTGGCTTCCCTGTCTCTGCCAGGTGCCAGGTTGGGGAGTGCTTTCCTTCTTCCCACATCCAGAAGGTTCCTTTCCTGGTCATTCTTGCTCTCAGCCTTGCGCTCACCATGCTTACTGTCTGGAACAACCCTGGTCTTTCTGCCTTCTCTCTCTGCCCTCCAACTGCCCCCTGCCCATCAGGTCCTAGCCTCTAGATCTCTGCAGGCCACCCTCTGTTCAGAGCTTTGACAGCCTCTAACCCACCCTCGGTCTGGGCAGAGGTTCCTCCTAGCTTCCCAACTTTGCAGGTCTCGTACACCCCAGGAAATGGCCGAGGCTGTGGGTGGCTGGAGGAGGCCCTGGTTGGGGAGTTCTGTCCCGGGGATCCCAGGGGGCCCACAGTCTCTGCACCTGCATCACTCGTTCACACACACCGCTGGCCAAGTTCTGCAGAGCCTCAGAGCCTGTGATCCAGCTGTCCCCTCTGACTGGGGTCAGGTGTGTGGCCCGGTTGCCATTTCCTCCAAACCATCACTTTAAGCAAACGGGGAAAACCAACCATTAATAATGTGAGACAACCCGCTAGTAACATGGTCCCCGAAACCACAGGACCACGGTTACTGCTGACCCCAGTGCCTCTGAACCCAAACTGCAAGAATAGCATCCTTTTCTACATAGGCTGTTGTATTAATGTCCTAGGGCTGCTGCGACAAATTACCACGAACTTAAAAAACCCCCACAAAAAGAGAAGTTTATTCTCTCACAGTTCTGGAGGCCAGATGTCCAAAATCTAGGTGTCAGCAGGATTGGGCTCCCTCTGGAGGCCCTAAGGGGCGGAGCCTCCCTCCCCTCTTCCAGCTTCTGGTGGCAGCTGGCGCTCCTTGGCTTGTGGCCACATCACATCCATCTCTGCCTGTGTCTCCACATGGCCTTCCTTCTGTGTTTCCTCTTCTGTCTCTTATAAGGACTCTTGTCATTGGATTTAGGTCCTGCCCTAATTGAGGATAATCACACCTTGAGATCCTTAAATTACATCTGCAATGACCCTTTTTTCAAATAAGGTCACATCACAGGTTCTGGAATATGAACTGTCTTTTTGGGGTCACCATTCAACTCATGACAGCTGTGCTGTGAAAAGCCTAAAGGATGTCCAGCAGCCTGGAGTGGAGCCTCAGGACCCTGCCCAGCCTTGGAGCAGTGGATGGGCTGAACGTGTATGTCATATGCTACCCCCGCCCCCCGAAACCTCATGTGTTGAAGTCTAACCCTGAAAGGTGATGGTGTTGGCAGGCGGGGTCTTTGGGAGGTCACTGGGTCAGAAGTGAGACATGAAGCAGAAGAAAGGAGTTCCTTTCTTCCCACCCTCTGAGCCTGGCCCTGGGCACTCTCACCCAGTGGTGTGCTGGCTTGGTTGGAGGGTGAGGTGTGCCCTGGTGTGACACTGGGAAGCTTTGTCGCATCCTCTGGGAGAGAGGACAGAGAATTGGGCCCAAGCCCCGGCTAGCCATGTGATCCTGGACAGAGCATGCCAAGAAGCCCTTGAGCCAGAGGCTAAGTGTGCAAGTTGGAGACCTGCTGGGTGGTGGTTGCTGCCTGTCATTATTTTTTAAAAATAAACTCTGGGGGCTTCCCTGGTGGCGCAGTGGTTGAGAGTCTGCCTGTCAATGCAGGGGACACGGGTTCGAGCCCTGGTCTGGGAGGATCCCACATGCCACGGAGCAACTGGGCCCGTGAGCCACAATTGCTGAGCCTGCGCGTCTGGAGCCTGTGCTCCGCAGCAAGAGGGGCCGCGATGGTGAGAGGCCCGCGCACCGCGATGAAGAGTGGTCCCCACTTGCCGCAACTAGAGAAAGCCCTCGCACAGAAACGAAGACTCAACACAGTCATAAATAAATAAATAAATAAATAAAACGTGAATTTAAAAATAAATAAATAAATAAATAAATAAACTCTGACTGAGGACCAGCTAAATGACAGGGCACGGAGAATTCAGGTATGATTAAGGCCCTGTCCCTACCCTCTAGGGGTTCACAGTCTCACTAAGGGAGCAGGCTTATCCAGTAAACTGACATTAAAGTAGAAACTGACAGTGGAGTGATTACAGAGTGCTTTGGAAGGCTTCATGGAGGAGGTGGCATTTCCCCTGGGTCTTGAACGATGAGTAGGAATTCACCGAGGTATAGTGTTTATCTGTAGATAACTACTGTGTACCAAAGTACCCCAAACTCAGGGCCACGTCTATTCACAAACATTCATTATATCCCAGTTTCTGTGGATCCGGAATCCTCACAAGGATCAATCAGTGTGTTGGCTGGGGCTGCAGTCATTTCGAGCCCTGATGGGGGTTTGGGGGACATCATTTACACAGGCCTCCCCACGAGGCTGGCCCAGGATGTGGCAACCAGCTTTCTCTAGGGCGAGTGACCCGAGAGAGTGGATGGAAGCTGCGGCCCTTTTATAACCTAAACTCGAAGGGACATCCCATCACTTCTGGTGAATTCTAGTCATTGGAAGTGAGTCACTACCACCAGCCCACCGTCCAGGGCGTGGCTACCAGGGGTTGGGGGTAATCTGGGGACCGATTTAGAGGCTGCAACCCCACAGGGTAGCACAGCGACCTGGGTCCTGCTGCAGAGTCCAGAGGGAGGGCGGGCGTGGGAGAGTGTGACGTGGGATAAGAAGATCCTAGTTTGGGCACTACAGAACTAATGATGCGGATAGTCATAGTGATGGAAGGTGTAGCACTTTGGAGGGCAGACTATACCAGGCACCATTCAAAGCATTAAAAAAAAGTCTCATTTAATTCTCCCATAATTCCCTAGGAGGACGGTGCTGTTATGAGCCCCACTTTACAGATGAGGGAGTCAAGGCACAGGAGTGTTAGGTGGTGGAGTGGTCCCCTCAGCCTGGGAGCAGCAAGCTCCTTGAAGTCCCGTGGGAAGGTTGGAGGGCGTGGGGACAGTCCCCGCAGCCTCTTCTGGCACACGGAGGGCTGGAGGTGGGTATCTCCAGGGTCAGTGGTGTCTGGGTTTCTGTCGGGGTGGGTAGTGATGCTCCTTTGGAAAAACAGAAAATATACACGTGGGTCTCCGCCTCTGGTTCCTGGCACAGAGCTCCTAAAACCCTCAGAATTTCCTAGGCGGTAGGAGTGTCTTTTGTTCTAACGAGGTGACTCCTGGTGGATCGCTTCAGGATGGGAGCTGGTCACCAGAAAGACCAAGCTGTGACACTTGGGATTTGCAGCTCCCCGACCCCCATTCTCCAGGAAGGGAGTTTGAGTTAACGGTCGATCATGCCTATTCGGTGAAGCCTCCATCAGATGCCCGACAGTCGGGGTTTGGAGAGCTTCGCGGCTGCCGAGCACGTGGGGCAGCTGTGCGCCAGGCGTGCCCAGAAGGCGCGGAAGCTCCTTGCCCCTTTCCTCATATCTTGCCTTATACATCTCTTCCATTTGGATGTTCATCTGTCTCCTTTCTCATACCCTTTATCATATAAAAACTGGTAAGTGTAAGTGTTTCCCTGAGTTCTTCGAACAGTTGTAGCAGATGGTTGAACCTGAGGAGGGGTCATGGGAATCCCGATTTATAGCTCGTTAGTCTGGAGAACTAACCAGCTATAACGGGCGACAACCTGGGACTTGGAACTGGCTTCTGAAGTGGGGGCAGTCTTGTGGGACGGAGCCCTTCACTTGCGTGGTCTGGACTAAATCCGGTTACTGCTGGAATTGAATCATGGCAGCCCCAGCTGGTCACAGAGAACTGCTCGATGTGAGGAAAACCTACACATCTGGTGTCAGGAGTATCGTGAGTGTTCGAGTGAGGGGGAAACATGGGGGTGTTTTTTCCGGTACAGTCGCAGCCCAGCTGGAAGGAAGCCATCATGCTGAGCCCGAGGATGTCGGTTTGGCCTGCAAAGCTCTTGTCCTAGCCCCGTGGCTGAGGAGGCTTTCCTGAAAACGAGCTTCAGGCGCACATCCCCTGGCTCTGTGGACGGGAGGAAGGTCCACCTGGGAAGGCTCCAGGCTCTGCTGTCTCGCTGGCCTGAAATTCTCTGGAGCTCAGCCTGTGCTGCTGGCAGAAGCTCCTCCAGCACCCATCCACCCTCTGGCCCTGAGAGCAGTCAACAGCAGAGGGGGTCTAGTTGCACACCGTCCCCTCCAGGAAGGCAGGCGGGGCCCTCCCTGGCCTCCGTGGCCCACCCCCAAAGGGGGTCCCAGCTCCCCGAGCACACAGCGAAGGTCCCAGCCAGGAAGAGGAGGCAAGGAGCCTGGGCGGGACAGCCTCCTACTCTTCCTCTGGGGTCATTTCCCCCAGAGGTGCAGTGAACTTGGGGCCAGAAGACCAGGTTTCTGGTTCCAGCGCGCAACATTCTGCTGTATGGCCTTGGGCCCGCTTCCCCTCTCTGAGCCGCTGACTGAATGTCCCAGCCCCGCCTCCCGTCACCTCCAGCAGAGCTCCTCTGCCCTGACCGTGAGCAGGAGTCATCTGGATCTTCTTGAAATGCGGTTCTGACTCAGCAGTTCTGGGACGAGGCTGAGGTTCTCAAACAGCTCCCCGCTGGGGCCTCTGGACCACTCTTTGCGTCTGCGGGTTTACGGGAGGAATTCTGGCACGGTGGCAGGTGGGGATGTTTGAGCCTGACCCCTGCCTGGTCATTCATTCAACCACACTTTCAAAGCACCTACTAAGTTCCTGGAGCTTTCAGGCTCCAGGGATCCAGGCAGGGACGGGTCAGCTCTTCCCCCTGGAGACCGTGGCCTGGTGGGCATTGGCTGGGAAGCTGTCCAGGACCTCCCCGGGTTGGGGGGGATGAGGGCTGCCATGCAGGGGCCTGTGGGAGCCGTGGGGTGGGAGGAGACACCTAGTCACAGCGGCTAAGGGGGCACAAGGTGCGGAGGGGTTCGGCATGCCCGAGGATGGGGCGGGACAGGCCCTCACACGGGCGTGGTAGCAGGAAGGTAGGTGCCTGCCCAGGCTGCTGTGTAGGTGCGAGTCGGGGCAGGGAGGGTAGCAGGGCAGATCCCGGGCCACACCGGCGAGCTTGCAGTCTGTCCTCCAGGAGGCAAGGGCAGGAAAAGGGACTTAAATTGTGACGTGGCTGGTTTCTCCAAAACACCCACTTGAAGGAGGGCAGGTGCAGAGGTGAGATGGGACGAGAGAATTCTTATCCCACAACTTTGCAACAGTGCTCGGGAGCCGGGGGGCGGGCAAGGGCACCCCTTACCCTCCAGACAAGGAGCGGGGCTGCCCTGCATCACCCCAGCTTCTGCTTCCGTCCTCACATCTCCTTTCTGAATCTGACTCTCCTGCCTCCCTCTTGTAAGGACCCTGATTTCCCACCTGTG
Organism: Balaenoptera musculus; assembly: GCF_009873245.2. NCBI lineage: Eukaryota > Metazoa > Chordata > Mammalia > Artiodactyla > Balaenopteridae > Balaenoptera > Balaenoptera musculus. The sequence continues at coordinate 7,960,807 of NC_045800.1, forward strand.
GAACGGCGGCGTTGACTGCAGGTGCTTGGTGTTCAGTCCTCCTCAGCCCCGCCCTCTATGGAGCTGTGAGGCGGGGACACCCCAGAGGCCACTAAACGGTCAGAGAGGGAAGGAAGCTGCTTGCCAGAGGACACCGGGGGAGAGGGCGGGGCACCTGTTGGCTGGTACTGGGGGGTCACGTAGGCTGGCACTTGGAGGACACAATCGGGGAGTGACCCAAGGCTGCCCTGGGGTTTCCTGGCTGCACTCTCTCAGCATTTCATAAGGACCGGCCTAACCCCATTCATAAGATACCCCGTGTTAGCAGCTCGAGTGCTAATGGGCATCCATCAGTGATTTGAGGTTCAGGCCCAGACCCCTCAGCTCCTCATCTCCTTCTTGATCGTCTTTCCCTTTGTAAGGTAATTTCAGGACAGGCCCCATCCTTATGTGAACTTTCTATTATTCTTTTAAGCATACAGTGTCCACCAACAGGGCCATTGCCCCTGGGTTCCCATACTCAGGGAAGCAGCAGGGGCTCACAGACAGAGGTCCTTTTTCCATCCCCTCTTGGAAAGATGGAAAAGTCATGAATGTCCTTTAGAGAAAGAGTATCTGAGCAAACAGCTGGTCTGGACCAGCCCTTCCCCATCGTGGCCAGAGCAGGCAGGGGGCCTGGAGACCCCTGGTCCCCCCAAGTTCCCATCTGCTGGGTCAGCCCTGGGCTGGCCCCAGCGGGGCCGCTGTCTCCGCTCATCTGTCCTGCTGTGGCTGCACTTTTCCTTTCCAAGTTCAGAGTCCATGGTAAACAGGAGACACCAGATTTCTTTCCATCCTTTATCCCTACCCGTGTCAACCCACCAGGCAGATGTTTTCCACTTGTCCTTCCTCCACCCAGACAAGGCAAGGTTTTGAAAAAGGAAGGGGAAAATATAATTGCAGTGGGAAGTCAAACATCTTTACCCTTTAAAGGAACAAGTAGTGCATTTGTTTGATGAGTACTTTCTGGGTGTGGCACTGGGATGTGATGGGGTCCAGGGCGTCCTGTCTACAGGGCGCTCACAGTGCAGTGGAAGGAGACCCTTGGTATGGGCGGCCTCCTAGGCACGTGAAGGTGGGGCACTGAACTAAAGGGACCCAAGGACTAAGGTGGAAGGCTCCCCTCGTCCCCACCTGGGGTCTTGGAGGGAACTAAGCGCTCTCCAGGGGAAGAAAGGCATTCCCTGCATGGGGGACAGCATCTCCCAAGCCACAGTGGCGTAAAGAAGTGGGGCATGTTGGGGAGAGGGTGGGACTGAACCCCGGGTGCACGTGGTAGAGTGAGGCCAGATGCAACTGGAGCCGGAGGGAGGTGAAGGCCTTGAATGTCAGCTGAGTCACTAGGGCTGCATTGCAGAGGGACAATGGGAGCCCCTGCAGGATTCGAGCAGGGGTGTGATGTGGTCGGACTCAGGACTCAGAAAGAGGTCAGTCTGGAGGCAGGGGTGGCAGGCAGAGATGAAGGTCTGGGTGAGAGGTGATGTGGGTCCCATGAAGGCCAGGCCAGGGAGGGGAAGGGGCTTGAGAAATGCTGATGAGATCAGAGCAATATATCCTCACGAGCTGTGGCATCGAGAGGAATGAGGGAGGGGCTGGGTTTGTTCCGAGAGGGGTGGGTGCAGATGTGGGACAGGGACGGTGTCAGCGCCTCAGGCCCCACTGGCGGCTCGGGGCCAGGGCTCCAGGCTCAAGCCAGCTGGCTAGGGCAGGCTGCAACCTGGTCTGGAGGAGTGGGGTCCTGGACAGATAGCAGGGCAGGGACCTGGGAATCTAAACACATGCACACACACACACACACACACACACACACACACACACACACACACACACACACCCGGGCGTGGGGAGGGAGAGACGATAGATATTGATTGAGCGCTTACTGTGAGTAAGCATTTCACATGCGCTGTCTTACCTGTTTCGCCCCATTTTACAGATGAGAATGCTGAGCTTTGGAGAGAGCTCACCATAGACGTGGCGGTTGATGGATCCTAAAGCAGGCAGCTGAGTGCAGACCTGCTGACCCCCCTCGGGGCGCAGGGAGCAGATGCTCACCTTGGGTGACGCCGCGTGCCTGGTCAGTGGGGCTGGCATTTGGGCCTCTGGCTTTCTAGCACACACCAAGCTGCCCACCTGACAAAGCTGTTCCTCTCTCAAGCCAGTGTGAATGCCTTTCAGATTCCTTCCCCCCTGCTGTTTAACGGCCGCAGGTGTATGGAATTGGATTATACATAATCCTTGTTTATGATGCTCTCCCGGCTCTGTCCGCCCAAGACCCTCTTCCTCTTGCCTCCCTCGCTTCCTCCCTTCCTTTTTTCTCATCTGATAAACACCAGTTCATCATCATCCAACAAGGAAGTTGGACACTAAGGACCGTTTGCCACGCTCTTCTCCCCCCGGAACCCTCCTCCCTCTCCCAAGGGAACAGGCTCTAGAAATCTTGTGTCTATTTTTCCTTTGCTTTTCATTTTATCACATCTACATATAACCCCCCAAATATTTTAAATTTTAGCCATTTTTAACTTGAAAAAGGGTATTATGCTCTATAATTTTTTTAAAAGCCTTTATTTTTTAGAACAGTTTTAGATTTACAGAAAAATTGAGAGGCTAATCCAGAGAGTTTGTATAATCCTTTTGGACTTTTTTTTTCCCTTTCAGAATTTTATTGCTATTTTGGAAAATAGTTTGGCACTGTCTCGTAAAGTTGAGCCTTCATAAACCTTACATACCAGCAATTCTTCTCGTAGGTATGTACGAGAATATTCTTAGCAGCACTGTTCCTAGTATCAACACTTTGGAAACAGCCCAAATCCTGTCAACAGAAATAGATAAATAGATAAATATATTGTATGTGGGTATATTTGCACCTGGGGATATTACAGAGCACTAAAACTGAATAACAGCCGGCAAGAAAAAGATGGGTGAATCTTATCAATCTAATTTGAATGAAAATAAAAGAAAGTCTAAGATTTTTTCCCCTAGTTGGTATCCAGGGACTTCAAAAGTTGTCCTAACATTTAGGGGCAAGTTTGGCCAAAGGCCACCACCTTTGAGAACAGAATGAGCAAAAGTCAACAGAAAAGGGCGAGTCTCTGTTTGCAGGGGGACCACCCTAGCGCGGGTTTGGAGCTTGGGGCACGGCCAAGTTGAGTCAGGATGAGCAGAACGGAAGGTACCTGTAGAAAGTCATAATCCATCCAGTTGAAGCCTGGAGAGCTTGTGGGTTGCGGGTGGGGCGCTGTCAGGGCTCCCAGGGGAGGGGCCGGGAGAGAAGGACCCTGAAGTTGGCTGAACTAGTATTGTGGTCACCAGAGAGGAGGCCCAGAGCCGGGCAGGGATTTTGCCCAACGCTGCCCCAGGTGAACAAACTGTCCCTTAACCCCATCCAATTTCCATGCTCACCTAGCAACCCTCATATTTTTCTAAAATAATTTTTTATTATAAAACTGTACATACTTATAAAAGAAAAAAATTTAAAAATGCATAAGTAGAGAGAAGGAACAAAAATGCTCTGTGCTGGGGCTCCCCTGGTGGCGCAGTTGTTAAGAATCCGCCTGCCAAGGCAGGGGACATGGGTTTGAGCCCTGGTCCGGGAAGATCCCACATGCCGCGAAGCAACTAAGTCCGTGTGCCACAACTACTGAGCCTGCGTGCCACAACTACTGAAGCCCGCGTGCCTAGAGCCCGTGCTCTGCAACAAGAGAAGCCACCGCCATGAGAAGCCCACACACTGCAACGAAGAGTAGCCCCCACTCGCCGCAACTAGAGAAAGCCCGCGCGCAGCAACAAATAGCCAACGCAGCCAAAAATAAAATAATAAATAAATGAATAAATTAAAAAAAAATCATCTGTACTTTCACACTCATGGTTCCATTTTAACCTTTTAAGTAGCATTTAAGAGTATTTCATTTTAACCTTTTTCATACACTAATAATCATATTGTACCCATTATTTTAACGCATGTCTTTTATCAAAACACATTTCCCCATTATAAACCCTTTGCCGTCATCATTTTTAATGAATGTATATGTTCATTGAGTTGAATCTCCCTCTCTTTCTCTCTCTCTTTCTCTCTCCCTATCATCCATCCATCCATCCATCCATATATTTCACCTCCACTTCATAGAATATATTCTATATTGAATTTATATATATAGTCCAATGTCTGTTCTCCAATGGCTGGTTATTTTGGCTGTTTCTAGGTTTTCATTATTACAAGTAATCCTGCCAGGAATGTCTTGGTGCAAAAAGCTTTTTCCATTTTCAAATTATTTCCTTAGGAAGGATTCCCAGAAGTAGAATTATTAGATCAAAGGGTTTGAATATATTTATGGCTCATGATACTTACTGCCAGCCTGCTTTCCATATGTATGGCAACAGTTCACCTTCCTGCAGGCAGCCTATGATCAAGGCCGCTTCATTGCCCCTTCTCAAGCGTTGAGCAATCTAATTTCTAAATAGCTCTGCTAATTTCTGACAGCCAGTTTAAGGTAATCAGTGATATCCTAGAAAAGAAAGGAGATGCCCTAGAGGGTTGGGGCCTTGGAAAACTCTACCCTTCAGTGTGAATTATGCTGCTGTCTGGTTGGCTACTAGCCTATTACCAGGGATTTAAAGGCCAAAGGATCCAACCAGGCATCTCTTCGGTCTCTCTTAACTGCAGCCCTTTCTGGAGAAAGGGAAGTGACAGAAGGAAGGAAGAATAGGAGGACACAAGCCACCGGAGAGGCCACTCTTGATCACCCAACATCCATTTCACTCCTTTCCTCCTCCCAATGACAGATCTGCAGTTCGTTCAGGTAGTCACGTAAATTCACTGCTCGCAGGAAGTGTGAGCCCCACCCCCAGCCCCGGGAAATGAATCACCACTGGACCAAAGCAGGCTTAATAATATCATTCCCACTGGCCAACCATTGGTCAGAGGTGGGCATGTGATGCAGTTATGGTGAATGAAATGTAAGTAAAAGTTGGGTAGATGGGACAGATTTGGCTAGCATGGCTCTTTAGCCCTTTGCTCTATTCTCTTCTTCCTGCCTGGGATGCAAATAAAATGTCAGAGGTACAGCAGCCTTCTTGTGACTATGAGTTGATAAGCATGAAGACAAAAGCCAACATACCAAGGATGGCCAAGCAAAAAGATAGAGTCTGTGTGTTTGAGCAGCTGATCCACCCTTGGATTGTCTATCCCCAGACTTCTTGTTATGCAGAAAAACAACCTTAGATTTATTTATGCCACTTTGGTTGGCTTTTCAGTTACTTGGATTTGAGTGCATCCCTACTAGGAGATATATTGACGTACTGTTTTAGTTAGGATAAATTATGCTAGCTGCTATAACAAACATACCCCAAATCTCATGGCTAAACACAATAAAATTTTATTTCTTATTCATGTCACAGTCTGATGTGGGTTGAGCAGTGCTCCTCCAAGATCTAGGCTCCTTCCATCTTGTGACATTACTTTTTTCAGCATGTGGTCTCCAGGGTTTCCATGGAAGGGGAGAGGAGCTTGGACAACCGTGCCCATGATTTTATGGTCGTCCCTATAAGTGATATGGATCACTTTTTCTGACATCTCCTTGGCCAGAATCCAGTTATAAGCGCTCATCCTACCTGCAAGGGAGACTGGGAGATGCAGTCTTTCTATGTGCTCAGGAGGGAGAAATAGGATTGGTGAGCAGGTAGGAGAGACTGGTCCCTCCTCCACACTCACAGAAAGGGAAACGTCCCAAAAATGGACACCCCAGTTGCATCTGGGAATGGGTGCTCTGGGTCTGGAAGCTGAGCTTGCTCTGATGTGCAGTGGCTGAGCCATGCCTGAAGATCAGTGCTACCTCAGCAGCACCCAAGGGGAACCTTGCCAAATGCCGAATCTCTGTTTCCCTAGTTTTTAATCCTGTGAAAAATGATACTGACATTTCCCAAAAGTGTGTTTTAAAGAATAGTAAGACTTTTTCTTCTTTTCTTTTTAAGTTTGTACATTCTGAAGAGATGGGTGGCCTGTGGCTTTGTGTGGAACGGGCTTGGCAGGGTCTAAATCACCTCAGTCAGATTGTCTTCCCTTAGAGGCTTTTTTCATAACAGTCATGGGTACTGACTCTGTGCGAAAATCTGGACCACCCTGGGGGCTCAGATACAGATAAATTGGGGTTCTCACCCTCAAGGAACTTGCCAACTGGTCAGCATCTATGTCCACACACGAGGGGGGAAAGGACAGGAGAGGGGCCAACAGTGGGTGCCGTGGCCAAGAGCCCAAAGCTTGTGGAACCACATACGGTCACACAGGGGAAGCTCACTAGTCAGGACAATGCCAGCCTGAAAGGTAGGCCCTCTCCGTCGTCTTGGTGCCACCATTCCTTTGCTTAACCAGGCAATATATGCAAAATGCTAAGAACGGTGTCTGGCACATGGCATTTTCTTTTCATTCATTCATTGATTAATTGGTTATTTGGTTGGTTGACTGACTGACTGATTCATTCAGCAAACAGGGAAGGAGCGTCTATTACGTGCCAGGCCCTGGGCTGGCTCTGAGGACAGGTAGTGATCTCTGTAGGACTGCAAATCTGGCAATCCTACTCCGGAGCTCCCTTCCGGTGAAGGAGCTGATCAGATAACAGCACAGTGCAGTTCATCGTGGAGGTACACAGGAGGGACATGCAGCCCTCCTTGAGGGAGGCTTAAGCCCTGTGCCTTAAGCCCTGTCACTTCCACCTAAACCCCGTTGGCCAAAGCAAGGCATATGGCCAAGCCCAATATAAACGGGGCAGGAAAGTGCACAGGTCCTGGTTGGGGGCTGGGGGTTGAGGGAAGTGCATGATCACTGAACAAGAATCCATTTCAGCACCATATTCCAGCCCGGGACAGTCAGCAGAGACTAGGATGAGTGACAGCCGGAGAGCTTCTCTTTAAAAATCCCAGTACGCACTTGCCACGCGGCTTCAGAAACGTGCTCTGTGGCCCTGAGAGTTTCTGGTAATATAAGCAGCCACTTCTATTTCATTCCTACCCCGGGCCATGTACATTATTGCCACTCCTCAAATTAGCCCTGCCAGGTGGTGTTATCACTGTATTCTCCAGTTGAAGAATTCGAATCTTTGAGAGATCTAATGACTTGTCCTGCCCATCAGCCAGGATTCCAAGGCAGCGGCTTGTGCTCCAAGGTCCATGTGCTCTACACGTGTTGACCTTGAAGGCTTGTGACCTTGGGTGCAGGAAGTTCCAGCTTCAATGGCTGCAAATAGGCATTTGGGAGCAGAGAGGGCTCCTTGTGGTCCCACATATGAAATAGAGTCCAAGTCTATCTGGCTGCCTTGAGGGGCTGGCCATGGGGACAATCGCCTTTCATGAGCTGGATAAAACTCATCCTTAGCCACCTCCATGGGGTCTGCTAACACAGCTGGCTCCAGAGTAACATGGGGGGTAAACTGGGTTTCTTAATGGTGGACTGTATCATGCTGAAGACGTCACCCTGGCCCACTGAGAGGCAGGAGAAGAAGAAGCATCACTGCTCAGCAGGGTTCCCTCAGCCAAGAGCACAGTTCTGTCGCTGGCCGCCTTGGCTGTGGAGATGTTCAGTAGGTGACGGACTCTTAATTCCACGGCCCAGTACCGCAGACCGCAGACGCCCTTGCAAGGACTGCTTGTCTTTTGTAGCCATTGATCTTGCTGGGATGGGTGGCCCAGCTCCTGCCAGCACTCTCCCCCATCCCCGCCCAGACTGAGCTTTGGGTGGTCTGACATGCGGGTCACCCCCGGAAATGACCTTGGAGAACCATCTTGGGGCCTGGGAGCAGGGACATTTGTATTCATGAGGAAATTGACAATCGCGTGCCTTTGGGCTATAAAAGGGCCTTCGTGCAAGGCTAATAAAACTCAGAAATCAATATTCTGTGAGGCCTTAAGTATTGGGGAATGAGGTGTTGTTTGCTTCAGTTTTGCCTCTAAAATTAGATAAATTAACGTAATGAATCCTCGCAGCTCATTTGCATATGCTGCTAATTTAATTTTCGAGGGAAATGCTAGAAAAGACAGTGCTGTGGATGCAGGCGTCGGGTTTGACCTGTTTTCGGAGCTCTTTGTGTCTGCGCATTTCTCTCTAGATGAAGCTATTGGTGCTGTGCTTTAGAACAAACAAAATGGCCTCAGCCCCACAGAAATGAGCCGACGCCCAGGAAAGGACACAGGGTGGCTTGTGAACTTCTGGGACACTCTGCTTCTGGCCGCATCTGACTCAGCCAGTGACCTCGGAAAGAGGCTCAGCCTCCTAGGAATTCCGTCCTGCATCTCTTCCAAATACGCATCCATGTGCGTGAGGCTGGAATCCCCACGGCCATTGCAGACACGGAGGCTTTTGCTCGGGCTGGGAGTCCCTCCGGGGCTATGTCTTCTGGTCCTCAGTCTGTGCTCACCCAGCTTCTCTCTTCTGTGGAGCAGGTACCAGGCCCAGAGTCTGGGGGATGCAGGCAGGGAGAGGCCCTCCCCACCCCATGGGCCACCCATCTTCTCGCGGCATTAACTCCGAAGACTGATCCTGGCCACATGATGTGATGCATTAAGCACTTCACTGCTCCGACAGCAGCCCAGACACGCGGGGAGAGGAGGTGCCCACTGCAGCGTGGAGAGAGTCAGAGCATGTCTGATGCCCGGCACGTTCCACCCCCTCCCCCAGCAGGTATTCAACACCACTTGCCCTCATTGACAGCCTGGGAGCGCTGCCTCCTTGCTGCCTCTTGCTCTTAGGGGAAGTGGTTAAACTCCCCTCTTACTGGACCAAGGGCCAGGCCCCACCCCAGGAAATAAGGTTTTCCCATTAAAAGTACTCATTTCACTTGATGTATGCAGACAGGGCTCCAGAAGCCCGGAGTATGAGTGTGTGAGTGCATTTGTGTCTGTGTGTGTCGGTGGAGAATTTAAGCGCTGGAAACAGTGGCAAATAAGGAGATGCAAGCGATGTGAAAATAGTCAAGATTTCTCAGTTGCCAGAAGGAGGGAGGGTGAAATTGTAAACCCCCGTCAGAAGCTTTGACAACAGCCCGCCCACCTCCCAGTGGGTCACTCGTGTCTTCACTGCTCTTTGGGCCTATCTTGCACATCCCGCCTCCAAGTCTTGGCTCACGGAAGCTCACAGAGGCCAGGGAGCTCTCTCACCATCACAGTACGCGGGCACCTCCGCTGACCCAGGGCTGAGTGAGTGTGTCTCCTCTGTCAACAGCGTTGTCTGTATCAGATCTGCCCCTCACCTGCCCTCGACCCATATACATTCTGGAACATTCTGGCTGGGAGATTTAGCCAAACCCTGGAATTACTCCTTGCACTTTGCAAGAGTGTTCCTGGCTGGCACTGGACACCAGGAGTTTGCAGAAATGAATCATCACTTTTGCCAACTGCAAAATCTTCCAGGTCAAAGGTCAAATGTCCCTGAAGCAGGAAAGGCAGGAAGAAAATACAGCCAAAGTCTCGGCGCCTTTAAGGCCTGGTCTGGCTTTGTCCCATCAACACCAGGCAGGCTTGGTTCCTCCACTGCCCTCCAGCACCTCCATCTAGGGAGGATGGCCGGGGGCGGGGAACGCCCTGGACCCACGCTGCCTGGGCTGGAACCCTGGCTCAGCCTCACCACCTTGCGACTCTAGGCAAGAAACCCGATCTCTCAGCTTCAGTTTTCTCATCTGTGAAGTGGGGATAAAGCGGGTTGCACCTCACAGGATTGAGGAATAAATGCGCTAAAGCAGTTACAGTGTTTAGCACAATGCCCAGCACATAATCAGCATTTCATCCACGTTAGTGCAGGGGTGCTGTGGCCACTGCAGCGTCATCAGTCTCCCCAGGTCCTCTCACGTCCGAGCTTGCTCCTCACCTGTGGCTGGGATGGGACTGACAAGGCTGGCTCTGGGCCTCTCATCCCCCTCCCCAACCCCACAGACTGGCCAGGATGCCCAGAACTCCACACCCACCTGTGTACTCTGTGTGCGGTGTCTACAACACGAATGGCGCCCCCTCAGATAAGGCACCTGCGTGCAGTGCACAACCTGAACACCCGTACAAGCCCATCCTGGGTTCTGAGTACAGGCTCGGATGACAGACTCTCTGGGCTTGAACCTGGACTCTGCTACTTATTAGCTTGGAAGAATGCTTCGCATAAATTAACCCCTTGACGTGTTTAGCTGTCCTTATTATGAAGCTACGAAAGTGGGCAAATCCTGGCTGCCCTGCATACTGTCAGCGTTACGGCTCTCGGCTAACAAGATGGACCTGAGGCCCCCTGAGTGTGGCGTTCAGGGCTGGGATGGGGGATGACCCTGAACATTTTCAAATGTTGTCCTGCCAATTCCAGCAGACACACCCTGAGCCCCCTGCCCTCCAGACAAGCTAAACCACCCAGAGCTCTCCGAATCCCCAGCCCTTTCATGTTTTCTGTCTTTGCTCCTGTTGCCCCCTGCCTGGACCATTCACACCTGGTGAACTTGACCTCGTCCCTTCAGGCTCCCTGTGAATGCCCGGATCCCTACGAGGTTTCCTCTGAGGCTCTGGGTAGGAGGCCACCGGTTCTGCTTTGGGTGCCGGTGAGCAGCCTGAGGGCCACTGGGGCTGGGCAGACACCTCCTCAAACCTCAGCGGGCACCCAGCACCCAGGTCACCAGCACATGCAGGCGACATGGTGTCTGTCCCTGTGTCTCCCCACCTCTCCCCACACGATGGGCTGTGAGCTCCTGCAGGCAGACACTGGCTTCTCTGTGTCCTTTAATCCCCAGACCTTACGGCAGGAGGCAGGGGCTCCAGTCGACAGTCTGGGGACTTGAGAAGTTGCTGGGTGAGGGGCGTGCCTCTTCAGAAGTGGAGGGAAGGAAGGAGACGGCTTCCTGGGGGTTGCCCAATAGGATGTGCATTAACCCCTCCAGAAGCTGCATCGCCAGGGGGCTTGGGGCTGAAATTCCTGAAGGAAACCAGAGATTGTTCTACAAAAATACCCTTTCAAAAATAGCAGCTGTTTTTGTTTTGCTTCCTAAAGGCAGTGGAGTGCGGCTTCCTGATTTGGGAAGACACGTGTCTGAGTGGCATTGGAAGACCTGGGTGACCGGGTCTGGTCGGGAGGTCAGGGTCCCACGTGCTTTTCTCAAGGGAGTCCTGGAGGGCCAAGTGTGGGTGTCGGGTGTCCCACTTCAAGGTGCAGCCCCACAGTTGGCAGTGACCAGTGACACATGCAGCCTTCTTATTTTTCATCCCTCGCAGTGTATAACCAGGTGGTTAAGAGAGCTCCAGGGTCTCACAAACTGAGGAGTGAGTCTCAGTTTGATTAACTTTGCAGCTATGAGATCTTGGTCAAGTAAGGTAACCTCCTTGGCCTCATTTCCTGCATCTGTAAAATGGGAGTAACGGCAGTCAGATTATTACTCTCATTTCCCCCATGAGGGGAATGAGGCTCAGCGGGTCATGATGGGGAAGATTCAGCAGGCGACCTGGTCTGCCTCTGAAGCCCCCGCTCCTGGTGGCGCTAAGGGCCACACAGCACACGGGGCCTGGAAAGGAGTTCTCCCCCCACCCCGGCCCACCCTGCCTACCGGCTGGGAGCCCCACTCTCACCTGCTGGGCTCTCTGACCCCCTGTGTGCCCTCAGGCTGGTTGGCCTGTCCCTCTCTGAGAGCTCACGCAGGGCCCACATCCCAGACCGTCAGCAGTGGACGTCCTTTAGTTGTGGCATTGGAGCTGATGTTTTTCCCTCTTGCTTTTCTGTGTTTTCCTAAAGTTCTGCCTTGGGCTGCATTGTATTTGTACTCCGAAAGAACAAAACGATAAATGCCGTTTAGAAAAAAACAGATTTTGCTGAGCACTTGTACTTTCTGATCTCAGTTGGGACTCGCAGAGGCACTGAAACGAGGCTGGAGGGGCTGCTGTAGGGGGCTTCTGGCCTCCACATGGAAGAGGCAGGCACTGGGAGGCGGGGGCCAGGCACAGGGCCAGCTCTGCAGGGATCTGGGCTTCGCCCTGGGCTGGGTGGCCTGCGGGAACCAGCCCACATTCTGGCCTCAGCAGGGACCAGCAGGCAAGATCTGTGTTTGGTGTGTCTACCCGGTACTCTCCCACTCCCTCCTCCACAGTGTTTTTCTAGAACTATCACCACCCCCTGCCACTCTGCCTTTGGGGACACTGCTTTTTCCCATTCCCTGCTTCTGCTGGGGTTGCTAAAAAAACCCCAACCCCTTGGTCAGGGCCTGGGGACATTTTGACTCCACTCTTCTGCTCCTGTGGACATTTTGACCCCAAAGACATTTTGAGTGCAAGCATTTTAATCAGAATTACCCAACAGTGATGAGTTTTCATCTAGAAAGTACCAGAATTCCACAGGGAACTCCTTTAAGCCAATTTAATCCCTTTATCAATTTTCTATACAGCTCAGTTAAGCCATTTCTGATGTTTCCATTTCCATTTTGCTGAAATTATTTTCTTAGAGATCAATTCTTTTGCATTTAGAATTTCACAGTGGAGATTTGCTTCATAAATCAGTTTTTTAAAATCCGGCTCAAACTTTACTATTTGCAGCTTCTGACATTGCAAGTGGCCACGGTTTCGATTAAGGATCGTTTTCCCGGGTTATGTTATAGTTCGTGTTATTTCTGAGTTAATCCATGAGGAAATAGTGAGCAATTTTATGAGACAGGGTGATAGTGAGGCAGGGAACATGGAGAAGGGGAGGGGGAAGGAGCAGGAGGGGGACACAGAGAGGGAGACACAGAGGCCTGTGGGCAGAAACAGGGCTGCAACTGGCCTGGTGGATGGGGTGGGAAGGGGCAAAGGTCAAAGCATCCACCTGGCCACAGGTCATCACACGGCACAGTCCTGCATATTTGTGTCCCACCCCGGTTCCATCAGTGATTTCACTGCTGTGGCCCTGAGAGCTTCAGCTCAACCTCCCTTCTTCTCCAGAAAGATACAGTCCTGTTCTGAACGGTTTTGTTTTTAAAACGTATTTTACAACGTGTGTTCATCCAGATAGAAGGCAGAATTCATGATACACCCTGGGTGTTTACCGCAATAGTGTTTCCTCTGCACCCCGATTGCTTACCGACCGGGTAGATTATGCACGCAGGAGGGTGAGGAGGGAAATTCATTAATGTCACAGCAACCATGGGCTCATCCGTACAGCCAGCAGCTGACCTCCAATGGGTCTCGGCAGCTAATGAATGTGAATCTCAAACTGGGGGTCATCCCTTTGGGACTTTCATGGAGGCAAATCTAAAGATGTTTGGGATCCGGGGGGTGGGGGGGTGGATCGTTATTGGGAACAACCTCAAGAACTCATCAAACTGACCTGCTGATTCCCAGGTGCGAGTGACCGCGGGACAGTGCCGGGGCTGGACTCAGGATGGCAACTGCTGACCTATGTGTCTCCGACGAACGGAAGCTGATCTCGGCAGCTTGTGATTTACTCTCAGACTGAAGGGGCTTGAGTTGAATAACAACCCCTTGGAAAGTGGGAATTAAACAGCCCTTTCTGCCCAGCCTCTCCTACTTTATAGGCCTTGCTAGCGAATCAGATGATAAGGCTCCAGGCCATGGATGTGGGTGAAAGTGTTGGGACGACCAGGTTTCCACGGCTGACTTGGTTGAGGCTTCGACCAAGGGAATCATCAATCTTGAAACTTTTGGAAAATTGTATGAATTTTGTCAGGGGCGGACTAGCTATATTTGTGGGTTAGAAAGCCTTATAAATTAAAAGCATGGTTCCTGGTAGTATTTTTGAAGTTCTCTGTGGCATTCTACATCAATCCTTAAATAACATCTAACATTTGTTTGTGTACTTCCTATGTGTCAGGCACTGTGCTGAGGTCTTTTCATGGATGAACCTTGTGTATTAATCCTTGCTACAACTCTGAGAGAGGAAAGATTTTTTATCCTCACATTGAAGATGAGGAAATTCAGGCACCAAGCAGTGGCTTACCTGGGGCCACATCATACGTGTTGGACCAGAGACCAGAATTCTTTTCATTCTGAGTTATTCACTCTGGAATAAACGGCCAGGCAGGTGAGTCCAACAGGTCCTGGCAAGGGAGTCAGGACACCTGGTTCTGGTCAGTTTCTCCCTATGTGAATGAGGGCTTGTATTAGGTAGGGTTCTCCAGAGAAACAGAACCAATAAGATGTGTGTGTGCATGTGTGTACATTATACATATATTATGTACGTATTTAAGAACTTGGCTCATGGGATTATGGAGACTGACAAGTCCTAAAGTCTGCAGTTGGCAAGCTGGGGACCCAGGAAAGCTGATGGTGTAGTTTCAGTCTGAAGGCTGGTAGACCTGAGACCCAGGAAGAGCTGATGTTTCAATTCGGGTCCAAAGGCAAGAAAGAACATACCACTGTCCCAGCTCTAAAGCACTCAGACAGGAGGAGATCCCTCTTCCCCAGCCTTTTTGTTCTAGTCAGACCTTCAACTGATTGGATGAGGCCCACCCACATTTGAGAGGGCAATCTGCTTTACTCAGTCTACTGATTCAAAGTAAATCTTATCTAGAAACCCCCTCACAGTCACAGCCAGAATGATGTTGGACCAAATGTCTGGGTACCCTGTGCACATAAAATTAACCATCACAGGGGCTGGTCTCCCAAGACTTGGGACTCTTCCAGGTCAGATAGTCTGTGCCTTCAGGACCAAGTTTTTGGGGATGCGGCCTCACCATGGGTGATGAGGCATTAACTCTCACAGGGCATGAGGAAGTGGGAATGTGCCTTCTCACCACCCCTCCCGAGGTACTTTACTGTAGTGGCAGAATCCAGTCACTCCTGTTCTTCCAGAACTTCCTCCCACTGAGGTATAAAGTATCCTTCTTTCAGCCCAAGCCCTGACCGTCCCACCTTCTAGAGGTATTTCTTCACTGACCCAAGACATTGTTGGGTTAACAGGTCTTCAAGCTGAAGTTAGGAGCCAGCTACACAGTCCTGAGATTGTGGAACGTCTCCAGGTCTCCTGGGAGCCACAGAAGGGCAGTGAAGTCTTCCCACAGACCATGTCTCTCAGATGCACATTTGCACGGGGACTCATAGGCTCTCAAAGTTGAAAGAGACCCAAGGGTCCATCACTCCCACTACTGCCATGTCTGGCCTCCCAACTCAAGCTAGCCTGGCCACAGCCTTCTCCTGTGATAGAATGCCTTGTTAGGGGCAGACCCCAAGGCAAGGATTTGAGCAATTTGCTTATAGGGGAGGTGATCCCAGGAAACACCAAAGGAGAGTGGAGAGGTGAGAAAGAAAGTGAAGGAAATAATCAGTGGATGTCAAGCTGAGTTGACAGGTGGACAGTCACTGGGCAGGGCTGCTGGGGTCTCTGGGAGACGGTGCAGAATCCACCTCAGCGTTATCACAATGGAGAGGCAGGGAGGCTGGTGGATCCACCCACCGGTTCTCTGTGCTCATCCGTTGAGGGCTGCTTCTGGGGGCATTAACTCTACTGTACTTCTCACTTACATTGGCCTTATCGTGAAGCCTGCAGATGGAGAGTCCCAGGTGTTTGAGGTTAGCAGTTGCTGGTGTGTGGATGTGAATGTCACGGGCGTGGGTGGGGCTCTGTGACACCTGGTTTTGTGTCAGCTTGGCTAGGCGACAGCCCCCACCTTTTCAACCAAACACTAGGTGTTGCTGCGTAGGTGCTTTGTGTAGGTGGTTAATATCTATAAACAGCTGCCTTGGAGTAAAGGCGATTCCCCTCAATAACTTGGGTGGGCCTCCTCCAGTTGGTTGAAGGCCTTGAGGGGAAAAATTGAGGTTTCTTGAAGAAGAAGAAATTCTGCCTCAAGCCTGCAGCATCAATTCCTGCCATTTCCAGCCTGCTGGCTTTTCCTGAAAAGTTTGGGCTTCCCAGCCCCCATGGTTGTGCTAGCAAGTTCTTTGAAGTAAATCTCAATCTCTCTGTCGTTCCGTCTCTCTCCCCGTACATATGTGCACGTTTGTGTCTTACGCTGGTTCAGGCTGCCCACAGCGCCAGCTGTCCCCTCCTTCCACTGCTCAGATCCTCTTGAGCCTCCTGTTAAGTCCATTTTATCTGTCACTGATTCTTCAAGGTGGTGGCTGATCACAGTTTCTTTAAAACACACAGAAACTTAAAACAGGAGGCTTTCCAGAGACTCCATCCTGCTTCCTTATCCACCACAGATACTTCTAGCATCACAAGATCTGCCAGGGCACTGGCCCACGTAGCAGAGCTGCTGGAACCCCAGTTTGAACCTGCTGTAGAGCCTTCTCTTGCCCTGGGCCCCACGCGAAACTGGGCAGCCTTCCATCTCACTCAATACATGGGCCAGAGCAGGATCCCCCAGTTCAGCATGTGCTGGCTGCAGATTGTAAGAAGGCCCGCTGAGTACCGCACCTCTTTCTTTTTGCAAGGGGCAATAATTTGCCCTTGAACTTGCAACTTCACTGATGTGCCAGGCCCCTGAATTTTCACGGGTTTTTCTCCCACTGCAGCTGCCCACGATGATTCCCTGGTACACCGATCAGGAGGTCACAGATCAGGCTTCTGTGGCGGAGGAAGCCGTGGGGGAATAAAAGAAGCTGGAAGTTGGCTGGTGGCCACGAGAGTGGTAAGGGTGAGGGGTAATGGGTGGAGCATTGACATCACCTGCCAGACACCTCACCTCTCCTGCCATCAGTGGGCTCTGGATCTGAGAACCGGTTCGGGTCTGGAGACCAGGTGAGAGATCAGATTCTCCTTTGTAGTGACTGATAGTCTTCTGCTCACCTGCTCTTGATCTTTTTGGGGATAAAAGTTGACCAATACCCATGTTGGCTGCCCGTCTATCATGTCCCTAGGAACGTGATGGTCTATTAGCCAACGCCACAAACCCCTGTGGGTCAAGGTCTCCTGCTGGCCATTCCAGCCTTGCTCCAGATTGTATTATTATATCCATCCTACTCCTGATGGTCATGTGCTGCCATCTGGTCCCTGCTATGCTGGAATCCAATCATTCCCATTGATACCAGTGAGCCCAGTTCTACAGCAGCATCTGTACCATCCACCGTGGCCTATGGTGGGCTGCCATTACAACCCTCTCATGAATGAAGTACTTCCCTCACTAGAATATTCCTTAATACTTTAGTGAAGGGATTGTCGGCTAGGGGGGTTCTCTCTTCTTACATAATTAATCCAGTCTAGCGTGTTCACCTCCATGAGCCTTCTACCTGTTCCTTAGCACTCTGTAAAGCTCGTTCTGGAATCTTCCAATTTTCCCCCAAGCCTCAAGGAGCCTCGCAGCAGCTTGTTAGGACCGTTTCTGGGTATCCTTGCCATGGTGTTAAATCCCGAGTCATGGGAGGGAGGGTGCCCCATGTGACGAATTCCCCCTTACTTGGCATTACATTTCATCCTCCTGGCCCAGCACCCTCCTGATCTGTACCTGGACGTTTTCTCCTGGTTCGTCTGGTGCATAGAAGCCAGGTCCTGCAGCACCTGGTGAGTTAGCCCTCCCCTCCCTGCGCAGGTCAGCACTTCCCCAGTGAACCCCTGAGCCCTGGTCTTTGTCATCAGGCTAGAAGCCACGAGGGGAGATGGCTATACTGACAAGGGGAAGCATCATCTCATGAGGCATTAGAGTCAAGAGAGGCCCTTTCGTGGTCTCCAGGCAAGGGGAGGTGGGGGAGGTACGCCTTCTGCTGACCACCGTGGTTCAGGGTCATGTACAGGTTTAGGGTCCCCCGGGTCCCTGCCCTGGTCTCTGGGTCTCACGCCTTCCTTCTCATGGCCCTGACTTTAGCACAGGAGACTTGCTGGGGCCAGGAATCTGCCTTCTCCACCTTCAGATTCTGGGCCTGCTTCTCAGCACACTCTACCCCTGGCTGCCCAAGGTGAAGGTATCTAACACTCTTCTGAAGGACACTGAGCTTTCACATCATGCCCTGAGCTGCAGGATGGCTGGCCTGAGCCTGACGTTTTCTTCCTTCAGGGTTTGATGGCAGTTGGTGACAGCTGGCAGTCTATAATTATCATTGTTCCTACGGCCTCCCCAGTGTTAGAGCTATTGTATTAACAATAATAATTATTATTAGTGATTAATAATAATAACTGAAAAATAAGAAAATAATAAAGTATGTTACTATAATAATTGTATAGTAATAATTATATTACAATAATTATAATATTTAACAATTATTATATAATATTTAATAATTATTGTTAGAGTTAATTATAACATAAATTACTATTAATAAATTAACAACAATACTAATGACTAGCAATTAGCTAGTGCATCCTCTTTCACCGGTACCCTCTCTCCATTCACTAAAGTGAGGGTCTTAGCAATCGTGATGCACAGCACGTCAGGGGTCATCTGATCACTCACAGTGATGCCCTTTTGCTATCAGGCTGGTAAATGATCCAATTTTGGAATCTCATCCTAAGAGTTTCCTTCCTGAGACCATTTCTTATACAAACTGTCTTGGACTGGGATCCCCCCAGAAGCAGATCCTAGTAAGTAGTTTATTTGGGAAGCGCTCTTAGGGAATACCAGGAGGGGGTGAGAGAGGAAAGGTCCAGAAGCCCACGAAAGGTGGGCTGTGAAGCCGGTTCCCAGCTTGGAGCCCATTCCCACTGAGGAACTCTGTCCATACAGAACACAACTCAGAGTTATCCCACTGAGGGATGTGGAAGCTGGGGTACTTATCCTCCAAATCTCATCAGTCGTGGCTTGAGAGATGCTCCTGGGGGCCGTCGTTCTCCAGCTCTTCTGGCACTTACAGCCCATGGGCTAAACTTGCTCCAGGTGGGTCGCCGACCGCGTTGCCGCAGGGGCTCCCTGCGCTAAAGCAGCCCATTCTGACCTTGGACACCTGGCTGCTGGAAAGCTCTTTCTCTTGACTGAAAATCGGTGTCTGTGGTTGGCTGAAAATGGTCCCCAAAGTTCTCTTAGTATCCAGGTCCTAATGCCTGGAACCTTTAAATGTTATCTTACCTGGAGAAAGTTCCTTTACACATGTGACTGAGTTGAGGATCGAACGATGCGGAGATTATCCTGGATTATTGGGGTGGCCCCTAGTTGCCATCACAAGTGTCCTTCTAAGAGAGACTTGGGGGTATGTGAGGACAGAAGAGGAGAGGACCATGTGACCATGGAGGCAGGGATCGGGGTGATGCAGCCACGAGTTAAGGAATGTGACAGCACCAACAGTGGAGGAGGCAAGGGACCCCTGGAGCCTCTGGAGGGACATAGCCCTGCCCATGCCTTGCTTTTGACCCAAGATACTGATTTTGGCCTTCTGGCCTCCAGAACTGTAAGGAAAATAAATGTCTGCTGTTTTAAAGTGCGAAGCTTGTGGCAATTTTTCCCCAGAAGCCCCAGGAAACTCACAGTGTTTCTGGACTTCATCCCATGGCTCCCAGCTCTCCTGCTCTGCCAGCTCTTCCAATATCTATGGAAGCAGCCAGCGCCCCCAGGGTCTTTCTTCTTGCAGGCAAAGCAGAACACCCTGGTATCCTCTCCTGGTCCTCCTGCGGAAAGACCCCAGTATCACTGCTATCACCAGGGATTCTCCTCCCAGGAGGATGTGAGAAGAACACACAAAGAGTGACCATCACCCCTGTGCTTGGCCCACTTACCTCTGTTCAAGCTGCTCAACTTTCCATGGACTTTTGGGGAAGTTTTGTCACCAGCCTGAACAGTCTGTACCTGCAACACACACGTTGGGTTCTGGGAGGTGAGGGGAGGGACCATCTTGCTCACTCGGGGTGCCCCATGCTCAGCACAGGGCAGCTTGGCTCCCACTTCCCGGGATTTCTGTCATCCCAACATATTTTAATCTGCCCATCCATATACTCCTCTCTCCCTTAAGGTGAGAAATTGCTGGTCTGCTTGGAAGACTCTGGCTGTCTCCGGGTTTCACTGGCAGGCACGGTCATTCTCTTGAAAGGTGGTACATGTCACAATCACGCTCTGCTCCACCTGCAGCCAGGTGGGCGGGCAAGCCTGCCATCCTGTCTATGGGTCTGCCGAGCGAGCGCACTCAGTGTCTGCTCCACGATCTTGGTCACTCTAGACTTGAGGGGGTGCCCTGTAGGAGTCTTATTCCAGGCCTCAATCCCTTGCATTAGCTCATCCTTCTCAAGGAGCTCTGCACCGGGGGCTAAAAGGTGCTTGCCCAGCTGTTGAAAAGATCAATACTCATTTGGCAGTGAGAGTCCTTGCCAATGTGTTCTCCCACGAGTTGTGTCTTTGGCAGGAACCTGAGGTTTGAGTGGTAGGATTCAGACCCACCCTGCCCCCCAACACGCGCACACACACACACACACACACACATTCTAAAAGACCACTAGGAGTGTAGGAAGAATGCACAGAGCAAATGCTCAGCGTATGGCAGCGGCTACAGCCATGACCTCTATTAGTACGATTTCTTCCACCTTTCCATAAATATTTGCAGAATTGCATGAATAAGTGACAATTGCAGCCACTAATGTGTTTCCTATTTCAGAGCTTGTTGGGTATGTAAGGGGCATTTTTAATCAATTTGCAGGGCAAGAGGAGGAAGAAGCGGCATCAGTCTTGCCCAACAAAGACAAGGGAAGGGGGATTTCACCTTGGAGAGGGTCTGTGTTTCCAGTCCTATCTGGGCTTCCTGCTGGTTGTAGCTGATGCCAATATGGCTTCAGGCAGGGGTTTGTGATCTTAAAAGAGGAGATAAAATGAGTTCTTCCTGGTTGCTTTGTTGCAACCAGTGTCTGTATTTGGAGAGGGTCTGTGTTTCCAGTCCTAACTGGGTTTCCTGCTGGTTGTAGCTGATGCCAATAGGGCTTCAGGGGTTTCTGACCTTAGAAGAGGAGGTACAATAGCATGAGCTCCTCCTGATTGCTTTGGTGTCCTGTGAGTCTTCACGTGGTCATTGAATAGGGATTTGCAGTAACTTGTTCCCTCTTCCTCATTCCTATACATGGGTGAAGAAAGAAGGTGTAGCCACAGGCAACAGCCAGATCAATGCTGGACCTTCTCCCAGAGTCTGGAAACTCCAACTCAAGAACTGATGCCAGCCCCCACCAAACCTGAGCTTGCCATGCCCACCATATGTTGTAGATTGACTCTCTGTGTCCATCTCTGTGGCTGGGTCAGCTCCCGGTATTGCCTCCCAGTCCTTGCTAATGATCCCAGAATGCCTAGGGGCTGAGTCCAAAAATTAGGACCCTAACGTGTCACTAACTTCCAAAGAGTAATCAGCTAAGAAGTCACAGGTCACTAGTTCTCTGAAGTTCCCAAAGTCCTGACTGAGTCATGCAAATCTTCCTACTCCAGTCAACCAGGACCCATGACTAAACCTTAATATGAATCATCTGGAGAGCTTGTTAAAATGCAGATTCTGACTTGGTAGGTCTGGGGTGGGGCCTGAGACTCTGTATTTCTAACAAGCTCCCAGCTGGTGCTGGTGCTGCTGGCCTGCAGACCACACTCCGAGCAGGACAAATCTAGAGACACCAAGTTCACTGGTTGAGTACTTACTATGCTTCAAATTTAGGTTGTTTTCTGCAAAGCATAAGCAAATCTCAACCACAAATCTTTACTTTCCATTGTGTAGAATGCTATTTTCATGATTTTGTTGCCATTTAGATTTTTGCATTTGTAACTCCATTAGGAAATATCTCACCCCCGTTTTGCCTACAACAGAAAACAAATCTGAGTTTTCTCCAGGGGCCCATATGTGCCCTTGGCCCTCATTCCCTGTTGGGCTGTTGATTTTGAGTGGATTAAACAATGTCCCCTTCTGCAGACTCTAGAACTTCTCTTCTGGAATCAATGTCAAAGCATCCTAATTCCACATTCAAATGGAAGGCACTAAGGAATTGGTTGAGGCGATGACACTTCCTTGTGTTTGGGGGTGCGCCGATGTAGGGGATTCAAAATAGGGCTCAATGCCTTTGCATCCAACTCCACACCCTCCACACCTTGCCTTGGTGGGGATCATCGCCCCCATTCTCCCAGCCTCCCACTGCTGGAGGCTGCCCCCCTCCATGGCCTCTGAGCATCTGTGGGGCGGGGATTGTGTTAGCCCATCTCTGGGACTCTGGTACCTGGCTCAATAGGTGCCTAATAAATGTATACCTAAAAAAGGGGCTTTTAATTTATCTCCCTGCTTGGAAGGATAAGAGACTCACCCAAGGCCCCACAGCCAGTGACAGTGAAGGCAGATTCCTCAAAGCTATCCTGAACCAGCTTATAAACTCATGCAGAAGGAGACCTGGAGGCCATTTTACCCAGCCTAATGCGTTGATAAACTGAGGCCAGGCAGGGCCAGTTACTTGGCTGAGACTCTACAGCAAATTTGAGAATAGCTGGGCCTGGATTCTGCCGGAACTGACATGGGTCTCCGCCCACTCCTTTTGGGGATTCTACTTGTTTTTTCCACTAAAAAAATCAAGAGGCTAGACAATGAAGAAAATGTTCCAAGCTCTATGAAGAGAGATGGGGCCTGAGTCTGTGAGTTTTACTGTCTTCTGGGCTTGAGGCTCCCAATCCAAAACCCTCCATACGTTTACTCTCTGAAATTTATGTAGTGCTGATCTCATATGTCTCAGTGGGAATGGTGAGACCCTGTGGTTTTGTTTGTTTGGTTTTTTGTTTGTTTGTTTGAGGATGCAGTATGATGCACTGGAAAGGGCACAGGCCAAACTTTAAAAAATGCGTATCTTTTGACCTAGCAATTCCATTTCTAGGAATCTCTTATACAGAAACTCTGATACACACGCACAGAGATTTATGTACAAGGATACTTGATGCAGTTGTATTGGAAACAAATGTCCATCCCCCTTAATGTTCTGAAATCCGTGAAAAGAATGGGGGAGAGCTCTCTCTGTGTAGCAACAAGGAGAGAGTTCTAGGGTCTACTATCAAGTGAAAAAAGCAAACCAAAGAAAAGTATGTTTGGGGGACCTTGTTTATGACATAATAAAATTATGTATGTATATGTAAATTTATAGGAAAGATCAGAAAGGCTACACAAAACGGTAAGCATTGGTTCCTCTGCAGAGGAAGTAGATGATAAGGAGTATGGGGAAGGGTGAAGAGGAGCTTCTGATTTTAATTTTCTTTTTTAAATTAATTAATTAATTAATTTATTTTTGGGTGTGTTGGGTCTTCGTTTCTGTGCGAGGGCTTTCTCTAGTTGCAGCAAGTGGGGGCCACTTTTCATCGCGGTGCGCGGGCCTCTTACTGTCGCGGCCTCTTGTTGCGGAGCACAGGCTCCAGACGCGCAGGCTCAGTAGCTGTGGCTCACGGGCCCATTTGCTCTGCGGCATGTGGGATCCTCCCAGACCAGGGCTCGAACCCACGTCCCCTGCATTCCAGGCAGACTCTCAACCACTGCGCCACCAGGGAAGCCCTGATTTTAATTTTATATATCTTTCTGTTTGAATTCTAAACAAAAATTTATTCTTATTCTTCTAAACAAAGAATTAATTAATACAGAAGATTGTATTAATATTAATATAATATTACTTCTGTAATTTAAAAAACACACAGAGAGAAGCCAACAAACAAGGCCTTTGGCATCACTCCAACCTATGTTTGATCCTTGTATTTGTTATCTACTACTGCGTAACAAATCATCCTCAAACCCAGGGGCATAAACTCACCCAGATTCATGACCTCACCATTTCTCTGCGTGAAGAATCTGGGCATGACTTAGTTGGGTTGTCTGGTTTGGGCTCTGTCACAGGCTGGAATCAAGATGTGAGCTGGGGCTGTGGTCTCCTCTGCAGGCTCCACTGGGGGTGGGGGTTCTTCCAAGGTCACTTACATGGTCATTGGCAGGATTCACTTTCTTGAGGGCTGTTGGCCAGAGGCTATGCTCAGCTTCTCGCCATGTGGACCACTCCATAGGGCAGCTCACTATGTGGCAGCTGGCTTCCCTCAGAGCAAGTGAGAGAGTGAGGGAAAGTGAGCAAGGTGAAGCCAGGCTCTGGAACTGAATCTCGGAAATGAGCTCCCCTCACGTTTGCCATATTCTATTCAGAACAAAGCGTCACCAGGTCCCACCCACACTCACAGGGAGGGGATTGCACTAGGAGGTAGGGGTCATTGAGAGCCAACATGGAGGTTGCCCCCCACAGTCCCAATCTTTCCTATTCACTGTTCACAAGCTGTGTGACGTTGGGCAGGTCACTTAAAATCTCCAGGCTCTAGTTCCTTCATCTGTGAAATGGGCTCCTAGCAGCTGTCTCACAGGAGGATAAGACATGGTAACATGTGCGAAACGGCCAATCACAGTGCTTTCACCTGGCAAGCCCTGGTCTTCTCTCCCCCAGCCAGGGAAGAACTGTGGGTTAAACGTTTCTCGTGATTGTCTTTACAAGTTAGAAATCTTTCCACGCAGACTCTGCTTCTCCGGAAACTCACTCTCAGGGAACTCTCTAGATAAAATGATGCTTATGTCCAGGATCCTGGAATAAAGAGTTCTCTATTTCAAGGCTGCCAACACATGGTGAGGAGGCAGGGTCAGGTGCAGTGTTAATAATTGCTTTGTGGGCATGAAGGGACCATAGATTACAGAACGCTTGGAGAAAATGGGGCTCTTACAGTGGGTCTCAGCCATTAGCAAAATTTCACATTCAAAATTAGTCAGGAAAGGTAATTAGCGTCAAGGAGTGATTGCAGCCGCATCGTTAACATGACGGATGTTGGTGGGCTCATGCTAATGACTTATGGAATGTTCGCTTGGGTGAGGATCAGAGCAATTTGGTGGTCAGCAGAGAGTCTGAGAATCAGTCACCACAGTAGTCAATAATTTATCATTTCTATTTAAAGTCTGGAATCTGCATCAGCTTAAACAGAAGGGAGCCCTGATGGAGGAAGGTTGGCATCCAACAAAATCCTGAGCCCTGGCTGCGTGTGTTTAAGATTCATCCATTTTCTTCGCGGTGCAGAGCAAACAGGAAAGTTGTTGGAAGCATCAGCTTCTGATTCCATCTTGGGGTGGAAACAGTCAGTGCTGCTGGCTGCAGGGAGATCAGGATTGGGATGTTAAACTAGATTTAGCTTTACAAGTTCATCTGTGGTGATTAGAAAAACGGCTCCTACTGTTCAGTGATCCCCAAATTACGTCAGTAACTGTGAGGTGGGAGGGGATTGGATCCCACGCATTGGGAGAACACTGGCGCTGGGAGCCCAGGTACTTCTGAAGGACATGCAGTTAATGAGTGGCAGAGCCAGAAGTTCTGACCTGGGTCGTGCAGTCTTTGTTCAGCATGAATAATATTGTGGGAACAATAATAGTAACAACAACAGCTAATAGTTTTTGCGAGCTTACTGTGTGTCTGGTGCTTGTTGAGCATTTTACACATGTTATTTCAATTTGGTCTTTATAGATAGGAGCTGAGAGAGGTTGAGTGAGTTACTCAAGGTCACACAGCAAGCAATTACAAGGCTGATCTTCAAACGCAGATCCTGGTCTCCTAAGTACGGTGTTACACTGAGCTGCTGCATGCAGGAAATTGATGCTAAATTCTTACTACTTCAGCCATCTCATCTATAAAATATGAATAATGTGCTCCACATACAATTCAGGAATAAGTTGCTTGGCAAGCTGTTACGCAGGGTGCCAAAAGGTAACTGAAGGTAACTGTGGTCTGATAATTACAACACGTGCTCACATGGCAGGCGCCTACAGATGCCCATCTCCACCCTTCCCTTCCCAAATCCATGGAGGCACTAGGTCCTGCCAGCCGTTCTTGACAGCACCCTGTGTCCACGCACCCACTTCACATTCGTACCACGTTTGGTCTATAGATGCTGCCACACTAGTTTTCTGCCACACTAATGTATGCCTGTGGGTCTCCTCTTCCAAAACTTCCAGTGGCACCCCATTTCCTTTAGGATTAAATGTGGCCTTCTCAGAGCGGCATTCGAGGCCCCCATCCTGGTGCATCATCTGCCTCCAATCTGTCTCCAGGGTACGTGCCCACTGCCTGCTCAGATCCCTCCTCCTCCTCCATCATGGCACTCATTGCCCCCCACCGTGACTGTGACAGTAGGTGCTCCGCTCCTCATGACTCCACTGGCATCCCTAGCTTCAGGTTCCCAGGAAAGCTTACCTATCTTTGCCCGTTCCCACCCCCAAGCAGGGGATCATCATTCTCCTTTCCATTCTCAAGGTTGGGGCTGCTCAAATGCACACTGACCCCATGTCTGTGCCCAGGAAGGCCCAGAAAGAGGCCGAGGTTAGCGACAGAGTCTGGACTGGAGAGAGGATGAGCTTGCTGTGCATGGATCTATCCTCCCAGTTCAATGTAGTGACCACATGGTCCAGAATTAGAGCCTTTCCTTCATCTTCTCTGTTTCTCATATCATCTGTCAGCCTACAAATTTGCATTTTTGTTTCAAAAGTGAAATCACCAAACTTCCACTCTGGGATGTCAAGCTTGCAGGGAAAGAGAAGCCTCTGAAATCACATAAACAAATTTAGGGAGAGGGCTCCTAGCTTTCATAAGTGCTCCGAGAAGTCAGTGTTCCAACAAGACATTCCCTGGCCGACTTGAGCTGCTGGGGGTGAGACTTTGTGATCCCCAGAGTTACCCTTCCCCAGAGTTCTGAGATTGAAGACCACAGGGAGCACACAGTAGCTAGTAAGCGTGCCTTGACTGAAGTGCAAAGAAGAATCGACAAACCCACAATCACAGCAGATTATAACATGCTTCTCTCAGCAAATGATAGAGCAAGCAAATAAAAAAATAACAAGCTTGCAGAAAAGTTGAACCATGCAGTGAACAGATTGATCTAACAACAAATACAGAACCCCACTACCTACCGATTAGAAAATACATATTTTTCCAAGCACATGATTAATATTTACCCAAACCGATCATATTGGGCCACAGAATGCATCTCAACAGATACCGAATCATTATATCATAGAGAAATTATGTTCTCTGACCACATGTAATAAAATTAAAGATCAAAACTTTCCATATACTTTGAAATAAAAAGTGTTAATGGATAATTCATATGTCAAAGAAGAAATTATAATGGAAATTATGAAACTGAACAATAATGAAAACACTGTGTGTATCAGCCAGGATAGGCTAGGTTATGCTGAGATAACAAACAAGCCCCAAGTCTTGGTGGTTTACACACCTAAGTTTTGTTTCTCCCTTCTGTTACATGTCTGTCCTTGGCCAGAAAGACATTCTGTCTCACATCCTCTTCACTCAGAGCTGAAGCTGATGGAGAATCAACCGTCTGGAACATCACTAGTCCCTGTGGCTTGGGGAGGAGAGCCCTGGAGGGTCTCGAATCAGCAATAAACACTTCCACCTAAGAGTAGCACTGGTCACTTACACTCACATTTCTGCGTGGCCAGGCTAAATTTAAAGGGAGTGAAGAAATAAAGTCCTCTTGTGGGTGGGAAGGCACTGGGTACGAGCGAGTGGCAGCAATGGCTGTCACAACCCATCAAAACATGGGATTCGACTAAAGCAATGGTTTGAGAGAAGTATATGGCCTTAAATGCAAAACAAGTAAAAATAAATGATCTGGGAGTCCACTCAAGAGAGTAGAAGAATAACAAAGCAGAGTAACTCCAAAGAACGTAGAAGGAAATGATGAATGATGGGCAGAAATGAATGAAATAGAAAACAAAGAAATTATCCAAAGGGACAACAAAACCCAAAGCTGATTCGTTAAAAAAACAAAACCAAAACCCAAAACCCAACAACCTAAGAAGATAGAGAAACGTATGGCAAGATGCAGTAATTAAAAAAGAGAAAGAAAACACCAATAAACAATATAAGGACTTTCCTGTCAAAATGTCCGAAAGTTTCAGCTTGTTGACAGTGGCAGCTAAGAGTTTGTTTCCTGTGGGTCAGAAAGAGACACGCGAGGTCTTTGTGAGGTGGGGGAGTGGAAGCAGACTTGCTGCTTAGAAATGGGGAATGGGTTGGGTTTTCCAGCTTGTAAGGGGAGGCTGGGGGGAAAACCCTGCAGCCAGCTTGCTGCCTGGACTTTGGTTTTATAAGAAGCTGTGGGCCTCGGGAAGTGAGAGCTAACATTAATTGAGGTTCTACAATGTTCTGGGCACTGTACTAAGCATTTTATACATAGAAACTCATTTATTCCTTCTCACGACCCCAGGACTAGGTACAGGTATTATCCCTCTATTATACATGAGAAAACTGAGGTCCAGGGAGTTTAAACAATTTCCCCAAGGTCACGTGACTAGTAAGTGGCAGAGCCAGATTCAAACACAGTAACTGGACCCTGGGACCCACACGCTCAGCTATGCCACGTTCGTGGCCTCCTGTGTTGAGAGTGAATCCAACTGCCCATTGATCCAGAGGTGATCCAGGCTCGCCCTGAAACAGGAGCCTTAGGGGTCTCCACCCCAGAATCATATGTCTTTTGACTTTACTTGTGGTGGTTTTGCCATGCAAAAGGGTTTCATTTTAATGTGCTCAAGTATGACAGTCATTTTCCTTATTGCTTCTGGTTAAGAAATCTTTTCCATACCCAGGTTATATAGGCCGTCATACCCACATTTTCCTCTAGTACCTTAGGGTTTCAGTTTTTATATTGAAACGTCTGATCCCTTTTGGATTTTGCCCCAATGGGTGGTGTGAGCTCCAGGTTTGACTTTTTCCACATGGCGATCCAATTATCTCAACACCACTTATTAAAAAAAAAAAAAAAAAATCTTTCCACACAAATTTGTGAAGCTGCCTTTCTCATATAATAACTTTCCAGATGCAGTTGGATCTATTTCTGGATTTTCTTTTGGTCTCGTCGGACTATCTGTTTATTCCTGTGCCAACACCAGACTCCTAATTACAGGCGTTACAGTATGTGTTAACGGTGGGTAGCTCTGCCCCCCATATGGCTCTGCTTTTTCTGGGTTCTTCTGGCTAGCTTTGCTTTTTTGTTCTTAAGTATAAACTTTTTAATCAACTTGCTCAGCTCCGGAAAAAGCCTGGTGGTATTTTTAAAATTGGAAGTACATTAAGTCTGTAAATTAACTGAGGCAGAATGGCCATCTTTATGATGATGAGTCTCTTTCGTCAAGAACGTGGTGTGTCTCTTTGTCCAAAATAAAATTTTGAGGAAAAAAGTAAGTTTCAAGAGGATACATACAGAATGCTTACTATTTAAATGAACTTTACAAAACAAACAAAACAATATGGATTCATACATTCGTAGCAAATAGACTAAAATAAGGATGTGAACGACTCATGGCATTTCAGGGCAGGGGTTATTCCTGGGGAAGGGGGAAAAATGAAATGAGTGGCTTTAACTGGTTTTAAGTCATTTCAGAGAGAAAGAGAGAGAGAGAGAAAGAGAGGGAGAGCTGAATTACGGCAAATGTTTGATCTTGGTGGCAGAGAAGTAGTTGTTATATTATTTTTCTATACTCTTCTATATGTTTGAAGTGTTTCATAATTAAAAGCAAAAGAAAAGGAAAAGAGAGCTGTTCCACTGCTTAAGGGTACTCCCCAGAAAATAGTACATTTCAATTTCTTTTTATGTGGCTCTGGAGTAGTGTCCACTGGCTGGGCTTCTGTCAGGGGAAGCCTGTAGTTCTTTCTGCGGAAAAGAATTCTATTAAAGACTTTGCAGCTATCTCGGCAGCTGGAGTGGAAAGATTTCCTTTCTTTAAATGGGCATCCTTAGCCGTTCCGAAGCAGACACGAGGTGGTGTGAAATTTGGAGTTGAATGAAGTCTTTCCGCAGTCGCCTGGATTTGTGACAGGGTTTCACAGTATTAAAGACCTGTTTCTCAATACGCTGTAAACATCTCATTTTCTTACTCTCCATCCATCCACAAGATTTAAAATCACCAGGAAAAAAGGAAAAAAAGCTCAACAAATTCCAAATGGAAGAGGGAATCATTTCCCCTCCCAACTATACAATGGTCTGAAAACGACCTTATTTAGAACAGCTGACAGGAAATTGTATTTTCATAAACGGATTTATTGTGCAGTCCCCATACCTCCCGTTTCAGTAGGACTTAAGAAAACAGTTTCAAAATTGAGTTATTGAGTTGGTTCATTCAGAACAATTTTCCTCTATGAGGAAAAGTTTTCATTACTGCAAGTGGCCCAACTCGACGCAGTCGGGTTTTTCAGAA
This sequence comes from Balaenoptera musculus, assembly GCF_009873245.2. NCBI lineage: Eukaryota > Metazoa > Chordata > Mammalia > Artiodactyla > Balaenopteridae > Balaenoptera > Balaenoptera musculus. Next base: position 7,990,888 of record NC_045800.1, read on the forward strand.
TCCATCAGCTCACAGCGGAGGCATTTGAGGAGGCCCGTGTTTGGTTGCTGCCTGTATCTCCGTTCCGAGGAGACGTGTTTGTTTTCCGAGGCGGGCTTAATGGGAACCCAGCCATTGGACACAATTCCTTCATTTCTATTCTCGGCGGTGGGCTTGCATATATGCCAATGGCCTCCTCGGGCCCACACAAGATTTCCAGAGAAATGAGCATTGTGTAAAACACCCATTCGACGTGAGGAGAAACAGAGACAGGCGGGTAGGCCTGGCAGCTGCGCTTCATCTCCACAGACTCGGGAGGGGAAGGGAGGGTCCCGGGGTGCCACCTCTGCTTCCAGGCCTCCCCCGCCCCCGCCTCTGCTCTTCCTCTAGGAAAGTCACCACCAGCATCCTTTCCAAAAAGCCTTTGGTTGCTGGTGAGGTCAATTCTGAGAAAGAACTGCTAGCAGATATGAGGTGACCCTTTGTGGGAAATGCCAAATCAAGCTGGGGTTCCTGAAAAAGGCCTTGAGAGACTCCGTAGTATCTCAGGAAGAGAACACTTTGATGTAAACTTCTATAAGTGGCTCTTCCTGATCTGGGAAAGGAGAACGGGAAGAGGGCTCTCAATGCAAAAATTAACCAGAAAAGATTTCCTGAGGAAAATATTTGCCCTTGATAAAGTTAGTCATTGGAATCCTGAACATCAAGGAACGGTGGGGAGGGAGAGAAAACTGGTTTCCTGTTTTATTCTTGGTCTTCCTGTTGGATTGAACCGTGAATGCTCAGTTTTGAGCAGGTGGAGGGAAGGAAGGCCCCACTTGTTTGGAGAGCGATGGGGAATGGTCCTTAGGAAGGAAGGACATGGGCTGCGACTCAAGGGGTCCAAATGGTGATTCTTCATCTTTCTCCCCAAACCTTCTCATCCTGCCGTTTCCTCTTGCTGTTCATCGACCCACCATTCTCCCAGGAATCCAGGCTGCAAACATGGTGATAGCTCTAGCTCCTCCCATTTCTTGGCCATCCACTGCTGTCAATGGTCAAATCATGTGATTCTACCTCAAAATGCCTCTTCCATCTGCCCCTCATAGACCTCTGGCCGTGGATGCCAATGATCATCCAGTGAAACTTCCAGACTTCCAGTCTGGTCTTCTTTGCCTCTTCGATTTTGTAAAAGGTATAGCTCGAGCTTCCCGAATACAACAGTGATTCTGCTATTCTCCTGCTCAAGAACTTTCAAATGGTCCCCATTGTCTGCAGCATAAAGTCCAACTGACATTCAAGCTTCCCTTCCCGGGTCTCACTCCTCTCCTGCAGTTTCTCACGTCCATCTGGATCTCCAGGCTCCAGCTGTCCTGGCCTCTTTCGTTCCTTGAGTCTTGTAAGATCCTCCCAAACACAGGACATTTGCATATACCATTTTCTTTACCTGGAACCCAACTTCCCCTCTTTTCTCACGGCTGACTCTTCATCCTTCAGACCTCGGCTTAAATATTACCCTCTCAGAGAGAACTTTTGTGAGCATCTAATCAGTAACCCTGTTATGGCACCTCTGAGCACAAAATCCTTCTTAGCCATGATAATTTATACTTATTTATTTACTGTTTTGTTTACTTGTTTATTATATGTTTGCTCAATAAATGATAAACTCCAAGGGGTGGGAAATATGTCTTTCTTATTCACCCACAAATATTTAGTATCTAGCAATGGTAGATAGCAGACAATCAAAAATTATTTGTTGAATAAATGAATAAGTATTTTTAGAATAAATTATTAAAAGTAGAATTATTGTATCAATGGGCTGTGCATATTTTGGAGGCTTTTGATGCACGTTTCCAAACTGCTTTCCAGAAAAGTGTCCAAATTTACACTCTACTAGCAGTGTGTGCTTTGAACACTTTCTCACATATTTGTTGGCACTGAATATTATTTTTAAAATATTTGCCAGTTTATGGGACTTCCCTGGTGGTCCAGTGGTAAAGAATCCGCCTTACAATGCAGGGGACACGGGTTCCATCCCTGGTCAGGGAACTAAGATCCTGCATGCCGCGGGTGCCACAACTGCTGAGCTCCTGCGCCTCAGCTAGAGCCTGCGTGCTGCAAACTACAGAGCCCACGTGCTCTGGAACCCAGCGCGCCACAACTAGAGAGAGAAAACCTGCACACCGCAACTAGAGAGAAAACCCGCACACCGCAACCAGAGAGAAGCCCACGCACCACAACGAAAGATCCCGCATGCCTCAACGAAAATCCCGCGAGCCGCAGCTAAGACCCGAGGCAGCCAAAAAACAAACAAATAACACCCCCCTCAATTTGCCAGTTGAAAGATGAAAATAGTCTATTTGATGACTAATGGAGTTGAATGATTTTTCACATTTTCTGTTTCCATGAATTTTCTTTCTTTCCTTTGCTCATCTTCCTTTGGGGTTAAGAGTTGTTCCTACGTGTTTCTGCGGGATTTGCTCGCTTTTCTGTTGGTGGTGCTGGAAGACCAAGCTTCTGATCACCCTGCCCACCACAGGCACTTTGCACAGACACGTAGCAGGGGTTCCTTTTCTCTGTTTCAAATGTGGTTTATATTCGCAACTCTTTAGAAACCTCTGAGTTGTCTGCGTCTCCGTGACCTCTAAATCAGTTTGACAAAAACAAAAAACCCTCAGACAGTTGTTTGACATGACTGATTACACTTTGCATGTCTCACCTGGGGCTTTGGTGTTGTGTAGGCAGAGACTGGGGCTTCCTGGTAAAGTTAAAGAGCTCTGAAAACCATTGCCTTTTCTGCGTTGTTTCATTTTCTACATTAGAATGTCCAGCTTATTATTTATTTATTTTTTTATGTGGCTGACAAGATACAGTGGTGCCTCGGAATCAGGGAATGTGTTTGAGCCAAAGCAAATATGAAATGGGCACTGCATTTTTGCACACGGCTCTGGGTAAGGGGTTTGCAGGTGCCTCGGAAATTGTCTCAGCTTAGGCCATAGGCATGCAAATGTTTCAATAGTGGTTTCCTAATCCACTATTAGGATTAAGCACCTGTGTGAACCTGTTATTGACTCAGGGACACGTGGAAGGGTCTGTACTTGGCCCATTCATTCACTCAGCAAATATTCAGTAGTTGGGAATTCAAAGCAAGACCAGAAAGGCAAGGCCCCTGCCCTCATAGACTCTAAGGTTCAGTGGAAGAGACAGATAATTAAGAAGTAACCCATAAATAGGGTGCTAGGCAGAGAATAAGAGTGGGCTACGCTTTAGATGAAGGGTTTGGAAAGAACACTGTCTCTTTAGCCAGCTACCAAGAGTACCAAAGAAACCATCAGGTAGGAGTATCTCTTGGTTGAAGAACTGTGAAGCCTCCACCCAGGAAAGAAATTGTTTGTTGCCCACCAGTACCCATTCTCTCCTTTCTTAATACTAGAATCCCTGTGTTTTACCTGGGCACAAGACTGCCCGGGGGAAAACTGGCCCTATGACTTAAGTTCTGGCCTGTGGGAGAGAAGCAGAAGGGGTGTGTGCAACATCTGCTAGCTATTGCTAATGGAAGAGGGTATACCCTTCTTCTTCCCATCTTCCTTCCTTCTGGATAAAAGAAGACATAATGGTTGGAGCTCAGGCAGCCATCTTGGACCAAGAGGTAGACATCTCATGCTGATGATGGCAGAGTAACAAGAGAGAAGGAGCCTGGGCCGCTGACCTGGTAGAGTGCCGTGATAGGTCTAGTTGTCCATCTCTGACCTTATTTACTTATGAGACATAAAAGTCTATCTTGTTTAAACGATCGTACTCCTAACTGATATAAGCCCTGTGGAGCCATCCTCTCGAGGGCAGGGTCTTTGACTTATTTTGTATTTACCTCCCCAAAGCTTCATGTGGTGTGGGACCCTGAAGGATACTGCTGGGGGATCCACTCATGTTGCTGGCAAGGCAGTGCCAGCTGTTGGCAGGAGGCTTCAGTCCTTCGCTATATGGACGTCTCCATAGGGCTGCTTGAATGTCCTTACGATGTGGTGGCTGGCTTCTCCCAGAGAGCATGATCCAAGAAAAAGCAAGGCAGAAGCACGATGTCTTCTCTGACATAGTCTCAGAAGTTCTCCTCTGCCGTTTTCATAATACCTATTCCACACTATTCAGAGTGGGAGGGAACTGCACAGCGTGTCACTACCAGGAGGCTAGACTCATCGGAGGCCGTCTTGGATCAGGGGACTCCTGCCCCATTCCATCCTCCAGACCCTTCCTCATCCTAAGGGAGGGTACCTCACGGTTCTCTTTTCACCCCCATGCAAAGAGAGTCTAAGCTGGAGGTGCCACCTAGAGACCTCATGTTCTCTTAGGTCAGTGGGATGGAGACATTTTTTGACAAAAGACCACCCTGGTGCTTATCAGATGGAACAGGCCACTTATGCCTTAAAAATGAGTGGTTAGTGCCCAAATCTCCCTTCCTGCAGGGAGCTGAACATAGAGTTCAGGGACCAGATCTCACTGGGGGAGGGAACAAAAAAGATTATAGCATTTGAGCTGAGCAATTAAGTTAATTAAGGAGAAAAAAAAGATTCTGCCAACAACTGGGCTGGAGAAAGATGCTCTTCCTTCTAGCCAGTGCCTGTCTATAGCTGAGCCTATCAGGAGCCAGACTAATAAAAGTGACATATAGCCACTGGCTTTCAGCTGTGGGATCAGCGGTGTACTGGAGCAAACCCATACTGCCTCATGAGAACCAATGTCAAATTTCAGGAATTTTGAGAGCTGATTATTAAACACCAGTCATTATTAAGAATTAAATTACATAAACATAATTAAACATAATTAAATTCTACTTAAAGGTAATAATAGTCAAAACATCATTTGCTAATTATTTTACTCTGATCTATGCTTTTGAGGTTATTTACGTCTCTTGCATCTGCATGTGAAGTTACCATGTAATGGTGAGATACTAGCATCTCTTCCCAGCCCTGCTCCAGGGACCTCATGCTGGTACCTTGAGACTGGCCATGGTGGGAGTATTTACATTGCAGAAGTTGGCAAATGCTACAGACCAATGACCCTCCAGCCAGTGGGCTGTTAAGTACTTGCCAGCACCCCACTGTGAGGGACTTGATCTGGAAGGGTCATCTGGTCTTGAGGGTGGTGGTGTCCAAGGAAGAGGGCACTTGGGGGGCAGTGACACCTCTTGGGCTCTGGTCCCTGATCCACTCTGACCTTCGGGTGGTGAGTGAGCGTGCTCTGCTCTCTGGACCAGGAGCAGGTGGCCTTTGGGTTCCCTTCTGGCCCCAGAATCTTCACAAGAGCTATAATTTTAAGAGATTTAATGGTGCCCCTTTTACATACCCCGGATGTCAGTCATCAGAGGTTTTCTGTTTCATGGAGGGTTATTAATTCTGGGCCCGGGCAGCACTGAGGGTGTGAAGGTGATCTCCTGGTAGGCTTTTAAGGAGTCCAGGAAAGGAAAATGAGCTGAATCTGATCAAAAGGCTAAGACATTCCTGCATATTGACAGATAAAGGAAAACCCCGGAAGCTTTCATGGAAACCAATGACTAACTTCAGAACCGACTAATCTCTTTGCTGCTCCCAGCCCTGCACGGCCACCCCAGTTCATCTAACTGGAAGACTGGACAACACCAGGAAAGGAGCAGTTAATCCATCACCCACTACGGGAATGATTCTCCCTTCTGCCTTTGATGCCGCAGACCATTAAAATGTGATATGACGTGTGTCATGGTCCATTTCCTAGATATTCAGAGTGTGGCAGCAGGTCTGGGACTGCAGCATCTTGTGAGCTGCGCTCCGATTCCCCAGAGCCATAGATCAGTCCGGGATGGGGTGTGGGGTGGAGGGTAGGGGGAACACGGCTGAGTGCAGGGTCAGCTTGTGGGGTTGGGAGCACTCCTGCTCCCCCTTAGAGCTCCAATCGCCCTGCAAGACTTGCTGGGGCCCAGGCAGGGAATGGGGATGTGGAATCCAGGAGCCATCTGACTTTCCCTTAGGTGAGAGTTGTAGGGTCATTCACACTAGAAGGAACTCTGGAGATCCCATTTTACAGATGAGGACACTGAGGTCCACACCAGAGTCCCAAGGGTAAAACCAGAGCCCAATTCTGTGGACCCCTGGTCCAGGAGGAATGGCATGTGGTCTGCTGTGCAGAAAACAAGGCTGAAGCTCTGTTAGTTACTAGGCCTGAATCGGCCGGCTCCTTTTCCAAAGGGTTCCAGCATGCAAAGCCAACAGCACCCAGAGCTCTTTGTGCAACCTCTAATCCTTTCAATTAAAGTTGCCAGCTCCACCTGGAAAGCCTGGGAAGCAATGCCGGAATTAGGGGATGGAGAGAGACCTTGTCACTGTCACCGAGGGCAGCTCCAGGCCCACGCACAGGGAGGTAGGGGGTGCAGCCTTTGTGGGAATTGCTGCTGGAGAGTGGAGGCTGAGGCCCATCTGTGCAGCAGCAATGAACCTTGCTCTGGTGGCAGCGACTGGCGAGTTGGAAATCAATCGCCTCCTGGGCTGAGTGTAGCCCGCACTGCTTCCTTATTGCTCGTCACTCGGTGCTGCCCCTGCTCCCCTCCCCTGGACCATTGCCCTGGTCCCTGCACTCCCATCCATGGCGGGGAGTCACCCCACCTCCTCTCCAGCTGCCACGGTTGCTCCCCGTGTGCCCCCCTCCTGCGCTCAGAGTTCTTTCTAAACACAATCGGCTGCATCAGGTCACTAGTCCGCTGACAATCCTCATGGGCTCCTGGGGCCCACAGCCAAGTTCACCAACTTACCAGGCCTAGTTGGCCCGGGAAGATACGACCTGGCTCGCCTCTCCTGAATTACTCTTGTGGCCCTTCCTCAGAGGCCACTCAGTCAGAAATTCTTGCCCTTCCTTGGATGTATCAGGTTCCCTCACTCCTGGGCCCTTTTCTCTGCTGTCCCCTCTGCTTAGAATATTCTTCCCCATGTCTTTACTGGACTAATGAAAGACCTAGTTTTCTGTTTCTATAGCCTCAGCCTCCTCCGTTACCGTCTCTCATCACTGTCTGCAGCGTTTGGGTTTGCTTTGCGCTGCTTTCTGCTCTAGACCGTGAACAACATGGAGGCAGAGGCTACTTCTGTCCTGGCAGCTGCTGTGAATAAATGCCCAGCCCAGGGCTTGCTTGGCACAGAGCAGCTGCTCAGTTGAACCGACTTCAACCAGTGGGCAAAAGCTACAGGGGATGGACCTTTCTAGAACTTTCCAGAGATGCCACACACTGCTCTGGAAGGTAGTGAGTTTTCGGTCACGGGGGGTATACTAGTAGAAGTTACACACTCCCTGGCAAGTTTACACATTACAGTGGCAATGGAATTGGATGGCTATTTAGAATGTGAAGATTCTAGAATTTCCCTCATGTGCCAATCTGGAGGCTGAGGAAACGGGGGATGGGTGGTGGCACAGGTAGACTTGTTTGGGGATGAGATATAGAGTGAGGACGGAATTAATTGGCCTGGGAAGGGCGGCCAGGGAGAAGGCTGGCGTCAGAGAAGAAAGAGATGTTGATGACCACTTACCTCCACGGGACGTGCCCGATGGCTCCATTTACTGATGTGTCCGGCGCTGTGCCCAGAGCTTCACATGAGCTTCAGAAAGTCCTGACGGCGGCCCGGCGAGAAAGGCTCTGTTATTATCCTCTTTTCATAGACAAAGTACAGAGGCTGAACTGGTTCCCCACGTCGTCCAGCTGGTAGGTGGTGGAGCTGAGATGTGATGGCGGCCGTCTACGCGCAGAACCTGGGCTCTTAGCTAAGATATTCCACTACCTTCCTGCACATGGGAAATGCCCCTGTTGCTTTAACTGCTCTGCTGAGACCTCCCTTTCTTCAGGGCCCTGCCCTCAATTGGCTGCGCTGTTTCATGAACCCTCCCTGTCCTGTCGTGACCCTGGGCCTCACCTTGGGTGCAGGGGGTCATTCTCTCTTATTAGCACCCGTTACTGATTGCATCAACTTCACCAGTATCTCTGCTTCCCCAGAGGCGGCTGTGGTCTGTCTTCCGCCATCGCTCCCAGCCAGGTGCCCGCCACCAGGCTATGCCTTCCTTCCTGTGTGAACCCAAGTGATGCCAGTGAGAGGTGGGAGGATGGGCTGGGGTTCGGGGACTGATCTCCCTTTAGCCCAAAGAGTAACTTCCTGATTAGAGTCCAAGAAGGAAAAGAATGCTTTCTCCCAAGTCCTGCTCGAAAACTACTCTTAGTAAGCGTATCCATGATTATGAAAGAAAACACACTGACATGGTCATTCTGGGCTGGGCACTTTTGTATGCAGTATCTCTCATTACCTTCACATCAGCCCATGAGGTAGGTTCCCTGTCTCTTACCTTATAATCCCCATTTTACAGATGACAAAATTGAGGCCAAAAAGGTGAGGGTCCCCCCGCATCAGACCCAGCACGCAAACCCGGGTCCTTTCCACTCCCAGACTTGTACTCTGAACTCCCTCGGTCATCTGCGTTCTAGAAGAAGGCTGTTAACAGCTACAGTGGACCTCACCGTGAGCGACCCCGACAAACGTCAGGGCTGAGCAGACAGCCACTTGGAGGCCCTGTGCAGCTCCATGCTCTTCTGTAATACACCGCGCTGGAGGCAGCTGCTCAGAAAATTGAAAGGTGATGAAGGCCCAAGTGAGGTGACCATTTTGATGTCGGTCAGTGGTTTTATGCTGTGGGCATACTGGGCTAAAGCACAAAGGCCTTTTGTCAGAGCTGTCTGCAGGGAGAGGGAAACAAGCCATAAGACAGAGCTGGCACCAAGGAAGGGGCTGAAACCCTGCCATCACCCCGCGTGGGATCCCACTTAGTGGCACGGCCCCTCCAGCCCTCCTGGATGCGGGAGCTTTCGTGCGGGCTCCTCCCCACCGCCGGCTGTCTCCCTGAGAGCCTTAGACTCAACCAGGAAAGGAGGAATTTGCCCTCTAACCTAGAGCTCCCCTTTCTCAGGGACCCTGCTGCTCGGGTTTTATTTTTAATAAGAATGCAAGATTACGGAATCGATGAAATGGATGTTAGGTAAAGAGCAGCCTGAGTTGTGGAGGGAGACCTGGGAGGCCCCTGAGAGGACAGGTGCGGGCGGGAGACGGGCTGGCAGATGCCATGCACCGACGGCATCTGCTCACATGCTTTGAGCCTGGCTGTCTCAGGGCCACCCCGAGCCGAGAAGCCCAGAAGCCCAGTGGGGCAAGGGGCCTGAGGGAGCCCGGAGGCCTGGCCTTGACCTGCCCAGCCTCGCCCACTGCACCCACTCCCACCCCAGCTTCTGAGACAAGCTGCAGTTGTTGGCATACAGTTCCACCCTATTGTCCCAAATCAAAAACCAAAATGAAGGGCTTCCCTGGTGGCGCAGTGGTTAAGAATCAGCCTGCCAGGGCTTCCCTGGTGGTGCAGCGGTTGAGAATCTGCCTGCCAATGAAGGGAACACGGGTTCGAGCCCTGGTCCGGGAAGATCCCACATGCCATGGAGCAACTAGGCCCGTGAGCCACAATTACTGAGCCTGCGCGTCTGGAGCCTGTGCTCCGCAACAAGAGAGGCCGCGATAGTGACAGGCCCGCGCACCGCGATGAAGAGTGGCCCCCACTTGCCGCAACTAGAGAAAGCCCTCGCACAGAAACGAAGACCCAATGCAGCCATAAGTAAATAAATAAATAAATAAAATTAAAAAAAAAAAAAAAAAAAAAAGAATCTGCCTGCCAATGCAGGGGACATGGGTTCAAGCCCTGGTCCGGGAAGATCCCACGTGCCGCCGAGCTACTAAGCCCGTGTGCCACAACTACTGAGCCTGCGCTCAAGAGCCCGGGAGCCACAACTGCTGAGCCCACGTGCCACAACTACTGAGCCTGCGCGCCTAGAGCCCGTGCTCCTCAACAAGAGAAGCCACTGCAATGAGAAGCCCGCGTGCAGCAACGAAGACCTGATGCAGCCAAAAATAAATAAATTAAATAAATAAAATTTAAAAACCCACCAAAACCAAAATGAAGAATGAGGCAGTGGCAGAAAGACAGGAGGCTCTGTTTGCTGAGTGTCTGCTGGCACCAGGAACTGTGCTAGGTACTTTATCATTTCATTCAATCTCTTTGGTTTCCGTCGTGACACGTATTAATGGAAACGAATATGAAGCATTGGGTCCCTGCCCTGGACCAATGCACAATCACACATGTTGTTTCATTTCTCCATCACAACAGCTTCCTGTGGTCAGAGACACAAACTGAGACTCAGGGAGGTCAAGTCCCCAGAGCCAATACCTGGCAGAGCAGCAGTTCCCACATGGCTGCCTCCAAAATCCACACTGTCAAACCTCTGTCTTGGCTTGGTTCCCCCCTGTGCTGTTGGGACAGGCCCTGGGTTAGGAGTGAAGCCCCTGTGAGTGGGGCCCAGGGAAGGAGGGTGAGCATATCTGGTGCCTCAGGGAAAAGATAGAGATCAGACAGGATGGCCAGCTTCTAGGGGTGGAGAAGGGGTCCCCAGACTCCAGGGGAGGGAAGGCAGAACCCAGTGTCCTCATGGCTACAGGCTCTCTCACCTTCTGGGCGTGGAATGGAGGCCTATGTGTGTAAGGGCAGAGTCACCGTTGATCGCTGGCATTGGCTCTGACCCAGGCTGAAAGAGGCACGGACGGCATGGAGGGTTTGGGTCAACAAAGCCTTGGAGGCCAAGATTAAGTGCATAGCTGTGCTCGGAAGCATTTCATGGCTGCTGGGGTTTACTTGTCTGTCTTCTGTGTCAGCAAGGGACCCAAAAGGAGATGGGTTTCCCATGGCTCAGGAGGGATTTGGGTTAGACACAAAGGTAGTATTGTCAGCCTCTAGAAAAAGTGACTGATTTCTGGAAACCTGCTGTGCTGAGTCTACCATCTGAACGACACATATCATGCAGTGGAAGCATGTGGACATCCAAGCAGAGCTCAGATCCCAGTGAGACAGTGAGCAGCTGTGTCATCTCAGGCAAGTTGGGTAACCTCTCTGAGCTTCAGTTACTAAGCTTCAGTTTCCTTGAGTGCATGAAAGGCAAGCTGATATGCCTTCCAGAGTTATCATGCAGTGCCCTTAGCACAGAGTCTATTGTGGAGCATACAGGGTGTGGTAGCCACTGGCACTATGGCCAAGTCAGAAAGTGAGGACCTGGTGATAAGTCATAGGTGAGGAGAAAAAGCTCTGGAGGCAGCTTAGACAAAGCCTTTCCCATCTGTAGATTGGAGTGAGTGGAAGAGGGCTTGACTACATTGTTTGGATCTCTTATGCTCTTCCCAGCTCCTCCAGTGTCAGATTCTGGGATTTACAAGACCTGAGTCACTAAGTCATGGAAAGATAATGTCTCCACATGATGGAGAAATTGTGATGAGGGTCCCAGGTAGACCAGTTGGCTAGTTGCTCAGTCAGCCCCAAGAGTTACAGCCTTTGGCTGTTTGTGCACTTCTCCTCCTGCAGCAGCACCAATGGCTGCTGTCCTCCTCTTCCCCACCCCTGGGTGATGAGAGACCCTCTGATGGGCAGAACCCACTTCCTCCCATCAGAGAGCTTTCAAGTTGTCTGCATCAACAGGGAAGTCACAAATGGGAAAGTGATGGTGATTCTGATGAAATGAGGTCTGATTTCTTCTTGACTGTAGCCACCAGCACCTCCGTCCCCACTCTGCACAACTCCTAATTGCTTTCTCTGGCTCAAGGGTCTTGGGAATTTACAGCTTTAGACCCAGTCCCCGCTTCAACACAGCCAATATCTGCTGTCTCTGTCTGATGTGGACATCTTTGAGCAAGGATCAAAATAGCCTTGGAGTTTGGGGTGAAGGGCATAGGCCCTGGAAGAGATCTGTTTTTGGTTATTTTCCCTCTGGAAATGGAGAAGACAAAATATATTTAAAAATAGTCTCCAACAAACAAACAAACAGACAAACAAGCCAACAAAACAGTCTCAGCTTAGGTTTGTTCATGGTTTGTTACTAATTCTCATGAACGATAGAAAAAGAATATTGTCACTTTTTCTTTCGTACTTTTAATACGGCTCTTAAGTAAATGTGGATTCTATCATAATTTATGCTGCTTGGATTATGCAAGAATATCCTACCTTGGATCAAGGGAACACTTTAAACCAACTCTCACCTCTCCTCTCCTCAAAAGTCATCGCTGGATCCCCACTGCCCACAGAGAAAGTCCAGGCTCCTCAGAGCCATGTAGACTGGATTGACCACTTCTCCAGGCTCCCATCTTCTCACTGTCTTCCATGGATGGAGGTGGAATGCTCGTGTATCTTTCCACTTGATGAAATCTATCCATTTTTCCCCCTTTTTAAAAAAATCAAGATATAGTTAATTTACAATGTTGTGTTAGTTTCAAGTGTACAGCAAAGTGATTCAATTTATACATACATGTATATATATTCTTTTTCAGATTCTTTTCCATTATAGGTTATTATAAGATACTGAGTAGAGTTCCCTGTGCTATACAGTAGGTCTTTGTTGTTTACCTGTTTTATATATAGTAGTGTGTTTATATTAATCCCAAACTCCTGATTTATCTCCCCCCCCCACCGCTATCCCTATTGGTAATCATAAATTTGTTTTCTATGCCTGTGAGTCTGTTTTGTAAATAAGTTCATTTGTATCATTTTTTTTTTAGATTCCACAAATAAGTGATATCATATATTTTTCTTTCTTAAAAGAAAGACTTACTTAAAATGATAATCTCTAGGTCCATGCATGTTGCTGCAAATGGCATTATTTCATTCTTTTTTATGGCTGAGTAATATTATAATAATTCTATACATAATATTCTACATGTATACATATGTATATACATATATAATAGAATATATATATATACATATATAAATATACATATATATACCACATCATCTGTATTCATTCATCTGTCAATGGACATTTATGTTGTTTCCATGTCTTGGCTATTGTAAATACTGCCGCTATGAATATTGGGGTGCATGTCTCTTTTCGAATGAAAATCTATCCATTCTTGAAGGCCTGCCCCAAATGCTCCCCTGCCTACAATATCCTGGTCCTTCCATCCCACGACACTTGGCTAAAACCGCCCCCTCCTTGGCATTTGTATCCTTCCCTGGGCACTGTGGGTCGGTGAGCACATGTCTATCTTTTTTCCCCACCTTCTCCCAGACTTGAAGGCATGGAGAGCAGTGTCCTGGGTGAGGCATCCTGTGCCTGTCCCCATTAGATAAGGGACAGTTGCCTTACCCACCATGTCTCCTAGGGAACTCCATTACCAGTTCCACCCTTAGACCTGTGCAAGTGGGGCCCCTGCCCAGATCCAGAGCTTTGGAGTGCTTTGCTCAAAAAATTTTAAATCTCTCTTCAGTGCTTGGAACAGCTGGGGCCCGCAGTGTTGTCTGGAGCCCCAAAACCTGGAGTCCCATTTCTTTCCTTTGAGGATCTCTCCAAACCTCTACCCTCTGCCTCTCCCCAACCACACACTTGTCGAGCAGACCAGATGCCTCCAGGAGCTCTGGTCTCCCACATATGGGATTGCCTGGGAACTCTGGGACTCCAGTTCCAGGAAGGCAACTTGGCAAGGGGATTGTTCCCATTAGCTGCTATGGTATTTTTTTTTTTCTAGCTTTATTGAGATGTAATTGACATATAACGTTGTGTAAGTTTAAGGTGTACAATGCACTGATTTTTGATATGTTTGTATATTGCAAAATGATTGCTACCACAGCATTAGCTAATACCTCCATTCTGTCACATAATTACCATTTCCTTTTTTGCGATGAGAACATTTAAGATCTACTCTCTCAGCACTTTTCAAGTATTAATACAGTATTATTAAATATAATCACCATGCTGTATATTAGAACAAACTTTATAACTGAAAGTTTGTGGCCTTTGACTAGCATCTCCTTATTTCTCGAGCCCCTGGCCACCACCGATCTGTTCTCTGTTTCTATGAATTCCTTTTAGATTCTGTTTCCATGAGCCTTTTTAGAGTCCACATATAAGTGGTATCATAGTTTCTCTGTCTGATTTATTTCACTTAGTATAACGCTCTCAAGTTCTATCCATATTGTTGCAAGTAGCAGGATTTCGTTCTTTCTCATGGCTGAATAATATTCCATTGTATATATACACCACATCTTCTTTATCCATTCATGCGTTGACAGATGGATGTTTCCATATCTTGGAATGATGAATGGATAGGTTGTTTCCGTATCTTGGCTATTGCTAGTAATGCCTCAGTGAACATGCGAGGGCAGATATCTCTTCAAGATCTTGTTTTCATGTCTTTTGGATATATACCTGGAAGTGGGATTGATGGATCAATGGTAGCTCTATTTTTAAATTTTTTTGTGGAACCTCCATACTATGTTTTCCATAGTGGCTGCACTAACTTTCACTGCCGCCAACAGTGCCCAAGGGTTCCCTTTTCTCCATATCTTCACCAATAGTTTACATAGACAGAAGCCTGAAAACAATATTTGCCCGGGGCACCACACCCTAGGACAGCCCTGTCTGTCATCTTTAGGCGTCCCTTCCTCGGGTTCCAAAATGAGACCCCCTTGCTGCTGGCCAGACCCATCCGATCAGCAGATCCTGGCCTTGGTGCATTGACAGGGCTGGAGCAGTACCTCTGCTAGCTTGGCCCACAAATGTGACCAAAATTATAGAAACTTGGGAGATCTCCAGCAGGGCCCCCAAACTGACATGCTCCCAAAAAACAAACTATAATCTCCTCCCAAGGGAGGCCAGGTCTGCAGGAGAAACACTATTGCCTCTTATGCCTGACTTTCCCTGCCCAGTGTTTACTGCGACCCCATCACAATTCTCAGATGTTACAATATTCCAGGCGATGTTTTGATTTCACAAATCATTTACCCACAAGAAATGAATACATTCGTTCACCTTGTAGGACTCCTGGAGGGAATTTTTTTTTTTTTTTTTAAGCTAGGAAAGAGCCAAGAATACGGCTAATATTTAAATAGATATCTTTCCCACTCTCATCTGCTGGTAGGACAAGCTGATCTAATCTTTCTGGAGGGCAATTTGGCAACACTTACTGAAGCCTTTAAAATGTACTTATCCTCTGACCCAACAATTTTGCTCCTAGGAATTTGCCAGAAAAAGAATTCAAGATGTGTTCCGAGATAGACCTATGAGGACATGTGTTCAAGTGTGGTTTAGAATAGTGAGACAGTTTTAAAAAATAAACTGAAAACCAGCAATTGGGAGTGGGTGATATAAATTATGAGCATGCGTACAATGGAGCCCTAGCCAGTCACTGAAAATGATTTTGCAAGAGAACAATGACTAATACGGAAAAAATGTTTATGATGCATTTTATGTTTCTGTAAAGAGACAAAACAGAACAGGCAATAGTATCTCAGTTTTGTTTTTTAAAAAATCTGTGTCTGGATACATATGAAAAAAAGATTCGAAAGCTATATATCAAAATATAACAGTGAGGATTATGTTTCCTTACCTTAATTTTAATATTTCAATAATTACTCTGTATTACACATGAATTTTTTGAAAGTAATGAAAAATTATGCTCCTGATTACTTTAGTGCTTTCCCACAGGCAAGCCCATCTGAACTGCCTCTTTGGTGAGATTGCTAGAAAAATCAACAATTACTGGGGCTGCTGGATACACATCTCCCTCCCAGGGCCTATAGGGGTGAAGCAAGATGCGTGACTCCATGCCCGCCTCCGAGGAACATGAACTCTAGAATGGGAGCTAGAACCTTCCAGGAGGAAGCCTGGGTCCGTTCACAGTGGTGTGGGAAGCAGATTGGGAAGGGGCTCCTGCAGAACTGGGCACGTCAAGGCCACTGCATGTAAAACGCCTTTGACTGATGGATGGGGTCTCCAAGTGCAGCTGTGGGAAAGTGTCTCCCCAGGGAGTCATGAGGGAGAGCCTTTCAGCTCTACAGTGGCTGCCCCTTCTGGCGGGTCCTCCCCTTTAGCGTGACTCACACGGAGCCCATCCTGGGGCAGCAACGCCTCGTGAAACGCGCTGACTTTAGGTCTTGGGCAGAGACCCCCTTCATCCCAGGGAAAGCAGGTCCAGTCCGGGCTTAGAAGCACAGAAACTCCCACCCCTGCGAGTTTCTCTAGCCTTCCTGCCACATGTGGTTGGCTACCTCCAGACTTCGTTGAGTGTGAGAAAAATTGTTCTCTATTTTCTCAGCCGCTGTTGGTTGGATTTCTCTTTTACTTGCAGCTGAATTCACGTCAAACCCATAGCATCACTTACTGGCTGCCTGGCTTTGATCGGGTTACTGCACCACCCGAATTCAGCTTTCCTCTCTGTAAAATAGAAACAAGTTCCCTGGTTATGGTGAGGATTAAATAACACAAATACATAAAGACCTCAGCACACAGTAGGTGCTCAGTAAATGTTCCTTATTCCCTGCACGCCATCATGGAGATGTCGGTTTGGCAGAGCGTGCGGGGAGTTTGTAGGGAATCCATGGCAGATAGTGTCTCCCAGAGCAGACAGGATCTTCCTGCCCTGTTGCCCATCCAGGTGCCACAGCTGTTGGCACCATGCTTCCTGTTGGCACCTGACTCTCCCCTTCAGCCCAGCAGCCCTGCGTGGGGAGAACTGTTCTGGGTTAGTGTGGCTCGCCCCCCGCCCGCTCAGACTGCTGGACCAGGAGTGCAGACACTGGGTGAACCTACCGTGCATCTTACCACCAAGCAGACTTATGGCTCATAGATAGGAATAAAAATGTAATGCCCGAGGTTTACACTCCCCTGCCCTATAACAGCATCCTGACCACGGGTTATCGGAGAGGACATGCTCTCAGTGACAGGATGTTTGTTTGACTTCCTCTGACAGCCACTGCAGACTAAAGCCATCAACCAGAAGCCTGTTTCCTCCTCTCACTGCACAGAAAGGCTCCCGATCAGTGTGGGAGTTGGAGTGCTGAGCTCAGAGTGTGCAGCCAGAGCAAAATCACCTTTGCTCTGCTGCTCCGGGCATTGGGGTTTTGGAGTTGATAGAGTGAGAAAACTCAGGCCTGGAGACCAGCAGGAAGCAGGCGTAGGGAGGTGGGCCGTCTCCACTGCCCTCGCTGCTGTGGTTGGAGCAGCTGGCAAGGATTCACACTCTGCTGGGGAGTGGGCAACTTGGCTACCGCCTCCAGCCCGCCGTGTAGCTGTATCCCGGCGCTGCTTCAGGCATGAGCAGAAGTCATCAGGGCCCCTCCTCCAAGGGGCATGCGGGCACCTGCACACAAGCCCACTCGGGCCAGGCTCTCCCAGAGGCGACAGAGCAAAGTGAAACCGACTCTGCAGTCAGATGGTCTGCATGGGGATGGGTTTGCATCCCAACCCCAACACTTACTGGCTGATGGCTTTTTGAATGAATTCACCTCTCTGGGCCTCAGTTTCTGCATCTGTAAAATGGGGATAATAAATGCATCCAACCCAGAGGGTTGTTGTGAGATGGTGCTCGCAGGAAGGCTGCTGCTGTGATTAGATGATGGTGCCCCTTGGCACAAGCGAGGCCCCCATGAAGATGGGGCTGACTCTGCCCGCATGCACAGGAAGGGGGCGCTGAAGATCAGGTGTCCCTGGGGTAGAGGGTGGGCACTGGGAGAGCACAGTAAGTGCATGAAAACTAAGAGGAAAAGGCAGGAGCAAGCCAGGAGAATGTTCAAGCTGAGCTGCCCCGGTGGGTAGGTGTGGCGGGGTGGAGGGCAGAGGATGCCAGGCTGGATGTAGGAGCCAGTGGCCTGGGTCAAGGGGGTACTATGCGTCACCAAGGCTTTGGCCCTCAATCTGTGGGGAGAGGAGGGAAGGCAGACACACGTCCTTGGACCAACCTGGAGGATGCCCTTACCAGCATCCCCCAGTCCTAGGATGCCCTCCCATGGGAATGACTCACCCAGGCCTTCCAGGCAGGCTCTGGAAAGATTCTTAGGTTGATTCAGGCCACCTGAGACAAGGACCTCCCCGTGGGTGGGGCGGGGAGTGGAGAGAAAGCACAGACTCCGGACACTGAGGGGAGACAAGGACTTCCCGGGCCTGGGGGAGGGCTCTGGGGTCCCCTGGGCGCTGGGATTAGCAGAGGCATTCTTGGTTGTCCGGGCAGTGGAAGGGCCCTCTGCTTCTCTAGGGCCAGAAAGGCCTCCACAAGAGGAGGAAGCACAGGAGAAATTGGAATAAAATCCAAAGTGATGGCTGCAAACTTGAAGATCACTGGCAGGGTCCCCTCCCGGGAAGCATCTCTCAGCGGCCGTGAATGCCGCTGCTGTGGCCTGAGCTGCAGCACCAGTCCACCCCTGCCTTCCGCCCTTCCGTGCACGAGTGCCCTGCACACAGATCGCTGGAGTGGACTCCCTGTCACCACAGCAGTGCCAGGACAGGGTGACAACGCTGCTCAGCGAGGAACCAGGGACCGGAGACCCCAGCTCCATTCTCCCTGGACCATTAATGAGTCTGGGTGTGTATTTTTGGAAACAGTAATGAAGGCTTTTCAGGAAATGAGGGGCAGGATGAAATATATTGCTGTTACCACATATTTGTGGTTGGTTTGTTTTTGTTTTTAAAATAACTATGCTGTTGAATTCAATCATCTCTAACTATGAAAGTGAGTAGATTCTAGTAGATCTGGAGTTTGTGGTCTGGAGCTATGGGCGGAATCTAGGGTGAGGTTTGGGGGAGGGAGATGTTGGGGTCCAGACTAAAAGGAGGGGAAAACGCAGGCCGGGCCCTCACCATCTCTTCCCCAAATCTTTGTTGCTACCCTTCCAGCTTCGGGCCCACCTCTCTCTGATCCAGCTTCTACCGATGGCTGGAGGATCCGGTGAGAAAGCAAGTCTATCCCTGCTTCTAAAATCTTTCCATGGTTCCCTGTTGCCAACTGGAAAATGTCCAAACCCATTAGTCTGGCTTCAAAGGAACTTTAATGATGCAGCCTCAACTGTCTTCCTAAGCCCCATCCCCATAACCTTCCCTGTCACCCTGCTCTCAAGTCACCCTGAACCCCAGATTCTTGCATCCTCTGTGCTATTTGCACATGGCATTTCCTCTCCTGGAACACCTTTCCCCAGGATTCGCCTGGAAATCTTTACTCATCACTAAGACTCAGGTTAAAATCAACTCCCAGGGTGGTCCTCCCTGAACGTCCTGGGGTGGTGGTGGGGAGTACACCCATCTGTCCTCACCACACAGATTTTTGTGGCTGGTTTCCAAGGGTGTCTCCCCTGCCTGGGCTTGGCACAAAGTCAAGTCAACAAATACTTCCCGAGAGAACTGGGATGTGGTCTCCAGGGCAGATGGCATCCAATCCTCCTTAGCAGTGAGGGGCCAGAGAAGGTGTCTCTAAGGCTGACGGGCTTTCTCAGGCCCCTCCAAGGCCTGCCCAAGGTGAGGCTGCCCCTGTGTGTTTGAGACACTGCACCAAGAAGTCGGGAAGCCTGCCCACCCAGCCCAGCTCCCCTGCTCTGGGCTCTGCGATGAGGGAGGGGCTGGGCCTTTCCCAACCCTGACTTTCTTCTTCCACTGGCTGTGACCACGAGCAGGGACACCTGTTCCCCTCTGGTAAAAAGACAGGTCAGTTTACAGCTCCTTGCGGAGTAGCTGTGATGAGTGTTAGAAAAGCAGGCCCATCAGAGGGGCCGCCAACACAAGGACATGAGAGATACGTGTTCTGTGAATGCGTTTGCAGACAACCGGCTATAATTTTTCCCCTCGGGAGAATGGGATGTCGCAAGTCTGACAGGTGTTCAACAACTGGTGTAAGAAGGGGGGAAAACAAGCTGCCTGGGCTTCAAAAGCAACACTTCCTTGGCGGAAAGGACGTGAGAACAACTTGACAAGATAGAGGGTGCAGAGTTCTGAGCTGCAGGGATGCTCCAGACGAAACTGTCCTCTGCAAGACCAGGAGGTGCCCGGATAATGGCTCTGAAAGCATCAGAGAAAGAGGACCACAGGCCGGCAGGGGAGATCATCCTAGTTCCTGGGACAGTGGCCTTTTATGTTCACTGCAAAGGTGTGTGTGTGTGAGTGTGTTCCACTTGAGCACCAGTGTGTGATCTGAGTGTCTGTCAGACTTTGTATGAACTTGGATATTGCATCAGCCAGTGATTGCCAAAATGATGCTGTGTAACAAACCCCTCCAAAGGTCAATATCTTAAAATGACAATTACTCATGGTCTCCAGGTTAGCTGCAATTCAGCTGGGCTGCCTTGGACTTTAGGCTCCTGGGTCTGGACTTTAGGGTCCAGGCTGCAATTTGGGGCTAGGTGTGCCCTCCTCTCGTGAATCCTACTTGGACTAGGGTCACCAGGGCAAGTGGTCTGCTATATGTGTCTCATCCTGGGGCTCAGGCTGAAGGGGCAGTGGCTCCTGGAACGTGTTCTTCTCTTGACAGATCTCCAGAGAGAGAGAGCAGACCACTCTGTGCTAGCACACCTCAGGCTCCAGGCTGGCTGGGTCTGGTCCAACACCCATTGGGCCAAAGAGAGTGTCATGGCCAAGCCCCAGGTCAAAGGTCAGGGAAGTGTACCCTGTTCGGCATGAGGCCATCCCATAGTGGAGAACTGGGCCCAGTGATTCAATCTACCACTCATCTCTTATGTGTGGGGATTTGAGGGACATGAGGGTCTTGAGGGTGATTGTACATTGTCATGTGTCTCAGTGGGTGTGGAAGCACTCTGCGTGTGCATTTATGTGCTTTGCTCAATGATCAGTACATTCCCAGGTGAGGATCAAAAAATGATTTTAGCGAGAGGCTGATGGGGTCACATGAGGAAATGCGGAGGGTTGCAGGACTATTGGCGCTGCTTGAATTTCAGTGCAAGGTTATACAATCTGCCCCTGGTGTAGAAATCATATACTATACAAAGCTACCCTGTGCACCATCACCTCTAGGGTATGTGATTTGGGGTCCTATCTCCAGCTCCTAAGCGGGGTTGGCACAGCCAAGGAGACTTAACATTCCAACCTCTTCAAGCAAGCCCGGTAATCTGTTATTTGGAATCAACCAAGGAGAAGTTGGAATGAAAATTAGGCTTGAGGGACTGCCTCCATGCAAACTGTATTGAAAGCATCCCCACAGGTAAGGAAAAAGCCAGGTCTCAGCTGGGGCCTGTACCTGGCAGGGCAGGTGGTGGGACAGAAATAAATGTATTGATCTGAGCTTTTCAGGTAAAAGGCTCCATGGCTCCTCCACACAAAGGCAGCGGGAAGGTTCTCCAGAGGTGCAGTGAGCCAGTCTCTTGTCAGCTTGTCAGCTTTCAGACAACTGAGCCAATCATCCCCTGTTAGTTACACTTGCCTTTTATTTTTCACAAGATGAATTTTTAATTTTTATGACAGTATTGGGAAAATTTCAAAGCATCACACGGCAGGCTCGAGGGTGCTGTGTATTCTGTCCAACAGTCAGAGCTTTCACATGGACCAATAGAGGTCCAAAAGGAAGTGAAAGTCAGTTCCTCCAGCCTTCAGAAGTGGGCTGGCGTCCTGGAGCCCGAGTCACAGACTGCCCTGGACCAGGTGTGGCCTTCGGCCCGACCCTGGGGCCTTTGATAGGAGTTTCCTGAGCACAAACTTAGTGCCAGGTGCCCTGCTGGGCTGTGGGACTGGAAGACAATCCAGGACAGGCAGGTGGTCTTTGCCCTCATGGAGCTGACATTCCAGTGGGCAGACAGACCCAAGAGAAAGAACCTATGGGCTTAGCAACTGGACCATGCGTGAACCCCCAAGGAGCAGAGGTGGCAGATGACAGTCTCTTGAGACCTCATCTGGGCTGAGGGTGCACGGTGGGAGGGCTGTGCCTCCCCATTGCAGGTGAGCACCTCCAGCTTTGCCGGGCTGGGAATGAGGCATCCAGCCCCCAGGGGGGACTGAATTAGCCCAGCCTGGCCCAGGACAGTTCTCATCACAGGCTTAGCCGCTTGCACATCTCTGATGCTGGAGACCTGTCCCCCTTAGCAAGGTCCTGCTCCCGTCTCCCCACTCCGGCTTCGGAACGCACCCCGGCCTTGGCCAGGAGCCAGACCACCCACGGGCCTCTTTTAGCCCCTGTAGAGCCAGGGGACCAGGTTCACCAGCCCCTGCCCTCTGTGCCCTCTGCTGTTCCCTCCTGCTGGCCAAGTCCCAGAATCTGAAGGCTGAGAACACAGAGGAGACTGAGAAAGCCGGGCCTCCGGGGCCACTGCCTTCTCTCCCTATACCTGCTTCCTCCTCTCTGCGCCCGATTTGCTGTCTGCAGATTCCAGGGCTGCCAGAGGACCCACGAACTACAGTCCATGCCTTGGCTGCAGTGAGAAACTTGATGACAAGGGCAGGAGAAGTTTGGATCGCAGAACAGAAGGCCTGAGCCAGTCGGGGCCTTCCTTACTCACTTGGCGGCTCACCGCGTGATATTTAAGGGGCAGGTGCTGTGCACCCACGACTGTGCCAGATGGATGCGGACCACCCCCCGAGGCGCAGGCAGGCCCCATCCCTCCCACTGGGGGCTGTGGCTGAGAATGTCTCCCAGCACCGGGCGCTGAGCTGCCAAGGACCCGGAGAAGGCGAGAGGCAGCCCAGGGGGCCCACATCTTAGGGGGAAGTTGAGAAGACCCAGCTGAGGAAGGGGCGAAGTTAACTAGGTGGGTGGGATGCTCACCTGAAATTCTCTTTTATCCCTCCTCTCTCCCCCTGTTTAGACAGACATCAGACCTCAGGGTCCTCGGCCTCAGCAGGAGAGGAGGAATCAGGCTTGGAAGTTTCAGCTGCTGAGGTCACGGCCTAATGATAGATTTTGATGATTACTTGCTGAACCACAGGGGAGATGAAAATTCTCCAGGGTGGGGGAGTGAGGGGATTACAGTAGACACTGGTGTGGATCTAGACGCATCCTTCCCTGACCCAGATCCTGGGAAGAGAGGTTGAGGGGTTTGGAAAGTAAGAGAAGACGGGACCCGTGCTCTCCCCTCCCTCATGTCAACTCTCCTCTGTCTCCCGCCCCCATGGCCATGGCATTCACAGTGCGCCATCTACAATTTCCAGTCCCATTTGACGTTTAAGTGCAAAGAGAACTTAAATACTCTGAAGCAAAGTGGCTCAGACTCCTCCCAGCCTTCCACTGTTGTCTCCAATCTCTTACAGATGGCAGCCTGCGTCTCATTTGATTGATAGCCTTTTTAGCAACTTGTCTTTACCAAGTCTTACCCAAGTATTCAACGTAGTTTTCATCGAAACAGCAACTCTCTTTTTTTTTACATTTACATCTCATTGGCTTAAATCATATTTAAGAAAATACATCATTACAATAACAAATAAAACCGGTGCGGATTTGGGACCATCACCTCTGGCTCTTGGTAGATACACAGTTGGACAGATGAGGGCGGGACTGGGCTGGACACCAGAAAGCAGCCCCTGAGCCCAGAGCACTCGTGTTGACAACGTCAGGCAACCGCGGGCACAGAGGGAAAGCGGAGCTTGTTACTCTGGTCAGTTCTTTAAGAGGAAGTTGGTTAAAAGCTCTTTTGCTGTGTTTGCGAGAGGACGATTGTATTTTAAATTAGGTTCCCCCAAAGCAGACCCCACCTGCCATCTAACTGGAGTAAGGAGAGTGAATATGGGGGCACCACTTGGATAGTGAGACAGTGAAGGGGTCAGTGGTTTGGGGGTCTCCCCAAGGTCATAGAGAGGATGGAGCGGGGTCAGGTAAGCTAGTGGGCGGAAAAGATGGAAGATGGTGTGAATTTGTGGTGTTGGAGGCCATGCACAGTTTCAGGGCTGTGATGACAGTGGCTGAGAGTCAAATCATCGCAGGCACAGAGGGTAAGGAACTGGGAGCCAGGCCGTCCACGTGGCTCACCCAGGCGGACACTGAACAGTTTGGAGTGACAGCAGCATCGGGGTGTCAGGAAGATGGTGGCAGGCATGGAGGTCTCCAGGGACAGAGGGAGGCGGACCAACCGGCAGCGAGCAGAGCTGCTTCCAAGAGGGAGGGAGACCAATGAAGCAAGTGTCTCTATAGAACAAGGAAGACGTCCACCTACACCTGACCCGAGGAGCGTGGTTAGGAGAGAAAAACAAGCAGTTGTTGTTTCTCTAAGCAGCTAACTTGTTTAAGCCCCTCATTGCCATGGTGGGGACAAAGTATACTTGTCCAGAATTCTTCCACCAGATCGAGGCAGAGTTGGGACCAGAACACAGCCCTTTGAACTGAATTATTGCAGCTCATTTTAAAAAGGAGTTTATGAAACAGACAGATAAGCTATGTTCTTGGTCGGCAAGATAAAATATTGAATAGATGTCTATCCCCCGCAAGCTAATACATGGATTAAATACAATTCCAATCAAAATCCCACAAAGATATTTAAAAATCAATATGCTTTGAAGTTCCATGTGAAAAATAAGAATAGGCAAGAATTTCAAAGAATTTTCTTGAAATTAAGAGCAACAAAGTGAGGTGCGTGTGTGTGTGTGTGTGTGAACTGAGGCTGCTGAACCCAAGAGCAGATGATCAAGCAAAGCTATTAAAATCTCAGAGCTGGCTCCCACACAAAGGGAGACTGATGATGAGACAGCCCAGAAAACCAGGCATGAAAAATATTAACACATGATAAAGTCCACTTTCCAAAGCAAATATTAAGGAAGGAGTGTTTTCAAATAGTGTTAAGTCTACGGCCATGCCACCCTGAATGTGCCTGATCTCGTCGAATTGTGTTGAATGATAGGATAGTCAATTGCAGTAAAAGATTAGGTTGGATGCACAGAATACCATACACCCAATAAAGCCAAAGCAAATTCAAGTATTAAATATGGAAAACCAGATTTTAGGTAAACTAGCAAAACAGAAAATAGAATATTTATCAGATTGTGGATGAACTGCTCACCTCATGAGCAATAGAAACAGTCACATGACAGAGGTTGACTGAGTTGAATAGTATATAAGCTTCCAAATAATGACAATACCAGAAAAAAGACATTTAAGGGATAACACACTGGGAGAAGACTTACACCAAAAATGAAAATAACATGGTTTTTAAAATATGACTGAGAAAAAATTAATATAGTATAATAATATCTAATGAGCTCACCCAAATTTGTAAAAACAACAAGATTCCCAAAGATATTCACAGAAAGATGACAAAAATCCTTCATGGGAGAAGAACAAATTGCTAAAGAGTTGAACCTGGGGATGCCATTTTGGATTTATTTAAGAATATGTTGTTTTAAACAGTTTTGATTTAACCCTGAGGCTGAGGTGAAATGGACACACTGGTGCTTGCAGCCTTATTGATGGGTACGGGATGTTTGGAAAGCAAAACGGTGAGATGAGGGGAGAACCACGAAGACTTCCATAATCTGAGTGTGTATTGAGGCATCTGGAACCTACTGCTGAGCAAACAGGCAAGCGGAAGCAACAGTCACATGCACAAAGGTGTCTGTTACCATTTGATACTGTGTTTAATAGTAAAGCAAAACAGAGAAACAGAAAGGACTGAAATGTTGACAAATAAGAAAAGAGCTTAGTTATATTGTAGCATTCTACTCCATGGAGTATATTCAGCCATTCTACTGAATGAATACATGGGGGAATGTAGGGAAATGATAAGATTAAAAAACCCCACAACTTGTGTGTGGAAAGATTGTAATGCTTTAGCTATATATGTAAAATAAGCATGTGGCTAGAAAAGGACCAAAATGCAAACTAGAAAAATAAAAATAGTTACTGTGTTAGAGCCATGGGTTTAAATATAATGCTCTAAATAATTTTTTTGGGGGGGGGAAATCATGTACTTATATCTTTCCTTCCCTCCTTCTTTCCTCCCTTCCCCTGAAGCAGAGTGGACCATGTACCCCACTGAGACACCAGAGCTCAAACCCCAGCCTTCTCGAGTCTGCGAAACGCCTCAAATACTGTCGATCCAGCAGGACCAGGGTTGGGCAGGGCGTGGGCGCACTGGGAGGAGGTGGAGACCTCCTTTCATTTGCCAAGAATGCTCACACTCGTTAGGTGTGACTCCAAAGAATGAAACATTAGAAACACAGTCCATATATTTAGAAAAATCATGCATGCTGGTTATACTAGATATATTGCCAGATGAAGCTGAAATACTATTTTGAGCATGTCTGAAAAAAATTTCATCTCCTGGTGAAAATGAGTCACATTTGCAGCAAAACCACAAATCTCAATGTGGATTTCACATCCTGGATTAACAGGAGAGCCTGTCTTTCCTGGGATCCTCTATCCATCCATTCCTTCCGGGAGTTGCCATCGTGGGGTGGGGTCCCTATGTCTAAATAGAGTTCTGAGGTCCTGCTCTGCAGACTCTCTTCCTCCAGGCTCTGCCACTCTCACCTTCCTGCTGCCCACTGTGCTCTGCTGTCCTCAGGCTTCCACTGCGCCGGCCCGGGATCCCTGTTGCCCATCCCGTCTGCATCACGGGCTTGGCTCCTCCTCTGCCTCATCATCTGGACCCTTCTTGACACCAGCTCTTGGAGGGGCGTTCCTCCGGCAGGGCTGCTGTCTCCTAGTGAGGCGGTTCATTTCTCTCCGCTACAGCTTTCTCTTCCCAGAGTCCAAGGCCCTGCTGGGGGAGCCACTGGGTCAGGGAACAGTCAGATCACCTCACTCTGTGTCCTTCTTCTGGGTTACTGAGCAACTCAGTTTGACCAACTGGTCAACCCCTTCACTTCTGGTGGTTTTCTCAGGACACCACTGTGCCCCTCCTCATCAGATCCCTTTAGGGACCCCTCCCCACCATGACCTCAGAGGTGTCCCTGCAATTGTTGACTTGATTCAAGTTCTCACTCGCAGGCTCCAGGGATCTACATAGGTCAACAGAGGTGGCTGGACGATTGTTTCCGTGTTCCAGGGCATTCTGTGGAAGCCAGCGGTCTGGTCTGTCCAGGACACACGAGGGACTCTGGGGGAGGAGTGGCCTTTGTCTCATAGCAGCCTTATTGAACCCCTGAACCCCATTACCTACCTGCATTGGGGAGGGCGGAACCACATCTGTAAAGAGAAACAGGGGTGAGAGGGAGAGACGGGCAGACAGACCCTGCTGAATCTTCGGACACAGTCAAGTCTGCAGCAGGCTCCGTCCCTTGTCTTATACAAGACACTTATCTCAGGGAGCTGAAGGGGAGCAGCGTTTTGACATAAGGATTATTTTTGGCTGATTATTTTCAAGAAGCAGCAGACACAGGAGAAGTAACTGAGTAGAAGTTACCCTTTTGTAAGAGACATTTAGATTTATAAGAAAAATCTCCATTTGTAAGGGTGTCTTTCTCTCTGGACCAGGAAGAGGAGAATGACCAAATCTAGCAATTTATCAATGG
This sequence comes from Balaenoptera musculus, assembly GCF_009873245.2. Lineage (NCBI taxonomy): Eukaryota > Metazoa > Chordata > Mammalia > Artiodactyla > Balaenopteridae > Balaenoptera > Balaenoptera musculus. The sequence goes on from NC_045800.1 coordinate 8,018,123, forward strand.
AGAAGTTATGGACTGAAATCTGCACCACAAACACACCCTTGTTTACTGTGCTTTGCCTGATAATCTCCCACTACTGGCTCCCCCACTCCCAACATCTTCTTTTGTCTTTAGCTGGAGATGGTATTTAAGGGGATGGCTTGGGCCATTTCAGGGAGTGACTCAGTTTTCCTGGGAAGAGGAAATGTTATTAGGAGGCATACATGTTCATACGAACTTCTGATGGCTTTTCTCCTGTTGATCCGTCTTTCTTATTACAGGAGAGTCTCAGCCAAGAACCTAGAAGGGTAGAGGGAAAGTTATTTTTCCTCCCTACACTAAGCTTATCCAAGTAGGGCTTCCGACATGCCATGAAAACAGTCTTGAGGGGTGAGATAGTCATTATTGCTTCTCAACTATTCCAATTCACCTGATTGTGTGCTTTTACAGGGGTGAGGGTGTGGCTGCCACAGGCCTGGGGTGGGGGCTTGGAAGGAGGAACAGGTGCCCAAGCAAAGCCCAGGGGCCACTGTGCGTCCTGGTGACAGGAGCAGCCGGAAACAGCGGTCCTGTGGCCCCGTGGGCTCAGCAGCTGACAAGCAGGATGAGGAACCCTGTTTGGGTCAGCGTGTGGAGGCAGCGGCCGGGCTGGTCCCAAGGTTGGCAGTGATGTCCGTGTCCCACAGGGTATTCTCAGAGAGCACGTGGCCCTGGGGGCGGCCACCCGCGCTCATCAGCATGGCCGCCGCTGATGGATTTCTGACAGCGCGGACCTGGCTGATAAACTCATCTCCAACCCTGAGGAGGCCCCAGCATATCTTTTCCAGAAAAGTGAATTTTAATTTATTTAAATTTAATGGAAAAACATATGGAGGGGAACGGAAAGCTAATTTAAAATAGTGCTCAAAGCAATCAATATGTTAACAGATTCCTTCAACTTTTTCCACTTGGCTGCAGGGAAAAAAAGACAACAAACCTTTAAAATGTAAGTGGATCTCTTCCATCCCCCTCCTTCTATTTTATAAAAACACAGTTTTTGATGTCTGGTGCTGAATCCTTGGGAGTTAAAATCAGTCAGTCTTGTAAACATTCAAATATGCTTTTGGAAACATAAATCATCGGATGAGGTCGGAAGTGATGGTCGAGAAAGCTTTAGTCAAAAAATAATTTTGTGGGGTGCGCTGAGGCAGGCGAGGAATATGAAGTTTTTCAGATCAAATGATTGTTTTCTTTGTGCTAATAACTGTTGACTTAAAAAAAATGCACAACGTGAGAGTTGCGAGTTAAGTTTTATTGGGGCAAAATGAGGAATGCAGCCCGGGAGACAGCATTTCAGATAGCTCTGAAAAACTGCTCCAAAGAGGCAGGGGGGAAGGTCAATATATATGTGATGCTGGTGAAGGGGGAATACATGTAACTGAGCACATAACTTTTTTTAAAAAATGAAAGTAATTAATTAATTAATTAATTAATTTTAAACATCTTTATTGGAGTATAGTTGCTTTACAATGTTGTGTTAGTTGCTGCTGTATAGCAAAGTGAATCAGCTATACGTATGCATATATCCCCACATCTCCTCCCTCTTGTGTCTCCTTCCCACCCTCCCTATCCCACCCCTCTAGCTGGTCACAAAGCACTGAGCTGATCTCCCAGAGCACATATTTTTTTTGCAGAAGGTTTCTGCTAGTCACGAGGAGCAGTCGTCACCGTGAAGGATTTTAGTGCTTTTCTAGATATGAGGAGACACAAGAATTAGGCTCATAAAATTGGCTCCTGAAAATATCTAACTATCTGAAGACCTGTTCTGCCAGTTTTTCCCAGAGCACAGAGTGCCTCATCTCTGCTCTCCACCCTGAACTCCTTTCAGGGGGTGTTGAAAATCAGCAGCTGCAACAACACACGGTTTAATCCTTGTAGAGGTAGATGGCAAGTGCCAGTGGCGACTGCCAATTTATAGTTGACTGTGCACTGGAGTTTTCTCATCTCCAAAGGTGGACATGACAACTCCCCTTCCATGTTCTTAGGAGAGTTCAGCGGGATGAGGTGGGAGAGCCTGCTTTGCAAACCGCACAGCTGTGCAGTTAGTTGTTCGTTTTACAAGCCTCGTCTCGCCACGCCCCTCAGAGGGGTCAGCCCTGGCCCAGCCCCACAGATTCAACTGAGCTCATCTGAGCGGCCCAAGGCTGACCTTCTTGCCTCTGAGCCTGTCTGTATACAAGAGCCACAGCGCCTGAAGTTCCACCATTAGCGAGTCCTTCCTTTGTTGCGTTCTCCCCTTAGTCTCTTCTGGCCTTGCAGCAGGGTGTGGAGGAAGAACAGAGCCTTTGCAGCAAAGCCTTCAGCGGGCTTCCTGGTGGCGTGGACCTCTCCGGGTCACTCCTGCATGCCCCAGTTGTTTTGTCCGTGATGTGTTTAGGGCTGTACAGGGAAGGAATCAGACCCAGAGTAAGTGCTCAATGAGTGCTTTATTCCCTCCAAAGGTCAAGTCCCCCAGGAATGGGGCAGGGAGAGAACATACTAATCGCCTAATCCCTGGCCCTGCCTTCCAGCGGGGAGTGGGGAGAAGGGAGGAAGGCTCTCTGGGGGTGGGGCAGGGCTTGGGGAAGTCCACGTGGGAGCAGGTGAGGTGACTGGGCCCGTTTGCAGGTTTTGGTGTATAAATCGCCACCCTGATGCAAAGAGCAGCCTGGGTGATGGTAACATAGACTTTTCTCTGTTCTGGTGCTTCCTTATTCCTGAAAGCACCTCAAGGTCAGCTGTTTCCAGATTGAAATTTGGATACCAACTGGCACACACCAGAAGAATCCCAATTCTCCCATCTCTCCCCCGTCAGCGTTGACCTTCGTGAGCCTGGACCGTGTTAAAATTCTGGGGCTTCTTTCTCCCTATTCTGCTGCTGGGTGTGAGGAGCCCTCATTTGCTTATATATTAAAAAAGGGGAGAGAAAGCCTGCAGGACCACTTTAGAATTTCATCTGTAATCAAAATCTGCCTAACTGCATTTTCTCCTGGAGAAAAGGAGGATTTCAAGGCTATTGAGTTAGCTCCCAGCCACCCGTAAAGGTGGGCTTCATTTCCATAATGTGTCCCCACCAGGGTTTCCCTGGATGAGAGGCGGTGATTGAGACATTGTCAGAACTCTTCTTCCAGGAGGGGCAGCTCAGCTTGCCAAGAATTTGCCGGCTTAAATGTCATCGGGTTGACTGAAAATATATTTCACCGAGTGTCCAGAGGTGGTTTTTAGAAGGTTAAAGCGTTTCAGGGCTCTTCCCCCAGCAGAAGGTGAGATCCTGGAAAGACAAGGTGGTTCCCTCTCCCACGCGGACATAGAACCCACCCAGAGGGAGAGAAGCATGCGGGGGTCCCAGTGACCGGGGGTCGGGTCTGTGGATCCAGAACAAACATCTCAAAGTCCTGGAGTCAGTGCAGGGGAGACATGTAAGGACATTGTTCACAAACTGTCAGAAAGTCAAGAGGGGCAACAAAACCGTAGAGATGAGGTGTAGAGAAGACTTCCAATGAATCCAGGAATGGGGACCTACGCTCAGCCTCGCACGGTTCTGGGCGGCAGCAGGAACCAGACCAGGAGAACCAGAGTGCCAGAGACACCGAGAACCACGGCCCTGGAGGACGTCACACACCGTTTGAGAAGTCTTCAAACTTTGTGTGCCAACTGGATGCCAGGAAATTACTGCAGTTGTTAGGGGAACCACTGACCAAAACCATCTGCCCTGGCCAGACATGATAGCAACCACCTGCATGAGTTCTCTTACAACAGGAGGTCCTGGTAAGGAACGTGGAACTAACAAGCTACCACCAACTGGAAAAATTCAGGAAAGGTCAAAAGGAGAGAGGAGACGCCAGTCCTTATGTCCTACCGACCTCCCAGAATCCTCCTCACTATAATCCGTCTTGGCTGAGAGATGGGCCACCAGGAAGGACCCTGAGTCAGACCAAATATGGGCCAAGCAAAATGGCCAGAGACCACCCAGAAACTAACCCCATCACCATAAACCCTGAGACTGCGAGCCACGTGGCAGAGCAGTTCTCCTGGGTTCCCTTACCCTGCCGCTCTCCGCCCGGGCGCCCCTTCCCAATCAAGTCTCCTGCTTTGTCAGCACGTGTGTCTCCTCGGACTATCCATTTCCGAGTGTTAGACAAGACCCCAGTCTCGGGTCTCCCTTCCTGCAACACTCTGACATGAGGAGTGTGGGACACAGAAGTATGGAGGGCAGAAAAGAATCCATAAAATGACAAAAAAGTAGTATCTGCACCAGCTTAAGCCTGGGAGGTTACTTGGGCCAGGCCTGCGGTGACCGAAGCTGGGCGCCCGTATCCGACGGTCACTGCACATTTCTGTGCCCTGGGACCCCTTGGGAGACACTGCATCATGTTCCAAGTGCCAGCTAAAGAACGTCACTCACCATCTGGTTCTACGAGGATCAGGTCATTAGCTACTGCAGTCGCTAACCCCCAACACACCCCAAAAGGACTTCAGGGCGGAGAACAGGGATGAGGCGCTCTGTCCTCTGGGAGAAACTGGCAGAACAGGCCTTCAGATGGTGAGATATTTTCAAGAGAAAATTTTATGAATCCAATTTCTTGCATCTTCTCATACCTAGAAAAGCACAGACATCTGCTCCTCGTGACTAGCAGCAAACTTCTACCGAGATGTGTGCTTGACTGCACGTATCCCCTTCACCAAAACCATATATTTTGTAAAAGGATACATGCATGTGTAACTGAGTCACTCTGCTGCACAGCAGAAATGAACAGAACATTGTAAATCAACTGTACCTCAATAAAAAATTTTTAAAAAAATCATATATTTACTGACCTCCCCTCCACCTCTTTGGAGGAATTCCTCCAAGCTATCTGAGAGGCTGTCTCTGGGCTATAGTCCTCAGTAAGCCCTAAATAAAACTGAACTCACAGCTCTCACCTTGTGTCTTTTTTCAGTCAACACAAGTCGAACGTGGCGGTCACCTGGTGGGATTGGGAGCCACTGGACTTGCGTTTAGGTGCAGCTGCACTTCAGACAAGCCACATAGCAAGTCACGTCACACCCTCTGAGCCTCACCTGAGAAATGGGAATGATGGGTGTGCCTACTAGATGCTGTAAGTACTAAATTAAATGACGTGTGCTACTTATAATAATGCTTTATAAGGGTCTGGTTAAAGAGCTCCTCTGGGCACTATTAAGAAGGACTTTATCCACGTGACCCCCAACCATGTCCATCAGGACCATGCAGGTCCCTCCCCACAGAATAGAGTCAGCCCTGCTGGACCCCGTGGGAGCGTGGACGGCTCCAGCCTCACGTCCCTCGGGTTTCCAGAAGTGTGTGTTCCTGGCCCCATGGACTCCAGGCTGTCTCTTCACTCTGACATGGCCCCCTCCTAACTCGCATGTAAAACAGCATGTAATATGGGACATATATAATAATAGGGGAGCTATAAACGGGAGCCCGGCTCTATTTTTAGAAACAGCATTCACAACTGTGCAATGTGGCGGAAGGTCTGTAATTCCCCCCCGGATGTGAAGAGAGGGCACGAGCAGAAGTGGCGGAAAGTGCTTCTGAAAAGGAGAGTTGGAGGTGGCACGGGTGCCCAGCTCCTCCGTTCATTCTGCAGCTCGCCCTCCCGGGTAGCAGGGCCCCGGGTCACCTATATCAGAGAAATGGACACTGTTGGCCCCTGACACTTAGCCTGGGTGGTCTGTGCCTTGGCAGAGTCATGGACACAACCGGGATGGCTCCTCCGGGGGGTCAGGGTGAGGACCCTCCTCGCGCGCTGGTGGGCAGGAGTAGATGCACCCACTGGGGCAGTGTTGTCCCAGGGGGACGCTCCTACTGTGATGGGGAGACTTGAGCCCCGCCCCATTCGGTCCCCGCCCCCCAACTGGGAGTGACCGTGGTTGTCACTGTCCCTCTTATGGGTCAACCCACGGGGTGGATGCCACGCTTGGGCTCTCATTGCAGCCTGGCCCCAAGTAAGCATGGCTGGTCCCACAGGGCTGGGCGGAACATGAGCCTTTGGCCCTCAGGGACAGAGAACACGTCCTCCATGGCCAAAAACCCTGGGCAAAGAGGCCACTGCTCCTGCCCAGAAAGGGAACCCGGCACCGGGCGGTGGTGGGGGGGCCGGGGCATTGGGTGGCGGTCAGGGTGGGGCAGAGGGAGGACCCAGACCGGCAGGCTTTGAGCCTTGTGTTATTCCAGCTGCTGCGTCATCCCTCTTAGCCTCAGTCTCCTCTGCTGTAAAATGGGTGAGTCTTACTTCCCAGAGATCGAATGTAGATGGGCATCCCCCAGGGGCTGTGCTTTGCAGCACAGGGGACTCAAATCAAAGCGCCCCACACACTGGAGCGGTTCGTTAAAGCCTCCAGGCGTCTGTAAATCAGTCCTACGGAGCAGACTCCTGAGGACAAAGGGATTTGAATGTAGGCTTGGGGATTTTTTCCCCCAGACAGAAGTAAAAGTGTCGACCAGACGTCTCTTCCAGCTGTCAAGGTTTTCAGGCTACTGAGTTGGACGTTCCAGTTTAACCCGAATCGGAAATCCCACAGGAAACAGACGAGCCAAGGGAGGAGGTTGTCGGCAAAACGCTCTGCTTGCAAAGCAAACGTCTGAGGTGAGGAAACTGGCGCAAAGGTGACGGGGCTGGGGGTGAGGAAGCCAGGCCAGGGCTGCTGGGGCTGCGGGGCTTCCAGAGGTGCCCCCACTGGGGGAGAGAGGGACCCCCTCACCCCGTCTCCCTTCTGATCCGCATCCGGCCCTCCTGGGAGCAGGGGCAGGAGTGGCTCACTGGGGATCCCTCTGGAAAATTAAACCTTAGGAAGAGGAAAGAGAGAGGGAAGGAGCAGAGGCTGGTGGGAGCTGAGTGACCGCTTGGTCCACAGGCACGGCTGCGCTGCGGTCGCCTTCCGGGCAGTGGGCTGGCCCCGTGGGTGTCCCTGGCTGCAGCCGTGATGTTGGCACAAGTCCTCAAGAGGGGGCCCCCCTCTGTTGCTCTGGGAGAAGGGCCCCTGCCACTGTCGGGGGGTGTAAGCACGCGTGGGTGAGTGCATGTGTGTGTGTGTGTGTGTGTGTGTGTGTGAAGATTTCCCACTGCGCAGGTCCAGCCCTCTCCGTCAACGCCCTTCAGCAGCTCCCGAGCTCCTTCAGGCCCTCTGTGTGCTCCTGTTGGGGAGGAAGAAATTTTCCTCTGCCCGACCAGGTCCTCCTGGCAGGTCTAAGAACTAAATTGACGACATGAGAAAAATTAACAGGAGAAAACCACAACAAAATTTAATAACATGTATACATGGGAGAGACCCAGGAAAACTAAGTCACCAAAATGGCTGAAAACATCTCCTTAAATACCATCTTCAGTTAAAGACAAAATAGGATGTTGGGGGTAGTGGTTTGGGACTTCAAAGGGGAGAAAGGCAATTCACCCGGGGATGGAAAAGCTCACGTTCGGTAAATGTTTGCCGGCCCCGCAGAGGCAATGGACACAGAGTGGACGCTGATTTCTAGGCCCTGTTCTCCCACCACACCCAGCCCATGTTCTCTACAGACATCTCTGGTGATTGCTCTATTCTGGAAACAGGACTTCTATCCAAATTTTTTTAGGCAGTTAGGGGGAAGGTCCAAGTTTTCCTGAGTCTTTTGGGCCTTGATTGCTTTCAACTAGAAATAATATGCACGCCAAAGAGATATTTTGGGGTGTCAAGTTTTGCTCCCCTACAGGCCCCACCCCTCCTTTCTCCCCAATTTCCCATGGCCCCCCCGGGGCATGTGCTCGGGGCCCAACCTCTGGTTCCCACCATGCTTGGCGGCTGGCCAGCTGCTTTACCCCGTTTCTTCCCTCTCTCTGGAATTCCTACGCCCTGCTTGTGTGCAGCTGTTGTGATTCTCCCCCATCCATCAATGTCACCTCCTCCAGGAAGCCTTCCCTGATGGGCTGAATCACGTCTCCTCTGAACTACCACTGCACTTAGCACACTCCTCCTGTGCTGGGTGCACCTGGGGCACCTGTTCTGTACTGGGAAGGAGGTGGTGGCAAGAGGGCACCTTTGGAGCCGAATCCTGGCGCTGCCAACCCCCAGCTGGGTGACCTCATGCAGATTACGCTGAGGCTCTGAGCATCAAGCACGAACAGTAATCCGCCCTCACAGGCTGTTGGGAGGACAGATGAGAGAATTCCCACAACACAAGGCGGGAGGCTGCTGAATGTTGGCTCCCAGGTCCTTCTGACCTGGGGGTGGAGCTGTGATGCCCGACTGCAGCCAGACAACCGGCCCTCTGAACAGCCCTGAGCTGAATTAACTCACGGTCCGGGGCCTCTCCGGGTGTCAGTGGTGCAAGGCAGCAGGCAGAGCAGGGGCTGGACAGGGTGTGAATGCGGCTCCACCTCTGACCAGCAGGGGACTGACGCCCCTCTCTGGGGATAGCGAGGCCGCCCACACAGTGACAGCACCCCACTGCGCCTGGCCCCGTCACGGCAGACTCTGAAGGGACTCCCACCCGCCCCTCGTTTTCTCCCTTCCCCTTCTCTCTCTTGCCAGTTTGGACTGAGAGGCCTTGTGAGGGATCCTTCAAGAGTGAAAGCAGCAGCCTGACAAGGGGGTGGGTGGTGGTTCCACTGCCGAGGCCTCAGGGCGCCTCAACTGCAAGCAACAGAAACTCCGACTGGCTTTTCTGGAAAGTGCTGGAAGGGTACCTGCTAGCCTGCAGACTCAGAGCTGGCTTTGGTTTCGCAACACAGCTGCGTTGTCCCCTGGGGGCACCGACCCATCAGGAGATGGAAGCTCTGGGGAGTAGGGGGCAGCTCTGAGGGGGTCTGTGCAGCCCCCCGGGGGCCTGAGCTCAGGCTTGGTGTAGGGGGGGCGACCAGAAACCATCTCTCTTTCTCCCTCCATCTCGCCCTCATCTTCTCTGGGCCTTGGGGCCTGGGCTGCCCATCCTGGACCGGCCTTTCCACGTGTTCTCCCTCCTGCTGGGAAGCCAGCAGCGCCTGTCCCCTGCCTGTGCTTTCCTCACTCCACAGCCACTTGCACGGGGCTCCTTTATTGCTGCATTTCCCTACCTGGTCAACAGCTTTGCCTGCCTCAGCCCCAGTTGTTTGGCGGTCTGGCTGTGTAATGGCGGCCAATTTCCCACCCTCTCTGAGCTGTGGGATTGAGGATACTTATTTTACAGGCTTGTTGTAAGGATTAAATGAGAAGCGTCCATGTAACTCCAATGCCTGGGCCCCCCGCCCCGCCCCCCCGCAAGCCCAGGGCCTGCATCCCATGGAAAGCACACAAGAACACAAGGTAGACCCCGGGAGTGTCAAGGAGACATTTACAAGGGCTTCTTGGAGTCACACAAGAGGGAGTTAAACCAACAGGACACAGCCATACTCCCCCCAACTCCCATGTGAGCAGTTCTCTTTGCAAACTGCTCCCACGCCCCTCCCCTTCCTGGTGCTCTCAGATCTAGCTCCCTGCAAGCCCCCAGCCTGGGATTGGCTCCACTCCCCCACCTTCCCTCTCCAGCCACCGATCTGCCTAGTGAGTTAGCAATCTTAGCCTTTCCCATTTGCATTTCCTGCAAAAGTTTGACTTCTGAGCCACACAAACAAAGAATTCGTTTTCTTTGTTGGACAAGGAAAGGGTGCTTGGGAGCATTCGTAATTTTATTTTATTTCTTTGCTATCACGTATGCGAAGTTCCTAAACAATACTTGGTTCCTTGCAGCTTTTCAATCAGTAGTGCTTCCTGGTTCCCAGGCCAAGTGGCTCCTTCCAGCCCCGAGGAGAGGGGATCCTCCAGGGGCACAGGTGTGCGGGGATGCCCAGAAGGTACTGGCTTTCAGAGCCCAGGGGTCCTCTGTGTGTGGGGCTCCCCTCTGGGTCTGGAGTCGGTTTTGCATCCCAGAGGTTCACTGTGGGGCTAGCTCTTCCTTGGGCCTAAATAGCCTGGTGGGAATCAGGGTTCACCACGCTTGAATCCGAGGTTTCCAGTCAAGTTCATTTAGGAGAGCGTGTTGATGTCAAGTGGAACTGCTGTCTGGTCCTGCCTCTGCCCGGAGCCTTCACTGGCTCCCCTAGACTGTCAGGGCAAAGGCTGGCTCATTAGGACAGCATCCAGGGCCCTGGTGGTCTGGGCCGTTCTCCGTCTCAGCTGCCCCTGGATGCTCCGCAAAGGCCCTTTGTGTGCTGCGCTCTCACCATGGCTCTCTCTCTCTCTCCTGTTGTTATGATCCACCCCCACAATCCAGTTTATTCATCCTCAGCCTCATGTCACTCTGCTCAGGAGGCTCCTCCCAGCATCATGGATGCCTCCTACCCCATCAGAACACCTCTCGGCCTGGCTCCCAGTCACCTCCGGCTCTCTTCTCTGAGGTCCCCCACCAGGCTCCGAGCTCTGTGAGGGCAGGGACTGCACCTGTGTTGTCACCATTGTGTCCCCAGTACCTCCTATGTGATGGGGACCCATACAAGGCTCAACAGAGTGGGTGAATGAAGGCTCTTGTTTTGATCAGATGCCACACTTTATTTATTTATTTATTTATTTTTATTTATGGCTGTGTTGGGTCTTTGTTTCTGTGCTAAGGCTTTCTCCAGTTGCGGCAAGCGGGGGCCACTCTTCATTGCGGTGTGCGGGCCTTTCACTATCGCGGCTTCTCTTGTTGCGGAGCACAGGCTCCAGACGCGCAGGCTCAGTAATTGTGGGTCACGGGCCTAGTTGGTCCGCGGCATATGGGATCTTCCCAGACCAGGGCGCGAACCCGTGTGCCCTGCATTGGCAGGCAGATTCTCAACCACTGCGCCACCAGGGAAGCCCAAATGCCACACTTTTAGCAAAGAAAGTCTTGGTTTCGTTTCAGAAGGATTCGCTAGATATTCATCTTTAAATGACGTTATCACTGGCCTTAAATAAAAATTTGAAAATAATAAACACATTGTTTTGGGGTTTGGGTTCAACATAAAATATAGTTTGGTAAGTTTCTGGAATCCTGGTTGGGTCTAATTGCTGTAAAAAGTAAAACTTCTTAGTCAAAGCGATTATTTGTTCGTGAAAAAAAAAATCCACACCCTGCGGTTTGGTTACATTAAATCCCTGCCACCGCATCCCCTGTCCCCGCCCCGGCCCCAGATCTGGGGATCCCAGCGTGAGGTTCCTGCAGGGCCTCACATCAGCCCAGCCCAGGAGAGCCTGGGGCTAGCTGCCTGTGCCGCTACATTTTCTGTTTCCATCTTCAGATGATTGAATGCTCTGGGGGAAAAGCTTTGAAAAGAACCCAGCCCTTCAGCAGGTTAGTTTAGCTTAGTAATTAGCAGTCACAATATGAGCTGGATAATTATCCCCAAAAGTCAAAAGAAAAACACAGATGTTTTTTAAAGTTGCACAGTGGAGAGTTTTCCTTTCAACTGTAATAATTTAGCATGTGAAATGAATTAGATGCTGGCTTTTCCTGGGACTTCATTTGAAGGGTAGGTTAAGGAAAACCCTGCTGGTTTTGAAAAGAACAGACTTGGTTGGGGGGCGGCTAGGGTGGGGGGAACTCATACAATGCAGGACAATTTTCAAAATCTAGCAAGAAGCAAGAGAGGCTGGATTGAATAAATTAATGGGGGTTTTTCCTCCTGGGATTTGAGTTAAAGCTTTCTCATAATTGAAAACTTGTGAGATGCTCCTCTGCTGAAATACAGAACTACAGGTGTGTGTTTGTGGATTGGCCTGGCTGTGACGTGAAATGGGTCTGGACAAAGGAATCGATACCTCCAGGCGGCTCTGCTTTCTCTGGATTCCAGAACTTTCCCATGGGGGTCTCTCCCATTTGCTCACCATGATTGTTCCATAACTGTGGGAAGGTCCTCAGAGAAACAAACCAGCCAACTTTGTTTCTGGAAATGAATCAAAAGGATCACGTCACTGGGAAAATGGAAAAGGCATGGCCGAGCAGGGCCCCTGGTGCACTGGGTCCTTTCTGTGGGCCCCATCCTGTGCCATCTGGGAGGGCCCCCAGGAAATTTCATTTGTCTGAGGAAACACAAGCATGCACTGGCCTTAGGTCAGGGACTTGGATTTGAATTTGAGATCTGCTACTGACTCACTTGGTTTTTGTAGGTAAAGCCTGTCATCCTCAGGACCTTGGTTCCCTCAACTATAAAATGGAAGTTGGTTTCCATTGATGTTTTCCCAAATTGTGTTCTGCAGAACTGTAGTTCTAAAAGATGTTAAATAATAAAACAAAACAAAAGGAAAAAACAAAAGGACCTAGTGGACGACACCTTTCCCCTGGGCAATGGTTCTCAATCTGGCTGATTTTGTTCCGCAGGGGACATTTGGCAATGTCTGGAGACATTGTTTTGTTTGTCATAAATGGAAGGTGGTGGGGTTTGCTGCTGGCATCTAGTAGGTGGAGGCCAGGGGTGCTGCTAATATCCTATGTGCCCAGGTCAGCCCCCTCAACAAAGATTTACCCAGTCCTTCTTACAAAACAAAATGCAACTGAGTACATTTTCAAGATTTTATTGGCTTTATTCAACAGTTCATGAATCAGGCAGGGTCCCATCAAGTAAACAGAAAGGAGCTCCGAAGAGCTGTATAAAACGAAAGATCCTTATAGGCAGAAAGGGGCAGGACAAGGAAGTTACTAGCAAAGAGAGGTTTGTTCGTGGCAAAATCACCTTCCTTTATGGGATGACAGAGGTCTATCAAACAGATTACCTCACTATGCCAACCAGCTAATTCCAGACTGATTGGTCTAAAATTCCACTCCTGGGAGAGGTTGAAACTGTAATTAAGTTTGACATTAAGTCTTGGTTTGGTGATGTGGGCTTAGCACAAGTGACTCCATTTTGGGCCTGTTGTTTCTTTTTTTAATGCCCCAAATGTCAATAGCGCTGAGGTTGAGAAATGCTACCCTAGAATCCCAGAACCTACTTGAATATGAAACTCTATGTGCAATAAAGAGATCTTTTAAACTTTTAAGCCAGAATTCCATACACGTACATGCAGGCAGAATCTCTTTTGTCTTCCTACCTAGCAATACGATTAATGTACCTTAGAACTCACTCTGGGAAACACAGAGCTAAATGTTAACTAAGGTTTCCTTCCACTCTGACCAGCTCGGATGCTATACCCAATGAACAGACCTTCCCAGAATGCTACTTCTTACTACCGGTAAGAAGTGCGGTACATCAGTCAGACGAAGTGTTCAGGAATTGCCAGGAGAGTTGAATCAAAAAAGCTGGTCTTAGTGTATGTTCTCTGAAGCAGAGCCTGACATAGAGATGCTTGTTCGAGTTCTTTATTGGAAAAGAGCTCTCGGGAGAAGAGTGAGGGAAGCGGCTGGGACAGGGCACAGAGCTAAGCAAGGATGTGGTCTCTGCTGGAGACTTGCTTCTGCCTGATCCTGCAGTGGGGAGCTTTGAGGCAGGAATTGTATCTCAGTGTTGGGACTGACCTTGAGGTAGGAGGTCAGTCTATCCTTCAGTCCGAGGAGTCCGTCCAACATTGGCCTTGGTCTAGGGGAGGGCATAGCCTCCCAGGCAAAGATCGGTTCTCTGGAGAAGGAGGTGGCTGTGAGCTGTTATCACAGACCCTTCCGGGCGCTGACTGCACGGGCAGATAGAGGGGACGGGAAGGAGGCACCAATAACACCCACTACCATGTCGCAGAGCGTGAGTGCTCAGGACTCTCAATGCAGAGACCGTACAGCCTGGAGGAAAAGCGTGGTCCACGATTGACTGACTGTTGGAACTGGGGAGGGATTCGGGGGTTAACCTCATTGCCATGTCACTGGGTCAAAATCCCCCTTCGAATCTCACTCAAAGTGATGAGGGGTGTGTGCAGTGGTGTTTTTCCCTCTTATTTCAGCAAATATTCGGGCTTTAACTTTTATTCTTCCCCAGCTTTCTGGGATCCTATTGCAGCTGTAAACCGTGGGAGCCCAGGGGAGTAAAATGGCTGGTGAGGAAAACTATAGAGGAAAACCAGCCAGCAGCCAATCAATCAGCCACTTGATGAGCCCCTGCATAGGCCAGGCCCCAAGGGAGGGGTGGTTTCAGAGGAGGAATCTAGGGTTCTGAGAGGTCCAAGCTCACACAGCTGCCAGCTGCCAGGAATCAGGACTTGGGGCTTTCTCTCTGCGCTCTTCCGCATGTGGACCACATGCCTTCTTCGAAGTGGCAGGGGTGGGACTGCTGATGGATTAAACAAGGGTGAAATATGCAAGACGCAATTACTTAATTAGCCTCATATTTGAAAACATGTGGCTTCAAACTGGAGGCCAGTGGAACATTCTGGCCCACATTCCCTGTTCTTCCAAGATCTGAACCCGTGCCATCTTGTATCATTTCATGGCTGTTAGCGGCGGCGGCTGCCGTCCCAGCAGATTCGCAGCCGCAGGAAGGAGAAGGCTCTTCAGGGTCAGACTGAGAGGCAGGCTCCCCTCGTGGGAGGACACTGGACTTGGAGTCAAAGCCTCTGCTGCCATGGAATTTCCTACAGCGGCATTATATCCCTTCATATGGATTTACTGTAATTTTCATGAGCAGTCATTTACTGCTGGACATATGGGGTGTCTTTTTTCCAGAATTTTCAGTATTTTAAGTATCAACACAATGAATATCTTTGTATATTCAGCTCTGCCTACACCTCGACTAAATCCCTTGGGATAAAGTCTTAAAATAATTACTGGCTCAAGTTTACATACATCTTAAAGGCTGCCAGATTGCCCTTCAGAAAGACTGTGCAAATTCATACACCCCATGTCAGTGTATGGAGGGTCCATTTCTCTGTCTCCTCACCTGGGCTAGACAGCATGTTGGCCAATCTACTAAAAAAAATCGCATCCCAGTGTTTTAATTTGCTTTTATGGTTTACTGTTGAGGCTGAACTTTTCCCCCCTGCTTTTTGACCATTTGTACCTCTTCTTCTGTAAACTGCCAACTCATAACTGTGCCCTCTATTCTCCTGGCCGTCCATCTCGTGAGCACTTCTGTGTATTAAGGATCTCAGCCCTTTGTGATGAAGGTCATACCTACTTTTCCCAGTTTGTTGTTTGCCTTGTTTTCTTTCTGTGGGAATCCCACTTTGAAACCTTGACCCTCCAGGTAGAGATGGTTCCCCAGGAATTAGCGACTATTGAACTTTTGGGGTAAGAGATTGTCTCCCACTCATCTTAAAAAAAACGAAAGCTCAGCTGGAACAATAGAGGTCAGTGGGGAAGAAGTTCAAGGGGTCAGAGCATATCCTGTTCCTCATTTCACAAATCATGCTGCTAATTGCCCAATTTGGAGTGATTTGGTGGTAACTCTTGACAGCAGGATGTGCATTGCTTCACACACAAGGGCAGCTGAGTTTGTTTTCATTTTGTTGGGTGGTGTGTCAGGAAGTCCCACGGTCCCACGGTGGCCTCTGGGGCCCAGTGTCGAAAGCCCTGGTCTTGGAGTGGGACAGACCTGGCTTAGCTCTGTGTGACTGTGAGGGGTCATTGATCTCCTCTGGATTTTCTGTACCTAAAAGACAGGCTCTAACACTTAGCCTGCAGTGTTGTTGGGACAATTCAATGATTGGCCAGTGTGAAAATGGTCCTGCTTGTGGGTGGTGATCTGAAGCTTTGAAAGAACTTTCCTTTAACCCCTCAGAGTTATGAAATGCAGTATGAAAAATATTTATTTATGCCTTTACTCTGTGGGCAGTGATTCAATTTCCTCTCCCCATTTATAAAATAGAATTGTTTCTCACAGGGTTGTATGGACAGTGGCACCACGTCCCCTGGGCTGTTTGGGTTCTCTCCCAACAGAATTCTGTGTCACATGCTTTGCAAGAATCCCTGCTGGCTGCAAAGTGGCAGGAAAGCGACTGCCTTGTCCTTTCAGGCTGCTGTAACACAGTAACACCGACTGGGGGGCTTATAAACAACAGAAATTTGTTGCTCACGCTTCTGGAGGCTGGAAGTCCAAGATCAGGGTGCCAGCGTGTTCAGGTGAGGGCCCTCTTCCTAGTTCATAGCTGTGCCTTTTCACTGTGTTCTCCCTCACATGGTGGAAGGAGCAAGGGAACAGTGGGGTCTCTTTTATTAGGGCCCTAATCCCATCATGAGGGTGCCAACCTCCCCCAAGTCCACCTGCTAAGATCATCACCTTTGGGGGTTAGAATTTCTACATATGAATTTGGGGGCACACAAACATTCAGCCCATAGCAAGGACCCTCCAAATCCCCACTTTGCAATCTCCCTTCCTACAGGAAAGGGCTAATCCAGTGTGGGGGAGTGGGAGGGGGACTTTGTTACAAGAAACCATGGCCTTGTGATAACAGTAATGGCTGAATAATGCTGGGCACCCTCTGGGTGCCAAGCTCTGTGCTCAGCACTTCAGAGGCAAAGTCTCTACACGTATGTGACTGTCACCAGAGAGGCCACACCCAGCTCTCCCTCTGAAGGGTGTCCGGACCAGGACTCAGAGACCCACACAGAGACACGAGTGTACAGGCACACACACACACACATGCTCGCCCACATATACACACACACACTCACGCAGACACAGACACACTCACACACATATATACACACTCTCACACACACACAGACACACGCATACACAACATAGACAACACACACACATACACACACACAGACACGCACACACATACACACACGCACACAGACACACGCATACACAACATACACAACACACACAGACACACAGACACACTCACAGACACACACACACAACACTCAAAACACACACATATACATACACACTCAGACACACTCACAGACATGCACATACACAACACTCACAACACACATGTATACACACTCACACAGACGCATACACCACACACTCACACACATATACACACAGACACACACACACACACTCTCACACAGGTGGACACACACATACACATACTACACAGACACACCCTCACACACACGCACCCACACGGTGGCATCAGGCACGACCCCGAGTGGGGGGCTGGCTCCTGGCCATCCCACGTGAAGGACAGACACAGGCTGAGGCCCACCGGAAGCGGGTGGGCAGGTGGAGAATGATTTTTTGGTCAAATACGGATGGAGCTCCTCTGCTGGGCCAGACGCTGGGGTGACGCGGTGAAGGACAGACCTGGAGGTCGTGTCCTTCCAGGGAGGGGTCTGAGACAATAACGAGCTGGGGTATCTGTGGCTGAAGGGGTGTGCGGGGCCGCGGGCAGAAGTCAGCTCCTGTCACAGACTGTCAGCAGCCAGGTGACAGGGTGGCTGGCCGGGGCTTCCAGACCTGGGCGGGGCAACTGGATGAGGCGCTCTGCAGGATCCTGCTCACCTACGACCCCAGAGCTGCAGGTTTAGGTTTCACGCTTGGCGGTTCTCACAGAAAAGCGAGCAGGGTGAGGAAGTAACAAGGGTTTCTTCAACCCCTCCACCCCCTGCCCTCCGTGTTCTTCAGGTGGCCTTATTAGAACACATCAATGGCAGGGGTAAAGAGTGGTCCAGGGACTTCCCTGGCGGTCCAGTGGATAAGACTCCATGCTCCCAGAGCAGGAGGCCTGGGTTGCATCCCTGGTCGGGGAGCTAGATCCCGTATGTATGCTGCAACTAAAGATCCCACATGCCACAAATGAAGATCTCCCAACTAAGACCTGGTGCAGCCAAAATAAATAAATATATAATAAATAAATAAATATTAAAAAAAAAAGAGTGGTCCAGCAGCCCAGTGACCATTGCCTTGGCTCCCCGCAAAAAGACAGCCTGCTTCAGCAGATGATCATTTCAAGTTGAGAGGCCCAAGGGGGCAGAGTGGGGCAGCAGAAAGAGCAGAGTGAGGACGGGGAGGCAGGGGGCCTGGGTCCAGCCCTCTGCTCTGCAGCTTATTTGCTGTGTACCTTTAGGCAAGTCACTTACCCTCTCTGGGCCTCTACTGTAATTTGAGGGAGTTGCACTGGTTGGTTTTACAGTCACTCCAGCCCCAAAGGGCTACAAATAACCCTGAGCCCATGACAGGTCCCCACAAAGGGTGGGTGGGTGGGTGGGCTGGCCTGCCTCGCTGTGGCTGCCAGGCTGAGATCAAACATCCAAGCAGAAGTGTTTTTGGAGTGATGCTATTTATTTCCTTCTGGGTTTCAGAACAAAACCTCAGAAGCAGAAACCACTTACTTTCCAGCCCCCAGAGGTTTCTTTCCAAGGATGGTACGTGTCTTTCTTTCCAAAGACGGCTGCATCAGAGCTGAGATTTTTCTTTAAACTCTCCTCTGTAAACCTCCACACTGGACACTCCCTTTCCTGCAAAACTTGGACGGTAGCTTTAAATAGATAACCTCAGGGCCTCAGATTTCAGCGGAGGCAAAATCCGCAAACAGCCAAAAGCCAAATGGGAAAATTAAAAGTTTCAGAAACTTATGTATTAAAACTTAAAACAAGCATGCAGCATGCTTTATGAGACTACTCAGTGGTACTAAGTGGTCCCCAACCCTCCCAATCCTTAGACTAAGTCGATGCTGGTAATAATACGCCAGGCAGTCGGCATGAACTTTGAACCATTTCTACAAAGTCTGTGGTAAAGGTTGACACCCAATGCCTCAACCAGCCCCCCACCCCTACCCCAGATGATCCAAGCAGGGCTGGCTTCATGGGTGGGCACAGCATCTTTTGCTTAGAAGGGTCTCATGCTTGGTTTCATGTCCAGCTGTCACGATCTTAAAAGTCTTAATTTTTGAACAAGGAGCGCTGTGTTTTCATTTTGCACTGGGCCCTGTAAACTATGCAGCCTGTCTGAACCCAAGCACACTTTTCCTAGACAATCACTGAACTGATGGCAGTGTGCTAGTATCTGGTCTAAAGCCATTTAACTTTCAGAAGAACTAAGCGTTCAACTTCGGTTTTATTAGCACATGACTTAGCCTACTCACCTGGCCAGAATCAGTATCAAGCACAAAAGATGGGTTTTTTTGGCTCAGAAATAAAACCAGGTCTGTCTCATATATAACTGTTCTCATATGTAATTCCAAATACAATTGCCTAAACTTACATAAATTTGGTAGGGTACCTACAGAGACCATAAGGAATTGCTAACTTTCCAACCCTTGAATTAGATGGTCTAGATCAGGGGTGAGCTAACTATGTCCCTGGGCCAAATCTGGCTTGCCACCTGCTTTCGTAAATAGTGTTTTATTGAAACACAGCCGTCCCATTCATTTACCTATTGTCTAGTGCTGCTTTCAGGCTACAGTGGCAGAGTTGAGTAGTTACAAGAGACTGGAGGACCAATAAAGCCTACAATATTTACCATCTGGCCCTTTACAGAAAAAGTTTGCCAACCCTGGTCTAGCTATTAGAATTTCTAAATTTCTAGAATACACTAGTGAACCTCTGAAAACATAGCTCTTAAGAATAATGTTGTACCCTTGGGATAGGGAATGATTACTTAGATATAAACCATAAGTGAAAAAGATTTATTTACAAATTATGATTACATTAAAATAAAAACTTCTGCATGGCAAAAGCCACCAATAACAAGGTTAAGAGAAGCAGCTGTATGGGAGAAAATGTTTTCAAAATACTAAACAGAATGCAATTCAAATTATATGAAGAAATCCTGAAAATCCAAGAAAAGTAGAAAAACAGCAGGCAAAGGGTAGGTACAGAAAATTCACAGAAGAAATACAAACGGCCAAAAGTATATTAAAAGACACCCTCATTTAATAATTGGGAATATGCCAACTAAATAAGATGCTGTTTTTCATCCATCAGATGGGCAAAAATGTTAAAGTCAGATAGTTTCACATAAGCAAGGATGTGAGAAAATAGTGAGCATACACTGTACTGGTGGAAGAATAAATTGCTACAACTGGTTTGGAAAGCTATCTGGCAGTGTCTAGAAAACTCTGCTCCTATCCTATGCACCCAGCAATCCTCTTCTGGATACATAAGCCCTAGAAAAACTTTCAAAGAAAGGAAGCATGTGTGAGGATGTTCACTGCAGCATTGTTTACAATGGGGGAAAATGAACCAAAAGTAGCATCTATGGAAAATGGACAAATTCAGCTCCTGTGTTTGCTCTCTTTGGCATTTCTAAGCCAAAGAGGAACTATGTGGCATAATGCAGCCCTTCCCCTGAGCATCCTTGCCTCTCTGCAGCTTCTTAACTAGAGCTGTGTGACGGCTCATCTTGGATCTGGACCTGTGGACAAATGCTCTCCAGCTCTGCACACATGGATGACGCAGAGGACCCTTTCACGAAGTGGCCAGAGTGGTCTGCCACTCTGTGCGGGTGGTGGAAACGTAAAGCTCCCTCACCAGGCTCCGTGGTGAATTTGGCCCTACGCTGTCAGAACAATGCAGTGGGATGGAAATGCACCGATTTTGTTGCCCACGCCTCCAGCTTGCATTCCTGCCCCATCACTTACTGCCTGCATGGCCCTGAACCCTAGAGTGTAACTGCCCCAAGATTTTCCCCCTTTTCTCTAAGATGATGTATGTCCTGGTGATTAACTGAGATGGCATCTGAAAATACCCAGGACAGGGCCTGGCAACCTGATGGCCCACCTAAGGCGGGCCCAGCGTGTCCTTCACAAGGTCCAAGAACTACTGGAGACCTCTGAGTTGAGCAAAGTAGGATAATGAATCTCTGTCCAAGTTGGACCTGGGGCCTCTGCCTTTTGCTGCATTTCAAGGTTATAGAAGCTAAATTCTCAAAGCTCTCCTGTTGAACAACTCTCTGTTGGTCTTTCTTTCTGTTTTTAAACTTCAAAACAGAAGTAACCTTAAAACTGCATTTCTAGAACTGCTTTTGCAAGAGTTGGGTTCTCATTGTTGGTTTTGAGCGGCTCCAGACATCTCTCTACACTCAGAGAAAATCTAGGTTGGAGTCTGAAAAGGGGAAGATTCACAAAAGAGGCTGGTGGTGTATCTATGTGTGAGTGACGTTTCTAAAGGGACATAAGACTCTCCTGATGGGTGTTACCTCTGCAGAGGGGGACTGGGGATCTGGGGTGAGAGGGAGCCTCACTTTTCTGGTACATGTTTTCATACTGTGAAGTCACCCTCCCCCACTTATAAGAGTTTATTATTATTATTATTGTTTTATTTAACATGCTTAACAAAAGAAAAGGACTTCAGGTCAAGATGACACAGTAATATTTTGTTTCAAATACCCTGAAGGCTTTACTTCTACCGCAACAGCAGACTATTGTAAGAAATCAAAAAACATATCCAGGCTCAAAACTAAGGTACATCTCTCCAAAGACCAAAGGAGAACAGAAATACAAATCAGTGGCTGTGCAGGCTTGCTGGGTCTGGAAGTTTGGAGTTTAGATGGAAAGTGATCCATGTGAGAAGGGGGACTGATCACACCCAGGTGGAGATAGGCCTCCGGGCACCCGTGAAGGAAGCTGATACCAGCACGTGGCGACCTCCACCTGGGGCCAAGGTGTGTGGAAAGCTGGGGGAGCAGGCTAGAGAGAGCACGAGGGGTCAGTCTATGACCAGGACCTGAACCAAGGCCCCCGTGGTGCTGTGACTGGATCTGTGATGATGTCATATGGGGTGGGGACTCTTGACGTCCATCAGAAAATGTGATCCTACACTGGGAACGGGGAAGGCTGGTGGGAGCAACTTGGAACCCTGGACAGAGGAAAGAAGTGGAGACAGAAAACCACAGACAAATAAAAGAGAAAATGAGAAACCACTGAGTCAAAATGAGTGTGCAAAATAAAATTTAAAAAGTAAATAAATGAAATCTAGAAGTCATGAAGATATCTGATGTTAAGAATTGCAGTCAGCGATTTCAGTAGGCAGAATATTAAATCATTACAAATGAAATAAATTTTACAGATGAGTCTGACAAAAACTTTAAAAGTAACATGCAAAACATAAGCAAAAATAAAAGGCTAGTGAATACGTAAAAGCAACTATTAGAAACTGTAGAGATAAAAAAAATAGGGTCATCAAAAATTAAAAAAAGAAAAAAGCTCTAGGGTAAGAAATTGAGATTTGGCAGCTACCATAAGCAGACCTCAGAGATACTGAGGGTTTGGTTCCAGACCACCCCAATAGACAACAAAGCGAGTCACATGAATTTTTTGGTTTCCCAGTGCATATAAAAGTTATGTTTATACTATACTGTAGTCTATTAAGTGTGCAATAGTATTATATCTAAAAAAAAGTACATATTTTAATTAAAAAATACTTCATTGTCAAAAAATGCTAACCATCAACAGTAAAATCAACAGTAAAAAGAAGTATGTTTGGAAATTTTAAAATGGTCTGCTGAATAACACATGCATTACAGGGGAAGTCACCATGAAGTGACAAAATATTTAGAACTGAACAAGAATAAAAGAACAATATATCACAATTTGTGGGGTGTAGCAGAAACAGCACTCAGAGGGAAATTTATAGCCTTAGCTATAAATGAGTTCAGTGTTCAAGTCAAGCATCTAGAAAAAGTAGACCTAAAAATATAAAAGAAGAAGAAAATGATAAATATAAGAGCAGAAATTCAAAAAACAGAAAACAAAAGAATCAATTATTATATATGAGAAATACATGAGCAGGGTTCTGGACTATATTATGCTTTTTTATTGGCATAAATAATTTCATCAGCAAATGTATCACAAGCACAACTACCTAGGGATTGTGCAGTTATTTGTTTAATATCTGTTTTCCCTATTACACTATATATTCTATGCTTGTTTTGTTCACCATTTTAAATCCCACCATCTGGCTCCTGATAGACATTCATTAAATATTTGCAAATTGAATGAGTGAATGGAATCCCAGCTCTGCCACTGATGGCGTACCTTTGAGCAAGTGACTTCCTCTCCTTCCTCATCTATTAAATGGGGGAACAAAGCCCCCTCACGGG
Source organism: Balaenoptera musculus (assembly GCF_009873245.2). Classification (NCBI taxonomy): domain Eukaryota; kingdom Metazoa; phylum Chordata; class Mammalia; order Artiodactyla; family Balaenopteridae; genus Balaenoptera; species Balaenoptera musculus. The sequence goes on from NC_045800.1 coordinate 8,040,943, forward strand.
GTTGATGTAAGAAACAAATGATGTAATGTACTTGAAGTTTTTGCACAGTTCCTGGCACAGAGTGAAAAGTCAATATATGGAAAGAAGTATAACTAGAGTCATGGAATTTGCTCAGATGTAGAAGTATAACCAGCCTACCCAGCAGACCCCACCTCCATCGCGTCCCCCCAGCTCTCTGAAGGGCAGCACTTGGCTCTGCTGGAAAGCATCAAAGAGGCAGGCTTGAGTGGAAAGGGGCAATTGGGCAAAAGGGAATTACGAGGGGGGTCAACCAGATGACCAGTGCCGGTGACAAGCCCGGACAATGACGAGGAAGCCAATGCAGCCATCCCTGCCCTGCCCACTCCATATTCCATTGGTAGGAATTCTCCTCCCTTGGTCTTTGCATGGCTCCCTCCTTTCAGCATATGGGTCTTGACTCAATATTGCCTCCTGTTCCAGCCATTGGCCTGTTTGCCCTAATGTCCACCTCCTTTTTTCCCTGCCCGGCTATATATCACAGGCCCCTGGGGGAAAATACATTTTCTAGGCTTGCCTGCCATTGGCTTCTGGTTACGTCCAGCCATTGGCAGGTGCTGGCAGCAGATTGGAGGGCAGGAGGAAAGGAGAAGCCAGGGTATTTCTAGTCCCCGCTCTCCCTCTGCTTCAGGGGCCAACTCCTTTCCCGCAGCTCCTCCATCTCCCTGTAGTCTCGATTCTACTGGACAGCCCTTCCCTCTATGGTGCCCCTTCCTGGGCTCTGGGACACCCTCCTTCCCCTTTGTCTCTCCTCTAGGGTTGGTAGCAGCTGCCTGGTGCTGCTAACCTCCGGGGAGACTCACCATCCTCTTTGTTCTTTCTGCACCTTTGTAACTAGTTCTCTATATTAAAATCCTTCTATTGAACTACAGGGTGTGGGATCTGCTTTCTCCATGGGCTTGATGTTAAATATCTGGGATTCTGTGACTTTGCTTTGCAATTACTATAATATTATAATTGAGCCAATCTGCAAATAACTCAAAATTTCAAATTTCCTTGTCCAGAGTTGTCAGCCCAGTTAATAAAAGCCAGAAATCACTAATTCCTTAGAGTGCTTTGTTCTGCTGGAAGGCCATTTGTGTTGGGAAGCCACTGCTCTCTGTTAAGTGCTCAAGTGTGAGCACTCATTAGGAAGAAATGGAACAGAGAGACCATCACTCAGAATCAGCAATGACCTGACAACGTGGGCAGCTCACACCGACCATTCCAAATACCAATCAACATGTAATTACGGCGTCGGAGGCCAGCAGGGCTCAGCCAAGCTCATTGGAACCTGCCACTCTAAGCTGTCTCCAGTAACACATGGGAAGGCTGGAGCCTTTGTGTTTTGAACTTTAACACAGCCGCATACTGAGCAGTCATTTCCACGTGGGCGCACCAGGAGCATTAGAAATCTTTTGAAATGTGCATTGGAAACTTAGAATTTAGACAGCTTCTCTCTCCCCGTTACCACTGCCTCTAGCCCAGAGTCCCCCTCGCTTCTGGTCTAGACCATTCACCAGCTTCCGACCAGGTCCCTTGCTGCCAGAATGTCCCCCTCCTCTACTGCAACCCCTTCCAATCCATCCTCCGCGCTGCCATGAGAATGGCCTTTCCAAAATGCTCAGAGGACTGAATCACTCACCTGCTTAATACCCTTAAATAATTCCCTGTAGCTTTCAGCATAATTTCCTGCCTCCCTTAGCCTGGCACTCATGATTACCACATGGTCTGTCCTTCCTGCAGCATCTGCAGCCTTGACTTTAAACACCCCCTCTCCACGTGTGCTTTAAACACCACGTTTCTTGTGGTTTCCCCACTCTATCTGCCCCACTACCCCTCAGCGTCTTTTCTCATGCTCTTCCTTCCTCCTAGAATACCCTTCCTTCCTTCTTCATCTGATGCTCATACCTTTTCCCCTCAATTTTAAAATAAAACATCTGGGCTTCCCTGGTGGCGCAGCGGTTGAGAATCTGCCTGCCAATGCAGGGGACACAGGTTCGAGCCCTGGTCTGGGAAGATCCCACATGCCACGGAGAAACTGGGCCCGTGAGCCACAACTACTGAGCCTGCGCGTCTGGAGCCTGTGCTCCGCAACAAGAGAGGCCGCGATAGTGAGAGGCCCGCGCACCGCGATGAAGAGTGGCCCCAGCTTGCCACAACTAGAGAAAGCCCTCGCACAGAAATGAAGACCCAACACAGCCATAAATAATAAATAAATAAATAAATAAATAAAATAAAACATCTGTGTCCAAGGGTTATAAAGAATAGCCTACCAAGCTTAAGAAATGAAGTAAATCAACACAGTCAAGGGCCTCTGTACCCCTTCCTAATCCTAGCTCTCTTCCTCTCTTCTCCAGGTAACCACCATTCCGAATTCACTGTTTCATCATTTCTATAAAGATCTTTATATGTTTACCATGAATGTATGTACGCATCCCTAAGTAATATGCATTGTTGCTTAGAATGTTTAAAAACTTCATGTAAATGTCATTCTCTCTGTATTCTCCTATAGCTTGCAATTTGTGCCCAGTATCATGTTTTTGAGATGTTACATGCTGATGCATGTAGCCTTAGTTCATTCATTTTCAGTACTGTACAATATTCTAGCATGTGAGTGCACATACGTGTGTTCACATCCATTCTTTTGTTGAAGGACATTTAGGCTTCTTTCTTTTTTTTTTGTTTGTTATTACAAACCTTATTGCTATGAACACTATAAACACATCTGCTTGGGCACATGGGCAAGAGCTCTTCAAGGGCATCCTACAGATGTGGAATTACAAATCACAGGGCAAGCATATTTTCAGTTTTATTAGGTATTGCCAAATAATTTGCTAAATTACTGGGGCAGTTTATACGCTCACCAGTGGTATATAAAGAAAATTCCCTGCAGTCTACAAGGTTGCCTGAACTTTCTAATGACACATTTTAAAGATTTTGACAACAAATGGGTATGAAATGAAATCCCATTGTGGTTTTGATTTGGCATTCCCTGACTGTAAGCGGATTGCTACATTCCGCCTTCTGTGAAATTCCCATTGGTAACTTCTGTTCATCTTTCATTTTTTTCCTCTAACATTTTTTTTTAATGTTTTGAGGAATTTAAAAAACACATTCTGCATAATAATCGTTTTAGGTATAGATAGCAAATATCTTTTCCCTGTTTGTGGTTTGCATTTTTCTGTTTATGGTATCTTAACAGAAGTTTTAACAGAAACTTAACAGAAGTTAATAGAAGTTTAACAGAAGTTTTTTTTTAAATTTAGTCAACTTCTTCTATTTTGCCTTTTATTATTTATGTTTGTTTCCATATAATCTGAGGCAGGGATCCATTTTTTTCCATAATCAATTTTCCCAGCACCATTTATCCAAGTCAGTCCTTTACTCTTATAGTCAAATTTTTCTGTTGAATAAAAGCAGTGATCATAGACTTGTCTCATTCATCATTTTAAAAGGAATGTTTTTAAGTGCTTTACTGTCAAATGTGATGTTTATATAGATTTTTAAATTTATTCTATCAGGTTAAAGTAAATTATTGTCTTTTTCTAGATTGCTAAGAATTTTTGTCATGAATGAGTGTTAAATTTTATCTAATGCCTTTTTCTGTTCTCAATGAGATTATGATATAATTTTTCTTTAATCCCTTAATATAGTGAAATTTGCTATATTGCAATAATTTGCTAATAAACTATCTTTACATTCCTGGGATAAACCCAACTTGATGATTGTGCATTATTATTTTACAGACTTTGATAGATTTGGATTGTTAATATCCTGTTAGGACTTCTGCATGTAAACTTGTGAGAAATGTTAGCCAGTGATTTGCCTTCTCATACTGTCCTTCCCTGGTTTTATTATCAAGGTTATTCTAGCTTCACAAAATGGTTTCTCCTTTTCTAGTCTCTGGAAGAGTTTAAATAAGATTAGAAGTTTGGTAGAATTCTCCTATAAAACCATTGGGGCCTAGCAGTTTTTCAGTGAATACAATTTACTTAGTGGTCATAGAACTGCTCAGGTTTTCTATTTCCTCTGGAGTCCATTTTGGTGAGTTAATTCATTAGGACTTAAGACCGATCTCAGATGTCATATCCTGCAGGAAGCCTTCTGTGACCACCCCCTGCCCATATGGACTAAATTACCCTCCGTTAACTCCCACATAGCAGTGACATTTATTCACTGAAAAAACATTTATTGAGTGTGTACTATAGGTACTGTTCTAGATGCAAGGAAACAATAGTAAACAAAACAGGCAAAATCACCATTCTTACAGAATATATATTCTCATAGGAGGAGGCAGGCAATAAACAAAATAAATGAATGAAATTATAAGATATACTGGAGGGAAAAACCAAAACAGCACAGAAACAGTCCCAGGGGTGCCAAGGCAGGAGGGGTCACAAGCTGTGACACAGTGGTCAGAGATATCACTATACGTTCCTTCATTTAAGAAGTATTTATTGAGTAAATACTAGGTGCTGGATACTAGGATTAAAATGGACAACTGAATAGACAATGTTCTTGCTTTCGTGTTTATATTTCAGTGGGGAGACAAATAATAAATAAGTGAAAATCAAATAAGTAAAAATTATAGCTGTTGATGATAGGTGCTTTGATAGAGTAGGGAAGCCTGCATTGAATCAGGTGCTAAGGGAAGAAAGACCTTTTGAAGGGGTGGCCTTGAAGTTGGGGCTTGAAAAGTGAGAAGGAGACGGTTGAGCAGAGCATCACTTTGAAATAGTCTGTTCACCTCCTGTCTTTTCCTCTAGACTCTGAGCTCCTTGAGGGAAGATACCATGAATCATTCATTTGGGTATCCCTGACCCAGCATTGGGCCTGGCACATTGCAGATGCCCAACACACATGTGTTTAACTGTTAGGTACAGGAAATCAAGTGTAAGACTTGAAAGACCTTTGGAAACTTACATTATTAGCTGGCTGGACGGACCAAAGTTTATAAGGCAAATAGCTGACCTCTATTCAAGTTGATGGGCTTCAGGTTGTGAGGGAGACCTCCCCTTGAGGGGTCATGATCTAGAAGGGGAGACAGACTGGGGTTTTTTTCTCTTTCAAAACAGAGTCCAGGCTCCCAGCAGCCTCAGCACAGAGAGGCTGGTGTGTGGAGTGGAAGCAGACCAGGGGTTGTGCCTCCAGTCAGTGGTGCACAGCCGGCGTGTGCCGCAACCCCTGGGATGCAAAGGTGGGTGCGGTGTGAGTGGCCTGGGTCCTCCTTGGTCCAGGGCCTTGGATATGGATTTGAGCAGTGACCAGACTCCACTGGTGGGTGAGCCCACGGGCCCATCTGCTGGGTTCCTTGCGGACGGCAGGACACAAGCCAAGCCTGTTAAGGAGACAGCCCCTGCAGACATCACCCAGCATCCAAACCCTGCTTCCAACTGACTCAAAGTCTCTGGGGATGTTCCCCAGCCATCCAGCTGTTTAAATTGCAGAAGCCCTTGCTACCTTGTCTCAGGGAGTTTGATAGGACTAATGGGATGATTTGCACACTGAGAGGGAGAAAAATGTCCTCCCCTGAGATGTGTCATCAAAACAGTGACAGCATTTGGAATTAACTGGGCAGGTCCATGTTTCTTCATTTCCTAGCAGTGTCCAAGTGACATTTGCTGCCAGTTTGCTTCATGCAGCCGTCTTCAGATGGGTCAGAATGTGTTGATGTGCTTGGGCATCTGATGCTTTGGAGGAGTCTGCAAAACAAGCTTTTAAAATATGCAATGACAACGTCTTGTTCCAATATTTGCCTACACCTTGTAAGTATGTGTCTCTAAGACTTGAAAACCTGTTAATTTCTTCCAGATAAGATTCAGTAAGTATGATATATTGAAAATAACAGAACACTCCTCTGCTAAAACAAAAATTAAAAAGGAATCTCCAGCTACTGTAAGCAAAGAAAGTAATTGACAATTTAGGACAGAAGTTAAATTATTACAAATGTATAGGATCAAGCAGGTACTTTCTCAAATACTCTAGTTATCAACTGTCGGTGCTCAGTCAAAACCCAGCTTTGGGCACAGGCTGTCTCCTGACGGCTACAGGAACCATTCGGGGCCACAGGAATGCCCTGGGATGCTGGGCTAAAAGCCGTGGTCAGCAGCACCCATCTGTTTGGATCCTCTGGCAGGAGGGACCTTCACTGCCCACCTTTTGTGGGGGTCACTTTAGCCCTCCACGCCGGCTCTGGGGTGCCCCCCGGGGCTCTGGCCTCCCTGGGCATGGCTGGTAAATCAGCAAGTGAACAACAGGGTCATAACAAGAGGCAGTTTTCCTAAAAAATTACAAAAGAGAGCCTACGACTGCCCCTTTTCTTACTTTTTCTACGTTTTCTCCCTTTTACCTTGCAATCACGAACAACTGATCTCTTTAGGAGGCTTGCAACCTGCCTTTCTCTTCTGCCTAAATTTAGTCAGAGCTTTTGACTCCTTAAAGAGCTTTATAAAATAGGCTTTAGAAGCGAAAGTCAAACAAACAAAATTCTGTTCTTCTACGCAGAGTCAGGGTTTTACCTTCACTCCCTCACGGGGCTCGACATTGCTGGGCCAATGTCGAGTATCAAGTGTCGAGCTATCAAGCTACTTGATAGCTTTCAAATCAGTTCTTTTTTTTTTTTTTTTAATGCTTTTTTATTGTGGTAAAAGTCACATAATATAAAACATCCTATTTTAACCATATTTAACTGTACGGTTCAGTGGCACTGAGTACATTCACATTGTTGTGCAACCCTCACCATCACCCATCTCCCGAATTTTTCACCTTCTTAAACTGAAACTCTGCTCCCATTAAACACTAGCTCCCCATTCCCCCTCGCGACCCACCCTCATACCCCGGCCCCCTGGCCTCTACCAACGTACTTTCTGACTCTATGAATTTGACTATTCTAGGTACCTTGTATAAGTGGAATCAAACAGTATCAAATCAGTTCTCGTCTTTGATCTTCACTGTCCTGCAGCTGGGTGTCCTGGTCAGGGCTTGGCAGACAGAGTTACCCCACAGCGCTGATGGGGAACCCAAGGCCCGGAGAATTCGGTTACACGTCTAGCCCTGCTCCCTCTTCTCCATCCTCACTGCCCTGAGATCAGACATCACCTTCCTGTCATTTTGTATTTGGAATCCACAGGGATCCCATCTCTGGCCTCGTGTGTCCAGCTTTATCTGTCCCAGTTTCTCTGTGGTCCGGGACAGCTGTGGGTGCTGTCCTCAAGGCTGCCGCCCCAGCACACGTGCCCTCCACAGTAGCAGATAGAACTCAGTGCTATAACCAGCACGGGGGGCGGGGAGGGGGGACGACAGGAGGAAGGGACTGTGTCTCAGTCATAGCTGGAGCCTCGGTTGTCAGAACTGGCTACACGTCGAGTAAGGGGCTCAGTGAATTGTATGACTTACATGTAAGCAAATGCAAAAGAAAAATCTAAAAATGGAACGAGGCTCTTAAGGTTCCCTGGCTGGTTGGAAGCAGAGCTGAGGGCAGAGGCCAGGCCCCGATTCCTGGTCCAGGACCCTTCCTGTCTCCTTGTGATTCTTCTTCAAGTTCTGCCATCTTGCTTTACTTTTCACGAAACAGTATTTGTCAAATATGTGCTTTCTTTATTTTGCTTTTAAAGCCCAGAGTAGAATAAAAATGTTTTTTTGCAGTCATCAATTTGCAAAAGGGCGTTAAAAAGTGATCGCAGGCAGACCTTGTTTTATTGTGCTTCGCAGATATCGCGCTTTCTATAAACTGAAGGTTTGCGGCAACACTGCGTCAGGCAAGTCTATTGGTGCCATTTTTCCAACGGCATTTGCTCACTTTGTGTCTCTGTGTCACATTTTTGTAATTCTCGCAATATTTCAGACCCTCCACCAGCAAAAAGATGAAGAATTTCTGAAGACTCAGATGACGGTTGGCATTTTTTAGCAATAAAGTATTTTTAAATCAAGATGCATACGTTGGTTTTTTTAGACATATTGCTATTGCACACTTAATACACTATAGTATAGTATAGTATACTATAGTATAGTATAGTGTAAACATAACTTCTGTATGCAGTAGGAAACCAAAAAAATTCATGTGATATCTTTTTTGCAATATTTGTTTTATTGTGGTGGTCTGGAACCGAACAGGCAATGTCGAGGTCTGCTTGTACTGCTGAGATTATGAAGTTCTGGTTGAAGGGTAAGTGCCCGCCTTAGAACTTGACTTTCCCTGTGATTGGGCCTAGGAGATGCCCAGGTGTGGGGGGAGGCAGTCTCTCCTCTCACAGAAAAGCTCCCCACTTGGCTACCTGGAGGGTAAGACACTCAGTGCCCATCTGCCCAGAAGCCAGATCCTCCCTGGGACACCTGGTGCCCTGTGCCTGGGCCCTCACGATTCCGACAGTCTCGGCAGGACTGCTGGGCTGCTGGCTGGGGGGGGGCGGCGGTCACCACTTTGTCCTCCCACCACCCCTGCCCCTGCCCAGATAACTGCAGGTACCACTGCCCCATCCCCTTCCTTCCCAGCCTGGCTCCGTCCAGGCAATTCTTTTTTTTTTAATAAATTTATTTTATTTATTTATTTATTTTTGGCTGCGTTGGGTCTTTGTTGCTGCGCGCTGGTTTTCTCTAGTTGTGGCGAGCAGGGGCTACTCTTTGTTGCCGTGCGCAGGCTTGCAGTGGCTTCACTTGTTGCGGAGTACGAGCTTCAGTAGTTGTGGTTAGCGGGCTCTAGAGCGCAGGCTCAGTAGTTGTGGCGCATGGGCTTAGTTGCTCCGCGGCATGTGGGATCTTCCCGGCCCAGGGCTCGAACCCGTGTCCCTGCAGTGGCAGGCAGCTTCTTAACCACTGCGCCACCAGGGGAGCCCCGTCCAGGTAATTCTTACTGGAACAATGCTTTTGCTCTTTCTTCTGAGATGACAAATGGAGGGATTAACCTGACTGGTGGTTTGGGAAGTTTACTAATGTTAAAAATATGTAAAAATATTCCAGCAAGTTTAAATGGTGCCATTACCTTCAAGACCAAGCCAGGGATGTAGTGGGCGTGCCATGAACATGTGTGCAGTGAATGAATGGAAACGTCAACCCCTTGAACCACATGGGGCAGGAAAAATGATCACACGGCAGCTGAATTTCACATTATCGATTTTAGCTTGTTCTTGCTTTAAGAAAAATGCATGTGCTCATGTTAATGTTTAATATCTAGGAACTTCCAAGTTTGAGCTCGAGGCTAACTAGAAATATCAGTGACTCCGGAGAGATTTGGCAAAGTAACAGCAGAAAAAAGAAAGGAATGGCTTCCGCCCGAGGGTCTGCAGGGAAGTCCCAAGATGCTGAGTAAAATGCTACCAATGGTGTTATTTCAAAAGAGTTTTTCCTTATTTAAGTTTTTGAGCTATTATGTGTCCATCCTTATCTTCTCCTTCCTTTGCTCATGACTTCCAGCCTCCCATCTCTTCTCCTTATTTCCTATTTTAAGGGTTCATTTCAGTCCTCCAGGGACTAAACGGCACAGAGAATTTCTGCTTGAAACCCGGGGAGCACAGGGAGGCTGGGAGAGGCGTGAAGAGGCGTGAAAGGGAAACTGGGAAGCCAAAGAGGGGAAGGCGAAGAGGAAGAGGTGCTTTCTCCCTGCTGGTCCCCTGCGCTCCTGATGCTGGTCCCCTGGGGCCTCTCCCTGCAGCAGCGTCAGTACCCCCCACCCCAGACAGCGGGGCAGCAGCTGGGAGAGCGTTACTGGCCTGGCTTCTGATGTGCTGGCCACGGGCCCTGGGAAACTGCACACAGAGTCACACAGCCTTTCCCCACCCTAAGGTGACAGTATGCTCCGCATTCCGGGGTGGCTGCCTCAGTTTCCCTGCTCAGCGCTCCTGGTTTTAGCCCTATCCTGGACCCTTCCCTGAGTTGCCACCTTCTCGGCTGGAGCCTGATGAGTCTTGGCACCCCTTAGGTCTTCCCCACTGCCCGTGGCCAGCCCCGCCCCGGCCTGGCCTCCCTCACAGCAGAGCTGTTTTCCAAAGTCCCTTAAACGTCTCTCCGACCCCAGCAGGCTAGTCTAGGATTCTGAGGTCCCTGTGCATCTCAAACCCAGGGCTATTGTGTGTGTGCGTGTGTGCGCAGGCGTGCGTACGTGAAACTGTCAAGTCCTCCTTTTCTCCATCCTTCTATTTCCAGGGAGAAAGCCCTCCAGAGCCCCCAGCTTCCGCCCCGGAAGTGAGGAGAGAGCAGCCCCCTCTCTCAAGTGTTCTGCAGGGAAAGGAGGAGCTCAGCACGGCGTGGGTCTGCTCGCAGAGCTTGGTGACTCTGGGGAAGGGGACAGCATCAGGAGAGCTTGAGTCCAGGTCCTGCCATTCCTGCGCATGCCTGTGACACCAGGCAGGGTCCCTCACCTCTCTGGGTTCAGAGGGCACACCTGTAAACCGCAGCGGGGCTGACAGCCTGCTTCTCAAGGCTGCTGGGAGGCCCAGCGTGCTGCCGGCACTGGGGTAAGGTCTGTGTTCCGGGCCAAGCTCCCGGACGGTGAGGATCGGCCCCGCTGCCCCTCTAGAACCCTCGGAATCAGGAAATCTAGTTACAAACGGGTCCTCCTTTGGAGAGCAAGAACGACTGTTTAAAAGCAGAGAGTAGAGGCTGAGAAATGGTGGCCTGGCGCCCGAGAGAACGAAGGCAGGGCCCTCGAGTGCAGTCTGCTCCTCGGTGACGGCTGTCCCCTTAACTTCTCGTGCCCTGGCACAAAGGCCTGGACCCCAGCGGCGCCGGCCTCTTTTTTTAGTGATGAAAGGAACAGATGTGAGTGCATGGAACTCCTTCGACGAAATAGATACTAAAGGCCTGGGTGCTTCTGGAAACATCTCAAGAGGATTTGCAGGGGAAATCAAAGTTGCAGCAAGAATCATAATTGGAAACCCCTTTATTACATTAATTACCCCTCTTGGAAACCAGAGCAAGGCTTCCCAGGAAGCTTTTAACATCCTGCATTATGGCCGTGGGCGTCTCAGGGCTCCACGCGGAAAGAATGGGGCTCATCAATTATACATGGGCCGTGTTGGCCGGAGTCGGCTCTGCTGGGAGTGGTGGGGATGGACCACGACCCGCTGGGAGAGGGAATGGAATGTGGCTCTTCTCCAGGAGGCCATCCCAGCTGTGCCTCCCCTCGGGAGTGACTTGGGAGTGAAGAGAAAAATCGCTCAAGTGCCGAGGGTTAAAAGGGAAAATAATTGTTGGGAAATCTATGCAAAATATTAACGTGTGGAAGCAGAGGAGGAAGTGCCTGTGTTCTCACACGTGCTGGGCCCCACGGGTTGGATGTTTGGAAGGTTCGTGCTGGAAAACCCTTGGAGAGAGTCTAATCCATGCCCTCAATTTACCGATGAGGGTGCACAGAAGGGGATGTGACTGATCCGGGGTCACACAGCGGTGGGAGGGGGTGTGTGAGATGTGGTGAAACACAGGGGGTGCCCCAAGGAGCTGCTTGGGAAAAGTGGGGTAAGAGAAGTGCCCCTCTAGGTTTTGTGCCTTCACAAACCTGGGAGCTGAAGGCCCGCTGGTCCCTCCCAGCCAGACCTTTCAGGGCAGCCAGGACCCCAGGCCTTGCCTACTGTTCCCACCCCTTGGCCGTGGTGCTGAGGCGGGCCCTGCAGTGCCTTTCCTCCCAGCCCTTGGGGAGGCCAGTGTCCAACCTGGCATCCAGGTGTCAGGGAACCCAGGAGTGCCCCAAACTACTTCTGGCCAAAGCTGCTGCTAAATCCACAGACCCCAGAGCCCTGCCAGGCGAGGGGACAGAATGGTGGCTACAGCCAAGCAGAGGAGAGGACAGAATGTCCTGGGAGGGCTGACAGCTGGTCAGTGCTAGGGGAGGAGAGGCTGGGGGCTGGGGGGCTGGGATCTCTTGAGGGTCACACAGGGGCTGAGGGCCTTGGGGTAGACCATCATTCCAGGGCTGGAGCAGCGGGGTAGGGTGGGGTGATGTTTGCCCCCAGGGAGGTGCCCTCTGTGGTCTGCTAATATACACTGTGCAGATTGGATACATCATTCAAAGGCTTAATGTTTATCTCTGCAGGCGGCTCTGCTGCTGTACAGGTCTCCTGGGGTGAGGCTCAGGGGCAGGCGAGGCAGCCTGGCCCCGACTCACTTGCTCACTACCAGCTTGGTCACTTACCTGAGAGAAAGCTCTGATAGCCTGGCTGAGGACACAGAGTCCCTGGGGCCAGGGTGCCTCAGGCTTCACCATCAGGGCCCAAGGGAAGGCTGGTAGGCTGGTGACAGGGCAGTGTGTGTGCTCTCTGGCAATCAAGAGGTGCCACCTGGCAGAACAGTAGGGCAAGAATACTCTCAGCCTCCAGGTGGGTGGTTGCTGGGGTGCTTGTGGTTCGCCTTTGTTGGGGTCCCAGGTCCAAGGGCTTGACAGCCAGGTGACCAGCTCCGGCATAGGAAGGCTCAAATCTTTTAGAATGGGAGCAAAATGAAAATTTCTAAAAATAGGACCTGTGGAAAGCAGCAGCAGAGGGGTTTTGTGCTTGCCTGGATAGGGGCAAGAGTGAGGGTTAGGGGATTCTCTGGGAGGGGGGCCAACTTTGGCCTCTCCCAGTACTACTGAGCTATCACAGTGTGAAATGTAGAGCTTGGTCTGGGTTCTGCCACTTGCCGGTTATTATGGACTGAATGTTTGTGTCCCTCCCAATTCCTATGCTGAAGCCTTATTCCCTGTGGTGATATTTGGAGATAAGAGCCTTTGGGAGGTAATTAGGGTCAGATGAGTTCATGAGGGTGGAGCCCCCATGATGGGATTAGTGCCCTTATAAGAAGGGACACCAAAGAGATTGCTCCCTCTCTGCCATGTGAGGACGCAGAGAGACGGTGACCATCTGCAGTTAGGAAGAGTTCTCACCAGAAACCAACCCTGTCAGCAGATGTTTAAGCTCCCCAGGGCGTGGTATTTTGTTATGGCAGCCGGGGCAGACTAATACACAAGCCACATGGTGACCTCTGCACCTCTCTGAATTGTACACAACATATTTTAGAGAGGAAGATACAGTGTGTGTTTATGTTTGGGTCTGCTCAGAATGCTATACCCCTTTCTTTGGGGGAATCTTCTCTCCAGTTGTGTGGCTCTGGGGGTACAGCTGAACAAATTCCATTCTTACAAGAAACGATGGCATCTGAAAGCACTTGGCACAGTGTTGGCCGTAGAGAAGGCACTGGGTAAACACCCTCTCTCCACTGCTCCTTCCCCATCCACCACCACAAGGGGCCTGGGGCCAGGAGGCAGGGCTAGACCCTGCGCCCAGTAAGACCAGGCCACGATGCCCAGCAAACATTGGGTGATGAAAAGTGGTGGAGGAGAAGAACTTTGAAGTCTGTTCTGGGCTTTGCATCCAATTCACCCTCCAAGGCTGCCTATGGGCCTCCCTCTGGTTCTTTATCCTTCACCAGAGCGGGGACAAGGAGGTCTCAGTCTCCTTCTGGAGGATCTAAACCCCTGATGGCTGGCATCTACTGCCATCCAGGGCACTTGCTGGCTGTGTGTGTGAGTGATGGAGAGGCACCCTCAGGGACCTTGGCAGGAGGTCTAGGGAACATGCACTGCCTGATTAGCTCACTCTGGGGAAGAAGCTTTCTGTGAAAGCACGCAGCTCAGAGGCCAAAGGAAGACCAGGGCTCGGTAGCTACGAGGCCATACAACCAAACTCAAAGTGGGAATAGATTTGGCATCTGGCAAGAATACCATATTAAGAGGTAATTTTTCTTCTGTTATAAATCCATTAGGAAATTAAAAATCTAGGCTATGACTTAAAATATGGAATGGAATTTTCTTCAGAGCCCTTGAAAGTAAGTCTCTTTCCCTTAGTAAATGCTGAAATCTAATGAATCCAAATCCCCTCACTAAGATAATGTTCCCAGAGGTGGCGTTTTCTTCTTAAGCATTCACTGGCTTGCAGCTAGGATTGTATTTTCAGAAATGTTAACATAGAGTCTGGCAGTATTTGCCCCTGGGCTGGACCTGGAGCTGTGTTCATGAGTGTTAGGAGACACCTACTAGGTGTCAGGACCCACTGGGTGCTGAGCCAGTGTGGAGGCGGGAAGGGCCGACTCCCAGGTGGTTGAGGTCTGCTCAGATCCCACAGCTCAGGGTTGGTTTGGGAGACGGACATGAGAGAAACAATGCACGAAGGTGCATGTCAACCAGGGCAAGTTAGAGTTCAACTAGGACTAGTTAGTCTTCAACCAGGGAAGTTAGTGTACAATCAGTTCTAGTTAATGTATAACCAGGTTAAGTTAGTGTTAGTAGGACTAGTTAGTATACTCCAAGGCCACTGACCAATCAAATTATTTCCCTAGAGAAATGGATTGACAATGTCAGCTCATGAGGGTCAATCTGCCCTGCTCGTCCTGTGTCCTGGTGCTTCACAGCACCTGGCAAACGGTAGGCACCTTGTAGATATTTACTAACTGAAGGACTAGACCAAGCAACTCAGAGGCTAGTCAGAGCGTCGTGGCCATTAAAACTGCAAGATCACATGTACTGTGGCAGATGGAAAAAGAGAGAAAAGAGAGACCTGGAGAGGAGGGAGACCATGGGGTCCAGGGAAGAGAGACAGAGACAGATAGAGTTAGAAAGGGCAGAGATAGAGAGATGCAGACAGACACAGAGAGAGACACAGAGACTTTGAATTCCTGAATTCTGCAGACCCTTAAAATAAACTCCCTTTCCAAGCTCTCTGTGCAGGTTTTGCTCTTAACCAAGGCAATAGCAGGGCAAGGATTAGGATTCAGGATCCCAGGATTTTCTCTACTAATCAACAGTTCCCAAACCTTGTATCTTTTTTCCCATCAGAGACCATATCAAAATCCCAGCCTCCTCTGTGAGAGAAATGGAAACCAGCTTTTCCGAGAGATTATTCTCAAGTCCTGGGCGTCCGGTGTCTTGTACAGAATTCCTAACATCTTCTATCTCAGCTGGACTCTGTCTTCCTGTCCTTTGGGGGTGCCCCTTCTGCCTGGAGAACTCCTGGGGGTCAGAAAGCACCCCAGGCTGCCATGGCCTTTGTTCCATCTGCATCCATGAATGGAGATCATCCCACAGGTGGCACACACACACACACACACACACACGCACACACACACCATATCCTGTTTTTCTTCGCTGTCAAGCCAGCCCGCTCCAGGGCTACCGCCTCTTCACACCAGCAGCATCTTAAACGCAAGGCTTCTGAATGATTCCGCACTATTCCGGCAGTGTTCCAGTCCCGCCTCATTTCCTCCTATTGTTTGAAGAGGATATGCTTGATGCTGTGTGTGTGTGTGTGTGTGTGTGTGTGTGTGTAACCGAGGAAATGGCTGCAAGATGCTCTGTTTGTCAGCTTTATTAGTGAGAGGACCACGGTTGTAAATTCTGATTCCTGGGGGAGAAGCTAGGAGGGGAGGCCATCCTATGTTCTCGCCTTCTGGGTGTTTTTAATGCACTGAACACGTGTTTGCAGAATGCCCACGCCCCCAGCCCTTCACCAGCCACTGAGCAATGCTCGGGGAAAAACAAAGAAAAATAACACCTGGACCCACGCCCTGGGGAAGCTGACGGTTGGCAGATGGCAGGTGGGGGGGGGGAGCAGGGAATGCCACCGACACTTGTGGAGCTCTCCTGTGTGCCTAGGACTGTGCCTACCTAGCCCTTTCCTCCCCTGCCACCCGGGAGGCAGGTTCCATTTTATAGATGAGGAAGTCGAAGCTCAGATAGGATGTGACACAGCTATTAAGTGGGGAAGCCAAGATTTGAGCCCAGGTCTGCCGTGGCTGGGTCACCAGGCCAGGCCGACTTTGGAAATAAACAAAACTAGCAAAAGAAACACGCACAGACCAGGAGCTGGGTGCGAGCCCACTGCTGTGCCGGCAGGTGTGCAGAAGGGTTCGGGAAGGAGCCAAGAGTGAGGGCAAGGTTCCCAGGCCGAGGAAGCCCTGAGTCAGGTGGAGACGTGGCTGGTTCTCTGCTCCAGAAGGGAACCTGGGCACCCAAGTCGGCTAAAAATCCTCATCCCGATCAAGGGGCTCGGAGGGAGCGGGCCCTGCCCAGGGGTCCGGGAGGCTGGGCAGAACCAGCCCTGCGCTGGGGACCATCCTGAGGCTTGAAGGGGACCTTGCTCTGGCAAACACTGCTTCCCCTCTTCCCCACCTCCCCACCTCCCCACCCCAGCCTCGCCCTCCTCCCTCCCTTCAGGCAAAGCTGGTGGGGGGAGCAGTGTGATGCTGGGTCCCTCTGTGTGTGGAATGAGCTTAGATGTGAACCTGTTTCCTCAGGAGCAGAAAATTGCTTATCTTACAATGTGACAACGGGGGAGTCATCTTTCTCAACTTCGTGGGCCCAGTCTTAATGAGGTACTCCAGTGGGGAAGGCAGGTGGCTTTAGGGTGTCAGTGTGCTCTGGTGGACTCACCCCGCTGATGGGAAATTAAGAGGACACGGGAGGACAGGGTCCCACCTGGAGCCACGGCTCAGCCACTGGGAGGATTTGGGAGGTCGGCCCTCTTTGTGGGTCCTGCATGCTGGTCCCCGTGTCTGGTGCCACCAGCCCTGCATCAAGGCCTGCCTGGTCCGGGCAGCTTGGGGAGCTGGGGTCCAGCTCAGGCTTGAGATGAACTCGCAGTGTGACCTGGACAAAGCGCTCTCTCCTCTTGACCTCAGTGTCCCCATCCATTCAGCAGGGCTGTGGGACCAGACGGTGGCCACACATCACCCCTGACCAGGGATTGAACCCACGCCCTCGGCAGTGAAAGCCTCGAATCCTAACCACTGGACTGCCAGGGAATTCCCCACCAGGGAGCTTTAAAAACATGACCAATGCCCAGCCCCAGGCCCAGAGATTCTGACGTAATTTGTTTGAGGTGGGATCCGGTTATTCGCACTTTTAAAAAATCTCCGCCAGCGGATCCGAATGCACAGCCGGCGTGGAGAAGCGTGGGCCCAGATGAGGGCGAGGGTTCTCCTCCGGGTCTCACCTGGGGGCGGGGGCTTTGCCTTGGGAAGGAGAAACAAGGTATTTGAAAGTCAGAATTATTTTCACCTCTGATGGTCCTGTTTCTTTATTTTGTCCATCAACTCAGAGAATTTGTAGATAACTTTACTGAGATATTGGCTAAAGCTTTCATAAAATTATCGATGAAGGTCAAGGGCAGCGAGGGTTGTGCTGTTCCTTACAGCAGCCGCTAGCCACACGTGCTGATTTAAATGGATAAAAGTTAAATAAAATTAAAATTTCAGTTCCTCAGTGTTCCATACTCCCACGTGACTAGTGACAGCTGGATAGGACGGCAGAGCTGGATAGGGTGTGCCTGTCATCACAGAAAAGTCTGCTGGACAGGGCTGATCTAGAGACTAGGTTCCAACTTTGCCATCCTACAGATGGGGAAACTGAGGCCCACAGAGGCTACATGTCTCGCTCAGGGTCTCAGAGCTGAGTGAGGCTGGGGCCCTGGGATCCTGACATTCTGTCCCAGATTCTCCACTTGAGGAGAACTGGGGAAAGAGTTTAGACTTTTGAGACTGGAGCTTTCCTGATCCACATGTTTTCTTTCTCACTATCGGCCTCCGCCATGAAAATGTCATGCTGGTGTCTGGTCGCCTCTGTCAGCCTGGCACACACTGGGTGCCCAAATATTTGTTGGCTGAATAAACGAGGAGCAGGAGGGTGGCTGGAATTGCCCGGAGAGCAGAGAAGGGGCTGCAGGAGAAATCTTTTAAAAAGCAAGTTGGGGAGGAGCCGTAAGACAGGGAAGGGCCAGAGCTGTTGGAGCAGAACCAGGCAGAGAGGGAGAGAGGAGACTTCCAGGAGGAGGGTGACCACTGGTGCCTAAACCTGCCAAAGGGCCAAAATAGGGACGAAGGGTAGGGAGACATCGGGGGACACTTGCTGGTATCGAGGCTGGCTGCGTTCGGGCGGCCGTGTTCGCTCAGACCTTGGTCAGCACCTGGCCTCATCCTGTCCTGCCAGGCGTGTCCCAAAGGACTTCCGTGCCCTTGCCCTGGGCCCATGCTCACAGATACTGGCACAGGCCCGCTGCTGAAGGACCCTCGTCCCCCCAACGGTGCTAGTTATGGGAAGAGGTGTGTCCCCCCAAGCCTCTTTCTCGGCTGGGCCTGGGGTCTGAGACAGGGGAGGGCGAGGCCTCCTCCCCGAGCCTGGGCCTCTGCAGCCGGTGCCCTGGGCTGCTGTCCGTTCCGGGGGCTGCTTCTGAAGCTGTCAGTGCTGAGCATTGTGGGAAATGGATCTTCCTCTGCCGTCTTCCAGCTCTCAGCCCTGAAGCATCTTTACAAAAGGGTGTTGATTTTATCAAGCGTGGATCGGAGCCAAGTCCGTTATCTGAAGACAAGCCTGAGCTGGGCTCTCAGAAGCCAAAGGCCCCTCCCTCAGGCTCCTCCCCCTCCAGGCCTGGCCCAACCCCCTCCCGGAGCCTCCACCTCCTAGTCTTCAGGCTGAAGGGAAATTTCAAATGGAAGGTGTCTTTAGGATAACATCGAGTGGTTTTTAAAAAGTGCGATATCATTTTCTATTCTTTTTTCAAATTCTCTGTGGAACGTATGAGCATTAGGGCTTTTTTTGTTTAGTATTCAGGGGGCTGAGCTAGGGGCAATTAGAACAGTCACTTAAAATATTCCACTCCAATGCTCTGAAAGTGATGTGCTAAAGGGGATCAAATTAGCAGTGCGAGCAGGGTTCCCGCCAGAAGGAGAAAGAAGGGTGCAGCTATGCTGCGCTGTGCTCCAGTCTGCGACCTGGGATGGAGGAAATAATGTTGGCAGGAAGGTGTCCTCACCCCTGCGACTCAGTTGAGATGTTGCAAAACACGTGGCATCTTTTACATCCCTAGGTGTACTGGGAAGGGAGTCAGGATCGCTGTCTGAGAAGCAAGCCCTCTCCATCCTTAGGAAACCCTGGAAGTGCTCAGTGCATGGACTGAGGGGCGGATTGTAGCCCCATCGCCTCTCTCTGCTGACGGTCAGGCACTTGCTTCAAAGAAAAAATTAGAGCAACCTAGGAGACTGTCCACAAGCTCCCCACCCACCTGCTTCTTTGCCTTCACAATCTTTGTCTTCTCTCCATGCAATGTGGATGGACCACGTCTGTGTCCAGCCATCAGGCACCAGATCTCATCTTATCTCTCTTGCTCTAAAGACACTGCTCTAGCAATTTCCCCTCCTCCCACATCAAGGCTTCCTTTCTCTATGGGTTCACCCTCATCAACATCGTACCATGCTGTGCTTCTCCCTGTAAACCAAAACTCCTCTTGTACCCCACTTCCCCTCCGTCTGCCACTCCATTCCGCTCCTTCCTTTCACAGCTATGCTGCTGGAGAATATCGTCTATACTCGCCGTTGCCAATTTCTCTCTGCCCAACCCGTTACTTCTTCCCTCCCTGATTTGTTTTTTCTCCTTACACGTCACTAGTGTGCTACCGAATCTTAGTCACCTCCCTAGAGTTAATGTCCCTGAAGGCAGGGATTTGGTCTACTTTATTCATGGCTGTCACCTTACTACCTAGAACAGTGCTGGTCTAGAGCAGGGGCTAGATAAATATTTTTAAAATAAATGGATGGATGAATTGTAGATGACAAAACGTTTCCACCTACATTGGTGAGTTATTGCAAGGGATTTTCACAACCCGCCCTGAGGTTGGTCTCGGTCGATCTCATTTTGCAGAAGAGGAGACAGAAACATAGGGGTTTCTGTAGGGGACCATGGCTGGTCCAGCTCATGTCTCTGACTCCCAGTTTAATGCTTTCTCCTTTACCCCACAGCTGCCTCCAGCAAAGGGCCCCTGCTTCTGTGCCTCTAATGCCCTGGTGGGAGCAACCAGCTTTGCAGATGGAACCCAGGACTCAAGCTGCAGGTGACCTGCATTAACCCCATCACCCAGTGCCTTACCGCTCCCCTCCCCCCATCCAGGGCTGACCTTCCATTGCCTCCCAAACCTCTCTAGTTCAGCAAAACATCAATTGCATGATGCGTTGGTTAAGATATTACATTTGGGGGTGTAATTATTTCAAAGGCAATTAGGTACTCGATATTTCTTATTCTGCCTGCCAGTAGGAATTAATAGAAAACCTTTCAATCAGGAACAACTGCAAAACAATTTCTGGCCCCAAAGATGATCAATATGACCCAGCAGAGCATTCTTCGAGCTTCAGGAGGCTATTCATTTCTGGTACTTTCAAAACCAGAGGGGAACGTTCTACTTCCATCTTCATCAGAAGCCCCTGCCTGCATTCTTTACATACAGTCTTTAAAAAGACACTGAAATCTATATGGCTTTTTCTGACCATCCATCTCCATGTCACCTTCCAGGGTGCAGGTAGTTAGTCCTAGAAAATCCTACCCAGTGGCACCGTGAGTGACGTTCATGTTATTAGGAACACGAGTCACTGCTTTGTCCTGAGCTTTCCGACCAGACTTTCCAGGGCCTGAGATGGGATATGAGACTCAACCATCCACTAGCTGGTACATCCTAGAAGCCCCCCAGAGCCCACGGACCTGGCATCCTCCCAGGAGCACCTCCGGAGGGGTTGGTGGCATCTTCCCTCCCCTCTGCGGTGCAGGCCCAGTCCCAGGGCTGGCCTCTCTCTCAGTTTCCCTGCTGTCACAAGGGTTGGTGTCCTGCCTGCTTGGTGAGGTCCCCGACATCTTGTCCAGCTCTGGCCAGGCCCTCCCCAGGGTGGAGGCTGTGTGTGTGTGCGGGGGAGGGTGGAACAAAGGTTTATTGTTGGATTCTGCTCTCTCTATCCCTCTGCCCCCTCATTTTTCTGTGTTCACATCATGTTCTGTTCTTAAGTCTGCAGGAATTATGGTGGAAGGGGAAGATTTTTCATATGTTGGTAGGGGCAGTGATCTCAGACCACCATTTACATACAACAGGGTAAGGGAAACTATAGGGCAATCAGGTCAGAGGGAGAAATTTAGACAACATTCTAGAACAAAGGCATCTTTTGCATGGACTTCTTGGATAGGAAGATTCTGTTTCCACTGGAACCAATGTAATTTCTGCACTCCCAGGCTTTCCCATCCACAAGTGTGTGAAAGTCCCATACCTTGGGTTCATCTGTAATCTATAATGCTGGCTGCATAGGCTGCGGTCCTGGAGATGCTGTGGTAGATTTGAAAGCTGATGGAAAAATGAACCCACGAACCCTTTTCAGAAAGGAGATAGGGACCTATGAGCCTTAAAGGTTTGAAGTCAGAGGTAAATGGGCAGGCTCTCTCCATGGCCAGCTGAGCACAAGTGTGCTGAAGCCTTGGGGGTCCATTGCAGCACCACCTTTTCCAGGTTGTGACGATGTGGATTCAGGAGGGCTGCAGCTCGGCTGGGCCAACATGGAACGCATTTTCAAAACAATCTATGTAAGCTGAACTCAAAGGTGTAATAGTGAATCCATGGAAGAGAATAAAATTCTAGGAGGCTGAGAATAGAAAAATGTTCATTTCTAATTATGAGCCAGAGAGTCCCCTCCTCCAGCTTTGTTCTTCCCCTCACGTCCCCCCTCCCTCCACCCCACTTTAATCCTCCGCCTTCAATTCCTCCAAAAAGCCATGGCCCTCCCCTCTACCTGAAGAGGATCTAACCCTTGCAAAAAAGTGTTTGGGGAAACCGAGGTGCAGAGAAGTAAAGTGATGGCCTCATGGTCACCCAGTCAGGAAATGGCAGAGCCATGATGTAAACCCAGGGGTGTGTGATTCCACGTGACTCCCCAGCAAAGACTTCCAAGAGATTTGGGGTTAGCTCCACGCAAACATCTGGTGAATGCCCTGAGCATCCTGTGGTCAATTCACCAAACATTTAATGAACATTTAGGGTACAGCAGGCGACAGTCTCAGGCTGAGTGACTCATCAGAGTAGCACACACAAGATCAAATGTCCTAATTTGATCCATTCTCTTCTCTGAAGACCCCACACTGGCGCTTCCTGGGCTTCTGATCTGAGATTCTCCCATTGTTTAATGGTAAAGGGAATTAGGAGGTGATGGCTGTGATTACGTGGTTGTGTTTTCAATTAAAGATGCTCTCCAATGACCGCGTGTTGACACGGCAGGCACAGCGCTGTCTGTGGGCGGAGAGGTGATGGGCATTGTGCCTCTGGTGGGTGCCCTATCACGTTAGATGTCTGATGACCTTCTAGGCTGTGGCACACTCCCAGTGGCAGGATGGGTGAACTTCCCATGCCTGGTGAAGGTTCTTTCCCAGGTGGGGGGTAGCGTGGGCTGGTGGCTTCTAGCTCCTACCAGATGCCAGTCCTTCCTGCTCCTAACTCCCGAAGCCCCCTTTGCAAGACCCTGTATCCTTTATGGCAGCCTCTTGGTTTTTGACCAGGCAGTGGCTGTCTGTCCATCTGTTAACACAGCGGTCCCCAACCTTTTTGGCACCAGGGACGGGTTTCGTGGAAGACAATTTTTCCACGGACGGGGTGGGGCAGGGGGATGGTTCAGGCGGTAATGCCAGTGATGGGTTCGCTTTCTCACCCACCGCTCACCTCCTGCTGTGTGGCCCGGTTCCTAACAGGCCGCGGACCGGTACCGGTCTGTGGCCCGGGGGTTGGGGACCCCTGTGTTAACACATCAGTCCCCCACCCATCCATCCACCACCGGATTTTTCCACCTGTTCTCCACTGCCTCCAGGATAAGACCCAGACTCCTGGTGCATCCATTTAGGATGATTTTGCTCTAAGGAATAAGAGGCCTCAATTCAAACTGGTTTCAACTGTAAGGACATTTGTCATCTCATAACCCAGAAGTCCAGAGCAGGGCGTGCTCTAGATGGGATGTCAAGGCTCTGACCTCACTTCCCCCGATCCCATCAGCTCCACCCAATCCTGCATGATGGATTTGTCCTCAGGCTGGAAGCGAGACAGTCACAGCTGCTCTGGGCATCCCACTGTCCCAAGGAAGAAGGGGCACCCTTTCTTCTTCTGTCTCTTTCGATGGCCTTTGGTTGTGGATTGTCTCATCCCCCGGAGAGACAACGAGCCAATCATGGGGAGTGAATTCAAATCCAATTGGCTGTCTCAGTGGGTCTCAAATCAGGCCAGGCTGGTGGAAAGAGACAAACAACGACTTTCAGCTGATTCCTGGAGGCCGAGCGACTGGGCAGCTGAGCACAGTCGTTGTAAGATGCCCCTGCCCGCTGGGCAGCACTGAGCCTCTCTCTTCTCCCAGAGCCTGGCATCACACAGCCAGCCATTAAAGCACAAAATCCAAACTGTCTATTCACCTGGCAGCTCTTCTCCCAGCCTCCAAGCCCCCTCCAGGAACTGGCCTCCCTGGGGTCTTTCAGACAGTCTTCTCACTTGTTACCTTGGGTTCGATTTTCTTTATGCCCAGGAAGGAAGACAATCAGCATAATGGCTCCCTTGTGCTGAATGGGACACCAGAGACAGGCTACCATGGCTGCCTGCAAGCTCCTCTCTCTCCCCTCCTCCCAGTGGTCATGACGACCGGCCTCAGGGCCCAGCCCAGCAATCCTCCTCTGCCCCCCAGAGCAGAGGCAACGTGGGGCTGGGAGATCATGTGGCCTCTGATGTCAGAGGGACCTGAGCTCAAACTGCAGGTGGGCTTCTCAGGAGCTGGCTGGGTAGGGGTAATTGCTCAACATCTCTGGGTCTCAGTGTTCTCATCTAGGGAATGGGGATAATAAGTCTGTATCTCAGAATCAAATGACATAAGATGCTTGAAAAGTGCTTTACCCACGGGGAGGGCTGTGCAAATTTGGGGGTGGTGGCCAGGGGGCTATTCTAGGGCTGGAGGGGCCAAGGCCTCTGAATCCCAGTGTCAGAGTAGAAGCAAGTGATGAAGACTGTGTCCATCCCATCTTTTCACAGTTTCGTTTCAAAAACAAAACAGAACAAAACAGAAAACCAGGCTCCATCACACACGAAAGTCTTCTGCAAACTGAGCTGAGAGATAATGTTTGGTGTGAGCTGCCCTGGAGGGAGAGGGTGTGGTGGGGATCTTTCTGGGCATAACTTGCCACTTGTCCCAGCACCAGGGGGAAGCCCCACCTCTCCCCTGAGGTCTACTACATAAAAGGAAGGCCAGAAAGCAAGCATCATTCATGAATTCATTCGACAAACTTCAGCGAGCACCCACTGTGTGCTAGAATCTGTGCTGAGTGCCAGGCATAGAGAAGCGGATAAGGAAGGGGTCCAGCTGTGGGCTTGGACAGACCGTCCCTTGGCACCTGGGCAACTAAACAAGCCACGTAACCTCTCTGAGCCTCAGTTTCCTGGTCTGCAAAATGGGAAGAAGAAATAGTATACACTTGATCATGAGGATTAGATGAGATGTGGCATGTGCGTACAGCATTCAGACAGTCATCATGAAATGATGAACGATGGTGATGATGGTGGTGATGGTGGTGATGGTGACAGGGACCACAATGATGGTGATGACAAAGTTCCTCCCTTGGGGTAAATCGCAGGACACTGTAGAAGCATAGGCTGGGGACCTGAGTTTCACTGGCTTCTAGAGGGGGTGGCTCTTGAGTGTGTGGAAGAGGGAAGGGAGCTCCCCAGGCCATGAATCTGGGTGGGCGAGGCCTCTGCTACAGTCACTGCAACACTGACGTCTCAGGGGGCTGACACATACGATTGGTTTCTTGTTCACACACAGGCCATGTATGTTGAGAGACTGGACATCAGGTGTCCACCTTACGGTGACTCAGTGATGGAGGCTGCTTTGGCCTGCGGGGTCCACCCCCTCCCCAGACAGCACAGGGAGAGTTCCCACCTGCTCTTCTGTGCTTCAGCTGGAAATGACACACGTCATCCGACAGGCAGTCCCCTGGCCAGAACTCATGTGATCCCATTGAACCGCAGGGAGGGCTGGGAAATGGGGGAAGCCATGCAGAGGGTGTGGGCGGGGAGAGTGCCCCAGGTGGAGGGAGGGCCCAGGGACAGAAGAACAGTGCTCGAAACTGAGAGTCGATCAGGGCTCCTGCGGTTAGGAGAGCAAGGAAGGTGGGGGCTTGGGGCGGGGTGGAGGCAAGGAGACCCACTGGGAGGCAGGGATCTGGGCAAGGGGAGTGGAGGCCTGAGGCGGGCCCATGGCAATGAGGCAGGAGGAGGAGACAGCGCCTTGAGCCATGGACAAGCAGAATCAAGAGACCCGTGGGAAGTGGGGAAGAAGGGATGAAGGGCAATTCCCAGCCTCCTCGCCTGGGGGACGGCCATTCCCTGAGACGGGATCAGGGAGGCTGGGGCAGCTGGGCACCAGAAGATGAAGTCTGGTGCCTCTGCCCCGGCCACGGGACATACAGAGCTTGGGAGAGAGGCCTGGGCTAAAGAGCAGCCAACCCACAGAGCACAGCCGTCCTGCCCGTCCCATCTCCCGGGTCCCACACCAAGCACCGCCTGTCACCTGCCCTCCGTCCACAGACCCCTGCTGGGCGTGCTTGGAGGAGACAGGGAAACCAGCCAGCACTGGAAGCACAAAGGCGGGGAGTGGGTGGGGGAGAGATTAAAAAGCACCACGCGTCATCTCAGCTGCTGAAGTTCTGAAGCTGGTGATCAATTCCCAGGCTGAACACATCCGATCCCGGGGCGGGCTGGGAGGGGTTGGGGGACAAAAATCGAGATGCTAATTATGGCATATGGAAGTACACCTTTAACATAGAGGATGGCCGGGACACATCACATCGATATCAGTCTTTGCAACCGTTGAGGTAATTGAAACATGATTAACCCCCCGTCTTTGGTCTTTGGGATTTGGAATCCAATATACTGTAAAGGGCTCCCTTCTGAAACTGGCTGTCTCACCCGGTCCTCCGCAGACAGGAGCTACTCACATAAGCATCATCAAAAGCCTCGAGCATTATTGAATAGGAGAGGTAGCTTTCGTGTGCCCTGATGTCTTTTGCCGTTTCCTCTGGCATTTCAAAGGCTCTTTTCAAGTCAACATAGAGCCACGTTCAGCCTCCAGGGAGGAGCCCCCTGGCCCTGAACAGGGAGGTTATTTGAAGATGAATCAGAGGCAGGCTCTTTACAAATCAATCAATACCTGTATTTTATTCTAGCCATTTCGCAGATGGGTAAATGGAGGTGCAGAGGGGTCAGGTCATTTATTTGCCAGGCTCACCGAGGAAAAGCATATTGGGGTGAAAATAGGAACTGGAAGTTCTGCTCTGGCTTCCGTAAATTGTGGTTGCACCCGGCCTCTGCAGAGAGAAGACGAAAACCCTGCTAGAACAAAAGAGAAAGCAGCTCCACCTGAATCCTCCCGCACGAAAGTGACAGGCTTGGGAAGGACAGCCACACTTGTGGGAGCTTCTCTGCCCTGTAGAGAGGCCTGACCGCCTTTTATTAAACAGAGGACTATTCAACAATAAATATTTTTCACACACGGCCAGAGAAGTTACCACTGTTGCCTGTTTCCCAGCCTGGTTGAGTCAGCAGGAAATTAGCCAAGGTGCAGAAAACCTTGTGTTCTATGGTTCTGGTGTGTTGATATTTTTAAAATACTGAGCTGGAAAGCAACAGAACTAAAAAACACCCTTGAATGCCATCACCCTTGTGGGTTCCTTATCCCGGGAAAAATGGGTCAGGGTCCTAGGGTGCCACGAGCCTCCTTAGGGTGAAAGGATGGGTGGGTGAATGTTACAGGGGGTTTGGGAAGTGGCCCAAGGTGAAGCTCTCTCAGTTACAGTTTCCTTATGTATAAAATGGGTGGAATAATGTACTTTCCTCAGGGCCGCGACGAGGCTGAGATTTTTCTGCTGAGTGAAGAGGGTTTAGTAGGGAAAGCACTGGCCTTGGACTGAATCCTTCCTTTACAGTTAGGACTTCTTAGCTGAGTCCTTGGGCAAGAACCTTTCTCTTTCTGAGACTACTGCTTCTTTATAAAATGGTGCATTAATATGTTGCATATGGATCTTTAAGAGTTAGGTACAGGGGTCCAAAGGACTGGACGAATGCAAAAGTGTCTGTAAACTGTAAAGCCCTAGAGGTACTCCAGGTATGATTTTTTTTTTTTTTTGGTGCTGTTGTTACCATGGCCTCTACCAGGGGCAGGTCCCGACTGAGGTCAGGCAGCGGCTTGTGGGACCTTGCTTATTTGTGTTAGGCTTTTAGCAGAGTCTGGGGACAGCTCCTTCACTGGGGCTTAACAGAAAAAAAAAGACAAAAACTGGTTCTGTTGTTCCCTTCACATAATTAATATTCCAAATAAGAATCATGCAGTCGTTTCTATGAATATTTGATTCCTTGACTCCTCAAATATCAGCTTAGCTCTCCGGCTGATTTGAAAGAAGAAATAATTGTTTTTACACCGACCCGGACAGACCAGCAGCTGTAGGCCCTGAGCACGGCCTGAGGAGGGATGACTTAGTTTGGCTGACAAGATACATTGTACAAATGTCTGCATCCTGGTTCCTGAAGGGGGAGAAGCACCCTCGGTTCCTTTTGAGGTGAGCATCGAAGGGGTGGACTTCAGGGGTCCTGGGCCCCTGTGAAGCAGGAGGGAAGCCCGGCAAGAGGCTGGTTTCAGGGGAGCCCCATGACAGGACACCCAGGACTCACAGAGACCCAGCCTTGCGGGGAGATCAGTAGCAGTGGACGGAGAAGGCGGCTTATCTCCGACGCAGCCCCCAGTGGGCACCTGTGGAAAAATAGTTCCTCCCTCAACTGGGCGCAAAGACAGTGGGTCCTCCCAGCTCAGGAAAGAGGGACAGCAGGCCTGCATATGCTGCAGTGCACACGGGTCTCTGGGTCCAGACCCTTCTCACTTCTTGACTCCTTCCTCCCAGAATTCTCCCGCCTGCAGGCCAACCAGAGGCCAGACACATCACAACTACCATGATACAGGCTGGCTTGGCCAGGCAAAAAAGGGAATACACGAGAAATGACAAACTGCTCTGAGGATTGTAATTGTAACATTGTCATCTGAGAATGCTCACAGTCATTGGCGTGTGCCGCTGGTGTGTAAGTATGCAAATCGGGAGTGAGGTGACTGGTGGCCCCTGAGGCTCCTGGAGGAGACCCCTGACTGAGTGCTCCAGCCTTTTCAGAGCTAACCTTCTGGATGGGACTCTTAGGTGGCATCTGGTCCATTTCTGGGTTGGGGGGGGTACCCCAAACAGAGCACTGATTCAAGGGGCAATGGGCCCCACCCCATCTCCTGCTCTATTTGCAAAGCTGTGTGCCTTTGGGCAACTATCTGAGCCTCAGTTTTCTGACCTGTAAAATGGGATGATAACCTCTTGGCGCCTCCCAGACCTTCACAGAAACAGCTTGCTGAAGTGTCAGGAGCCATTGGTACAGAGCTACGGAAGTGGTAGCCTGTGGACATCTCTCCTGCAATCTGAATGGGTTGGTTCCCACTGTGCCATATAATTTTTTTCTCTGATTTAGTTGCCAATCCAAGATTACTTTTAAAATTGAGCTATTTCACAATAAAACTCAGATTTCTGGCTCCCATTCCCCACTTAGCAGGAGCTGAGACCCAGCTATCTCCTTGGATGGGTGTGTGTGCTCCACAGTGCCCCAGACCCCACCCTTCCCCATTGCCCACCTCTCGTCCCCTCAACACTGTCTCGGCAGGAAGGAATGTGCACGGCCCCCAGCAGAGTGCCTGGCAACAGGCAGGTGTGCAAGAAACATCCTCTTCCCCTGTCTCTGTGCAGCCGTGAGGCCAGGAGAGCACCCTGTATTCCCGGGGAGGGACTTGTCCTACTCTCTCCCCTTCCCTCCCCTGTGGCCATGGTATAGCCAGGCAGTTGGCACATCTCCTTGCTCTGCCCGTGTCCTTGGGAAACTGGGGTGGGTTGGAGACCAGGTCACTGCAAAGTGCCAGGAAGTCATCAGGCCTACCTCACGGTTGACCAGAAGGGCCCACAGCTGACTTCTAGATGGATGGACTTGCCGTGATGCCAGCCTCTTCTTAGTTCCACTGATGTGGGTTAGGCCTTCAAGTCGTGCCTTGGCTGAGTACCTCGCATCTCAACCTCCTCAAATGTTCAGGATACCTGAGGCTTAGGAGATAAAAAAGCTACCTGCAGTCTCCTCTGAGACCAGGAGATGGGAGAATGGCCTTCATTAGACATTCATTTAAGGTGTGGAGGCCCCCAGGCTCTTTCCCAGGGTCAGCTTGCGGTTGGGGTATGAGCAATGCTTTGGGTCTTGAGTCTTGAGTGGGGAGGGGAGTGAGATTTGGAGAAGAGGTTCAGGTGCCAAGGTCAGAGGAGGGCAAACTTGGAGCCCAAGCTTTCTTCACCTAAGGGATTCTCCCTGGTGGCCTGGGCTGTTCCTCTCCACCCTCTGACCCCTCCCCATCCACACCCCCTCTCTGCACACACACAGTCACAGTCTGGGACACTGCAGGGTCCAGAGGGGCCTCAAGAGCTTGTCCAGACCACAGGGGACTTTTAGGGATACATGGACCAGGCATTAAATACAATGGAGATGCTTACTGGGAAAGTTATATCAGAAGGATTTAAAGAAAATTGTTAAGTCCTCTTAAAAACTATCCCAGTGAGAAAGCTCACTGGGTCCTAGTCCTTAAACTCTGACACTTGCTAATTTTCCTAACAGGGAGTATTAACAGGGAGAAAACACCTCTCAGTACCTGGCTGGAATTTAACCACTTTGTTGTTGTTTTTTTTTTAATTATATTTAATTTTTGACAAATTTTTATGGTGAATGATAGTGGTTTTTCCATTCATAAGGAAATAACTCATCTTTTATAAGAATAGTTTTAAAACTCTTTTTACTGTGGGGCTTTCCAAACACAGACCAGAAATAGAGATGGGTGCCCAACACCCCACCTTCCAGCTCCAACCGTCATCAGCCCGTGGCCAGTGCCATTTCTCTGTGCCCCACACTCTTCCCACACCCCATTATTGAAGCAACTCCCAGCCACCTTACAGCTTCATCTGTATATATTTCAGTATGTAAATTGCTTCTATGTGAGCGTATTGAAAGAACGTGGTAAGTGGATCACTGTTCCAGATAAAGCAAAATCTGAGAGCACCCTGGATGACTGGGGGTTGGGGACGCTTATGCAGGCCAGCTTCTTATGGAGTGCATGAGAAAGCTGCCCCCACCCCGGGCCCCTGCCCCAGCACTGGCACAGGCTTGACACTTGGTTTTCCCTGTCTGTGTCCTTTTAGACTGTGAGCCTCTAGAGGGCAGGGCTGCTGTTCTGGGAGCTCATGAGTGGTGTCCCTGGACCCACTCGGGAAATGTTCCCTGAAGAAGTGATGCGGGCAAGAGCAGCTAGCCTTTTGGATTTCCTGACACTGATGTGTGGTAGGCTGAATTTTAAATGACCCCCATCACCTTTGCTCCCAGTGTTATGCCTATGAATGTGTAGGTTACATGGCAAAAGGGACCTTGCAGATGTAGTTAAGGCTACTAATCAGTCGACCTTAAGATAAGGAGATTATCCTGCATTATGAATATCTTGGATTCTCCTTGGTGGGCTCAGTGTAATCACAGAAGCCCTGAAGAGGCAGAAGAGAAGGCAAAGGGGTCCCAAGAGCAAGAAGGACTTGAAATGCTGTTGCTGTTTCACAGGTGGAGGAGGCCACGTGAGGAGAAATGAGGGTGGCCTCTGAGAGTAGAGACCAAACCCAAGCCAACACCGAGCAAGGAAGCGAGGGTCTCAGTAACCACAAAGAAATGAATCCTGCTAACAACCTGAATGGGCTTGGAAGTACTTTCTCCACAGGACCTGCAGATAAGAACCCAGGCTTGATGTCCCCTTGATTTTATTCTGGTGAGACCTGAAGCAGAGAACCCAGCAGACATCTGACCCACAGAACTGTGACGTAGTTAGTAGGTGTTGTTTTAAGACACTGGGTTTGGGGTAATTTGTTACACAGCTATAGAAGACTGATGCAGATAGTGAACAGATCACCTTCTGTCACTTCTCATGATGGGTAATCAAGATTCTAATGACACTTTGGAGAGGGCTTGGTCCCGAGAGATAATCCAGTTCCACCCCCATGTCATGGGCAGGGATGTAAGGCCTGGGGAGGAGAAGGGGCCACACTCACACTGGGTTTTAATGCCATCAAAGAAACTTCTAAGGAAGCAACTTCTCTCTAGTTAACCCTCCATCCAAGAGCAGATAGTCCCTGGGAATGTTTCATGATGCCATTGTCCCAGACTCATCTCAGAACGACCATATCTGTTGTCACTGAGCCACTTTGGGAAGCAGTGGGAAAGGCACTGATGGGTGTGTGAGAACTGGGAAGGGAGACAGAGGCACAGCTGCGGGGCCTTGGACCCTGCCTGGCAATGTGGACTGGACTTACCTTTGGGTGCAGTGGAGGTATTACAGGTGTTTTATTATGGGGGCTGACATGCTCTGATTTGTGTGTTGGAAAGATGCTGGCTATGCGTGTAGAAAGAACCAGTTAGTGGAGGTCAAGGAAAGGAAGCAGAGAGTGTAGCTAAAGGCTACTACAACAGGCCCAAGGGAGAGGAGAGATGTGTCCAAACTAGTGGTTCTCAGACTTCAGTGGGTATGGAGTGGGGGAGGGTTGTTAAACATACAGATCCCCAGATACAATCCCCAGAGTTTCAGATCCTGGGGCCTCACCCCAGACCCACTGAAATGGAGCCTCTGGTACTGAAGCCCAGGAATCTGCATTTTAAAAACATCCCAGGCTTCTAAGATCGGCAGGGTTGAGAAGATGACGGTGGCTAATGGGAGCTAGGGGTAAAAGAGCCAAGAGCTAAGGATGACCCTGGGGCCTCTGCCTCAGGCACCTGGGCAGGTGTGTGGTGGGGACATTCAGAGAGCCAGGGGTTGTGAGGAGTGAAGCAGGTCTGGGTTGAACCCAGCAGCAAAGCTGGGCAGGAAAGGGGTGCAAATCACCAACAGCTGCTTGGAGCCTCTGAGTGTGGGTGTGTCATTCCCCTCATCCTCCCAAGCAGGGCTTTGTAACATGTGACTGCATTAAATGCTCAACCAGGAAAATGAAACGTGTTTAGGAGGCTCAGGTATTTCACAGCTAGGGCAGGCAATGCTGCTCTAAATTTACTAAAAGTCAACAGCTCATTTTTGCTGTTGGGTGGGTTGGAGATTTTATGACAGAAGCGAGTAAGTGAAAATGCTACCAGCTGTAAACTTTATCTTATTGGCGAAATGTCTATTATGCAGCTAAAAACATCCAGTTAATAGGCCATGCCCGCCAACAGTTGGCAGCAACGGTCTTAGGTGGTGATAACAATGATATTACGTCTCTTTCATCACCTGTAGGTTCTTTTTATCACCAATTACTGGCCATACGCTCACTCGTGCAGGATAAAGAGGTGAAGATGCTGTCATCACTAAAACCACTTAGAGTCTTCATCTGATTTTCCTTCAGAGGTTTCTGCCTGTGCTTGTCGGATCCCCAGTCTTCATTGGTGGGGAAGGCATTTGATTTTAGAAAATAATTTGGTGGACAAGTCGCTAATCAAGCCAGGAAATTCCAACTGGGTCATTCACTGGATGTGTCCGTTGTGCCAGGCTCTGAGCTAGGGGCTGGGAATACAGAGACTTACCCGACCCTGTTCTTGCCCTCAAAGGGCTTACAGATTTCCCTGGAGGGAACTCAAAATAGAGTTCTAAAACCTTCCAGCTGTGGCAGCATCTTTAGAGTAAGTGAACTGACCCCCGCGGGGGACCCCGTTAGAATAGGCAACGCTCGTGTAAACACACCCATTCCGACGTTTGTTTAAAACTGGCCCCATTGCTTTCTTCACTGAAGTTTCAATACAGAGTTGAAGTCTGCAGCTTTAAGGAATTTGTTATTATCCTAAATCTGGTTGAGGTTTTGGACCGAGTGTAGGAAATTTTCACAAGAACCTAAATTTCACGTTGATTTGTGATGGATTAGCAAACCAAAATTGGCTTCAAGTGCACTTAATGGATGCATTACTGCAGAAGGGATCTGTCTAACCACAGTATTTTTAAATTTATGAAATTGAAATGCACTTCAGGTTACTGAGCAGTCTAAATTCGTCAAAGTCACAGGGCTGGAAGCAGGTCGCTGCTGGTGGCAGAGATCTGAAGCCAGGTCCAACGAAACAAATTGGAGAGCCTGTGCACTGATCCCCAGGGGCCCCATGGCCCTCACGTGCAGCCCTTTCCAGCACAGGAACTCTGACTCTGGCAGTCCCCACCCCCCAATGCCGTCCCCTTGGAAACAACCTGGAGTTGGGGAATAAGCTGAATGTGAATTGAACTTCATCCCAGTCTCTGCTAAAGTGTTAACTGAAAATTAAGGCGTTAGCTGAAAACTAAGTCCTCTGACGTGTAAAAGGGCCATTCCATTCTAACAGAAGTTTCTTGGAAGACCCCGAATGCTCTGGTTTTAATGCTCACATGGTGGAATGACCAAAGGCAAGGTTGCGGCTGTTGAGTTGGGGCTTGTAATGAGCAGTGCCCATGGCCCGACCTTATCTCCTTTCCCCTTAAGTGGTCTGTTGTCCCCACTTTCAAATTACTGGGCCAGTTCCTTGCACTGTGATTCCCATCCCTTAATCCCTTTAACATGAACTTCCAACAGCAATGCCTCTTGAATCAACAGCTTTAGAAGATGCCAGAGCCGCAGCTTTCAAGGTCCTTCTCCCCTCCAGGTGGGGAAACTGAGGGTCAGAGAGGGGCTCAAGGGCTTACAGACAGCTGATGGCAGAAGCAGAACTTGGGTCCCCCAAGCTTCAGTATTTCTTAAGCAAATTGCACATAAGACGCCTGGAGATTGACACAGTGGTGTTTACTGCTTTATTCTCACTGCGCTTATCTGATGCGTGTGCCCACCATGAACTTGAATTCACTGGCACGAGTGCACACTAAAGGTATAGGAGTGGGCTTTGGTCTTTTCCTATGTTGTTTTGTTTCCTGAGCCTCAGTCTCCTCACCTGAAAAATGGGGATTAAATAATATTGGCTCACAAGGCTGTTGTGAAGGTCAAATGATGTAGCACGGGGAAGTACTTAGCAGTGTTTGTCACATGGTGGGGATCTGTAGGTCTCCATCCTTAGGAGGGTTTGGAGATTTAATCATCTTAGTGGCTCCAACATTCACTCCAGTGTGTGGCACAGAGCAGAGGTTCAGGGAGTGTCTGTTGAATGAATGAATGAATGAATGAATGTAACTTGGGGATCATGGCAGGTCCCTGGTCTTCCAATTTTCTGATGTGCTTGCATTCTCATAGAATCTTTACTCAAGTAATACTTGTTCATTAATTCAATTAACCAGTTCAATAACAGTTCTTATGTGACTATTATATGCAAAACCACTTTCAGTAATATTGATTACTAATAATAGCTAATATTTCTGAGCTCTTACTAGGTCCTAAGAATTATGCTTAATGTTTTTCAAACACTGTATCATTAGTCTTCACACCAGCCCACTGAGGGAATGTATCAGTCAGCCACTTCCACAATAATGCTATGTAACAAAATTTCCAACATTCAATAGCTTGCAACAAGCATTTCCCCCTTGTTCATGTGTTTGTAGGTCAGCTGAGGCAGTTCTGAATCCAGGCTGGGTCACTTGGCTCCAGGTTGCAAGTTGAGTTCAGGTCTGCTCCACGTGTGTTTATTCTGGAGCCTTGCTGGAAGAGGCAGCAGCTTCTCAGGATGTGTTCTTCTCATTATGGATCCAAAGCACAGGAGAGCAAGCCCAGCCCTGCAACACATGTCAAGCCTCTGATTCAGTCACATTCTTCAAAATCTCATTGTCTAAAGCAAGTCATATGACCAAGTCCAAAGTCAAGGGATGATGGGGAAGCACATTCCATGTGCTATGAGGCTGTGACAAGATGTAGAAGTGTAATACCCCCATGGGGTCAATAATTCAATTTACTGCTTGTAGGGGCTATTATAGGCCCCAGACTGAGGCAACGAAAGAAGTGACTTGCCCAAGGTCACTCAGCTCGTTGGTGTCAGCAGTAGGGGTTGAAGCCAGACAATTTAATTCCAGAATTATGGAGGCCTACGTGTGCATATGGTGAGGGGATATTTGTTTTCTTAAATTACTTGTATTTTTTTTACCCATTAGTTGCCAATGTCATGTTGGCACCAGCCTCTCTCACAGTTACCCATCCATCTACTCACCCACCCACTCACTCACATGTCTGGCCTTTGGGTATTCTCTCAACTCTCCAGAATAAAAGACTCAAGGGCAATTCTTGGGTGATTTTTTGAAATTAATGTTGAGGGGAAAAATTGCCATCCAGTTAATCTCAGGCACGTATATAAATACCTTTAGAAAGTCCCTGGTGGAATTCATATCAAAGCCGCACCGTGATTTTACTTAAAAACAGTTTGTTCTGAGTCAACTGAGATTTCTGACACCTGAATCTGAAAGTGATCTGGGTGGGCCCTGCGCTGTCTCCACAACGGAGTGGTGTGTTTACTTGGAGGGAGGAGAGGAAAGACGAGGTGTGTGTGGCTGTGGAATACGGTTCCACACACGCTTACGGGAGGGGATTTCCTCCTCCGTGTTTCCATAGAACCTTCCCTGTGTTTGTTTAAACCCATTGCACACTCTGGTCTGACAGCTGCCTGGCCCAGGGCCTTCCTTGCAGAAGCATGCACAACCAACCTTCTTTAACAGCACCCTGCACTGTGTCCCCCGAGGCAATTACTTGAGTATATAAACCTTACTGAAAGGCAGGCTTTTCTTGGGAACTAATAAATAAGCCCCAAAGCCACAACGTGGGTAAGACCTTGAAAAATGGCATCATCATCTATTGGGAATTGTGAACCCTGCAAAAAGCAGCTCATTGTATTTTCAGAAAAAGCTTTTTGTTTAAAAAAATAATAATGAACAAAACCCACCAAGTGGAGTCTATATGGAAAAAGCAATCTAGTCTGAGATTCTAAGGCTGGTCTCTTTGCTGCGTTTATCTTTCTTCGTAGACTTTATGTAAGAGGCATTGTTTGCAGGAAAACAAGATACCGTTTTGAAGAATTCCCGTCTCATCCCAGCTTTCCATCTGCAGTTATAATCCTCTGATTGTGACCTCTGCATCAGTTGAGCAGAAGTTTATGACCTCAGGATGGGTTATAGTTTCGGGGTGGGTGGGTGGTGGTGAAATGAAGCCTCAAGCAATAAAAGTCACGTATTTCCAGAAAGAGAGGAAAGGGGGAAAAGGCACCCTCAGGACGCATCCCTCAGCGGCGTGCCAGCGCTTGACATTTATGGAGCATTTTAGCTCCACTCTTGGTTGCTTTGTTGCTTTGAGGACAAGATGCTGGACTGTAGCCATGGGGACACGGGCAGGCAAAAGGCTATGTGACTGAGGACAAGGATTTTTTTTTTTTCTGTCCCTTGGACCTGTTTCCTGAGAGGCTGGGCTTGAGTCGAGTCTTCCAGAATTCAAAGTGTCTTTTCTTTAACTGACGGTATCTTCAGTCAAGAGCCCGGGAGTCGACCACTGGTGCTGCTTCCTTGACCTCGGGCAGCCCAGGTGGTTTCCTGGAGCTGCCGCCCCCCTGGGCCACTGCGGCCGGCCAGGCTCGGGGTCCCGCTGAGCCTTCCCTCACCGTGGAAGCAAACAGGCTGGGCCGAAGAGCCCGGGAGAGCCTTCTCGGGATGCAAAAATACAACAGAGGGCGCGGAACCCACCAGCGCCGTGGCCTTGAATATCAACGTATGGGCTGGCTCTAGACCGCCAAGTTCGTTAAAAATGTCTCTCGCAGGGGTGTCATTGGCAGACTTTAGGGGTTTCGGTTTTCTTTCTATTTGGAATCACCGCATCGCACAAGCCGTGTTTACTCGGAAGGGGAGGGGGCGGGAACCAAACCCACCGCTCCGCGCACACGCCTTTTTCTCACATTCCAGACTCGAGCTGATGTGTGTCAGCGCGACACGGGGCGGGGGGAGGGTTCTTTTCGGATGTTTCATTCGCCATCCGCACGTCACTCCCAAACTTTTCCTCCCTGCGCTCGGGGAGTCAGGTTGACGCGCCCTGGCTGAGGGGCTCGAGGCGCGGGGCTGGGCGCGCTCCCGCGGAGCCCGAGCCGAAGAGGCTCCCGGGCTGGACTCGGGCTTCTCAGGTACAAGTTGGGTGCCAGGCGCGGCGGCGGGGGCGGCGACGAGCGGCGGGTGGGTGTCTGGCTCCGGGCTCCGGCGCCCCTCCGCGTTCTGGCCGGGCAGCGCCGGGGGCGGCCCGGGCTGGGCGTAGGGAGTCCGGGCTGGCGGAGGCTGCGCGCAGCCTCACTCCCCGCGGCGCTCCCGGCGCGGCGGCAGCGGCGGCGGCGGCGACGACGGCCCAGGCAGACAATGAACTTGCGAGCGCGCGGAGCCGAGGCAGGTTTGGGCCCCGCGACCCTCGGCCCAGTCTCCCCGAGGCAACCGCGGCCCCCAGCGGAGGGCGTCCCCTCGCCGCCGGTTCTGGCCGCGCTCTGGGCTCCCCGCGCGCTGGGGACCCCGCGGGAAGGGTCGCACGCCCCCCTCCCCGGCTCGGGAAAATGCGGTCGGAGCTCGGGGACGGGGCACTCGGCGGCAGGGTGGTGGCGCTGCGGACAGCCGGAGGCCGGCGGGGGGCGCACGCCACAGGGCACGCACGGGCTGGCTGTCCAGGAGAACGACCCCAGGAGTCGGAATTGGGGCGGCGCGCTGCAGGCGGAGGACCGACGGACCGACAGATCCGTGCTTTCTCCTTAAGAGCGCGCTTTGGGTGGGGATGGGGGTGGGGGTGGGGGTGGAGATTCTCCAGCCATGCGCTCCGCTTCCCGGCGCACTTCTGGGAAGTTTCCAGGCGCGGCCCGGGGCAGGTAGGTGTGCATCTGCCACTCTCTCCCGGACTCTGGTTCAGAACCGCCTCCTCGCCCCGGCTCCAGTCCCGCGGCCGCACAGGGAGGGGAGGGCTGGGGGGTGGGGTGTCCCAGGCGCCGAAGCCTGTGGGACCGGGTTCCGGGAGGGGGACCGCGGGGGCGGGCCTGGGAGGAGACGGGGGCGCGGCGAGGCCCGGGGCGGCTTGAACTTTTGCCCCCCGCTCCCTCTTCCTTCCTCCCCGCCCCCTGCCCTCTGCCCTCTGCCCCCTCCCAGCGCCCCGCCGCAGCTCAGGAGGCGGCGTGACTCCGGAGTAGCCGGCGCTTCCCGGCTGCGGTGGCGGCGGCGGCGGCGGCGGCGGCGGCGTCCCCGGCCGGCCTGGGCGCGGCGAGCCGAGCGCTGCAGGTCTGAGCCGAGTGGCGCGGCGGGGCGGCCGGGCGGTGGGGCTGCGGGGTGACGAAGCTGTGGGGAGCCGGGGTGGCAACGGCCCCTGCGCGGGGGCGACGCTGCCGATCGTGATGGAGCGCGAGTCTTTTGGGTTGTGTGTGCGGGTGGAGAGGACTCGGCGGCCGTGGGCGGATGGCGGGCGGCTCGTGGCGCAGTTGGCCCCCTTGGAGCCCCCTAGGGTCTTGGGATGGAGGCGCCCGGGAGAAGGGAACCTCGCCTTTGGGGGAATGAATGAAGAGCTGTGGAAGCGCCTTCCGACTCCTCCGGGCGAACGGATTGGCCGGCGCGCGCGCTTGTGTGTGCGCGTGTGTTTAGGATTTGGAGCCGCCGGGGTCCAGGGCGCGGCTGCTTGACCGCCCCGTCGCGGTCCTGGTGCCCAGGTTGCCCGTCCGCCCTGCGCCCGGGGTCGGCCCGCGGGGCTGGAACGGCGGGTGTGGACTGAAGGCTGGGGCTCGGGTGCCGGCTGTAGGCAGCTGGACGTCCGCGCCTCGAGCAGGGAGGTTCGAGAAGGAGGCGGCAAAGGCTGGGGCTGAGACTCGCTCCTCCGGCCCCCGTTTTCCGGTTCCCCGAGGCCCTTCGCTGCATTCACGTTGGGTGAGTTGATGGCACGGAGTTTTGGGGAATGAAGTTGTATGTCCAGGAAGCCGCAGGACGCCCCGGGAAGGGATGTGGCGCGCTGTTCTGTGAGGCTGAGCCGAGGGGTTCGCAGGGCCCCAGCTCCTCTTTATCAGCTGCGGTTCCTAAGAGGGCAGCCAGCCGGTGTTGGAGCAGAAAGCAGCCCAGGAGCACGTGCACCCGCTGAGGCGCCCAGGTGGAAACTGAGGCCTGGAGATTTGCCCCAAGTTCCTCTAGAACCTCGCACACCATTTTCCATGCCCAGCTTTCCTACTCCCGCCCCCCTCCCAAATGGTGCAAAATCAGGAACTCTCCCTTCCAGAACGTGGCACTTATTAATTTTACCAACTGTATGTTGAGTCAGGCTGTCTTGAGGTGCAAATCATATATGATTTTGTTTAAAATAGCATGGGACTAAAAATGCCTTTTTATTAGGTAGTTTTTAATCAAATACGTTTTTCTCTCTAATACTCCTGAAAGATTGGCAGGAAAATGTTTTCCTTGCCTCCTGCTGCATGGGGCAACTGAGCCAGCAAGGTGAAGCAGCTTGCCGTGGTCTCTCTCTCTCAGTGCATAGGTGCGTGGCTGAGCCAGAAGTGGAGCTGCAGGGCTCTTCTTCCCTCCCAGGTCCAGCTCCCCGGGAGAACCATTTCTAGGGCCCTCTGAAGGAAATTCAGTAATGTTTCTGTGTTTTTTCTCTCTGGGTATTGCATGACTGCAGTGAGCAGGGTTAATTCATCCAGGATATTGTGTGTGGGAGGTGGAGAGGCAGGTTTGTCCGTAGTGGATCCCACGTGAGCCTTGCTTTTCTTTGATGGTTAGATGGCCAGACATCCCAGCACTGTCACTGTGGATGCCGTGAGGGCTCTGTGTCTGCACCTTTCTTCTCCTCTGTTGCTGCTGCGCCTGGCCAGAAGAGGTGAGGAATTTGATTTTCCGCTGGCCTGAAGCAGAGAAGATTAATCCCTGCATCTGGAAGGGGCTATGTTTACAGGAAAGTTTGGGAGAGGTTGGGAAGTGGACTCTGCTTATTTGGTGTCTGGAGAAAGAGCAGAAAAGAAACTCCAAGTCAACCAGCTGGGCCACGGGAGCCCCAGGCTCTTGGAACCTGCACTAGCAGAAGCTTTAGGTTAGGGCTGGGTTGTGATTAGATTGTGGCTGTCCGAGGCCACCTAGGGCCTGGCTGGAGGTGGCCGGCTAGCATCCGCCTAGCATCTGCCGATGGCATGGCTAGCATCTGCATCCGGGCTAGCTCCAGGGGATGGGGAGAGGGGAGACACTCCGGGGCTGCCCTGGGCAGGTGAGCACATGCCCTACCTAAAGAGGGCAGCTTTGACTCAGCTCCAGCCAGTTGGGGGAAAAAAAAATCGACTTGACAGGTCTTGTTACTTTTCAAGAGAATTCTCGAGCCTGGACATTTAAGTGTGGGCTCCAGTTCTGCAAGTAGGGGGTGGGGTG
Source organism: Balaenoptera musculus (assembly GCF_009873245.2). Taxonomy (NCBI): domain Eukaryota; kingdom Metazoa; phylum Chordata; class Mammalia; order Artiodactyla; family Balaenopteridae; genus Balaenoptera; species Balaenoptera musculus. Next base: position 8,081,170 of record NC_045800.1, read on the forward strand.
AGTGCTCTGCCAGAAGGTCTGAAGCTTGACATCTGGCCCTGTGTCTGTGTACTGGGGAGGGCGTCCCACTGTCAGAGACATGTGACACCTGACAGGGCATGGGGATCGCATCTCCCCGAGGCCGAGGGACTGAGAATTGACGGGTGCCCAATGTGCCTGTGGCCATGTGCCCGGCTCCTTCATGTGCTGTGTGTCATGCCTCCATTCAATAGCTATTTGATGAATTCTTTTTTTTTTTTTTTTGAATTTTATTTATTTATTTATTTATACAGCAGGTTCTTATTAGTTATCTATTTTATACATATTAGTGTATATATGTCAATCGCAATCTCCCAGTTTATCACACCACCACCACCCCCCTTCCCCCCTTGGTGTGCATACATTTGTTCTCTACATCTGTGTCTCTATTTCTGCCCTGCAAAGCGATGAATTCTTGTCATGTGGAAAGAGACACCCTGCCTAAAACTTTTCATATAATTTCATTATCAAATAGTACACCATGATAAGACAGAGTCCCAGCCCTCGTAGGAAAGGAGCAGGCAAAAATGCCTGTACCCGATGGACAGATGAACAGCGAGCTGCGTTCAAAGGTGGGCAGGACAGTAAGGCAAGGAAAGTGAGAGGTGGGTTGTGGAGGAGGGGTCTTCTTTTACTGATGTGGAAATTGAGGCTCGGAGCAGTGGGTCTGAAGTCACACAGTCCAGAAGTGGAAAGTCAGCCCAGGTCTCTGATTCTCCAGCTCCTGGGCCGGCTCTTTCATCCCACCCTGCTGGGCTGGAGCCTCTTGGAAACTTCTAGATGAATGGACATTCGCTGTGGTGGGGAGCTCTTGCTTCCTGTCCCTGTATCCAGACCCTGTCCTGGTCCCCAGGTCTCAGCAGGCCCTGGATTGCCAGGTGTCATTTGGGATGCATTTGTATGAGAGAGGAGTTTCCTTAAATTCTAAAAACAGAAACTATTTTGAAACGTAGCTGGCCTGGGAGTGTCACTGTGTGAGCCCTCTGTCACTGGGCATCTTTTTAGCAGCACGTGATTTAGAAGCGACACTTTCAGCCACTGGTGGGAACGGTACACCCACCTGAAAGTCAGGATGCTCAGGTGATGTTGACTGGGTTCCGCCGTGACTGTGTTGCTTTGCTGTGAATCCAGAGCCTGTCTTCTCACTTAGCTAACGACGTACTGGGAGACTGTTTTGACTTGCACAGGGTCTTTCGTTATTGTTCTCAAGTGCTGGGGTCTGATTTCCTTCCTGAGACGCTCATCCTTTAAAATGAAGCACTGGGACGAGATGATTTATGTGTAGACCCGTGTCTTCACAGCATGAAATGAAGTGTAGAGGTGGCAGTTATCTACTGAGTATCCAGTCTCCATATCTAGGAAGAAAAGTAAAGGTTTTGTGTGGATTTGGGCCAATACAGAATATGTATATTTTTTAAGTACGGGGGTTGGGGAGGAAGACATTTGGTCATAACAGCTGTCATTTGCTGGGCCCCTACTGATTCCCAGCTGGCCCTGTGCCAGCCAGGTCAGACAGGTGTCCCCCTTTGTCTCAGTCAGAGGGCAGGGAGGCTGTTGGAGATCACAGGGAAGAAGCTTTCAGCCATCCGGATGTGCAGGAGCTAGGAGCACAGAATGGCAGTGGAGGAAGGACGGAAATGGGGCTGGAGGTGGAGAAAAACAATCGTGGCTCTAGAAGGGGAAGGCGGGCGTGAATCAGCAAGTGGTAAGGGGCGGGGAGGTGGCAGAAGAAAGCAGGTTCTCAGTCTCTGCTGATTTCGAAAAGGATGTAAAGGAAACGCTAGCAGCCTCTTTCATCAGCAGCAGCTACATGCAGCATTACGCCTTCTTCCAGGTGCAGGCCCAGGGCCAGGTGCGTGGGAGCTGAGAGGCAGCACTCAGAGTAGTGGGCGAGGCAGAACTTGTGCAAGTCAGAGTTACACAGTGCTGCCCAGAGCGCGGCAGGAGCCTGGGTTAGCGACTCTGACATTGGAGTGGTCTGGGGCGACTTCACCCCTGGCCTGAGGGCTGGGAGCCTATACATGACAATACCTGCCAGACACTTGCAGTGGTGCCTGGCATACAGTAAGTGCTTAAGAAACATTGGCTTTTGTGGTGGTCTTTAGCTCTAGAGCTCATAACCAGGGACGGGGGACGTCTCTGATCTCTCTGAAATTGCACGTACAGTTTTTTATGTAGATGTGTATATTTCTTGGTGTGTGTGGGGGGTGGAATTCTAGCATATTCTACCTCAGAGGGCTTCTCTGACACCCCGTAAGGCCAGGAGCCCCAGGACACATTGGATTCAAGTCAGGCTGTTTGCTTCACCTCTCTGGGCTATTTCTTCATCTGTGCAAAGAGGGGGCTGGATCCACAGTTGCCCTCTGGGATGCTTCCAGCGGAACGCTGTGGACAGGCTGTAGGTCCGTTTGGCTGTGCTCCTATGAGATGCGCTTAAGCCCAGGGCAGACCCGGAAATGTGCTGGGGTGGCTGGCTTTTGAATGTTACATCTTGAGCACCACTGCAAGCTTCAAAGAGTCCTGAGCAGGTGTGGGGGGGGGGCCTTTTTGCCGGGGCAGGCTCTCCCTGACACCTATGCTACATTTCTAGAGTTTGTCGTGGTCCAGGCCTTTCAGGTCTTTGAAGAAAGTGAGGCTGGCAGATCCTCAAAAGCAGAGAGTATCATTATAATGGAAACTGGACACTTTCCAGAATTGTGTTTGTGATAAAAATATTGAAACAGGCAGCCTAGTTACTCAGGTGCCTGCAAAATACCCCAACATGGGCAAATAATTGGATTACAGGGTAGGCACAATTGTTTTTTCCAGTGATATGAGGGAACCTGGTGGTTTCACGTCTTCTCTTGAAATGGTGTATGTGTTTGCTGGCCCTTTTTGCTCCCTGTGGTTGAAAACATAGTGGAGTGGCCTCTGAGGGGGAAAGGGCCTGAGAGTTGGCAATTCTATCCCTCTCGGGGCAGCCCTGGATCTTGGGGGAAGTTCTGTCCCCCTCTGCTGTGCCCTTGTAGGGTGCTGCCCCAAGGGCCGGGGCCTGTGGCACATTTGCTGTGATGTTAGAAGGTGCATTTCAGAGTCTGAGAGGTCTGTGAAGGTGTGTTATTTTCTCACCCCTTGTTGAAAGGGGTCTGGGCAGCTCTGTCTGCCCTTCGTGACACACGTTAGTTAACTGACTCGGGCTGGATGAAGTAAGTTCGGCCAGCACCTTCATTTTCCAATCAACCAAATGTTTGGTGCCCATCATGCGGATGTTCTTTTAGCCTGGGTGTTGAATCCTGTATAGACCCTTGGAGGTGGTGGGGTGAGCCTGGGCACCACGTTGACCTGTGTTTGATCATGACCCTGGGCAAGTGGTTTAATCTCCTTGTGCCTTGGTTTCCTCATCTGTAAAGCGGGGTTAATAATCTCTACCTTGTCCTTGTAGTGTAGTTTGAGTACCAGTAGTACAAGTTAGGGGTCAAGGGAGCTCCCCAAACTGAACCCTTCTTTCCTGGCCAAGTTCTGAACCTACTGAGAGAGAGGGGAGGAGAAAGATGGGTGGAGGTAAAAATGCAATGTTTGTTCCCGACTGAAGTAGACAAGGTAGAATGTGATTGAACCGGTGGGCACGTGGGCATCGCAATCGTCAAGTGAGAAGTGGGCAGTTAGGCCGGCTGACCTCCCCTGAGTCACAGGTCGAGTGGGAAAGCGGCAGCCTCTCCCTGGGGCGGCCCCCTTCCTCCACAGGGCAGCCAGCAGGGGGCAGTGCCTACTCTGTGTGGGAAGAGGCAAAGCCAGGCTTCCTATGTCTGTCTAGGTCCTCCTTGCACACTCCTGGGATGGGGGTGGATGGACACCACCAGGTGTAGACACAAGTGGTGGTACACAGGTGGCGCTCTCTCCACGAGGAAGGAACCATCAGGAGTGCGCAAGAAGATACCCCCCCCCCTCCCGATCCCCCACCCCACCTCCACACACAGCAAATAATAAGTACTTAGCCCAGGGCCTGACCCACGGGGGCGGGGGGCAGGGGTTTGGGCCTGGCACGTGGCACCTATTAGGCATAAGTTGATAAGGGCAGCATTAGATATGCAGTTGATAAGGATATTGAGGGGGACATTGAGATTAGGAAGTGAGCCTGTTAATGATTAGCCTTTGTAACACACATGTAATTTACAAGGGGTGTGTGTGTGTGCCCTCGGAGCCACGGGCCTTTTCTGCCTCCTCTTGGTTCTCCCTCCTGGTTCACCCCAGAGGGGAACTGTGGATCCAGCCCCCTCTTTGCATGGCCTGAACCTTCGTCAGCCCCCTGCCCCCCCTCCCATCGCCACCTTCGGGAAGCTTTGCCAGTAATTCTTACCATCTCTCCATATCCTCCCATCCAGGTGTTACCATCCTCCTCTGAGCGTCTGCAATTCTACGCTATTGAACTCAACCTACTTTATACCACGTTCTTTCTAGTTTTCCTGGGTGTGGTCCACTCACCCAGGCCCAGCAAGCCTCTCAAGGGTGAGGAGGCTGTCTGGGGGCCCACTTTCACGAGAGACTGTCATTTGTTGAATTAATGCATCAAAAGCCAGCTAGTCCTGGAGAAAGGGCTGTGATGGATTTCTTGTGGGCCTCTGGGTGTGCAGCCAGAAGACAGAAAAGTATCCCCAATTTGGCAGCATGGTGCAGGAGAGTTAATGCTTGTCACTAAATTTCTGAAGGAGTCAAGAGCCTAATGTAATCACCTTGGATTTCCTGACACTAGATTTTTGGGCTATTAAAAGGCAGTGACCACAGTTCTTTTGTGTCTTGAGAGTCTTGGGGATAAATGTTATGGAATTTTGGTTGGTATTTCAGGAATAGAAGCAGGAGCCATTTACTCAGGAAAGAAATGTGGCGGCCGTTAGTGTTTCTTATGGCCAGTATAAATAGCTTGTCTTTAAGTTCCATGCTCCTTTGTTTGGAATGTAAATATTTGCATTAAAAATATAAAGTATGTCCTGGCACGTATTTATAGGGACCATAATTTCCAAACCAAAAATCAGACTATTGGTCTACAGAGGATTACTGCCTCTGATTCATGAACCTGTTTATATAAAGTCTTCCAAATGCACACACACAGAACCGTATTTGCTTTGTGCACGTAAGGGATCTCCAGGATTACAAGAAAGCGGAGTTGCCCCGGGGAATTGGGTCAAGTAGTTGGGTTTCCCGACAGACACTTATGATCACGCTGTCTGTTAAGTTGCAACCACCCCGGGCAGGGCGAAGTTTTGGCCCAGGTCCCGTGGGACCGGCCGGCTTCTCTGTCCTCAGTTTCCTAGACATCCAGGTGGGAGTTGGCCGCAGCTGGCTCATTTCTGGGTCATGTAACCAGACACCTGATTTCAGAACTGCTGCTGCTGTAGGAAGATGTGAGACGAATGCGGGGATTGGTGTTCTTTCCGCCATCTCGTTTCTGGTTCAGGGATGAAGTCTGAGGGCCCCTGGAGGATGTCCTCCTCCATCAGATTCTTGGGGCAGTTTAGCTTTTTAATTTTCCATGAAGAAAAGTGCAGATTTGTCAGACATTGCTGGAGGCAGGATATCACCACTTACTTGGTCTCTGCCCTCTTCTTTGGAGTGAGAGATTGGGGGCTGCAGTCGGGCTGGGCCAGGGCCTCTGCTCCTGGCACTGTGTTTGTGTGTGTGTGTGTGTGTGTGTGTGTGTGTGTGTGTGTGTGTGTTGGGTGGGTTTATTCTCCAAACTCTCTGTTGGCAGCCCTCGATGGAAAGCCTCTCTTCAGATTCTCAACAAATACAGAGTGGGGGATGTCTGGTCTGTTGGAGAGGGCCAACATAGTCCATAAGCCAGCCCTGAATCCAGGCTCGTCCCCCACCTGGAAACCTCCCTATCATCACAGGGTGAAGGACAAATGAGTGGGGACCCAGGGGGGTCTTGGCAGGGCCGGGGCCCTCCAGCTCTGGCCTCTGTTTGGCTGCTACCAGGACCTCCTTTGTCTGGCATCCCAGCCAGCCCAGGGCCCTTCTCTCTGGTGGGACCAACACCTCCTCTCCCACTGGGCACTGTTGCCTTAGGACTGGATCTCAGTTTTGAGGTAGCAGGACTCCTTCCCTGTCTTGCAAAGGGCATGGTGTCCTGGCTATAGGAGTTTCAAGCATCTTTCTGCTTGGGGTCCCAGGATGCTGAGCCCCACCCAGGGGAGGAAGTAAAGCAGGGTGGTGGTCTGAGGGGAGGGGCGTGGAGAACTGACTTGTAGGCCCACGCTGCCTGTGTACCATCCAGCATTAAGCACTAAACTTCCCCTGTTTGCCTCTTACTTTGACCCATCAGTATTTCTTGTCTGAAAGAAACACCGTGTGGGCTTAGAAATGGTGAGTCCTTAGGGAGGACCATCTTCCTGTGTACCTGGGTGTTCTTGAACCGTGGGAAGCTCACGATTGCCTTTTCTTTGGTCATCTGTAGCCTGACCTTCAGTGATGGGACCTTCCCTTATTCTGTCACAACTCTCTATAAAGATAATAGTTCCAGGAAGGCCCCATCCAACCCCACTTCAGGCCAGTAATCCAAGCGCACTATTTTGAAAGTCAGAGGAAATAGCTGCTTTTAGGACATGTTGAACTTGGCTAAGAAAGTTATCAGCAGCACTAAATGAGAGGATGAAAGAAGGCTCCGATTAATGAAAGTGGGATCAGTCTGATATCTGTGTTGCCCTACCTTTGAAAAGCTATTTATACCTGCTCTGTAGCAGTTTCTGTGAGAAATTAGGTATGGAAAGATGTACAAAAGGGAAGAGTGAGCTTAACAAATGTGGCCTCTTTATTGGAAATAGCTTCCAGGAAAAAAAAAAATCTTTTGCCCATGGGTCGACAGCTGAAAATCCACGCATCTTTTGCATTGTTCACAGTTTGGCTCAGAGAATAAAAATGATGTATTGGAAAGTAGATGAAACCTCAGTTGCCATTTAGATGGTAGAAAATAAATTTGCTTTTGGCTGTTAAAACTGAAACAAATCAATAGAAAAATGCAGGCCTGCCCACTTTTAAGTCAGCAGTTTCTTTTTTTCTGTGTGTGTGTGGGTTTATGTACCTTTGGATCAGTTATGAAGGTACAGGATTGTTTAGGGAGACGTGTGTGTGTGTGTGTGTGTGTATTTATGTGTATATATATTTATTTTACGAAGTTCTCATCCGATTTTTTTAATTTGAATTTTATTTCTTTTATTTTTTTATACAGCAGATTCTTATTAGTTATCTATTTTATACGTATTAGTGTATATATGTCAATCCCAATCTCCCAAATCATGCAACAGACTTTTTTGCCCATTCAACCTGTCCTTTTTATAAAACAGCTTTAACGAGATGTAATTCACATAACATAAAATTCACCCATTTAAAGTACACAATTCTGTAGTTTTTAGTATGTTCACAGACATGTGCAACCAGCACCACATGTAATTTTACAACACTTCATTGTATCAAAAAGAAACCATGTACCTATTAGCTATCAGCCCTCTATCTCTCCATTCACCCCCCACCCTCCAGCCTTAAGCAACCAGGAATCTATTTTCTATCTCTATTGATTTCTCTATTCTGGACTTCAGGTGAATGAAATCATGTAATACGTTTTTTGTGGGGGTCTGGTTTCTTTCACTTAACATAATGTTTTATGGTTCATCCATATGGTAGCTTATATCAGTACTTCATTCCTTTTTATGGCCAAATAATATTCCATTGTATGAATAGACCACATTTTATTTATCCATTCATCTGTTGATAGACATTTGGGTGTTCTCCACCTGTTGGCCCTTATGAATAGTGCTGCTGTAAACGTTCATTTGTGAGTTTTTGTGTGGACACGTTTCCATTTCTAGAATTAAAATTTATGAGATATTTTTACTTGCTTTTAATAATAAGATTCATTTACTTTTTTATGTGCTTTTTCCCTGGCCCTAGAGAAGGCTTGATTCTCAGATGAGGTTCTGATCCCCACCTGAACTGTCTGAATTCTAGGGCTTGGAAAGGGCTTCAGGGGAACATAGTGCAGCCCCATTTTGTAGATGGGGAAACCGAAGCCCAGAGAGGCCACACAGAGTCAGGACTGAATCGGGGTTTTCAGAGTCAGTCCAGTTACCCTGAACGTTTTCCCTGAGCGCTTAGTAAAACCGCAGGTCACCCTCTTGATTGGCTGGCGACAGTAAACACAGGCTGGTCGGGTGGACGGATGGTGCCCGCCTGGCCCAAGCCCACCGTTCTAATCCCCTTTGATCTGCAAAGGCCCCAGAACAACTCACCCTCTACCAGCTGCCAAACGAGAAGTGCAGCTCGTGGCTCGTGGCGCCAGTGCCTTCTGAGTCCGTCCCCTGCAGCCACGGGAGGCCAGCGCTTATCCGGAGAGTAATTAAATTAGGAACCAATTCAGAGAATGAAATTTTATCTGATCTGGCCGAGCCCATAAACAAGGGGCTGTGACTGTGACTCCAGGGTACATTATGAAGTTGTTTTTTAAAGAGTTAGGCTGGCCCACAGCCAGGAAGGAAATGTGCGGGACCTGCGGGCAGCTCTCCCGGGTGGGTGTGTTGCAAGGGCTGGGGGTGCGTCCCGGGGGTGTTGAGCTGAATCCCCAGACTAGCTTTTGTTTTTTTGTTCTTTCCTTTTTTTTTTTCTAGTTTTATTGAGATATAATTGACATATAACTTGTATTAGTTTAAGGTGTACAACATCATGATTTGATATATGTTTATATTGCATAATGATCACCACAATAGGCTTAGCTGCCATCCATCACCTCACGTAGTTGCAGTTTTTTTTCTTGTGATGAGAACTTTTAAGATTTACTCTCAGCAACTTTCAAAAACACAATACAGTATTAACTATAGTCACCGTGCTGTACATTCGATTCCCCAGAACTTATTTATCTTATAACTGGGAGTTTGTACCTTTTGACCACCTTCACTCATTTCCCCTCCCCTCAGCCTTCCCTGCCCCCCAACAATCACCAGTCTGTTGTCTGAACCTTATCATTCAGCCTAGCTCTAGGTTGTCTCTTTTTTTTTTTTTGAATTTTATATTATTTATTTTTTTATACAGCAGGTCCTTATTAGTCATCAATTTTATACTCATCAGTGTATACATGTCAATCCTAATTGCCCAATTCATCACACCTCCCCCCCCCCCCCCCGCCCCCCAGACTAGCTTTTGTTTTGTGACTGGAATGTTCTCGATGCTTAGGAAAGTTCACCTGCTAAGGTCCTCCTGGATACATTTCACGCTGTTTTCATTGACCTCTACAACTGTAATCAGAAGGAAACTTTGCAGGAGGCTCGTTGACTCTAAATCCAGGGTGCCACATCAGAACTCCTACGGGGCGTTTTGAAAGAAATATGCATACTCCAGTCCTACATGAGTTCTTCAGGGGTTGGCCCAGGGCATCTGTGTGTGTGTGTGCTCATGTGTGCTCACATGTGCTCATGTTTGTACGTGGGTGTGTGTGTTAAGCTCTTTAGTTAAGATGGAATGTAGCAGTGATTGTAATTGTTCTCCTGAGGAGGATTTCCAGTCCTTCCATGGCAAAGATGGGGAACAGATAATCTGCAGAAATCTCAGGAGCGAGCCTCTTCTGTCCTCTTCTGTCCTCGACTGTGACTCTCTTTGGGTTTCTTGATCAGATCCCCTGGATGTAACTAACATCCATGTTCCATCACTGCAGCATCTGTGGGATTTTAGCTCTGGTTTCCTTCTCTGCATGAATGGCCCAGCCAGAGACCCAGGAGTCTCCTTGGCCCTTATTAGCTGGTCAGTGCAGGAATTACCTCCTTTCCCTCTCTGCCACTAGAAGGTTATTTGTCCCTTTAGGATAGGAGATGTGTCTCACTCAAGGTTATATCCCCAGGACCCAGCCCATGGGAAAGAATGATTGGATGGATGGACAAATGGATGAAAGGAGGAAAGGCAAGAATACATTGATTGATTGAAAACCTCGACCCACAGTGTGGAAACGGCAAGGGTCTTACCGGTCGTCTGGGTTGTTTTCCTGTCCTGCTCACCCCCCTTTTCCAGCTGGAGAAACCGAGACCTGCGGGGGTGAAATGACTTGCCCCTGATCCTTCAACTTCGTTAACAAAGACCATCTGAGAGCCTGACCCTTCATCTTCAACTCTTCTGACTCAGGCTCTGCACCCCCTTTAAGAGCCGCCCTCCAGTGATTGAGGACCTACTGTGTGCCCAATGCTGTCCTAGGAGCTGGGAATCCAGCAGTAATTAGACGGACAGGGTCCCTGCACTCACAGAGTGTATATTCTCATGGATGAGTTCACGAATATCAGAGAACAGACTATAATAAGTGCTATGGGATGGGAAGTGACTGTCTGGGTGATCGGAGAAGGCCTTTCCAAAAAGGTGACATCTAAGCTGATTCTTGAATGACAAGAAGGCACCACTGTCTGCAGCTCGGGAAGAGCATCCCAGGCAGAGGGAACAGCCAATGCCAAGATACCAGGAGGGGATCAGTTGATGGGATGGGATCAGGTAGGCTTGGGAGAGCTGGTCAGAGGACTTGGTTTAGAGCACCCTTGGGTTGATGCCCATTGTTTTCTGTTCTACATCCCCCGAATTTTCCTTTACAGCTTCGCTTTCTCACTGTCTCATCTCTGGGTGAAGAACCCTTGTCCCGTGCTGGCTGGCCCACAGCTGCTGCAGTTTCAAAAAGCAGGGCTAGTGAGAAGCAAAGAAAACCCCCATCCTCCTTGTCCTCTCACTTAGGGTTTGAGAGCAGAAGTTATTTTTATGTAAGCACATGCTTGACAGGGGAAGTCTTGGGTGGGCAGCTGAAACCACACTCATAAAAAACAAGACTGAAATAGTCTGTGAAGTCCCAAAGGTGCGCATGTGGCTGTTCACTTGAATTCGGTGACAGCTCCAGGCAGCCCACTTTGGGGAGAGGGGACCCTTTGGAGGGGGGACCAGGGCATAGCAAACTCCCGTGCTGGTGCGGCCCCTGCCTTGAGCATCGCTTTCTTCCCCTGGCCTTGACTGAGTCCCATCCGTCCCTCAGGACTTGACTTCCTCCTGTGCTCTCATGTGGAGGTTCTTCCTCCCTCCCATGGCGACCCCCAGATGTTTTGACATGTTGAAGACTTGCCAAGAGTCCCCTTAATCTTTTGGCGCTCCTAGATTCTGCCTCATAATTTTATTTTTGCTTTTTATTTTGAAATAATTTTAGAGTCACACGAAGTTGCAAAAATAATACAGAGTTCCTATGTACTCTTCAACCAGCTCCCCCAATGATAACATCTTACATAACCATAGAACATTATTAAAACCAGGAAATTGACATGGGTACCATGCCGTCACTAAGCTACAGACCTTATTCTGGTGCCATCTAATTTTATTAAACCTAGGGACCCACAGCACTTTGGAAGCATTTTAGAATTTCATGAACTTCAATGTTGTCATTTATCTTTTAGATTGTTTTTGGATTCCTTCCAATTGGCCATCAGTTAAAATTAGTTTTGATCAGATCAAAACAAATTCTGGAAGACCCACAATTTATGCATTTCATGTCTCCGTGTGCCCACCTGGTGCTCTGTAGGTGCCTCATCCCTGGGGTGTGCACACACATAGCCTTCTTCCCTAGATCTGGGAGATTCTCAGAGGTAAAGAGCCTATAATATAAAGAACAGTTTGGTGAAATAAAACACAGGACAGGGAATTGAGAAACTTGAGTTCTGATAATAGTAACCCACGTTTGGGTACTTAGTATGTCCTAGACTTTACATTATTCCATTTACTCTCAGCAACCTTTGAAACAGACACGATTAACACCTCCATTTTACAGATGTGAAAACTGAGGCTAGAGAGGGTCACCCTGCCCAGGTTTTGGTAGCTTATGAATGATAGTATTGAGACTTGAACCCAGGCAGTCTGACTTTAGAGGTTGCTGGCTCTTACCTTGTAGGGCTGCCCTCATTTTTTCAGGCCATTGCATCTCTGGTCCCAGTTCTCACTGACTGCTCCGTGTCCTGGGGCTGCTTACTTGACTTCTCTGAGCCTCTTTCCTCACCTGCAACACGAGGGGCTTGGCTGAGAAGATGTCATGTCCCTTCTGTCTTTGAGTGCAGTTGGTTTTACTGGTGAAAACAGTTATATCAGTAGAGGAAGAAACACTCCAAAGAGCTGAGTGAAATTTCTACCCTGTCCCTTGTAGGGACTTTTAAGGTTCGGAAGATTTCTGCTGCCTAATTTGGTTTGATGGGAACCTCAATTCCGATTGAATTATGCTCTGGTGTATTTTAATTAAACTATCTACAAACTGATTTCTTAAAGACGCAAAATCCCCATGCATTGCGCTGTGTCTGAACCCCCTGTGGGGTCAGAATGCGTCAGAATGATGCTTGTAATAGCCAGAAGGTGTTGTGTGAAGCCGCTCACGGTCAGCCTCATGGACCGCATTAATTGTGAGATGCCACCAGAACGTGATGCGAGGACGTTATCAGCAGATACGTAATTGATTTTGCATCCTCCGCAAAGGAAGCTTAAAATGAAGCTTGTTGGTAAATGGTATTTAAACCTCGTTGTCTGCGGACGAGTTGTAAAAACTAACAGAGCAGAGCACTTGTGGAAGGGCTTAATTTTCTTTTTCCAGATTGTGGAATGAGTTCATCCCTCAACTAAGGTAAAGATTTTCCCATTTAAAGGGGCTGGAAGAGCGTAAGCTTCAGGTCATAAATTTCACAGGTGGGGCCTCCACTTGAGTGCCTCTGAGGTGGCTAGACTCTGGGATGGCTTTGTAATCACATTAGCTTGATTAATTAAAGGTCCCCGTATTTTTAAAATCGTCAGGCCGAGCTGCATTAGAAAAGATGCTGTTATAGACCAGAGTTATGATAAACAGGCTCATGGAAACTGATTTTGCTAACTTCACTCCTGGTATAGTATGGAAGATTCTGATTCTGCAATGACCCTGGAAAGGTCTCTACTGAAACCAATGATGGGATTAAACCCAGGGTGTAATGCCATTTCCAAGTATTCATTTGTACTTTAGCTGTTACATGTACCAGGAATAAGAGAAGCTCTCTGGATGTGATTTCTCTCTCCGTTTAATCCTGACTGTATTACTCTTTCGGTATCTCCAGAACTGGCTCTGTAATTTGCAGGCCTTAGTACAACCTGAAAATGCAAGCCCCTTATGAAAAAATTATTAAGAACTTCAAAGTGGGGACAGTAGAGCATTAAACCAAGTGCAGGGCCCTTCTGGGCACTGGACCCTGTGTTGCAGCCCTCGGAGCTGTCCCTGGGCATCTTGTATCATGCTCATCCTAGACCACCTTGACCTGTAGCAACTTGTGGGAACAGTAGACTGTAAGCATCAGGAGGACAGGGCTCTGGCCACGTCACCTAGGTGTGCTCTGCGGGCTCTGGCAGGGCTGCTGACCCCGGTACATGCTTAGGAGAGATTTGCTGAGCTGAATCGGTTCATGGAGAGATTGTCCTGGTCTGCTGGTGGGATTTTATGTGGCTTTCTGAGGTTCCATGCATCAGGAATCTGGAAAAATCCACCTTTGGGCTCTTCAGAATGGACAGGTACAAGGACCAGAATTCCTACTGTGTGACAGCTCAGCTTGGAGGAGGATACAAAACCCTTCTAGATTTTGGGTGTGTGCGTGTGTGTATGTGTGTGTATAAAGCCAGTGATTTTTCACTGCAGAATATAAAAGGCTGACAAAATCCAGCACCTCGCAATGGTTAATGTGTGTTTCTGTTTGTAACCCTGTGCCTCGGTCCCTAGAGGGCCAGCTCCATCCTATCTTGGCTTTCATCTCTGGTGTCCACTGCTTGGGATCTCAGGACCACTGTAGGTCACCCTCGTCCTTTCCCAACCCTGGAGAGAGCCAGTGTGCAAAGTCGGGGGTGGGAGGGGGCGGACAGCGCATCTTGGCGAGGAAACAGACTCCAGCGCCTGAAGCATCCCTCCTCTGGAGCAAGTGGCTGCAGGGCTTGGAAGGCCCGGTTCTTCTTTGTGTTCAGTCTTTGTTCTCTCCCGCGTGTTGAGCTGGGACTTGTACAGGCTCAGCGGGTGCCTGTTTCCTCTTAGAAGCCGGTGGAGAAGCGGAAAGTAGCATCCAGGGCTGCCTGCCAAAGAGAGGGGAGGTTCCAGCAGAGGAGAGCCGGGACTTGCAGGTTTTAAATTGGAACCGGTGATCTTGAATGAGGATTAAAGTTATTTTTTATTGGGGGAGGAGCTTGGGGGTTGCTCTGCTCAGAATCCCTAAGGAAAGCTCTTCAGAGGCACGTCTCGGGGGAGTTACTGCGACCGCCACTGGATTCCCCGCCTTTTGTTCTCAGTTTGTACAGAGGTCACTGGGGGTGTGTGTGAGCTCAAAGGGAGCCGGGACGCTGTGCTCTCCTTTCATTGTCGCAAGCTGATGGGTCTGAATGGGGCTGTGATGCTCGAAGAAAGAAAGAAACCGTCTTTTATACATCTCCTGGCTGGGGAGAGATTGCTGGTCAGGAATCAGGTGGTTCTGGAGGCCATAGCTGCCCTTGCTGAGCCCAAGACTGTCTGTGGTACCTGGGTGGCCGGAATCAGGTCCTCCCTTTCAAGGCTACACTCAGCCAGCACTTAACTTACTCAGGAAATGACAAGTTATAGCACCTTGGTGTGCAAACAAAAGCTGGTTTTATTTATTTTCCCTGTGAAGACATCTGCAATCATTGTTTTTATTTTGAAAAGAAAAATAATAGGAAAAAAACCTATAATATTTTTATTACCTGGTGCGGGAGTCTTAGATAAATAATATGTTGGGTTTAAAGCTATCAGGGGAAAAAATCTTGATGCATAAACCAAAAGAGAGAGAGAGAGAGAGAAACATGAAAAGATGAATGTGCAAACAACCTCTCCCCGCTGCAAAACCTCACAAACACTGAAGCGGCTGGGATCTTGTCTGTGGGGTCCACCCACTGTGTCCCGTGCCTGGGCCAGCTGCACTGAGTGGAACCTGTTAATGAATGAATGAATCAGGTGCTGGATCCCTGTTCTGGCCTGCGAGTTGGCCTTCTTGGACAATGGCCTCAAATGGAAGGAAACTGTAAAGATACAAGAAAATAATGCTATCATGTTTGAGACACTGTGGTCAGTGATTAGCCTAAGTCAGTCTCCCCTCCAGCCCTGAGGGGTAGATAAAGCTCAGAGAGGTTTGGTAACTTGCCCAAGGTCAACCAGCTGGCAGTGGCTGGGCTGAGATTTGATTCTAGGACTTGCCTCACGGCTGCACACCACTCTTTCTACAGGAGATGTCAAGGAGAGGCAGAAATAAGATTGATGGACAGCCAAGTGTTGGGAATGCCTTGGTGTCCCCACTCTGAGCCTTAACACACAGATGGACACAGACAACGAAATAAACATCGGCTGCTGGGAGCCGGTGGTGGCTAAGACATGCCCAGCCTCTGCCCTTATGGAGCTTGGGTTCTGTTGGGTGGACGAGGTACAAAAACTGAGTCAAATGATTATTTAATTTCAACCGTGATGAGTGCCAGGGGGAGACGTGGGGGGCAGGGGTGATATGTGAGCGTGCCTGTTGGTGCATTGAGCCAGCGTGACCAAGGAGGCGTCAGAGAGTTCCAGGGAATGATGGAGGAAACTTGGAGGAGAGTGGGGCACCAAGGAAGCTCTGAGCCCAGAGGGGAGGGAGGGAAGGTCCTAGAAGGCCTCCTGGAGGGGCAGAGTCTGTGATGTTGGGCGAGTGACAGGCGTGGTCGTGGTGAGCTCGAGGCACATGCATCCCAGGGAGGTGCCAGGACGTGGGGTTCTCTCTCTTCAAGGTTCAGAGTGTGGGGACTTCCCTGGCGGTCCAGTGGTTAGGGCTCCATGCTTCCACTGCACGGGGCATGGGTTCGATCCCTGGTCAGGGAACTAAGATCCCACAGCCGCGCAGTGCCGCTAAAAAAAAATAAAAAATTCAGAATGTGGTAGGCTCTTCTGGTTCCTGGGCACTAGATTGATTCCAACTCTCCCCAGGATCAAAGAGCGAGTTCCCTTCCCTGGGGTTTGCTGTTGATCTAGCAGCTTCTGCCCCAGAAAGTCTTCTATGGAAAGTGGCAAAAAGAATACATGAGGGACAGATCTTTTAAGCCTGCACTTTAGACCTCATGCCTGCCGGGGTGTGCCCGGCCTGCAGGTGACTACCAAGCTGAGCTGGCCGCATGACGTGGCCCGGAAGGACCGGGGCTTGTCGGCCTCCTTGCCAAGTCCACCTTGGAGGGAGCCCTTTAAGACCCTGGAAACCCTTCGAACCTGGGAACTGGAGGTCATTATCCTCTGGACTCTGTGCTGGGTCTTAAAATCAGCCCTGAGTGGTTGTGAGCGGAGGTGACTTTGGTTTGGTGCCTCTGAAAGGAAACGGGAGTCGATCTGATGGGAGGACATTGCCCTTTGCAAGGCCAGAGAGCTGGATTGCATGTGCGCTTTCACGCCCGCGTCAAATTGCCTGCGTGCCCTTTGCTTCTTTCTTGGGTTCTTATGGGGCAGAAACCTACCACTGCCCATTCTAACTTTCTTTTCTTTATGAACTTTTTTCCCCCATGGTGTGTAACAGACCTAATTAGAGAGCACCTACCAGATGCTTACAGCTCGATGCATTTGCATAAACAGAACTCACCTGTGCAACCGGCACCTTGGTCAAGTGTGTCAACAGCACCCCAGAAGCCCCCAGTTCCATTCTGCTCACTGACCACCCCCCGAGCCCCCAGTCAGGGGAGATCACCATCCTGATCTCCACGGCCTCTGCTGGTTTCGCCTGTTCTTTGTACTTTATATAAACGGAACTACGTGGCATGTTCTCTTTTGTGTCTAGTTTCTTGCACTCAGTACTACGTTTGTGAGATTCTTTCCTGGTATTGCTTGTGGCTTTAGTTTGGCCTTACAGCAGGGGCTCTGAGCATCCTGATTCTAGTACATGCCTTTGATCAGCATTGGGATCGTTTCTGCTGGGCGCAGACCTAGGAGTAGAATTGCTGGTCTTTGGGAATCAGTGTGCTCAGTGTCAGTAGATGTGGCTAGTTTTCCAAGCTACTGTATCAAATACAATTCCCACCAGCAGTGTGCGAGTCTCCTGAAAGATGAAATAAGAGCCTGGAAAAAACATGCCGTGAGACTGACTCCCGTTTACCCCCTGCTCCCGCCTCCAAAAAACCCCGGGGGATAACTGCTGACTATTCCTCAGGTTTGCATTGAATGGATAAACTGGGAAGTGAGTAGAGAGTCCGTATGATGCCCCAGAGAGATGTCCATCCCTACTGGGATTCTGCACCCCATGGTCACGTTTCACTTGGAGCCAGTCTGTGTGCCTGAACTTGGGAATGGGGATTTGTTGGCGTCTGGGAAGAGCCCAGAATCCAGCATTTAGTCACTGCACTTTGGGGTGTCTACTTGCATTGAAGTAGAGCCTCCAGGCTGATCCTTGAGATGAAAGTGGCTGGCCTGGGGTTCCTCCCTCCTGGAGCGGGGGGCAGGGGAGGGGGCTGCCACCACTCAGAAAGATTTTATTTGCAAATCAGTCCAGTCCCAGAACCAACTGGTTCTTCACACTCCCTCCTTTTGTGTAGCCCGACCGGCCAGATTTTTCCACCCCATGTTCAAGGTGGGGAAAGAGCTTTTCCTTCCCCCAAGGCTGATGTTCAGGGTGACTGGGGGTCCAGAGCAGTGAGGAGAGGCAGCTGGCATTTCCTGAGCGTCCCTGTGTGTTGACAAGAGCTATGGGCATAGGCATGTTGGTGTCCCTGATACGCACAGGAAACTCAAGGAGAAAAGGCTCTGTCCCTGAGTGCAGGGCCAGGCCTGGCTGAGTTCCAAGGTGTATGGGCTGTCCTGGTTCCGTCAGATTCCTGACTCACACGATGACCGTGGCTGGATAAGGGAGTATTGGAAAGAAGGAAAATCTGTGGCCATTGGCTTGAGGCTTAAAAGTCACCTGGGGTGATTGCCCACCTGCCTCCCCCTGCCTGCAGTAGATTCTGCAGATCTGGGGCAGGCGTGGAAGCTGTGTTTTTTGGTTTTTTTTTTTAGCATCTTTATTGGAGTATAATTGCTTTACAATGGTGTGTTAGTTTCTGCTTTATAACAAAGTGAATCAGCTATACATATACATATATCCCCATATCTCCTCCTTCTTGCAGAAGCTGTGTTTTATCTAGTACCCTAGGAGTCTTACATCAATTCTGGGAAACAGCGATTTCCCAGTGCCTTTTTTTTGGGAGGCCAGGTAAGGAGAGGAGTGAAGGAAGTAAGAAACAGACCTCACCCTCAAGAAGCTGTCTGTCCTGAGCAGTAGAAATTTCTGGGACAGTGGAGATGCTCTGTATCCGTGCTGCCTGGGCTGGTAACATGAGCCACACATGGCCAAGGAGCACTTGAAATGTGACTAGTTTCAGTTCCACCGAGGAACCGAAATTTTGAATTGCATTTACTTTTAGTTAATTTAAATTTAAAAACATATACGCAGTTCAGTTATTGGAAAACTTTTAAGAATGTTTGGAGCATCTTGGGCATGTACCTCTCCATTTTCAACTGTAAATTTTATAAAATCTATATACAGATCAAGTACTTCCAATGAAAATTTAGCATCCAAGTTGAGATGTGCTATAAGTAGAAAGTACAGGACTTCTCTGGTGGCACAGTGGTTAAGAATCCACCTGCCAATGCAGGGGACACGGGTTCAAGCCCTGGTCCGGGAAGATCCCACATGCCGCAGAGCAACTAAGCCCGTGTGCCACAACTACTGAGCCTGCGCTCTAGAGCCCACAAGCCCCAACTACTGAGCCGGCATGCCACAACTACTAAAGCCCACGTGCCTAGAGCCCGTGCTCCGCAACAAGAGAGGCCACCGCAATGAGAAGCCCGCGCACCGTGACGAAGAGTAGCCCTCGCTCGCTGCAACTAGAGAAAGCCCGTGTGCAGCAACAAAGACCCAACGCAGCCAAAAATAAATAAATAAACAGATAGATAGATAAATAGATAAATAAAAAAAGAAAGTACACACTGGATTTTGAAGACTTAGCATGAAAAAAAATAATGTAAGCCACATAGCATAGGGAGATCAGCTCGGTGCTTTGTGACCACCTAGAGGGGTGGGATAGCGAGGGTGGGAGGGAGACGCAAGAGGGAGGAGATACGGGGATATATGTATATGTATAGCTGATTCACTTTGTTATACAGCAGAAACTAACACACCATTGTAAAGCAATTATACTCCAATAAAGATGTTAAAAAAATAATGTAAACTACATCATTAATAACTGTTATACTGTATACACGCTGAAATGATAATATTTTGGATATATTGGGTTGAATAAAATATATGGAAATGAACTTCGTATGGAACATTTACTCTTGGGTGTGAGGCTCATGTTCTCTTTCTTGGGCACCGCTGCTCCGGGGATTCTCCCCTTCCTTCCTGGGATTTGAGCCAGAGGGCCAGGGAACGGGGAGATGAGCGACGCCCCTCCTGTCTGCCCACGGTTTCGCTCATCTGGGTGCGGGGTTTTGGGCTGATTACGCACCTGGCCTCAAGGGTGCCTTGTCCACAAGAGGAGGAACTGTCCTGGGGCTCTGTCCTTCCTGCCGCTTCTCTCTGGTGGCGCCTTTAGAAATGAGCATCTGCTCTGACGCTCCTCACTAGGAAGGAAGCCTTAGCACATGAATGAGCCCATCTGCAATGCAGTCACGCGTGGATGGGCCATGACCAGCCACCAGCCAAGTTGAGAATTTTGCCTTGACTTTTAAATTAGATTTAACCTAAATCTCTACCCCAACGGGATGGAGAGCCCCTCCAAACTCTAAGCTACAGAAATGTGGTCCAGAAAGTGAAGCGGATTTCATTTCTGCTTCCCTCCTCGCCCCACCCCCATTTCTGGGGGACAGTGGGAGTCCCCGGAGGGAGTCCTATGGAAGTGTGGCGGGTGGTGATGCGGAGGTGAGTGCATTATTCTGTCAGCAGCTCGTATTCACCCATGGCACTCGGCCCAGCTCACATTTGTCTTCTCTGTGGGATTCTGGATGCTTCTACCACTGGCCTGCAGGCTCCGCTGGGCATGACCTTGTTCAGGTCACCGCTGTGTCCCTGGCTCTACACTGGGGGCCGGCACATAGTAGGGGTTGAATGAACTTTGTTGACTGGGTTAACTTGGAGTGTACTGTCTTCATCTGAGGGTCAAATATGGTCTTTAGGGGTCAGGGGATTAGAGTATACCTCAGTGGATGGGCGCGGGATGTGGAGGTGGTTAGGAACTTTGGATCTACCTTGTGTTCAGTCTAAAACTCCAAGTGCAGGGTCTTCTTTTCTTTTAAAAACTGTTTATTGGATGACACCATAACTTTTATGCAGAGAAAAGAGAACTCTCCCTGTCTGTACAGACCTCTTCTTTCCACCAAGCCCTCCCTCCACCGTGATCTGCCATTTGCTCTGACAGCACCCTAGGTGACATCAGTATCTTCATGTGGTCCCCGGAAACAGGTGGGCCACGTGGCCAGAGTCGAACGTCTGACGGGGGTACAGCCGGAGCTTAGATGCGGGGGAACGCCCATCTTGGGGTGACTTCTTCACGATTGTTATAGCCCACACTTAATGCGACCTAATGCATAAATCCTGGTTGATCAGACCCTAGGGAAACAGGAAATGTCAAAGTCAAGACCGAGAGAGAGAAATCTGTGCCCCTCAGAGGGGAGGATGGGGTCTGGTTAGGCAGGGACGAGCTGGTGGGCTGGGGAGGGCCTCAGGCTGGCCTCTGTGCTCAGGTGTCCCTTGGCGGGAGCTCGTGGCAGGACGCTGGCCTTGGTGTATTGGTCCTCTGCTCTGCCTCACGTGTTCAAAGTCAGTGACTCAAATTTCTACAACCTGAAGCCGTAAACTCATGAGTCCTGCGGTCCTGTTGGTCTCTGGGGAAATACCCGGCTCCCCCGCCCTCTCAGCCTTCCCCCGGCCACAGGTCCTGCACTCTGCTTGTTTGGGTTTCTCCTTCCATCACAGTGTGAGGTGGGGCACCCTTCAACTTGCCAGAGACCCTGGGCTCCCCCGCCCAACTGCCGAGGACCAGCCCTCGTGACTCCTGCAACGTCACACCCTCTGCACCACAGATGGTGTCTGAAAACTGCAGGGATGAACTTGAACTTCACAAGACTTGCGTTTCTTGGCTGTATTATGGTTTGTGTGGACTTGATTTGTGCTAGAGCTAAACTTGCAGAATTCGGTTGAACCCAGTTCTCCCTGTATTTAGGGGTACTATGGGATGTGGGAAAGCAAGTGATATGTTGGTTTGGGGAGTTTGCACCTTTGCCCCGGAGATACCGAATTTCAAACTCACTGCCTCCATGGGAGGGGCCTGTGGGGCATGATGCTGAGCTGGATGCAGGGACAAGGGACATCTTCTCACCACTGAGTGGCAGAGTCCCCACCCTGACTGGTCGTGTCCCACTCACATCTGCCCGCGGCTTAGCCCAGAGAGGGACGTGTTCAGACCTGTTCAGACACTTTCTTCCTAGCTTGCATTATCTCCTTGCTCTGCCATCGTTGTGGGCTTGGGGCCCCAAATACCATCAGACCTAACATTTAAAATAAAAATGATCCTGTTTTTATTGTTTGAATTTATGTTTCTTATTAAAATGGAATTGAATTTATGTTCCTTATTAAATGGAATTTATGTTTCATGCGAATGCTTTGCAGTTATTCACAAGATAAGGTCTTTTTAAAAGAATAACTGTTTCCTCTTTCTGATTTTTTTTTTTTTTTTGTATTTAAGAGTAGGGCTATCGAGGCAGGTGATACGAAAGCAGAATTTTTAATAAGAGCGTAGCAATTCTTTTTCAACAGGCTTAGAAGACATTAAAATCAATGTGTGTGCTTTGATCTTCTTTTTCTGGATTAGAATATGAAGAATCAGTTGTTGCAACAGACAGCAGAGTAACTCGTTTCTGATACCTTTCGGCGAGCTGGCATTCTAGAAGAGGCCAGCATGAAACATGGAACTGCGGGACACAGACCAGACCAAAGACATGCCGACATGTTCACTAAACACAAACCCTAAAAGCAGGTGGCAATAGGAATAATAGTGAGCGCCTACGGGGTACCAGGCTTCTTGCTCAGCGCTTTCCAGGGATCATCGCAGTCCTTCCCACAATTCTGTGAGACTAGACGTTACCATCATCATCCTGTTTCATCAGATGGGGAACTGGAGTGGGCTTGGGGTCGGGCCGTGGAGCCAGGATGAGGACCCTGGCCACCTGGATGCCCCCCGTGATCGTAGCCACCACCCTGCTCCCCAGGAACTGCTCACGAGTCGCGACGAGTCTCCACCACCCCCTCGGCTCTGCCTCTGACCCCCAGAGAAGGTGAGGAATGGAGGCGGCTATTCCTGGAATTAGCCATATGCTCATTCTTTTGCCTCAGTTATTTCACTAATTGCGGCAAAGGTTCTGGGAGTTTTGACGCTAAGTAACTGGATAATTGCCTCAAAACGTCATTTTCGTTTTACATGTTTGGACACAACCTTTAATGAGATTTGAAAACCCAGCTCTACTTGGGGAAACGATATTACCTTATATTTCTAACTTTGTTTGCCCAAACTAGTTGACGGATTAGGCTTCCAGTTATAAGTTTAATTGCCCAACACATAACCTCCTCCAAATGCCCTGTTTGTTGAAAGTCAGCTTGATTTGGGGCAGGTTCACTGACCTTTCCTTACCTGGGGAATGAAGACTTTTAAAAAGATGATCTCTCAGGTGCCTGGCTTTGGTTCTGAGGTTCTGTTCTGGTGGCTTCTATGCCTAACTGGATTGCAGGTCTTAGGAGGGCAGGATGGAAGTCTGCCCTTTCCTTCGTCCCTCCTCAAGGCCCAGCACTGATGACTGAACAGATGGGTCAGGACAAGTGTGAAGATGCCAGTGGTTTCACTGAATGATGTGAATGTAAATTACCGGCCAGAAAATATCCAAAGAAGATAAATATCTAAGAGCTTCACGCTACCTTTGACTTTTTTTTCCTAATTTCTTCTTTGAGATCCCCAAAGAGAATTTTAAAGAGACTTCAAGTATGCTGCTTGCAAGAGTCCTGGCACATGATCGTATCCCCGGCATAAGTACAAAATGTGACGTGTGGGGTGCTATTGTCCCATCACTGGGGATTGGGGTCTGCATACCCACTGATGCTTTGAGAAGCCCAGCTAGTTGCTCTGGGATGTGCAGACCGCTCCTCTGCTCCGGCTACAAGGCACCTTTTGGGTCAGATCTCAGTGGGAGTGGGGGTGAATGGGGCAAGAGGAGGTCGAACCCCTACTACATGCTCACACAAGCCTGCTGTCACCAAAAGGCCCTGCCTGGTCCCAAAAAGCTGGGAGGGGACCAGAAGGGGACCCGGGAGAGGCAGCCCTGAGAAGGAGCTGCCGCTGTGTGGACCCCCCCCCTGGGAGGGAGGTGATCGGCAGTCCGGGTAGGGGTGCCCCCTCCTCCCCAAGTTGAAATGCCTCCATCTCCTTTCCATTGTAAAGTGAATGCTGCTGGCCATTTATAGGGAAAAGCATCTTTGGAATCTGTTCACAATCATTCATTTCTGCTCAAGGTTCACAACTGCAAAAAAGGGTGTGAAAACCTCAGAAGAACTGAGTTAACCAAAGACGGTCCAGCAATGTCATAAACTGTCTTGTCATCAGAAAGTGAAAATAATCCCAGGGTAAGAACATTCAGAAAAAAAAAAGTCAGCCCAAATTGCTTTGTGAGAACGTAAACTTGTTTCTTGCAGCCAATTTCATAGGAGGAGGAGTGGGTGAGGGCTGGAAACAGACAGAAGCAGTGACAGACCTATTGAGGGTTCACTCAAGAGGCTCCAGAAGCATCAGTTTCGCCCTGCCCACCCTAACCTGCTGGAACAGAGCTGGTTGACACTTAAACTTTTCCAGCCCTGGCACTCTGTGATGCCATGAATAATTATTTTAACCTAAAAATCTGGTTTCTCCCACCCATAAAAACCAGTAAATCCTTCAAGTTAATTAAATGGAGGAACTCATTTAATTACATAGTAATTGGTATTTTTATCTCTTTTAAATATAGATGGGGGGAAAGTAGCTGAGGAGACAAAAAAAAAAAAAAAAAAAAGAAAGAAGGAAAGAAGGGAGAAAGGTAATTTGGATTTTTAGTCGATTCCGAATACTTGATGTTTTTGAAACATTTCCAGATTTCCTTTACAGGAAAGGAATGAAAATGATCCAAAAGGAGGAGGGAATTTTTTTTTTTTTTCTTTTGTCCTGAACTCAGTCCTGGGGTTTTGTGGCATGTGCTGAGAAACTGGGTAGCAGAGCGCGTTCAGAAATTTGCCCGAAGGGGCTGTAAGAACTGAAAATGAGTAAAAACAAAACAAAATGGAAAAAACAGAAAGGAAAAAACACAAAACATCCGGCCGCAGATAAGAATCATGTAATTTGCTAAGACATATCATTTTGATGTTTTCTTGAGGATGAAAGCTAATTTAGAAAGGCAGGGAGGTACACTTGTGGTTGGGGGGAGTGAGATCCAGTCCCGGGCCCTTGGAGGCCCTTGTTTCTGCTCTAGCAGAACCGGGGGCGGGTGGAGGCAGCTCTGTGGGTGTCAGAGCCCGGGGCCAGCCCACCAGACAGTCCCACCATGGAAACCAGTGCCAGCTGCAGGCCCGAGAGATACCAGGAGATGGGTTTTCAATGCCATAGGGACTAATCCTAGAGAGGCAGACTTCAAAAACCTGCAGAATTTAAAGTCCTATTTTAAACATGAACCCTGCCCCCCCTTCCCATCATTGGGAATTCTCTGTTTATGACTGTGCTATATTTGTGTAAGTGTTGCCTGCTTCCTGCCTGCCTTTCTAATTTCCTTTTTTTAGGAAATATTTATAAAAGTCAACAGAAGAGACACTCTTGCCTTCATGGAGCTTATAGTCCGGTGGTCAAGGCAGATGTCAGCCCAATAAGCACACATGAAGATGAGAAGTAGAAGCGGTTTGGCGCTTGAGGGCAGGGGCTGACTTGGTCTGGGGGCTGGTGTGGGGGGAGCTTGGCTGACATCGGAAGGGGGAGCGGGAGTTCATGGGTCAAGCGGACCAGTGTTCGTGGTGATGGTGGCCATCCAGGGAGGCTGGGGGATGCAGATGGAGACAGACAGAAACAGAGGCGGTGGGATAACGATAGCCAGAGGAACTGGGGCAGCACCCATGCGGGGCACAGTCCGGCTTCTTTCCTTGGGTGGTGAACGTCCCCATTCACAGCGAGGCAGCTGACCAGGGCTCGGAGTTTAGGTGGCCTGCAGGTTAGGCGGCCGGCCCAAGGTCACCTAGTCGGGCAGTTGTTTCAGGACCTTGTGGTGTAAGAGCTATCGAGTCAGGCGTGTGTCCGCTCTGCTCGCCATGTGTCCCCGGGGACTCAACGTCCAGTGCTCGTTTGGCGGCTCCATGGCCTCTGCTGGGCCTGGGAAGGATGGGCATGTCATCACGTAGGCACTCGGATTGTGTCGGGAGAAGTTCTTATTGACTCTGAGCTGATTCTAGGTCTGAACATCTATGTGCTTTGGCCAAATATTTATCTGAACCGACCAGAGCAGTTCTTGACAGAAAGTCAGCTACGGGGATTTTTTTTTTGGCCGTTTTTAAAAATTTGAGACTTTTTTTTAGCCCAGGAAGAAGTCGGCTCTCTGCAAACAAATCCCAACCTTCGGAATGAGGCCTGAACGCTTTCCAGATCTTTATGGAAAAGATTCCGCTCTTCCATGGTTAATTCCAAGAGGTTACTGAGTAGCACTGAGTTCGCAGGGCAGCTCGTGCAGCCCAGCCGTCTGCTTTTATACCGTGTATTGCTTGCTCTCCTGTCGCCACTCTGCTTTACCTCGTTGCAGAAGGAGGCTGGTCCTCTCCATCAGCAGGGCAGCTGTGGAGGGCTCCGCTGAAGCAGTATCTTAGCGGACTCCAGGGAAACGTGGTTATTCTTGGAGAGCACGCCTTTGTTACAATGTTTATTGAATGTCCACCTCTCCAGCTTCAAGTATCAAAACTCGGAGAGATATTTTTTGAAAGAAATCATACCCCACCAAACACTCTGAGCGC
This sequence comes from Balaenoptera musculus, assembly GCF_009873245.2. NCBI lineage: Eukaryota > Metazoa > Chordata > Mammalia > Artiodactyla > Balaenopteridae > Balaenoptera > Balaenoptera musculus. Next base: position 8,107,257 of record NC_045800.1, read on the forward strand.
CCCTACTTAATGGAGAAAAGAAAAGAACTCCTTTTCGATAGACTGATCTGTGTTTAGCGTCTTGGGTGATATGTCTGTAAATAAATACTTACTTGATCTATTTATTTTACAGAGGTTGGGAATCCGGATTTCAGATTTGAGTGGGGTTATTAGAAACTGGGTCTCTTTTCTAAAAGTGTCAAGGAAGTTATTAGAATGAGAGTTTGAAAATACCATTTTAAATGATTTATTTATTGAATACTAAGGAGTTTTATTTTGCAATTATTTTAACCGGTACGACTGCGTGTATTTTGGTTGCCATTTACTTTTTTAAAAAGGTTATGTTCCATTTATAGTTATAAAATATTGGCTAAAACTACCATTTTTTTAAATTATTTTTTTCTCTGGGTCTTTCCTTGCATCCAAAATCTAGTTCTTGGCTCTGGGTGTCCTGGTGGGACCAGCGTGTTTGTCGCGTGTCACTGCAGGACAGGGCCTGTTTCAGTCAGTCTCGATCAGACATTGCTGACACACAGCCTTTGCAACTTTCCATCTTCCTATTTTGCATCCAGGCTTGGCTGGGTCTTTGTACCCCGGGTGAGAGTCTGTACTGCGGGGCTGAGATCCTGTCTGCAGAGATGGGAGGGACAGAAGGAAGAGAAATGGGGGAGGTGGTGGTGGTTTGGTTGCTGTTTATGGAGTTTAGGGTTGGGGGTCGGTGTTGGCAGCACCGTAGAGGCATTTTGCACGGAGCATCCCGTTTGATCCTCGCAGCTCCCTGGCGGTAGGTAGCACCATTGTCTCCATTCGACAGATGAGCAAACTGAGGCACAGAAGTGTAACGCGGTCTGCACAAGGGCACACAGCAACCAGTTGGGCGGGTGTGTGTGTGTGTGTGTGTGTGTGTGTGTGTGTTCACATACTTCTGGGGTATGGACTTTCATCTTTGGTCCCCACCACCACGCTTCTCTTTCCATGGGGGCAACGTGCCCATTCCCACCCTGTGTAGCCGTGTGAAGCAGGATCCTGCGTCAAAAGAGTTAGAGGCTCATTTGGCCCCAGCAAACAGTCAGTCATGAGAAATTGTCGTCTAGGCTCCCACTGTCCTTTTTGCGTGTTGTCCCTTGGTGCTATGTGCATGTTTATAAACATGGATGCCCACTCTGGGGAATTCAGTGGTCGGCTCCGGGATCTCCATGGCTGTGGCAGAGAGGGCAAGGGAGATGTCCCTCCTGGACTCACTCCCAGGCATGTCATTCTTAGCTCAATGGGAACTGGATTTCTTTTTACAACAGTCGAGCATTATAGTATATCCGGTGGGGGGGGGGGATATTAATGCAGAGATAACTGGAGAAGTGAGGGGATAAAGTGGGGCTTGGATGTAACTTCCCATTTGGCAGTTTGCATAGACCCCTTCCGTGCCATGACACCTTGCCTCGTATAGCCCTGCAGCCTCATTGCCATCCCTTGTGCCACCTGATCTGCAGAGAGAGGCAAGAGTGCATGCATTTTCAACAGACGAGGAAACTGAGGTTCGGAGATGGGAACTCGTGTCCTGGGGAGCTTGGCCCAGCCCATTTGCTTTTCTTTAGCTTTCTTTTTTTTTTTTTTTTTAACATCGTTATTGGAGTAAAATTGCTTTACATTGTTGTGTTAGTTTCTGCGGTAAAACAAAGTGAATCAGCTATACATATACATATATCCCCATATCCCCTTCCTCCTGCGTCTCCCTCCCACCCTCCCTATCCCACCCCTCTAGGTGGTCACAAAGCACTGACCAGCCCATTTTCTATTTGCCACTCCTGTTTGTCAGCATTTATTATCATTGTTTCATCTTTCTCATCTTCGTGGTTATAAAAGTAATACACTATGTAAGTAAAGTTGGAAGCAAGGTGATTGGAAACTGTAATGTGCATGTGGGTCCCACCCTTCCTGTGGGGAGGGACAGTTTGGGCTTCAGCTTGTGTTTTTTTTCTAAATTTATTTATTTATTTATGGCTGTGTTGGGTCTTTGTTGCTGCGCGTGGGCTTTCTCTAGTTGCGGCAGCGGGGGCTACTCTTCCTTGCAGTGCGTGGGCTTCTCATTGTGGTAGCTTCTCTTGTTGCGGAGCACGGGCTCTAGGCGCGCAGGCTCAGTAGTTGTGGCGCACAGGCTTAGTTGCTCTGCGGCATGTGGGATCTTCCCAGACCAGGGCTCGAACCCTTGTCCCCTGCATTGGCAGGCAGATTCTCAACCACTGTGCCACCAGGGAAGTCCCTCAGCTTGTGTTTAAATCCAGATCTGCCACTTACTTGCTGTGTGATTTAGGACAAGCCACTTCGCTGCCCAGAGCCTCGGTTTTCTTACCTGCAAAATGGAGCAATTGTATCTACTCTTAGCATCGCCTCAAAGTCGGGGTAGATGAGAGGCAGCATAGTGCCTGCCGTGGAACAAGTGTTCCGTTCGTGTTAGTTCTCCCCCCTGGCCCTATATCAGTGCTTCTCAAACTCACCTCCAGGAGACCCTGAAGGCAGAAGATAATAAGTTCTCACTGGAGTGCCCTAGGCTGCCCGCAAGCAGCTTGCAGACACGGAAGCAAGCTGCAACATTGTGCAGATTTTGTATCACTTAGTTATGTATCTGAGTATAACTTAATTTAAAAACAATGTTTCAAATGTTAAATATTTTAAATGTGGAAGCTTCAAACTGTCTTGTAGCTTCCTGCAGCTCCTGGAGTACCTCTGCACAGCCCTGGGGGGCTGGCACACACCTCCCCACAACCCTGGGGTCTACACACCCAAGCTGGTGTCGGTGCTGGAGTTGCTGTCCTTGCCTCTTGCCACACCTCGTAAGAGCTAGACCTGTCTGTGGGTAGACAGTGGATGTTCTGGAGAAATCCCATTTTACCCTCACCTTGTTCTAAAACCCTCCAGGGGACACTGCAATTCAGTCAGATGGCTCACTTTTTCCAGCCAAAAGACATAAATTCCAAAGAAGTGTTTTCAGGCGGTTCTTCTTGTTCAAGGGTTAACCAGATTCTTATTTTGCTTATCTTTGGAAATAAAACAATGTTTAAAACTATTCCGATCAGCAAGGCCATCTGGTGGGGAGTATGCAGCTGCTCCGCATTCAATTGTGCCGCCTCTAATGTATTCGTTGTCGGTCCGCCGTACAGCTGCAAAATCATTATTCGCAGTTGGTTTTGAACAATGAGCTCTGTGTCTGGGCAAGACCTCTCTCCTCCGCCTGTCCTGAAGGACATTTGGATTGGTCACCTTCTGATGTTTGGCAGCCTTTTCACTCTTCCTGAAGTCACATCAAAGCAGGTGAGAGGGTTCTGGGCACCCAAGTGAGGCGGGACAGAGCCCCTTGCTCCTTTTGGCCCTAATACTTAGTCTCTGCATTATGCTTGGAGCCACTTCTCCTTTCATTCATTTTCCTATTTGTTAAGGAAGAATTGTTGGAAGGCAGCTAGAATCTACCTCTCATCTTTGTGGTCTAGTTGCACAAGAGCCAAAAGGACACACTAGTCTGAAAATGTGTGACTTTCCCCCCCCAGTAGTTAAGGTTTTTTGTTGCAGACGTTTGAATCCTTGAAAGCGTGCAAAAAGCATAATAAGAGAATTTATCAGATACCTGGGCTCCTGAGATCACTGGACTCTGTGATGATGTGTCGTACTTTGAGAAAAAGAGGATGAGGGTCTAAGTGGTGCTGGGGTTTGCTTATGGTCACGTGGCTGGTTAGTAGGTGTGGCAGGTGGTCCACCCAGGCCTTTTGATCCCCAGGCGCGCTCTCTGTCCTATACTCTGAGTCATGGGGGGGGGAGGAGGTGTATAGCATTAAATTCATCTGTAAAATGGGAGTACTCATTGTGCTTTCCTTTAGATTATCATGAAGTATAGACAGGATTATCCACATAAATCCCAGCCTGGTGTCTGGACACCAGAAGGCCTTCAATAAATGTAGCTCCTGTCACTTTTATTGTTGTCACTAAGTGGCAAGAGCCCTGTCCTGGATTTCTGCCGAGAGTTTGCTCCTTCACTCATTAATTTAAGAACTATTCAGGGAGCACCCGCCCCCGGGCCAGGCATGGTTGATGTACAAGGAAATCTAGTACCTGCACTGATTTGATTTCAGGTTGAGCACCACTGACCCTGTCCTTGTAGAGCCGACAGTCCCATCGGACAGTCCCCAACTCCAGCCACACCTCCTTGCCCGGGAGCCAGGGTGGCCGGTGGGCTGGGTGAAAGCTGACCTTGCTGCTCTTTGAGCCTCGAGTTCTGAGCAGGTTTCTCCCGGAGCTGCCATCTTACATAATGGTGTGGTATGGGGAAAGATGATAGGCTTTGCAGCCAGACAGACTTGTGGTTGGATTTTGGTTCTGCCACTGGCTGGCCATGGGGTTCCGGGGATGTTTTTAACCCTGTGGTGCCTCAGTTTCCTGCATTTAACTTGGGGGTCGCAGTGCTGACCTCAGAGGGTTGCCATCAGGAAAGGACCTCGCGTGGTGCTCTGTGCGTGGCAGGGGCTGGATCAACATTTGTCACCTACTCTTTTCATCATCCCTGGAGTCACTTAAAACCCTAAACTGGGCCCATGTTTCGAAGTATACATCCTCATCTGCACAGAGAGTGATATTTCATTTCTAATCTCAAATGTCTTCAAACAGACTGCACATTGCTTCCTTGACATGCTTTACGTTATAGGACTGTCCTTGCTTTCTTGCCGAGAGCCGTGTAGGTGGGCGGGTTTCACAGCAACCTGGTAAGCTTGTCTCAAGTAGGTTCTACTCTAATGGAAAACCACAGCCGTAGGTGTACAGGCTTGAGTGGAAAATCAAGTACCTAAATCCAGCACCAATTTACATTACAGTTACTACTGGAAATAATAAAATGAGTGGTTAGAAATAGTTCCTCCTCCCATTTGCTTTCAGAAAAAGAAAACCGTCAGTTGTGTCACAAAGACCTTTAGAATCTCGTGCCCATTGAAATTGCTGGGTGACCGTGCAAAGTGAACATAGCGGCAGCCTCTTGTTCACCCTGCCGCTGGTGGTTCTGTGCATTTTAGAGAGACTGGGGCACTGGCTGGGTGTCGTCCGTACCTCTGACAGTTGCACGAGGGTGCCGGAGCAGGTTACCCTATGGGAGAGTGAGCCATCCCAGAGGATATTAAAAAGATCCCATTTGCCCTCCCGCCTTCAGCTGTCGGATATCCCGTGGGTCAATGAGGCAGCCCCATTGTGAGGGTACATTTTGAACCAGCGCTGGTTTCCCAGCTCTGCAGGTGCTCAGGGGCTGGTGGGCTTTGGGGCTGCCCTTGAAAGGGGATCTGTGATTCTGAGTGTGGGCTTTTTTCTGGAGCCTTTGTTCTGGAGTTAGATGGGATGTTACAGAGGACCTGGGCTGTGCATTTTTCGTATTTGTAGCCTCAACAAACACAGTGCCCTGCACACCGTGGGTGCTTGATAAACGTGTGCTCACCGGTGTGGGCTACTAATAAGGAGAGAACACTGTGTGTTTGGGGGTTAATTGTCCAGCTTTTTTGCCTAGCATAAGGCAAGTACTGCACCAGCTTTTCAGGGCTTGCTGCAAAATTGTCGGCTTCTTAGCAGCCCGAAGACATAACAGATGATGATACTGGGTTTTTATTAGGGAGGAGTTAATTGCAAATCATCCACTCAGGAGTGTTAGGGCTGAAAGAGGTAGTCCTGACTCCATATTTTACGTACAAGGTACAGGCTCAGAGATGCAGTGACTTGTCCAGGGTTACCAGCCAGGTGAATGTCAGGTCTGGATGGGGACCACGCTTGGGAGTCTCAGCTCAGGGGCCACACCCCGTGGCTCGCTGCCTTGTTGGAGACAGATGATCACTGTGAGGGGGGTAAGCTTTTCCCAGGGTACACCCACAGCTGTCCCAGGCTCTCCAGGGCTCCGCACCCTGGTTATTGAGGCACCTGAATGATCCCAGTCAGCTCTGCTTTGTAACATCTTGTTTCTACTATAAAACTGGGCTGTTATTCCTGCATCTGTGTGCCCGCCTGTAGCTGCCACCTGCCTCTTCTCACTCATTACTTCAGATTAGTTGCAGGCAGGAAAATCAGACATCTATGCTAGAACTATATATACAGTGAAAGCAGGTAGCCTGGAATGAAGGTCTGAGGGCCTCTCCTATCATAATACAAAGAATACATATCATTTATTGTGGCTTGGTGTGTGCTAGATGCCAGGTTAAGCATTTTCTGTATATTATCTCATTTCCTCTTCACATCCATGCTGGGAGGAGATAGTTTTATTCCCATTTTACAGATGAGGAAGTAAAGTCACGGAATGGTGAAGTTAGTTACCCGAGATCATAAAGCTGGCACAGACTTGAGTCGGATTGAAATGCAAGTCTGCCTGCGTCCTTTGGCAGTCTGACTCCTGTAAGGCTTTGTTTTGACTGCTTAGAGAACATTTTTGCTACATCCCAACTTTCTACCAAGTTGCAAATCATTTGGTTCCCTAGGCCAGATGCAGAGGAGGAGCTGGCTGCATATTTGTGGAGGTTTGGTCTCAGAGAAAATGCCTGTTTCTTAAAGATATATTTTATGTAATGAAATAATAGTTTAGAATGTGTTTTCTAGACTGTAAAGCATGTGAAGTGGTCATTACTAACAAATAAACTGTTGATGATGAACTTAATGTCGAGTCAAGTATGCTTTAAAAATAACTTTAAAAAACTGCCTGTGTTTTGTATGACACACATTTTGAGTGAGCCAGGAAGATCCCGCAGGCCACAGTTTGAGAATCCCTCTCTTAGACAAAGCACGGAGAAGGTGTCTTAGTCATCAGGAAAGACGAAATCTGGCAAGGAAACCATGAGTACAGGATGCAGGAAGGGCTTGCTCAAGGAGAGGAGCAAGGAGGAAATTATAGTGAGTCTAAAAATAGGCAGGGAGGAAGATTCTTCATCAGGGACTGGGGAAAATGTGGTCAGTCATCTGATAACTAAAACATAACAGCTGTGGTTCTTGTAAGTACACATTTTGCCAGAAAATAACCTGATGTGTGACATTTGGGTAGTTTTGTCTTGATTTGGGAACAGCTGCCATCTGCGTTTCCAGCATTATTTTGGCATATCTGCTTCTGGTGTTAGCCAAAGCATTCTTCAAGGCCACAGCATTGATTCAGTTGATTCACTGGGTCTTTGGATGAATTGCTTTGACCTGAATTGCTCACTTTACTCAGATAAAGACACTTTTGGAACTCTTAAACTTATAATTATACCAGCTTAATTTAGTAACACCTATTGTTTGTAACCTGTAGAAGAGTGTATCAGTTAAGTTTTTTTTTTTTGAGTTAAGAGATTCTTTTAAATTTAATCATTTTGGTTGATAATAAAGCTTATTTACACTTGTTCTTCCCTTAATAGGAACAGAAAATAACCACCCACTATGAGTCCTACATTATCCAGTAACATCTTAAATATTAACCAAATCTCCCTACACTTTTTTCTTTTTTTTAAATGAGGTTTTTTTTAAACATCTTTATTGGAGTATAATTGCTTTACAATGGTGTGTTACTTTCTGCTTTATAACAAATTGAATCAGCTATACGTATACATATGTCCCCATATCTCCTCCCTCTTGCGTCTCCCTCCCACCCTCCCTATCCCTCCCCTCTAGGTGGTCACAAAGCACCGAGCTGATCTCCCTGTGCTATGAGGCTGCTTCCCACTAGCTATCTGTTTTACATTTGGTAGTGTATATATGTCCATGCCACTCTCTCACTTTGTCCCAGCTTATCCTTCCTCCTCCCCATGTCCTCAAGTCCATTCTCTACATCTGTGTCTTTATTTCTGTCCTGCCCCTAGGTCCGTTAGAAACTTTTTTTTTTTTAGATTCCATATATATATGCGTTAGCATATGGTATTTGGTTTTCTCTTTCTGACTTACCTCATGCCGTATGACAGACTCTGGGTCCATCCACCTCACTACAAATAACTCAATTTCATTTCTTTTTATGGCTGAGTAATTTTCCATTGTATATATGTGCCACATCTTCTTTACCCATTCATCTGTTGATGGACACTTAGGTTGCTTCCATGTCCTGGCTATTGTAAATAGAGCTGCAATGAACACTGTGGTACATGACTCTTTTTGAATTATGGTTTTCTCAGGGTATATACCCAGTAGTGGGATTGCTGGGTCGTATGGTAGTTCTATTTTTAGTTTTTTAAGGAACCTCCATACTGTTCTCCATAGTGGCTGTATCAATTTACATTCCCACCAACAGTGCAAGAGGGTTCCCTTTTCTCCACACCCTCTCCAGCATTTATTGTTTGTAGGTTTTTTGATGGTGGCCATTCTGACTGGTATGAGGTGATACCTCATTGTAGTTTTGATTTGCATTTCTCTAATGATTAGTGATGTTGAGCATCCTTTCATGTGTTTGTTGGCAATCTGTATATCTTCTTTGGAGAAATGTCTATTTAGGTCTTCTGCCCATTTTTGGATTGGGTTGTTTGTTTTTTTGATATTGAGCTGCATGAGCTGCTTGTATATTTTAGAGATTAATCCTTTGTCAGTTGCTTCATTTGCAAATATTTTCTCCCATTCTGAGGGTTGTCTTTTTGTCTTGTTTATGTTTTTCTTTGCTGTGCAAAAGCTTTTAAGTTTCATTAGGTCCCATTTGTTATTTTCATTTTTATTTCCATTTCTCTAGGAGGTGGGTCAAAAAGGATCTTGCTGTGATTTATGTCATAGAGTGTTCTGCCTATGTTTTCCTCTAAGAGTTTTATAGTGTCTGGCCTTACATTTAGGTCTTTAATCCATTTGGAGTTTATTTTTGTGTATGGTGTTAGGGAGTGTTCTAATTTCATTCTTTTACATGTAGCTGTCCAGTTTTCCCAGCACCACTTATTGAAGAGGCTATCTTTTCTCCGTTGTATATTCTCACCTCCTTTATCAAAGATGAGGTGACCATATGTGCGTGGGCTTATCTCTGGGCTTTCTATCCTGTTCCATTGACCCATGTTTCTGTTTTTGTGCAAGTACCATGCTGTCTTGATTACTGTAGCTTTGTAGTATAGTCTGAAGTCTGGGAGCCTAATTCCTCCAGCTCTGTTTTTTTTTTCCTCAAGATTGCTTTGGCTATGCGGGGTCTTTTGTTTTTCCATACAAACTGTGAAATTTTTTGTTCTAGTTCTGTGAAAAATGCCATTGGTAGTTTGATAGGGATTGCACTGAATCTGTAGATTGCTTTGGGTAGTAGAGTCATTCTCACAATGTTGATTCTTCAATTCCAAGATCATGGTATATCTCTCCATCTGTTTGTATCAACTTTAATTTCTTTCATCAGTGTCTTATAGTTTTCTGTGTACAGGTCTTTTGTCTCCTTAGGTAGGTTTATTCCTAGGTATTTTATTCTTTTTGTTGCAGTGGTAAATGGGAGTGTTTCCTTAATTTCTCTTTCAGATTTTTCGTCGTTGTGTATAGGAATGCAAGAGATTTCTGTGCATTAATTTTGTATGCTACTTTACCAAATACATTGATTACCTCTAGTAGTTTTCTGGTGGCATCTTTAGGATTCTCTATGTATAGTATCATGTCATCTGAAAACAGTGACAGCTTTACTTCTTTTTTTCCAATTTGGATTCCTTTTATTTCTTTTTCTTCTCTGATTGCTGTGGCTGAAACTTCCAAAACTATGTTGAATAATAGTGGTGAGAGTGGACAACCTTGTCTTGTTCCTGATCTTAGAGGAAATGGTTTCAGTTTTTCACCATTGAGAACGATGTTGGCTGTGGGTTTGTCATATATGGCCTTTATTATGTTGAGGTAAGTTCCCTCTGTGTCTGCTTTCTGGAGAGTTTTTTAAATCATAAATGGGTGTTGAATTTTGTTGAAAGCTTTTTCTGCATCTATTGAGATGACTATATGGTTTTTCTCCTTCAATTTGTTAATATGGTGTATCACATTGATTGATTTGCATATATTGAAGAATCCTTGCATTCCTGGGATAAACCCCACTCGATCATGGTGTATGATCCTTTTACTGTGCTGTTGGATTCTGTTTGCTAGTATTTTGTTGAGGATTTTTGCATCTATGTTCATCAGTGATACTGGCCTGTAGTTTTCTTTCTTTGTGACATCTTTGTCTGGTTTTGGTATCAGGGTGATGATGGCCTCGTAGAATGAGTTTGGGAGTATTCCTCCCTCTGCTATATTTGGGAAGAGTTTGAGAAGGATAGGTGTTAGCTCTTCACTAAATGTTTGATAGAATTCACCTGTGAAGCCATTTGGTCCTGGGCTTTTGTTTGTTGGAAGATTTTAAATCACAGTTTTAATTTCAGTGCTTGTGATTGGTCTGTTTATATTTTCTATTTCTTCCTGCTCCATTCTTGGAAGGTTGTGCTTTTCTATTTTATTGGCATATAGTTGCTTGTAGTAATCTCTCATGATCCTATGTATTTTTTCAGTGTCAGCTGTTACTTCTCCTGTTTCATTTCTAATTCTGTTGATTTGAGTCTTCTCCCTTTTTTTCTTGATGAGTCTGGTTAATGGTTTATCAATTTTGTTTATGTTCTCAAAGATCCAGCTTTTAGTTTTATTGATCTTTGCTACTGTTTCCTTCATTTCTTTTTCATTTATTTCTGATCTGATCTTTATGATTTCTTTCCTTCTGCTAACTTTGGGGTTTTTTTGTTCTTCTTTCTCTAATTGCTTTAGGTGTAAGGTTAGGTTGTTTATTTGGGATATTTCTTGTTTCTTGAGGTAGGATTGTATTGCTATAAACTTCCCTCTTAGAACTGCTTTTGCTGCATCCCATAGGTTTTGGGTCATTGCTTTTTCATAGTCATTTGTTTTTAGTTATTTTTTGATTTCCTCTTTGATTTCTTCAGTGATCTCTCGGTTATTTAGTAGCATATTGTTTAGCCTCCATGTGTTTGTATTTTCTACATTTTTTCCTGTAATTGATATCTAGTCTCATAGCACTGTGGTTGGAAAAGATACTTGATATGACTTCAATTTTCTTAAATTTACCAAGGCTTGATTTGTGACCCAAGATATGGTCTATCCTGGAGAATGTTCCATGAGTACTTGAGAAGAAAATGTATTCTGTTGTTTTTGGATGGAATGTCCTATAAATATCAATTAAGTCCATCTTGTTTGATGTATCATTTAAAGTTTGTGTTTCCTTATTTATTTTCATTTTGGATGACCTGTCCATTGGTGAAAGCGGGGTGTTAAAATCCCCTACTATGATTGTGTTACTGTCGATTTCCCCTTTTATGGCTGTTAGTATTTGCCTTATGTATTGAGGTGCTCCTATGTTGGGTGCATAAATATTTACAATTGTTATATCTTCTTCTTGGATCGATCCCTTGATCATTATGTAGTGTCCTTCTTTGTCTCTTGTAATAGTCTTTATTTTAAAGTCTATTTTGTCTTATTTGAGAATTGCTACTCCAGCTTTCTTTTGATTTCCATTTGCATGGACTATCTTTTTCCATCCCCTCGCTTTCAGTCTGTATGTGTCCCTAGGTCTGAAGTGGGTCTCTTGTAGACAGCATATATATGGGTCTTGTTTTTGTATCCATTCAGCCAGTGTATGTCTTTTGGTTGGAGCATTTAATCCATTTACATTTAAGGTAGTTATCGATATGTATTTCCTATTACCATTTTCTGAATTGTTTTGTGTTTGTTATTGTAGGTCTTTTCCTTCTCTTGTGTTTCCTGCTTAGAAAAGTTCCTTTAGCATTTGTTGTAAAGCTGGTTTGGTGGTGCTGAATTCTCTTAGCTTTTGCTTGTCTGTAAAGGTTTTAATTTCTCCATCGAATCTGCATGAGAGCCTTGCTGGATAGAGTAATCTTGGTTATAGGTTTTTCCCTTTCATCACTTTAAATATGTCATGCCACTCCCTTCTGGCTTGCAGAGTTTCTGTTGAAAGATCAGCTGTTAACCTTATGGGGATTCCCTTGTATGTTATTTGTTGTTGTTCCCTTGCTGCTTTTAATATTTTTTCTTGGTATTTAATTTTTAATCGTTTGATTAATATGTGTCTTGGCTTGTTTCTCCTTGGATTTATCCTGTATGGGACTCTGCACTTCCTGGACTTTATTGACTATTTCCTTTCCCATATTAGGGATTAGGGAAGTTTTCAACTATAAGCTCTTCAAATATTTTCTCAGTCCCTTTTTTTTTTTCTCTTCTTCTTCTGGGACCCGTATAATTCGAATGTTGGTGTGTTTAATGTTGTCCCAGTGGTCTCTGAGACTGTCCTCAATTCTTTTCATTCTTTTTTCTTTATTCTGCTCTGAGGTTGTTATTTCCACTGTTTTATCTTCCAGGTCACTTATCCTTTCTTCTGCCTCAGTTATTCTGCTATTGATTCCTCCTAGAGAATTTTTAATTTCATTTATTGTGTTGTTCATTGTTTGTTTGCTCTTTAGTTCTTCTAGGTCCGTGTTAAACGTTTCTTGTATTTTCTCCATTCTATTTCCAAGATTTTGGATCATCTTTACTATCATTACTCTGAATTCTTTTTCAGGTAGACTGCCTATTTCCTCTTCATTTACTTGGTCTGGTGGGTTTTATCTTGCTCCTTCATCTGCTGTGTGTTTCTCTGTCTTCTCATTTTGCTTAACGTACTATGTTTGGGGTCTCCTTTTCGCAGTCTGCAGGTTCATAGTTCCCATTGTTTTTGGTGTCTGCCCCCAGTGAGTAAGGTTGGTTCAGTGGGTTATGTAGGCTTCCTGGTGGAGGGGACTGGTGCCTGTGTTCTGTGGATGAGGCTGGATCTTGTCTTTTTGGTGGGCAGGACTACGTCCGGTGGTGTGTTTTGGGGTGTCTGTGACCTCATTATGATTTTAGGCAGCCTCTCTGCTAATGGGTGGGGTTGTGTTCCTGTCTTGCTAGTTGTTTGGCATGGGGTGCCCAGCACTGTAGCTTGCTGGTCATTGAGTGGAGCTGGGTCTTATCGTTGAGATGGAGATCTCTGGGAGAGGTTTCGCCATTTGATATTATGTGGAGCCAGGAGGTCTCTGGTCGACCAATGTCCTGAACTTGGCTCTCCCATGTCAGAGGCAGAGGCCTGACACCTGGCTGGAGCACCAAGACCCTGTCAGCCACATGGCTCAGAAGAAAAGGGAGAAGAAAAAGAAAGAAGGGAAGGAAGGAAGGAAGGAAGAGAAAGTAAAGTTATTAAAATAAAAAATTTAAAAAATAAAAAAATTAAAAAGTAATAAAAAAAGAAAAAGAAAGAAAGAAGACAGCAACCAAACCAAAAAACAAATCCACCAATGATAACAAGTGCTAAAAACTATATTTTTTTTAAAAAAAAAAGGACAGACAGAACCCTAGGACAAATGGTTATAGCAAAGCTATACAGACAAAATCACACAAAGAAGCATACACATACACACTCACAAAAAGAGAAAAGGAAAAAAAATATATATATATAAAAGGAAGAGAGCAACCAAATCGATAAACAAATCTACCAATGATAATAAACTCTAAATACTAAACTAAGATAAACATAAAACCAGAAACAAATTAGACGCAGAAAGTAAACCCCAAGTCTACAGTTGCTCCCAATGTCCACCGCCTCAATTTTGGGATGATTCTTTGTCTATTCAGGTATTCCACAGATTCAGGGTACATCAAGTTGATTGTGGAGATTTAATCGCTGCTCCTGAGGCTGCTGGGAGAGATTTCCCTTTCTCTTCTTTGTTCACACAGCTCCTGGGGTTCAGCTTTGGATTTGGCCCCATCTCTGCGTGTAGGTCGCCTGAGGGCGTCTGTTCCCGCTCAGACAGGACGGGGTTAAAGGAGCAGCTGCTTCGGGGGCTCTGGGTCACTCAGGCCGGGGGGAGGGAGGGGTACGGAGGAGGCGGGGCGAGCCCGCGGCGTCAGAGGCGTCGTGACGTTGCACCAGCCCGAGGCATGCCGTGTGTTCTCCTGGGGAAGTTGTCCCTGGATCACGGGACCCTGGCGGTGGCGGGCTGCACAGGCTCCCGGGAGGGGCGGTGTGGAGAGTGACCTGTGCTCACACACAGGCTTCTTGGTGGCGGCAGCAGCCGCCTTAGCGTCTCATGCCCGTCTCTGGGGTCCGCGCTGATAGCCGCAGCTCACGCCCGTCTCTGGAGCTCATTTAGGCGGTGCTCTGAATCCCCTCTCCTCGTGCAACCCAAAACAATGGTCTCTTGACTCTTAGGCAGGTCCAGAATTTTTCCTGGACTCCCTCCCGGCTAGCTGTGGTGCACTAGCCTCCTTCAGGCTGTGTTCACGCCGCCAACCCCGGTCCTCTCCCTGGGATCTGACTTCGGTTAACTTTTATCACATAACAAAACAAGGCTCGGTGACTTAAAACAGAAACCGTTTATTATTTCTCATATGTCTGTAGAGATTGGCTGGGGGTCAGTAGGGTATTGGCTGTTTCAGGCTGGGCTCAGCCAGGCGGCTCTGGTCCACGTGTCTCTCATCCTCCTCCTGGCCAAGCCGCCACGTTCTTCCCACAGCGATGGTAAAGGTGCAGAGGGTAGGTGGACACACTCGACCCGTCTTACGGCCTGGACTTGGGACTGGCCTGCTATCACTGCTGCCTCGTTCTTCTGGCCAAAGCAGTTTCCAAACCCAAGCCAAAGGCTGGAGAAAAGTATTCCGCTCCTTTGATCGGAGGAACTGCAAAGTCATTTATGTGGTGAAGGTGGTGAATATAGGGAGGGATAAGAAACTAGAACCAAAATGCAATCTGCCATAAATAGTAATAAACTGCTACTTATCCAGTACTTATTGTGGGCCAGGACTACGTATATATATAATAATAACTAACATTTATTTAGCACTTACTGTGAGCCAGACACTTCTACGCACTTGACATGAATTGTTTCGTGTAATGCTCACAGCAGTGCTATGATACAGACCCTAAGATTATTCCCAGTTTCCATCCAAGGAAACGGGAGGAGAGAGGTTTAGTGACTTGCTCAACGTCAAAGCCGGGTAACCCTGCTTGAGCACCCAGGCTCCAGCGTGATCTGTGTGTGTAAATGTGATCTGTTACTATCGTCAAGGACTTTTGAGAATACAGAGGCCTAGATCACTTAAGGGACTTGTCTGCAGTCACTGGGTGGACACAACTTGAGCATCCTGGCCCACGTGACTGCTGACTGTATTCTTCCCACTGTGCTATCGGCCAATGAGTGTTAATTGAGGAATGTAGCTTTATTTTGTTCACTGACTGTGATGTGGTCAAAGGCATAAAATCCAGGTATGAGATTGAAGCTGATCATCTGTTGTTTGTCCAGAACCCTCCAGTCTTGTTAGCTTTCGTCTCAGTCCCAGTGACAAACTTAGAATATCTTTGAGCTAAATGTGAAAGATGTTCCTTTTGCCACTTGCTGATTAATATTCCTTGAAAAAAACTTATTTCCATATGCATAGCCCAAAGAGAAATGTCAGTGGTTAGACATACTAATCAGAAGAAGGCTTTGTGTTTTAGTAAAGGTTAATTGAGACCCATCAATTTTTTTTCTTTAAAACATTAAAGTAAAATAATGTAATTAGCTATTTTTTTCCTCTCTACTCCCAGAGGGCAGATATAAATGTTCTACCTAAATGAAGCTATTTATTTAAATTCACCCAGATTTCTTTGGAAGTTTTGTACATCTTTCTTCTGCCATATCAGCTTAGAGCTACAATAATTTAATAAGTTTTTCCTAGGGTGAAATTGGATGCCCTCTATCGATCTTACACTGAGGGGGCATTCAATTACTTAATCTGAAGTGGTATATCTGGGTCTCTCGATTACAGTTTTGTTATAAACGGCTTGCTAATGATGTTCGGGGTGCATAGGTTAACAGGGGCCATCCTAGCCAGGGCTGGGTAATTGAATGCTTTCTATTTTGGGACCAGTTATGTGATCTCTTACAGTGGTACTAGGTTCCCACAATTACAGCCTGCATCCACAGGGCACCGTACTGAGCCCAGGCTGGGGAGCAATCTCACTGAAATGTATACCTGCCAACTCTGGTTTAATACCTGAATGGGAGCGCCAAGGGTCCTGTCTCATCTGAGTCCACTGGCACCAAAATGTGGACATTCCAGACAGGCGAAGTGCAGTGATATCCACGGCTTATTTCTTAAGAAAGAATAACCTGAGTGTTAGGTTTCGGAATGACTGTTCTTGGGATAATTTGTGGCATGTGGAAAAGGCCAATCCAGGAAAAAAGGGGCAACCCATTTTCCTTTCAATCCAGTCACATGAATTTGATTTTTCTTCACCGAGTGATGTTAGCTCATAGTTATAATTATTTTAAAGATCTTTTTGAAACCATACATAGTGTGCATCTATGTATTTGGACAAATACAAATACTCTTTGTGTTTGGACAAATCCTAGCCCTGACCCAGCCTTCCAGGCCTTCCAGAGTCTGGTCCCTGCCTTTTCTCCCATCCGTTTCCCTCGCCCACACCTGCCCCATAGCCCAGCGGTCTGCTCTCCTGGTGGTCCCCATGGGCTTTGATCTCCAGCTTCTCTTCTTCATGGGGTCTTTACTTCCCTGATCTCCACATAGCTGGCTTCCTTCTCATCATTCAGAGGTCCCCTCCTGAATTAGGTCTTCCCTGGCCATCCTGTCTACTCTATCTCCACTTCCTCTAAGGCATCAGCTCTCCCCGGGGGTGGAAGCCAGGGATGCTGTTAAACATCCTAAGTGTACAGAACAGCCCCTGACAACAAAGAATTATCCGGCCCTGGTGTGGCATTGAGAGCTCCCGTTCAAGGGTTTCCTTGTTTTCTCCCTTTATATTTTCTTCCTACCCTTTATTAGCATCTGAGATGATGTTATTCATTTGTGACTTTTTATTGTCTGTTGCCCTGCAGCCCCTAACTCCTGGTGGAATACAAACTCCAGGTGGAGAAAAGCCCTCCCTGTCATGGTCACTCCTGCACCATTGCCGTCGAGGCTGACAAGGGTGGCCTGGAAGCCTCCACGCTCCAGGTCCTACACTTACAAAGGCTCACAGCAATGTATTCACCTGGTTATATGGCTGTTGTTTTTATTTTTATTTATTTATTTAATAAATTTATTTATTTATTTTTTATTCTTGGCTGTGTCGGGTCCTTGCTGCGGAGCGTGGGCTTCTCATTGCAGTGGCTTCTCTTGTTGTGGAGCACGGTCTCTAGGCACGCGGGCTTCAGTAGTTGTGGCTTGCGGGCTCTAGAGCGTAGGATCAGTAGCTGTGGTGCACGGGCTTAGTTGCTCTGCGGCATGTGGGATCTTCCCGGACCAGGGCTCGAACCCGCGTCCCCTGCATTGGCAGGCGGATTCTCAACCACTGCGCCACCAGGGAAGCCCTGGCTGTTGTTTTTAATCAAGTATTTGACGTACTATATGCTGGCCATATGTTTTGATGGAATTTGTAAGTGTAAGATAGTTTTACATTTTTTTCCTCTAAGAGAGCACTCCCGGGGTTTTTTCCCACACCAATAAAATCTCCAACTCTTCAGACACCACCTGGGTGTCCTACAATTCAGTTGAATTCTTACAGTAACTCCCTGGAATTAGCACAGACTTCACGGGTCAAGGGCTCAGTCCTCTGAGACTGCCCCCACTTCAGGCCCCAGTCACAAGTCTTGGGTCCCCAGGCTACCTACACTTCTGTCCTTTGGCTGCAAATTCAGAGGTTCCCACAGCCCCCTCCTCAGGTTCCACAATTTGCCAAAATGACGCACAGAACTCAGGAAAGTGCCTTACTGACTATTACAAAGGAGATGATACAAGAACAGCCAGATGGAGGAGATGCACGGGGCAGTCTGCGGGGAGGGTCTTGGACCTTCCATGCCCTCTCTGCCTGCACCACCCGCCCAGCACTGCCATGGGCTCACCAACTAGAAAGCTCTCGGAATCCTGTCATTTAGGGGGTTTTATGGAGGTTCCACTGTGTAGGCACGAGTGATTAAATCTTTGGCCATTGGTGATTAACTCAATCTCCAGCCCTTCTCCCTTTCCTGGAGGTTGGAGAGGCAGGGCTGAAAGTTCCAAGCTTCTAATCAAGGTTTGGTCTTTCTGGCTACCAGCCCCATCCTGAAGCTGTCTGGGGGCCCCAGCAATAGTGGCTGAAAGGGGCTTGTTATGAATAACAAAATGTGCTGTCCCTGTCACCCCTATCCAAGGGTTCCAAGGGTTTTAGAAGCTCTGCGCCAGGAACTGGGGACAAAGACCAAATACGTATTTTTTATGACATCACACCTCCCATCACATCCTGGTTTCAGGCCTCCACACCTGGACCTGCATCTTGGGCAGTGCCCAGTGCACAATCTGCCTTCAGAAGGGATCTGGTGAATCACAGAAGGGACGAATGAATGAATTATAGGAGAGTGTTTCTTTGAGGCCCTTAAGGCATCTGGAATTGTCTCCCCAGTTCTCTGCTCCCCGTTTTACATTTAAAAAGTGAGACGTGGAGTGGGAGGTCTGGCTGGAGGGTGCAGCCTGCCCAGGGGACAAATCCTCTGGCTCACCATGTCCCAGGCCTCTCGGTTGACACCACGTCCCAGGCCTCTCGGTTGAGACTGTCAGCGTCCCTGCCTACTCAGGTCTATTTGTTTATTTTGCTTGTCAAAGGAAACCTTTGTTCTTGTTGAGGAATGTTTTGCCCATCCTGTTGGGTCCAGATTTTGTACATTCTTGTCTTGGGGCTTCAAAGACCATGTTTGGAAAAAAATTGAATTAGACCTCCTGTAGCCAGAGAGACAGAAGGGTGCGACTGGCTCCCCGCTGCGATGCTGGTTGGGGCCTCATTTTAACCCCACTTGGCCTTGTTTTTGGCATGTGGAAAATGTTTTCCTGGCCTAGTGAGGGGGTTTCCAAGCAGGGGAGCTTGCCCTGCTGTTTCTTCTGTTGGGGAGAATTGTTTGTACCCAGTGATGGGTCAGGGGTGGTTGAACAAGTTGGGGGCAGAGGTTTGAGCCTTGAGGTTCCCGACACATCCCTCCCACTGCTCTCTGGGATGAGCAGGTGGCGGAGCCCGAGGTGCTGGCCTGGTTCCGGGGCCGAACCCTCCCACAGCCCCTGCTTCTCTGCGCTTCTCAGAACTGCTCTGACCCACATCTCAGCCTTTACTCACTGGCATTCCTCAAACTGCTTACTTGAGACAGTAGTGAGAGTTCTTTGGCCAATTATGTTTTGGAAACGTTGTGTGTTATATTCTTCTCCTGTGAAAAGTCCTACTCTAAAGAAGTCTGTGTAGTTTGGTCCATCTCACCTTTTCTCCAGGTAATTTAAGCACTGAAGACCTATCGACAACACGCAGGACATTTTGTGGAAGACATTTTAGGAAACTGCTTGGCTCTTTCTTGGTCATTGTGTTTTGACAAAACATGGGCCTTTCGGTCCAAGGGAAGGGAATATTTCTGCTGGTGAGTTCTGATTGTTCAGCCTTTCAGCCAATATGAGAGGGGGCTTAACGCAGGGTTAGTTAATATCACCTCCTCTAGGATTGTTGGAGGGGTGTGTGTATGCAGAATTGGAGGTGAGTCTGCCACCCTTGGGTAATTCTCAGGTGCTAAGGAAAAATAATGGGATGGGATCACCCATCCTTGATTCCACTTCAGATGTTCTTGGCATTCATTGACAATTAAAAACATAAGAGTAGGGCTTCCCTGGTGGCGCAGTGGTTGAGAATCTGCCTGCTAATGCAGGGGACACGGGTTCAAGCCCTGGTCTGGGAAGATCCCACATGCCGCGGAGCAACTGAGCCCGTGAGCCACAACTACTGAGCCTGCGCGTCTGGAGCCTGTGCTCCGCAACAAGAGAGGCCGCGATAGTGAGAGGCCCGTGCACCGTGATGAAGAGTGGCCCCCGCTTGCCACAACTAGAGAAAGCCCTCGCACAGAAACGAAGACCCAACACAGCCAAAAATAAATAAATAAATTAAAAAAAAAACATAAGAGTAATAGTCATTGATGATGCTATTATTATTCATGTTATCTACCTTTTATGGGGTGCTAAGTATGTGTAGGCATTATGCAAAGTCTTCACATGCCTTAGCTGATATAGTACTTGTTACACACTTGAAAGGGTGGTACTTTTTATCTAAATTTGACGGGTGAGGAAACCAGAGCTCAGAGAGGTTATATGGCTGGCTCAAAGTCACATAGCTAGCTAGTTAACATTGTTCTACCACTGCTGGAAACTAAGTAGGTCTCCTTTTTTGCTCTTTTTACAACATCCACAAAGAAGTGTCATTTGGGCAACAATACATTTTATAACCGCAGGAGTCTATTAATGGATTTTGAAGAATCATGTTTTCCCCAGGATGATGAAAGTGAAAAATTGTTTTAGGGTCTAAAGTGTTCTGTTGCTCAGGGGAATACTGCACGTTGGATTTAATTGCTTAATTACTTAAAGTCAAAAAATTTTTTTAATATGATACATTCTACTGAAGGAGAGAATCATTTCAGTGTTTCTAAATTTTCATTAACTTTTGCATCCTAAACTAGTAATAAATGTTAGCTCTAGGTTAAGAGACTATTGGTGCTACTGGGAGAGTGAAAACCATTTTCTCTGCCTGCTCCCACCCTAAACATCCTCCTTCTTGGATTTTTTGTTGACTTAACAGCACTGATATTTCAATTCATCCCTCAAATTCATAGTCACTGACTGTGCATGAATCTGAGAATGACTGCAAGTCCTGGGATAGGGGGATCCAGTCACTTAGATGTGTCAAGGCAAAGGCATTACAGAATATGTGGGCTGTGCAAAGTAGGAGGTGTTTAATATGTTGCTGGTGGCGCTGGTGTTGGGGCCACATTTGGAGGCAGAGACTGAACTCCAAAGCCAAGCACCAAAGACCCGAAACCTCTCCCTTTATCCTATATGGTTTTCTGTAACTTGCTTGTGACCCAGCTGGCTTGGCTAAAATTGAGAAGTGGAAAAGAAGCGTGAACGTCTCTCCTTGGAAGATGGTCCCAGGGTTATTGCTATCATCGCATAATGTAATAAAACCTCTTTTCTTTATTGTTTAGGTAATCTGACATCTTAAAGATTTTGAAGAGGAAACATTGCAAAGGAACACAGGCTGTAAAAGAAGAAATCTTCATGGACTCTGTGTGGATGGTGCACCAATCCATCCGTCACTGAGGCCATGAGCTCTTCTCATCCCTTGGGTGTTCCCATGTTCTCCAGTGAGAACTCCTCCACTTCATTTGGTGCCATGGGAAAAACCTGAAGGACAGGAAGAATTGCTCCCGACCTTGTGGCTTTTTCCAGGATTGCAGTGGCTCTTACAGACCATGACAATTGGAGATCATTCGTGTTGTCTTTCGGAGTCGAACCAAAGAACGCGCTTCCTCATTCTCTGGTGTTTTAGCGCCTGACCATTTTTATATTTGTTTCTGTTGCTCGTGCCTTTCCACCATCTTATGTGATCACGAGACATCCTTGAAGTTTTCCAGCACGACTTGCAGGCATCCGGACTCCTTGGGGGCTCGCCCATGGCTCGGCGGGCCAGCAGTCCAAGGGCATTACGATGAGGCACTGCATTAATTGCTGCATCCAGCTGTTGCCCGACGAAGCACACACACAGCAGGTCAGCTGCCGAGGAGGCCCCCATCACAGTCGCCAGGAGTGCCCCATGTGCAAAGGAGAAAACAAAATTGTGTTTCGCGTGGACGGTAAGCAGATGAACTTGCTTGCCGTTCTCGAAGTGAGGGCTGAAGGGAATGAGAGCTGGAGTGGGTTTTTGCGCTTCAAGAAGGGGAAGCGATGCAGCCTCGTTTTTGGATTGATAATAATGACGTTGGTGATGGCTTCTTACATCCTTTCTGGGGTCCACCAAGAGCTTCTGATCTCATCGCCTTTCCATTACGGAGCCCTCCCCAGCAATCCCAGCTTGATGGACGGTGAAAATCCGAGTGACACAAAAGAGCATCATCACCAGCCCTCTGTAAATAATATTTCGTACGTGAAGGACTATCCAAGCATTAAATTAATTATCAACAGCATCGCAGCCAGGATTGAGTTCACAACCAGACAGCTCCCAGACGTGGAAGATCTCAAGAAGCAGGAATTGCACGTGAGTAGCCTGGTGCTTATCTCTGTGGACTGATTCTTAAAAAATTGCTGCTTCCTTTCCTGTCACCACCTTTGGGAAGAAAACAACCAAAAATTTCTCAAGTGTAGCAATGGTAATTTGACAGCCTCATGGATGAGAGTTCACTGGGAGGTCTGTGTCCACGCTGTTAGCCCAGAGAAGGGAATTCTGTACTGAATGGCGCAGCAAGCAATGTTGAAGGACGCCCCTCCTAAAAATTCCTTTCCGGGACTTTTTGCTTGAAATGTGGCCCTGGCAGTTAAAGTTGCTTTTGTAGATCACCGTCATCTTGTTTCTAGTCTGTCCTAATCACGGTGTTTGCCTCTAACGGCCATTTAAATATCCAACTACATAGTCAAAAGTTCCAACTCTTTAATTTAGTTAGATTGCTGTGTGTGTGTGTGCGTGTGTGTGTGTGTGCAAGATAAATCATGGTAGAATGGATTTTGATTGAACTTTTATTTTCATTCTCTCCAAATATTATTTTTATTTGGGGTTAAGGAAAAGCATGTCATTGGCTGTTTACCAAGTTTTGCTTTGTTTTAGTATTTAGTCATCATCCAATAATACTTCCAATGTGAACGCTGTAATAAGTCTCAGGACAGGATCATACTGTGGACAGAATGTGCTTGTGCTAATGTTTTCCCCTCGGTGCGTCTCTCCCCCTTTTTGTCTTTTTGATTGCAGATGTTTTCAGTCATCCCGCACAAATTCCTCCCCAACAGTAAGAGCCCCTGTTGGTACGAGGAGTTCACGGGGAGGAACACCACCGACCCCTACCTGACCAACTCCTACGTGCTCTACTCCAAGCGCTTCCGCGCCACCTTCGACGCCCTGCGCAGGGCCTTCTGGGGCCACCTGTCGCACGCGCACGGCAAGCACTTCCGCCTCCGCTGCCTGCCGCGCTTCTACATCATCGGGCAGCCCAAGTGCGGCACCACCGACCTCTACGACCGCCTGCGGCTGCACCCGGAAGTGAAGTTCTCCGCCATCAAGGAGCCGCACTGGTGGACCCGGAAGCGCTTCGGTGCGTGCCAGCGCGGGCCCCGGTCCCCGCGGCGAGGGTGCACGTGGGGGTCTCTCACCAAGCCCAGGGCATCTGCCGCCTTCATCCAGTTGCTCCTTACGCGCACGTCAGGGTCGGGATCAGGGGTCACCGTCAGGTTCAGGGTCACGGTCAGGGTTGGCGTGGGAGCCCTGAGACTGAGCCGAGCAGGGCTGTGCGAGGCCGTAGGAGGGATGCAGGGCGGGGAGATGAGAAAACACGCCGAGATGCAGAGATCAGACAATTCTCTGGTTTAGGGATCCCCAGGGAGACATCCAGCAGGACCGAGCACCCAGCTCCCGACCACCCGCTGAGCATGTACGGAGCGCCGGCGGTGTGTAGGGCGAGGGAAAGGGGGCAGCTCTTCTTGTTCGGAAGGGCACACGCAGCACCCGGGAGTGGTGAGTTGGCCGGGTGGACGTCTGTCGGGGGCTGTCCATCCAGCTCCCAGCTCCGTGCTGTTCCTGCTAGAGCCCAGCACCCACACGCCCACCCCCGGAGGTGGCAGGAGAAAGAAAGATGGCTGCATGAGCGGGGTTTCCGCTTCCTGCTGGTCCATCCCAGGGCTCTGAGCCTGTCACTGAGCTGCTTCGGGCTTCTTTTCTCTGACCTGACCCTTCGGCTGCGCAGGGTCAGAATGAAAGCCCCAGGGAGATAATTCTGGGAGACCCTGCTCACAGCACCCCACCCCTTTCCCACGGGGTTGGCATGCAGGCTGCTTTCTGCTGGAGCCACCCGTCTGCCCTTGGGTCACTGTTTCCTCTCCTTAACCTTTTCCCTTCTGCCAGGAGACGTTTGGTCACTGGAGCTAAGGGATGACAAATGCCAAAGTTCGGGAAGCCCTCGAGGGTGGTTTCTGTGCAAAGGACCTAGGTTGCTTGGAAGGGAATTTTGAAAGTTTTTCTTAGTACAGCCTAAGTTGAGACCAACTCTTAATGTGTTTCCCGACAAACATTTGACTTAATCCCTTTGATGTTCCTCCTGGAGTGAACAGAAGCGTAAATGTGTCTTTTGTGCTTGGCAAGGGCAGCTGTGGGAGCCAGGGTTTCTCTACTCGTCTGAAGAGCGGCCTCCCCTACACAGCTCACCATTTTCCCCCGTGAAAACCAGGTTCCCACTGGCAGAGGAGAGAGAGGCACAGGGGCATGTGGGCCTCTGGATTCTGAGCTCCAGTGTCACCTTGAACCTCTTGCTGTTTTGCCCCAGATGCTCTCTCTCCACTTTCCATTAACCTTGGTGGCTGTGGTTTAGGGCAGCGTGTTGTCAGTACATTTTCAAGTGAAATGTACCCACTTCTGAGGCAAGGGCAAAATTTAGGCTGCATGTGGCTGATGCCAGAATAACCCAGGTGTCCGTCCAGGGACCATCGATTCCCCTTATTGTTTGGACAGATGGACAGACTGCTTGATGGAATAGAACCTCAGGAAGGTGCTGGTCGGACCTGGTGAAGAAGACTCATCTGAGCTTCCAAGGATGCTGGCCCTCCGATGGGCTGCCTTTTCTTTTGATCCAGTGTGTGGATCCTGACACCATTGCTGCCCCGCCCCTGGGGGGCCTCACCTGGTGCACATATTAACCAGCCCCAAACTCTCTGTCCCTCCAAGTAGACTCGATTATAGTTCTTGAACAGGCATGCCAGCCTTTCAGTGGCTACCTTGCAGCTTAATGGTGGTGCATTCCACCCCTCGAAGTGCACGTGGGTTAAAAGATCACGGCCCATTCACAGACGCCCCTCCCTCTCTTGCAGCTCCTTGGGCTGAGCCTTGGCTGCTGCAGCTGGGCCCTTGGACCTTTCCACCCCCCCGTGGTCACTCCCCGGCAGCCATCAGCCCAGCCGTGGCAGCTTTGTCCTAACTCCTGCTTCCTGGTTCTTGTAGGAATAGTCCGCCTGAGAGATGGTCTGCGGGACCGCTATCCCGTGGAAGATTATCTGGACCTCTTTGACCTGGCTGCACACCAGATTCATCAAGGACTGCAGGCCAGCTCTGCGAAGGAACAGAGCAAGATGAATAGAATCATTATCGGTATGGCTTCCGTGTAACTCCCGCGAGGGCCCCCCTGCTTCTGCCCTGGGCCAGGCCGGGCTTCACTGCACCTGCGAGCATTTGCATGATGCCTGCCGGCAGCTGCTGAGCATGCGCTTCCCCGCTAGCCATCACTCTCACCCCCGCGTAAGATGTTCATAGTGCTCGTGCAACTTCAATAAAGCACAAATGTTTAGTAGACTGTCTAGTTCTGTGGAGACTCAAGCATACCTGAACTGGCTTTTTGAAGAAGTTGCCATTTCTTTGCTTTTACTTGAATTAAGCTTGCATGCTTGATTTCTTTTCATGATACACCCACCTGAGTAAGTTTGGTTGGGGGATCATGAATGTAAAATGAACCAGTGAGTCATCAGTTTAATTCTTGTGGCTTTTGTACTCCCTGGCCGCTGGGACCCTGCAAAGACGGAGGTGGCCTCTCCTGAAATAGATGCCACCCTATTGCATCGTGGGTGACTAATTGCTGTTGAGAAAGCTTAGGCCTTGTCAGGCTAATGCCTTTAGACATTCAAAATGAGGTGGTTTGATTAATAGTCATTTTTTAAAAATTTACAAGAGTGTTTTATAGAAAACATATCTATTCACTCTCTCTATTGGATTCAGCTTAGGAGAAGACATTTATCCACTTACACCTCTGAAAGGGAGAAATCGAATCACATATTTTGCTTAAATTGATTACCTGAGGCAGTGATCTATTTTTTTATTCTCCTAAATCTGTTATATTTTGATTCTCCAAATTCGGTGACTATATTAATGACTAAAAGGAATTGTAATCAACCATTTGAAAGATGGATCTTTACTTAACTCCCATATCCAGGGGGACAGGCTTACATGCCTAAGCCCCAATTTATTTATTTATTTTTAACTCAAAGAAATCAAGTCCTAGGAGCCGGATGAGATCACACCCTCTCACCCAGTGTGAACTGGCTACTAGCTATTTTCTTGCAGCCTTGAATTCTAACACCCCAAATTACAAATCTTAATTAATATTTGACTGTGACTCCCATACCATATGCCTCTGGGAAAATCTCATGTTCTTAGGAAAGAGCTAAAAATATGCATCCTAGGGTCAGGAAATAGAGCCTAAGATAATGAATGAAAAAGGAAGGCTTTAGTTTGGTTTCCTAATTTTATTTACTTCTGGATTTAGAAATGAAAACTAAGGAATATATCTACTGCTCTGACGTTTGCCTGAAGCAGAGTTTATTGAGTTTTACGGTAGATGGAAAGCTGGCATCCAGCTCTGATCGTGCCACCAGGCAGCTCTGTGCCATGTGACAAGTCGGTCTCTGTGTTCGTGAACTCAGTCTGCTCATCTGTAAAATGGGCTTGTTGGACCAGATCAGTTCTGGGCTCCTCCCAGCCCTGAAATGTGATCTAACTCTGCTTCAGCTTCTTTCGTTAGATCCTTGGTAGAAGCATACTGGTCTTTTTTCATCTTGGCCGATGGGTCAGAGAGGGCCTTTTCTTAATGGTCTGGGCTAATGGCTGGAGTCATGAAGGACTCAAGTGGCTGGGTTCTCTGGGCTGGGGAAAGGCCAGAGAGCCTTTCCCCAGCGCAGAGAAAGGCCCCTGTCTCTGCTCTCATGGCCACCCGGCTCTGCCCTGTCAGAGTGCTCACATGGGGCTCTGATTGTTTATTGAATTATTGATCTTCCCCTAGATTGTAAGGTTTGAGAGGGAAGGGGATTGTTTGTCTTGTTTCCGACATCTATCCCCAATGCCAAGCATAGTGCCGGGCACATATTAGACACCAAATCAGAGCTTTCTGCCTGGATGGATGAAGGATGAATGAAGGAAGGATGGATAGATGGACGGGTGGATGGACAAGCATAGAACCAGTTCATTTATGGGACTGATAAAATTTGTGCCAACTTAGTTTTAGATACTTCCCTTGTCCTAATATTCCCTTATTCATTGTGAGTAGAATTTTCAAAGGACTTCTGATTGACTTGTTTTTTCTGTATTCTATGGTATTATCTCTTAAAATAGAAAGAAAGATCAGAATAGTAATGCTTACCTGGACACGATTGCACATCCAACAGAATAAATAAGGCCCTGCTAACACTCTGCATTACAGTGATATGCTCACCACTGATCAAAGAGACTTAGTCTTTTGGCTCAGGTTTTCACTGAATTAAGTGACTTGGAGATGTATCATATAGTCCCATGTACCATGTTGGGAAATCGAATGTATAATTAATTGATTTGTTTTTCTTTCTAAATCTCTGAAGACTGTCCTGAAAAAAAAAAGTCAGGGAATTGGTTCAGTTATCTGAGATAGAAATGTTGAAATGTCTGTGTCTTGGCCTCCGCCCGTCCTAGAATGTGTGTTTAACGTTATCATGCTTCATTCACACAGACTGTGATCCAGCAGGGGCTAGAACCAGCTTCCTGTTCACGCAGTCAGCACTGAGTGAATGCCCCCTGCGTGCAGGGTGACGGGGTGGGTGGGCACGCAGGACCGAGGTCCCATGAGCCTTCCCGCAAAGCCTTCCTCTCGTTTGGTCTTAGCGTGTGCACTGGGACTGACCCTTGTGATTTCAAGGGAAGATTGATGCAGATTGCATGCAGTTTCCTAATGAGAAATGAGGATAAAAACAATGCCGGAAGCAATAACCGTCGTTGAGAGGGAGAAAGGTAAATGATCAGCGAAAAAGGCCACCACAGCAATTTCAAGGAGCAAAATTATTAATCCGGAAGTTCGGATCCCCGAACTTCTCCTTCATCCCTGACACTTTCTGAAGGGAACCATCGAGGACAATCTCAGCGGGCCCTTAGAAGGCCACAGAGCTACGCACCGTTAGCAAAGTTAAACATCGTGAAATTGGGAGGCCAGATGCTAGTAGAGGTTTCTTGGCACATCGTGGAGAGAGGAGCTGGGAGGAGGAGGGTGGATCACCTTGATCTCCAGAAGGAGGTCCTGGAGGGGAGGGGGTGACACGGCGGCAGGGGTGGCCATCAGCCTCCTTTTCCCGGAGCCCCGTCTGCCAGCGTGGCAGACCAGCTCACCCGCTCGCACCTATTTAAGAAAGCATCACAGCCAGGGTTGGCCCCTGGTTCAGGCTGCTCTGTGGGAGCCCGTAACTCAGCACTGCTCACTCGTTTTCTGTTTCCAGGGGAGGCCAGCGCCTCCACCATGTGGGATAACAATGCCTGGACATTCTTCTACGACAACAGCACGGATGGTGAGCCCCCCTTTCTGACCCAGGACTTCATCCACGCCTTTCAGCCAGACGCAAAGCTGATCGTCATGCTCAGGGACCCCGTGGAGAGGTGAGCAGTGTAGATTTTTCGTTTTGGGAAAAGAAAAGGCAGTTCTGCAGAACAGTCTTCCTTCTCATCACAAACAAGATTTTGCTGCTGCTGCTGCTTCTTTTTTTTAAAAAATAAACAAGCTTAACTTGCAATGTCACTGCTATTTCTTATGTAAACATTATTCTTGGGGCAATCGTCACTGCATCTAAACAAACCGAGGATTTTTTTCTTAGCCATTTTGACCCTGGTCTCTGGGCCTTCAGCCTCGGCCGGTCTGACCTCGGGACATGCCCCTTGGGTGATGTCCGGCCATGAAAAATGCCCTTAGTTTCGGGGATATCGAGGTTCTCTGCAGGGTTTAACTCCTAGAATTCCTTGTCTCCCGACCTGATTGATGCCTTTATCCTGTTGGCTCTGAATGTGCAAGCTCCACCTTTCCTTGAGACACCAAAAGGCAGAAAACGACAGACAGAGCTGCTTTGTTGTAGAGAACAGGGGCTGCCCGGTGTGAATGAGGCCAGGCCAGCACGGTATTGAACCGAGGGCTGTCTGAGGGTGGCCAGGCCGGCACTGGGTGATGCTGAGGTCAGTGACGACGCCTGTGTGGATGGCAGAGTATTAGGGCTGCCAGGACCTTAAAATCATTTAGTCCGCCCCTCCCCCCCGCCCCCGCCCCAACCAGTACCCCTACACCAGAGATAAGAGGCTCCAGTGTGGTCCAGGAGTTCCCCACCCAGGATGGCCAGTCCCGCTTAGACAGCTCTGAGAGAGCATCCTTCCTGTTTTGAGCCCAAGTCTGTCTTTTGGGAGCATCGACACTTCAGACCCATTTCTTCCCTACGCAGACCATGTCTAATCCTTCTAAATGGGAGAGCCTGCCAGATATTGAAGACGGTGGCCACGGCCCTGTGTCTTATTTTCCTTTGAGCTAAATGCCTCTTGTTACGGGTTTAATTAATTAATTACACCCTCGCCCACAAAGATGTATGTGAGCGTGACCTTGTTTGGAAATAGGGTCTTTGCTGACGGACTCAGGTTAAGATGAGGTCACACTGGATGAGGGTGGGCCCTAATCCAAGAGCTGGTGTCCTTATGAGAAGAGAACATTTGGACACCGAGACCTGCAGACACAGGGGGGAAACGTGTGAGGACGCAGGCAGAGGTTGGAGTGATTCTGCCAGAAGCCGAGGCTGCCCGGGGAGGCCGGCAGCCCCAGCAGTGGGACACAGGCCCAGAACAGATTCTCCTCAGAAGCCCCAGAGCGAACCGGCCCTGCTGACACCTGGATTTCAGACTTCTGGCTTTCAGAACTGTGAGAGAATAAATTCCTGCTGTAATAAGCCACAAGTTTGTGGTAGTGTTACAGCAGCCCTAGGACACTAATACCCCTCAGTTCCTTCCTTGGATGGCATACATTCCTGGCCTCGTAGCCTTGCTGATGATGACAATTTTAAAAACACCTGTAATGACCCAGATAGTCATTATTTTTATTTTGCTTAGTTTCTTCCAAAGTACTTATCTTTGTAGATAAGTGTAGTGTGTGTGTGTGTGTGTGTGTGTATGCGTGCGCACGTGTGGTGTGCAGCTGTGTGAATATGCAGTCTTACATCTTGCTTCTTTCATTTCGAATTGTCGATTTACCTCCTTGTCCCCCTCGTGGCGTCTCCGAATGGCCCCCGGGCACCACAGTCATCTGGCCAGAGAGCTGGATGGCCCTTGCTCCGTCTCCACCCCTGCAGCCCTCCTGTGTCGCACCGTGGGGCCTGTCTCGATGCTGCACGCGGTTCCTCTCTGCCCTCTGCATATCCTCCAGCCTCGGGGGATCCATCCGCTCTGCTGATGAGGCAGCCCTGACCTCAGAGCAGCTCGCCACGTCCTGCCTGCTAGTTCCCATACCTCGGGAGGCAGGAATTTGGCCCTTCTGCTCAGGGCGTGGGCTGGTCCCCCTCGGCTTGAGAACACTTGACACAAACCAGCCATGCTCTTGTGTGGACATGATTACATAACCGTCAGCCTTGAAAGGCCTGGTGACTAAGTGACCCCACGCTGCCCACTGAGGTGTTTTCACAGCTGCTCTGCCATGCCCCCCCCCCGCCCCTGGGCCGCCCCTGCTGCAGTTCACAAGGCCAGAACATTCTCTCTTGGGGGTGCTCGCTGCTCGCCCAGTGTCTTCCTGTCACATCTCCCGGTTCCTCCTTCTGTGGGAGGTCACACTGCCTTGACTCCAGAGGGCCAAGAGGGTGAAACTTCAGCCTCTGTCACTCCCTGGGCACAGAGGTGGGAGCCTTGGGGATGGGGCGCTCACAGGTGTGGCCGTGGTCGTTACTGTCTGCAGTTCAGCCTGGGTAGGGAGGGAGGGCGAAGTGTGGCACCAAAGAGGGAAGGAGCTCCTAGTCGGGGGTCCAGAAAGGCCGTTCTGGAGGAGCTGAGGCCAGGCGGGGTTTTGAGGGCTGAGTAAGAGTTTGCCAAGTGAACAGAGTAGCAAGGTGGTCAAGGGGAAGGAGTGTTCTGAGTAGGTAGAACGGAGAGCACAAAGGGAAGGACCGTGTGTTCTCTTGGAGAGCGGGGCCAGCTTCCCTGAGTGTGTCCCTTTCTCCCCGCAGTCCTGATTCCACCTCTGAGGACACACGCACCATAAAGGCGAGCTTTTAATAGGTAGGGTCGTCATGCTGCCTGGGTTCAGACACTGAGTGGGGGGCTGGACCTGCCTGACTCTCCTCTCAGACCCCAGCCCAAAGTCCCCCTTTTAGAAGGCTCTCGGGCCCAAGATGGTGTACTCTTGTTTCCTTTTTTTTTTTTTTTAAGGAACAAATACTCTATTTATACCAGGAACTGAAGGTTCTTACCTTCCTGGTGCTCACTTAACAGAAAGAGTTCATCAGTTAAAATGTTCATCGATTCCCAGTCACATGCTGGGCACCGTGCTTGGTGCTGAGCAGACATGGGTAGGTGCCTGTCCTCCAGGAGCTGCACTTTGTCAGGAAAGTGAGACATTGACTCTCAAGATGCATGTGATGGTACCAAGGAGAAGGGCAGGTTGCCATGGTGACAGCCTCATCAGGAAGCTGACCCAGTCGTGGGGTTGCCTACTGTATTTGTCATCTATTGCTGCGTAACAAATCACCCAGAAACTTGGCTGCTTAAAACAACACACTTACTATCTCACACTATCTTCTGTGGGTCAGAACCTGGCACAGCTTTCCTGGATCCTCTACTTCAGGGTCTCTCCCAAGGTTGCAGTCAATGTGTCACCAGGGCAGGACCTCATCCGAAGGCTTGACTGGGTAAGGATCTGCTTTCAAGCTCGTGTGGTTGTTAGCAGAATTCAGTTCCTCAAGAGCTGTTGGAAGGAGGGCCACCGTTCTTTACTGGCTGTCGGCTAGAGGCTGCCCTCAGTACCTTGCCACTGGGCCTCACCAACATCAGAGGTTGCTTGCTCCATCAGATCCAGCAAAGGAGAGAGCTGCTACCAAGTTGGAAGCCTTCATCTTTGGTAATCTGAGCACGAGAGTGACAGCCCATCACCTTTGCCACGTTCTCTTGATGAGAAGCAAGTCACGAAGTCCAGGCCATAGTCAAGGGAAGGAGATTACAGGGAGTGAATACCAAGAAGTGAGGCTCTTGGGGACCATCTTAGAAGTTACCTCCCGGGACTTCCCTGGTGGTCCAGTGGCTAAGACTCCACGATCCCAATGCAGGGGGCCCGGGTTCGATCCCTGGTCAGGGAATTAGATCCCATGTGCCGCAACTATAAGATCCCACATGCCGCAACTAAAAGATCCTGCATGCCGCAACTGAGACCTGGCGCAGCCAAATAAATAAATAAATAAATAAATTTTTTTTTAAAAAGGAAGTTACCTCGCACACCTCCTTTGCCCTTGCTGCTCTCTGTTCCTCCAGGAAAGCACACCCTTACAGCCGGAAGAAGAGCAAGTACCAGTGTAGCACCATGTGTAGTGGCAGGGCCCGCACCCACATAGGGGAGTTTGTGTGCATGTGTGTATTTTCTGTGTGGGTTACCGACAGTAGCAGCTGTTCTATTGCTTTTTAAACATTTATAAAAGTATGTAACAATAGGAATTTCTTCTTTTTTGAACCCCGTGACTCATGGCCTGTCTGAAGCGACTGGCTTATTTCCCATCCCAACCAGAAAGGATGATAAATTCTGGGTGGTTAGGTCACTCTTGAAGAAACAAATACTTGGGACCCAAGTTCCTATTAGTCTAACTGGGTCCTATGCCGTTAGCCACTTCAGTCATTCCGTGACCTTGCACTTCTGCAGTGGGAGATTCCCTGAGTTGCTTGCTGCCAGTGGGATTGGACCAAATTGTTCTTTCCTTCTACAGATAGGCTCGGAGAGGAGTGTGGAGAAACCTTTATTTCTAGTTTTAGATTGACATTTAGCCTTTATTTCTATAATTGATCAAAGGCAGAGGGTTTGAAAATGTTGGAATTGTAAGCAAAATCAAATCAATCACTTTAAAGTTTCCAGAGGAGGTTGTAAACAGCAAGTCCATTTATTTTTCTGGAGGGGAAGAGAGAATAGTGGAAAGCGGATGGGATGGTTCTTAGGGCCAAAAGGGCCAGCCAAGAATTCCTGTTGCAAGTTTCTCTATGTTAGAGATAACGACACTTTAAAATTCAAGTTAATTAATTTTAATTAACTAGGCTAAATTGGCCCAGTTAATTAAAAAGAAGCCACCAATTACAAGCAGGATTTTCCTTCATTTAGTTCAGTGCTTAAGTGGAAAAGACTTCTTTTCAACAGTGCTCACACTGGCCTCCTGTCTCTTCATTTGTGAGGGGGTTGATAGAGGTTGACTTTTAATGCAGAGGTGGTTATCTCCAATGTAGTTCATTCAAAAGGCGTTTGGCGAGTGGTCCTGCGCCATCGGTCATGGACTTCACCGTCTCTGTATCTTGGTCTTAATTCTGGGTGTAGTCTTACCACAACGCACGGAAATGACCACCTCAGGAGCCTTTGGTTTTCACGGTTAATGAAGGTAAGTCAGAAGGGAGGAGAACTCAGGTCCATTAAGAGTAGAACTTGATTTTGACCCAAATGTTTTGAGCCTTGGAACCTAAGGAGTTTTTTTCTTCCTCTGCTTTTATAAACTGATTTCTTCTAACAACTCACTGGGCTGGTTAAAGAATTATTCTACTTATGGTGATAAACTAGGAATGGAAGGAATGAGGCTCTAAATGAAATGCATCCATTTATGTACCGTTGGTCATTCAAACAGAGAGTAATGAGTGGGGATGAACCTTTGGACTAGAACCTTGAACCTTTCATGAATTTCACTCCATCTCCAGAGTGGCTGGTGGGATGTGTGGGTGGTGAACAAGGACCCAGGATCATTGTGGTAGAGAGACAGCCTCAGGGACCAGATGGTCTGTATTTGAACCCCAGCTCTGCCACTCACTGGCTGTGTGACCTTGGGCAAGTTACTCAACCTCTCTGTGCCTCATTTCCTCATCGGTGAAATGGGGGAAAATAGTCCTACCTCTAGAGTTGTGAGAATTAAATGACTTAATATGTGTAGCATGTTTAAACAGTGCTGGGCAAATGGTAAATATTATATAATTATTAGCTATTATTGTTAGGCCACATTAGTGGCAAATAATAACAATAACCAAATTGAGCACTTATGTACTCATGAGACATTTATTGAGCACCCTTGGTATGCTAGATGCACTGCATAGATTGGAGAGCAAAGGCCTTCCTGTCTGCCCTCCTGGAGTCTTCATCCAGTGGAGGGGTGGGAACCTAGCATTAATTGATCACTTACTCCACCCTGGCTCTGTGCTAAGCCCTTTTCGGGCATCGCCTCCTTTGAACTTTGCAAGCAGGTGAGAGGGCTGTCATGATGCGTCGCAGGTGAGGTGTGTGGGCTCAGTGGGGTTAAGTCACCTATCCACCGTCACCTGGTTAATAAGTGGCCAGACTGGGATTCAATCCCATGTCAGTCTAACCGAGGATCCAAGCTTTCCACCTCCATCGTAGGTCAGTTAGTGGGATGCAGACTCTGAGACAGCATTTTGTGTGCAGGGGGTTTATGAGTGCTTTCGGGACGACCCCTGTGAGGGGCGACAGGGCAGGACTGGCAGAGGGAGGGGTCACAACAGAGGTCTCAGCCAACCCCATGGGGAGCTGTGCAGCTGAGATGGCCCTTCCGTGAGGCATCTCCCACCCACCAGCCGTTGGCTGTGTCTGACCTGGGGAGGTTTAACCTCGGGTGGGGCAGGGCTTTTCAGTGAAGGGACTGAACTGCGAGCCATGAGCAGGATGGCTCCCCACTTTTGCAAAGTTCTGTGAGCAGTAAGGATGCCAGGCTGTGTAGGTACCTAAGCCTGGACTCCGCTCATTCACTTATCTCCATATCAGTGACATCAGGATGCTGACCCAGGGCAATAACCAGGTCTCGTAGGCGGGAGCTGAGCCGGATTGAAGCTTCTGAATTGCTGTGGACCTCTGACTCCGGACGAGAATCTCTGTTGTGACTCAGCAGGTGCCGAAAACCTTCTCCAAACAGCCCGACTTCTCCAGGTCTCTGGAAGCACCGATTTAGTGCCAGAGACAAGTTCTCAGGCAGAAGAGGAGCTCTGGCACTCCAAGGCCGTGAGATGTTTTCTCTATAACAGATTTGCACGAGGATTAAAAAGCAGACTGTTCCTTAGCACCGACAGATTGATTTTTAATGTAAACTATCTCAAAGGGAGATTAGGAGAGCTCCCCTGTGGGCAAGAGATGGAGTTGTGGGGTGTAGGGGCGTTGGAGTATAAAGGTCGTGACAACAGCTACAGATCAATTTCTGGTCCCCCCCACCCCACCCAGGTCCTGCTCTCTTCCCTTTTCCCGCTTTAAGACCTTGGAGGATTAGGGATCCTAAGGCAGCGGTCTTGAGGAAGACTGTTGCGGAGCGTCCTAAGCTGCTTGTTAATTTCCTGGTGAATTCAGGCATTTTGCTTCTCAAAAACTGCCTGTCTGCGTGTCACTGACACACCTTTGTATGGGCCCTAAAAGTGGTGTGAGGTCACTTTGATAGAGCTGCGCTGTGAGCCGCCCAGGGCAGGGAGGGGGAGCTGGCCGGGCCCGGGCTGGGGCCACTCACCCTGTTCTCTGAAAGCCGTTCAGGAGTGACCGCCTGGGGAGGGACCACATCTTGTTGTTGGTGGGAGAAAAACCATCGTGCTGAAAACTCCTGTGTGTGGAACGCTGTTTGTTTTTTGGGGAAGTGTTTACAAAGTCATTGGCAGACCTGAGTATTCCCACATGGATGGTTTGCAGAGGGAGGTTCTGTGTGCTGGGGAGCACTGGGAAGAAGAGCCCGCTGTCCTCAGTCTGCAGAGATTGGAAGGTGATGCGGGCACGGAGCGCTGACTCTGGGCCGCCAGGTGGAGTTCAGGGACCTCTGCTACCCAGAGTGCGGGGCTGATGAGTGAAGGCGGCCCATGTCACGGCCCGGCCAGCCCGGGGAGTGGTGGCCATCGCTCTGCAATGAGGTCTGCCACCTGGGGATCTAGGTCTGGCTTCGCTGCTGCCTTACCCAGGGGTACCCCACCCATCCTCTGTGCGCCTGCCTTTCCTCACCTGTAGAGACACCTGGTATCGGGATCACGGGCGCATCAAGTGAAAGTGCTTTGTGAGCCATACCGGGCTCGTAGGTAGAGAGGATGTTGGCATTGCCTCCATCTGTGGATGTTCACCAAGGCCCCGTGACTGGATGTTCAGGGAGAAATGGGGGGGGGACCCAGAACCCCTCTCGTGCTCAAGGGGAGCAGAAGACCTGGCCCAGGCAGCCCGCATGAACTGGAAGCTTTGCATCCCTTTGGACCTTTTTAGGCCCAAACCTGTATGTTCTTCTCTGGCAGAAAATGAGCTTCATCAGTGTCACCCCCAGGCACAGCCTGGGTGACTCTAGACATTTCCTCCAAATAAGCTACTCTGGGCAGTCCTGCTTCACTGTTCCTCGTGATGAGATATGTTCACGGTGTGTGATTCAGTGGACGAAAGGGCCTCCTTCCCAGCTACATTAAAGGGTGCTTTTTCCTGTAGGGTAAATAAATGTAATCATTACTGATGACACCGTATCGGAGGTCGGGAAGTGATCGGTCAGTGATTTGGATATGGATGCCAGCAAATGGAGAGTAATGTCGGGCTGCTCCGGCTGTCACTTTGGTAACCACGTGTACGTGACCCTCCACAGCCGCGGAATCCTGTGCTCTCTCACGGGGGGGTGGATTAGAAGATGTGAGTGAGCCCACGCTGCGGGGCTGCTGGTGATGAAATGTGACCTTTCACACGTACGTGGCTGGCCGGCAGGTGCTCTGGGAGCACGGGGAGGCCGGGGCGAGCGTGGCCTGGGGTGAGCCCATCCAGCAGCCGTGGCCGCCCCCAGCCGTCCACAGCTTCAGCACCTGCCCCGGGTCTTTCCTCCAAGCACGGCTCCCTGAGGCGGCCGAGGGGTGAGCGGAAGCCAGGAGAGATGGCAAAGCTCCAGGCCTCCGACGGCCTGCACTTGGCTGGGCGGACCTGACCCTGAGGCTCGAGCTTCTGTGGGCCTCATGGGCTGGGGGATCCGAGCGACTTCTGACCCAGGCCCTCTGGGGACTGACAGGTGAAAGTCATCAGTCCCTTTGGGGTGATGAAAATGTTCTGGAATTAGGTGATGCTGGTGTTTGCACAAGTTTGTGCATTTACTAAAAACTACTACATCGTTCACTTTAAAAGGGTGAATTTTACAGTGTGTGGATCATCTCTCAATTTAAACGTGGTATGAACAAAAATATCACAAAAGCAGGAGAAACCCGCCGCAGGGGGTGGTCTCACCGAACCAGTAACGCACGAGCTGGAACCTGCAGGGGCCCCACCTTGAGGGAAGGCCGATCAACATGTACCTTGTCCTCTCAGAGCCAAACGGGTAAAATCGAATGAGCTATTTGCGGTGACCAATGAATAGTAGCTTAGCCAAGTGATGAAAGATCAGGAAGTGAGGACGGAAATTGTGACAGGTACCTGAACCTCTGTTCGTCGTTGCTGTGATTTCTAGATGCCCAGTGCGGTGCTCCGTGAACGCATTTGCTTTTCCCGGTCGCGCAAGTGCAGCTTCTCCTGTTCATCCTGAACGTTTGCTGCTCTATTACACGTGTAACTGCTTTTCAGTCTCCTGTAACTTATTGAGTAGTTCCGTAACAGAACTGACTCTTGCTTCCAAATCACTCTGCACCTAAAACAATAAAACCTTAAAAACAAACAAAACCCCCAGAACATCCGCTGGCTAGTGCCCCACTCAAGTCAGCTGCTGATTTGGCTCCATCCCTAAACTGTGAGGCTGGGCCAGGTCCTGTTGGGTCAGTGGGCTTTGGGGCCAGGCAGGCCTGGGTTGGTTTGGGGCCAGCCCTGAGGCTTCCTGGGCCGCGTGACCTTAGGAAGCTCTGTAAGACTGGTAACGACAGTGCACATCTCAAAGGCTGGTTATGAACAGGGAAGGAGAATACACACGCGGTGCCGAGCACAGGGCCGGGGGAGGGCAGCCCTCGGTAGCCACGAGCAGGCACGCGGCGGGTGGACACCAAGAGGATTCTGGGAGCTGACCCTGTACAGCACTCGAGTGAGCCTGGCTGGAGGAGGGGCCCACGGAGCAGTGGTTGCCCCTGTTTTCCGGATGAGCCGTACACCCGTCTCTGCTCACCTGGGCTCAGAGCAGTGCCCTGTCGCTGTTGGGTGAATTCAGCTGTGACCTTGGGGTAACCACCAAGATTTTACATGTTGAGACCTGCGAGCTCACTGATGGCCACTCCTCTGTTCCCTTGGGATGAGACGCGATTCCTTCCAGAGGCAGCAGGTGGAGGGAGGCCCTGCCACACCCACTCCCCTTCCCAGCAGTGCTGGGGTCCCGGGACCTCTGCCCTGCACAGAAAAGGCGCCTCAGCCCCGCGAGCAGGCCTACCGTCCCAGGGCCACCCCGGCGGCCTTCAGAATAACCGCAGCACAGAGCCTGGAATGTCTTTGGACTTATATTTGGAATTGCTGTTGGAAACAGTTCTGGCCACATATAACACCCATCTGTTTGGGAGGGTTTGAGAGTCAGAAAATGAGGTGGTTCCGCAGGACGGGGGTTGGCAGCACCAAAACTCAGGGCTGGGGGCGGGGATCAGGGTCAGCTGGCCCTCACCCAGCCAGGGAGCTCTCACCCCCTCCAGCCTTGACTTTTGCCGCCGGGGCCACTCCCGTCATGCTGGACGGGATCAAGCCAGCCTTTCTTCCTGACCCTTCTACCTAGGGTCAGTCCTTCAGGAGTCTGGGACATGTCTTCTCCCAGCTCTGAATACGCTTTTAGCTGTTGAAGCTGGCACCCTTCTTGCGGAGTCCTGCTTCTCCAGATGGAACGGCCCCTTGCCCCTTACTGTTTGTCAGCCAGCACTGAAGGCAAGTGTCCTTTGGGGCTGGGACCTGCCAGGGTGGAGGAGAGCAACACCCCCCCACATTCTCAATGCCGTACCTTTATTAACGTATCCCGAAGTTGCATCAGTGCCCCTGCAGTTTTGTGAGGATTCATTATATACTTATGTCAACCAAACCCCTTGTGTATTTTCCAGGTTGTCCTCTTTCCCCTACTTCATCGTTGTACAGTTGGTTTTAAAGACTCAAATGTGGACATTTAGGCTTATTTCTTTACATTTCCACTTGTCACATGAGTGTGCCTGTAACCGAAAGTGGGGGTCCGGCTGCTCGCCGCTCAAAAGCCAATAAAGAGGCCAGGTTGGTGGAAGGGAAAGTTTGCTTTATTTTGGATGCCGGCAACCAGCGGGGTGGGGGAGGGCGGACGCCTGTCCAAAGGCCGACTCCCTCTCCCCCGACAATCAGGGGGCAGGAGCTTGTATAGACGGAGGGGGCTGCATGCAGAAACAGCACAGTCA
This sequence comes from Balaenoptera musculus, assembly GCF_009873245.2. Classification (NCBI taxonomy): domain Eukaryota; kingdom Metazoa; phylum Chordata; class Mammalia; order Artiodactyla; family Balaenopteridae; genus Balaenoptera; species Balaenoptera musculus. The sequence continues at coordinate 8,146,552 of NC_045800.1, forward strand.
GCTCTGACAGTCATCTTGAAATTGGTCATCGGTGGTCTGACCAGCGTCATCTTGATTGTTTTAAGTACAGTTAATCTTCAGTTCCAGGGTCGGTTTGTTCCCATTTTCCCGAGGACAGTTCTCAGAATTGTGGCAGCTTCTGTCGTGGCTACAGTCTTGTCATCATGTAGTTCACTTCCTCCACCTGGTGAGGGTTTCAGTATCTATGAGACAGCTCGCAGGATACGGCTCAGAATATGATCTATAGCCCTCGAGGAGGAACTAAAGGTCCTTGACTTTGCTTTATGACTAAACTGGTATTATTTAGCCTGTTGGACTGTTTTCCTTTGTTTCTGCATCTTCTCACTTCTCTGATTAAACTTATTCTTTGGCTACAGTTTTTCCGCAGACCAAAGGCAGGTGGAGGGCACGGGGGGCAAGGACCTTAGGGTGCCCCTCCGTTTCACGCCTACTCTAGTGTTTCGAGGTCCGTTTGGATACTTATTCATGATATATTTGCTGTCCTTCTCAACGTTTTCTGAATGGTTTTAACCCATCCAAGTGGCTTGCACTAATCCAAGGTCATTATCTGACTCTTTTTCTCTAGTTGTGGGGAAATCATAGTATTGTTTATTGAAGACATTCTTACGAAGCACCAGCCTGATTCTTCAGGAGGACCCAATAGTGCCCTCCGGGAAAGTAAGGGTCCTGTTCTGCTTTTCCTCCTTCATATTTCTCTGTGGAAGAGCTGGCCACATGGCCATCGTCCTCCTGTACACACAGGTCACTCTTCTAGGGTCTCAGGGTGGGAGAGAGGGCTGGCAAAAATGACTCCTCAGGAATCTGGGTTTAGAATCTGGACTAGTTTCCTAGGAGATCTTGTAACAAATTATCACAAATTTAGTGCCTTAAAACAAAAGGAACTTATTCTCTCACGGTTCTGGAGGGCAGAGGTCAAAATCAAGGTACTGGCAAGGCTAGTCCCTCCTGGAAGCTCTGAGGGAGAATCTATTCCATGGGTCCCCAGTTTCCTGTGGCTTCCGCAATCCTGGCATCCCTTGGCTTGTAGGTAACACTTCAGTCTCTGCCTCTGTCTTCACATGCCTTCGCCCCATGTGTCCCTGTCCAAGCCTCTTCTTATAGGGACACCAGTGCTTGGATTTAGGGCCCACCGTAAATCCAGGATGATCTCATCTGGAGGTCTTCAACATAATTAGGTCTGCAAAGACCCTATTTCCAAGTAAGATCCCATTTGCTGGTACTGGAGGTTAGGACTTGGGCATATCTTTTGGGAAATCTATAGAATCCAAATGGGAGAGGGGGAGGGGAGAGGTCCCTGCTCAAATAGGGCATGAAGGACTTGTTACAGACATGCATCTCAGCATGTGTGTGGGCTCTAGGAAGCCCACCACCCACCCTTTGGGCAGATCCAGGGTCCCTGGGGGACTGAGGGGCAGGGGAAATCTCCCCTCACCCTCCCGAGGAGGTGGGCCTGGCCATGAACCTGATTCACAAAAGGTGGGGTCCTGAGTTCATTTCACTGTACCCCAAACAGATGACAATCAGTATTCTCACGCCGGTGGGCCTGGGCTGGCCTGGTTGGACCATTGAACACGTCCCAGTTTGTCCCCTGGAATTGCTTCTTGATCTCTAAAGAACTGTATGGAAAGATTCTTCATGAAGTTACTATTCTTCATGAAGTTACTATGTGTTTAAAATTCAGCCAGGTTTAGAGGCTCTTGTTTTATTTATGAGCCACACGCCTACAAGAAATGTTATTACCACAAAATAAACTCAGCATGGAAAGCTCGAGCCGAGGGTTGGGTTTTTAAGTGGCAGTTTACGTGATAGAATTACAATTCTACCAACGAATTTGGATAGCTGTGTGGGAGTCCTTGGTAAGAACTCTGGACTTGGACTTCCTATTAGGTACAGATTTTGATGACAGTTTGAGAGGCGTCTTTCTTGGGCAAAGTCGTAATATCGACAGCACTCATAGGAAATGTGTGAGCCAGAAGAAACCCCCATCAGACCCATTGCCACAAGGTGCCCAGTTGCGTACAGCTCAACTGCACTTTGAGGTCCATGCAAATCTGGTTTTGGCGTTTATCCATCAGCTTTTAGATTATACTGTGACCGACCCTGCAGTGACAGGTGCCGTGTTTCAGTCTTGATGGAGGTCCTGTTTTTGAAGGGGGAAAACAGCACAGCCAATGTGGGGAGACACTTGTAATGGGGGGACAAATGTAGTGTCATCTGGGTCCTGTATTTGGGTGAACATGGATCTGGGGGAGGATCTACTCACCTGAGCATCTCTAACGACTAGTCTTGAAGCAAGTCCTTTTGGAGGTTTGGCTGACCAGGCTGAGATGTACGAACACTTTCCAGTGTGTGTTCGGATTCTAGGCCATCTGTGGGCAGATCCCAAACATCTCAAGACCTCTCAGAGGTGTCCTCTGTGGACACTGGCAGTGGATGATTTCTAAAGGGCCGTGTAGAAGGCACTGTGCCAAACGCCAGAGGGGAAGACAGTCTGGTCCCTGAGAAGCGCTGCTCTTGTTAGGAAATCTTTGGAAACGCCTACAGCTGTAGCGAGAGGTGAGGGGTGCTGGAGAAGGAGTGTTTGCGGCTAACCTGTGCTCCAAAGGCGCTGCCGTCTCTGCAGGGGTGAGGTTGGCTGAGTGCCACGGATGGAAGCCCTGGGTGCAATCAGCGGTGCACATCTACAATCCCCAGACCTGTGGGTACCTAATACAATTTGCTGAATTTCCTTCACTGGAAAGAGAGAAGCTGGGTTGGAGAAGTTGGGGGAATAGAAAGTATGGAGCTGAGAAAGAGAGAAACGTGACACCACAGAGCAGGGAGCCAGTCTGAATCAGCCTGGTTTCTGGGCAGCTGGGGGTTGAGTGTGAGTATAGGGTGTCAGGCAGAGCAGTGGGGGGCCCTAGGGGGTATGCATTGAAAAAGGCATAAGACAGAAACAAAGGGGTGATTTTTGAAAAGCAAAAAAAGATAAAGACTTACCCTCTCTACCTGCAGAAACAGAGGAGAAAAAGGCATAGGAAACTCACAACAGAACTCAGAAGTTCTGTTAATGTAAAAAATGACTGGGGAGTTCCCCGGTGGTCTAGTGGTTAGGATTCGGTGCTTTCACTGCCGTGGCCCAGGTTCAATCCCTGGTCAGGGAACTGACATCCCGCAGGCCATGTGGCGTGGCCCCCCCCCAAAAAAAAAGAAAAAAAGAGAAAATTTACTGGGTGACAATGGAATAAGGTTTATATTGGGCTGCTGTGTATGTACTGTCTTATCTACTTTTACGGATGTTCAAAATTCCCCCAAATTAAATAATTAGGGGAGTGCCGTAATAATAGATATATTAACTGATCCCATCCAATATGACCTGATACATCTATGTTTTTAAAAAATACAAAATATGCAGATATATATTTGAGTGTGCACTGAAAATTTCTGGAAGGATATATAAGAAACTGATAACGAGGGTCACCCCTGGGATTTATATGGATTATCTTGTTTATATGTCACGAGGAAAGCACAATTAGTATTCCTGTTTTACAGACGAATTTAGTGCTAGACACCGCCTCCCCCCTATGACTTAGAGTACGGGAGAGAGAGCGGGCCTGGGGATCAAAAGTTGAGACCACAGGGGAAATTGGGGCCAAAAACTTTAAAACAAAGCTGTGCTCATTACAGTGTTGTAACTTGTTTTGTTTTACTTTTTGTTTATTTTATATAAGAAAAGAATTATCCCATGGTGAAAGAAAGTATCTATCTGTAATGTTGAAAGTCCAGTAAAATATATTTTCAGAAGATTTGTGGAAAAGAAAGAAAGAAAATTACTCTGACTCGTGTTAAAGAGTGGTAAGGCAGACTTTATTCAGGGCTGTAGCAATAGGTATAGGGACCACTGTGGTCGGGTCTTGCAGTAGAGGAACGAGATTGTGGTCAACTCCAAATACACGGAAGAGTGGGAATTTATAGCCAAGGAGGATGGGAAGAGTGGGAATTTATAGCCAAGGAGGATGTGGGTCGGTGGATGGGAAGTTACTATGAAGAAACAGCAGGGGTAAGGGGGGGTTTTGGCTAAACCGACCGAGCAGGATTCTTGTTGAAATTGGGCGATACAGAGACCCACAAGGAAGTCTAAAACTCAAGGCCAAGTTGGGAAGAAGGTTCAGAGGAACCGGAGAACAGTTTGGTCGAAGAGAGACACTGTCTGCTCCTGCGTGAAAACACTGTTACATACGTGCGGCGGGGTTTGTGTGAACAGATCCGTGTGTGTGGAGACACGTGTAGGCCTACAGGCCTCTGCCTGCGTACATGGGGGTATTTTTACACTGTGTTAAAAAATAGGTCCCTATCAACCTAGAAAGATACGTTTCGTAATTTTTGTTTTAACGTTCAGAGTCTGTGGTAAGGGCTGGGAATTTCACGCGGAATTGTGATACGGGGAGAGCGACAGCTGTGCCGTTATTACTGCCTCCGGCAGAGGAGAGAGGAACCGGAGGGGACGTAAAATTTTCACGGCCTCTCTCTGCTGTTGTACGATCTTTGTAATCTGGTGTTTCGAAGTTCACTGTTACTGTGAAAACAGCCGCGGCCTGAGGCACCTAGAAAGAACCAAAAAAAGAAACCACAGAAACTACGGGTGGCTTGTCTGGGGCCAGTGTAGCCTTGTCTGGGGCCAGGAGAGCGGGTGGCTCTGGGAAGAGTGAGGGTGTCCAGGGTGGTAGGAAGTGGCTCTCTGCCGGGGTGGGGGGGGGGGTCGGGGGGTGGCGAGAGGAATGGTTGTGTTTTAATGAACCAAATGAGGTCATATAATCGCTTGTAGATTTCCATTATCACTCAAATGGTGAGATTTCACATTCCCGATGGTAAAAGATACCCATTTGTTTTATTCACAGGTTGTACTCAGACTATCTCTACTTTGCAAGTTCGAATAAATCTGCAGATGACTTCCATGAAAAAGTGACAGAAGCGCTGCAGCTGTTTGAAACTTGCGTGCTGGGTTATTCACTGCGCGCCTGTGTCTACAACAACACTCTTAACAACGCCATGCCTGTGCGTACGAGGAGGGGCTGCTCGGCGGTTATTATGCGAGGGCATTGTGCATCGGGATTTTACCATATAAACAGAGAAGCATTTTAATGTGCAAATGCCTCTCCCCGTGCCTTTGAGCGGTGGCTAATGCAAAACAAATATTCATGGATGTAAAAACTGTAAAAGCTGATGGACCCTTTCAGCTGGCTCCCTGCTTTCTCCCGCGCCGATCTCCCAGTTTCAATGCTCTCTCCTCCCTCTGCGAAAGAATGAGGGCGCATTTAGGAAGATTACTATTTAGTGAGGCTCCGAAAGCACACCCTGCAATTAGGATTGGCAGACCAACTCTCTGATTGTCTTAAGAGCGTTCTCTCCGATGCTGGATTGTTTTGTTGGTTTAAAAAATTACCCACCAGTGACTTTCAGTGCTTCTCCGACAAGGTCTTAATGGAAACATATTTTCCATTGATCCCTTTTTTCTTTGTTCTTGTTCGCCTTCAGGAATATAGCTGTACGTTTCTTGCCCTTTTTTTTTTTTTTTTAATGCGAAAGCAGCTGTTAATGGTGAATTCAGTACGGTTTAGCTAAGGGATGGTTTTTCTGCTGCACAGCACCCGGGGTTGTCCTAAGTGCCTTTTCAGCAGGTTTGCCGCAGTGGGTAAGCCTTCTTCAGTGAAGCTAATATGTCACCTGCCCCGGAGGGTGGTTCACAGCCTTGCTCTGCTGAGCGTGCCATGTGGTGAGATCTGCTTGAGGTGGAGGCTTGGGACCCCCCAGGTGCGGTGGGGTTCAAAGTCAAGAGGGTTCACCCCCTCTTCCTCGTTATCTAGGCCATCTTATCCGGCAGCATGCACGGAGGCAGTAGGTGGGATTCCAGGCTTTCCCGCTGGAATTTATAGTTTGGCAGGGAGGATACACACAAAGGATCAACACAGAATCTGGCTGGGGGTGTGGGGTAGAAGGAGTGGCCTTTGGAGCCAGAGGGTGGTGTGGGTTCAGTTCCCACTCGGGCAGCTGACGCTGGGCAGTTGTCTTAGCTTCTCTGAGACTCAGATGCTTCATCATAAAATGGGGTAATAGCGCTGCTTTACTAGGCTGTGGTAAGGGTTAGAGAGTGGTAGTTCATTCGCGTGTAGGGGGCGAGAAGATAATCCTTTCCCTCTACCCATCTCAGGTTCGTTGACCGGGGCGCTGTAAATTAGACTGACGGAAGATAAACAAGAGAAAAGTAAACAGAAGTTTATTAACACGTGCGTATGCACACATGCACATATATACACGGGAGCCCCAGTGATGAGTAACTCGGATGGGTGGTTAGAACTCGGGCTTATATAGCGTCTTAACAAGAGAACCATAAATTTGTAGAGAAGCGACAAGACAAAGGAAAAGGACTTTGACTTTCTAGGGTGGCAAATTGTGGGAAGGCAGATGTATGTGGGAGCCAGTGGTCAATAAGGGCTAGTTTTAGCAAGGTCTGTCATGTGGACTCCTTTGGTGCTGTCTCCAGGCTGATCAGGGTCTAGAGTTGTCCCCAGTGATGAACTTCTGTCCTTCCTGCTAGAGAGAGGACGAGGGGCACCTTGCAGGGCATCATCTTGTTCAATCCTCTCCGTTTCCCTGAAATCCAAGCCCATTTTACAGATGAGGACACAGAGGCTCACAGAGGTTAACTCTCCCACCCAGAGTCACGTAACTTGTGATGGGCAGGCTCAGGGTTTAATCCCAGGTCCCATGGCCTTTGATGAGACTCATGGCATTTCCACCTTCCCTAGCTGGCTCCTAAAAAGGAGGGTTTGAACCGGCAGGAGGCATGTGCTTTTTAATTCAATTCCATGTTTTGCTGAGGATGACGAGTCATCTCTGGTCAGAATGAGACCCCAGGGCAGGATCAGTGGCAGGATGGTGGGGCCGTGATGTAATGCGGATCGCCGTGAGCCAGAAGATGGAGTGTTCAGGGGGCCAGGGGAGGCTTCCCCACCTCTCTTCCCCTGCAGAGCCCCCAGGGTTGTTCCCTGGAGAGCTCCTGCACAGTGGGAAGGGCCAGGCAGGCAAGAGCGGTCGGAAACCCTCCTCTTCAGGGTGAATCTTCATTTCTGGGATGAGAGAAGCGAATTTCCCTCCAGCTGTGAATCCCAGCTCAACCACAGTGCAGGGAGGCCCATCTTTTTCAAACGTACGTGGAGCGTGGCGCTACCCCGCTTGAGACCTTCCCTGCCTTCCTGTGGCCCCTGAGCGCACGAGCCCGCCCCGCCCCCCTGTCCCCCTTCCCCAGGCCCCCTCCCCCACTTCCCTGTCCACTGCTGCTCTCCGGCCACTCTGTCTCCTGCTAGGTCCTCTCGCCTCAGAGCAGGGCTTTGCAAGGTGTGCTCCCTGGACCAAGAAAATCAGCCCCCCTGAGAACTTGTCAGAAATGCAAACTCTCAGGTCGAGCCTCAGACCCCAGAATCAGGAACTTTGGGGGTGGGCCCATCAGTGCAGTCTAACAGCCCTCCAGGTGGGTGTGTTGTGCGCTTGGCTAGGAGAAGCCTGGTTCCAGAGCCTTCCACACTCCCCTCCCTGGCACGTGCTTCTCCTGGTTTTCGCAGGACTCCTCATCCTTCAGGTCTTGCTTTAATCTGACCTTCTGTTCTCTCTCTCTCCACACTATTCGTTTCCCCACAGCATGTGTCACAACTGGCGATTATAGATAATTGTTTCTTCACCATTTTAGCTCTGTCTCCACTAGATTACAAGCGCCACGTGGCCAGGGGCCACGTCTGTTACATAGCAACGTCTCTCCATTGCTTAGCAGGGTACCTGGCGTGCAGGATGCACTAGATTATTTGCAGAATGAATGAATGAATGAATGAATGGGGAGTTTGTGAAACTAGTGGAGAGGCTGGGTAGAGAGTTCCAACCAAATCCCTAATGGGGACTAGAGAGGTTCGGCATGTGCCTGCCAGGGGAGACCCTGCACTGGCTCCTCAGCTGTTTCCCAGCATGGGGGGGACAGGCCCCAGGCGCAAGTACCTGGCTTCAGGACCAGGCTCTGGAGGGTCTTCTCCGCTGACCCTGGGCAGGCAGGACCCCGCACTCCCTGGGCCTCGGTTGGTTTTTCCATCAAGAGCCAGCTGAAGCAGGTAACCTCAAAGGCTTCTCTCCGCTCTGGTGTTTTAAAATTTTAAATGTATCGGGCACTTCCCCTAAATAACCTTTTTATGTTCACTCCATTTTGGTTCTCTGGCCGATACTGGGGAAGGGTGCGGAAAAGGTGTTGAGTGGGCCTGTCTTAGGTTTGTTAGTAGAGATGCTGCGCCCACAGGAAACTGTCACTCGAGGTGAGCGGCGCTTCCCTTAACTGGTAAGGGGGCTGGGGGTTGGAGTGAGCCAGAAGATGGAGTGTTCAGGGGGCCAGGGGAGGCTTCCCCACCTCTGTTCCCCTGCAGAGCCCCCAGGGTTGTTCCCTGCCTGCCCCCAACGGCCCCTCCGCTGCCGGACCAGCCCTCCTGGGAAGGAAGACTCAGCTGCTGGAGGCCTGGGCCAGTGGAGGGGGCTCTCCCCACGAAGACACAGACACGTTTCAGGGAAATACTGTCACCCGTGGACAGGTGCAGGGACTGCTGCAGCTACTTAAATCACCCTCATCCTGCCGCAAACTCCCAGCTCCTTTCCTTCTAGAAGGTTCTGAGTAGCAAAGGCGGGTTCCCTGGAAGATATAAAGCTCATCAGGCTGGTCCTCCCTGGGAGGGGCCGGCCTGGGAGCCTGACAAAGAACCGAAAAGCTCTCGATGACTTAACAAGGAGACGTTCTCATAGCGGGTTGTCTGTGTTGGAGGCGACTCGTGTATTTATTTCTGAGGCTGGCACGTGCTCATTTTCTCTTTAGCTCTGGTTCAGCTTGATGTCTTTTCCTGAGCTGGAGTCTAAGGTAGTGACAACCTGAGGGCTGTAGGCAGCTAATGAATTTTGGAGACAGCTTCTCCCCTCTAATTGTTTTTCTTCCTCCACCGCCTCCCACACAATTAGAAAAACAATGAAATGGAGAGAGAGTAGCGAGAGATGAAACTAGTGTCTGTACCTATTTTGTCAGGCGTTTCACCGTCTTATTGTTGCCACCGCGTTCAGTGTGAGTGCCTGGGCGCAGGCCACTTGCGGCTGGGGTGATGGAAGAGCCTGGTCCCCGCCCTGGAGGAGCTCAAGGTCGAGCTGGGAAGGAGAGGAAGTAGGATGTGAAAGTGTCGGCTGCAGGAACTGAGACTGGGTGCTGGGAGGGGTGGGCCGGGAGTCCAGTCAGACCAAGGACTTGCCCCATGCGGAGAGCCAGGCGAGGCCAGGCATTGGCGTGGGAAGCTCACGCTCAGAGGCTAGAGGTGGGAGCGCCAGTCAGGGGGCTGTGACAGTGCCAGGCAGGCGCTGATGTGGCCTGAACAGAGACGAGACGGGGGCAAATGAGAAGCAATTGGGAAGACCACAGCGAGGCAGAGCCAGAGGCAGGACACGGAGCGGGGTCCCAGAGGACGCGGTGGGTAGGGGCAGGGGTGGGAGGGCTGGAGAAGGGGGGCCTCAGAGCAGAAGGGGAAGGGCCTCTTCTTGTTTGGAGCCTCGCCAAGAGTTTAGAGCCCACTTTGAAGTTAGAGGGGGCAGTCCCCAAGACCGCTCTTCCTTCTGACACCATGTGCAAGTTGGGTGGAGTCCCCCAAACCACTGTCGGGTTCAGTAATTCACTAGAAGGAATCACAGGACACGTTGATGCTTGTTACACTCATGGTTGCGGTTTACAACAGGGAAGCGACACAGACTAACATCCGCCAAGGGAGGAAGCACATGCGATGACACATGCAGAGTGTGGCCAACCAGGGAAGCCCGCCCAAGCCTTTGGTGTCCCAAGCACTTCTTGAGGCTCCCTCACGTACGCCCTGCCTGACCGACCTTTACTGTCCAGCCCCTCCTGGAGGTCAGGCCGGTACTGCGTGGCCCAAAGCCCCCATCATAACCCACGCTGTTAGACTGTCCAGTGGCCAGACCCCCCCAGGCAAGCAAGATACTCTTACCAGGCAGGACATTCCAGGTGGCCTAGAGATCACCTTCCAGGAGCCGAGGACAAAGGCCAGACCTCTCTGTGGTCAGGTTAGTGCTTCACCGCACATGCTTGCAGTTTGGCATGAGAGTAGGCACAGGAGGAGGACGAGGACCCCAACGTGTAGGTGGGAAGGGATGGCTTCGTATAGCTCTGCTTATACTGGGGTGTGCTCACACACTCAAGGTCGTGGGCGTCCATGTGGCGCCGGGCACTTGGCTGTTCCCTCTCGGGGCTTGTCGCTGGAGCATTTGCCACTGTTTCTGACGGCTGTGGTGCGCTGGGCGTAGGAGCTGAGGCAGCCGGGATATGTGCAAAGAACATTCGCGCCATCGGTGGGTGTGACCTTGGCCTCTCCCTTCTCCCCACTCCTCACTATGAAGTGGTGTGGAGCTACCTACAGGGTTGACCTGAGGATGACATGGGACCCTGAGGGTGGGAATCCTTTGTGCGGGGAGCACCAAACCCAGCATGGAGAAGCAAGAACACGTGGCATTTAAAATCCAACTTCTGAAGGCGGTTGCTCGCTGGGACGACTCTTCACTGTTGGTTTATAATGACGTGTGTATGAGTTTGGAAAAGCGCCTTCGGCGTCGGAGGAATTACCCCTGAACTAACGCCTGCCTTCTTCGGTCCTAGGTGAGGCTGCAGGTCGGGCTGTACGCCGTGTACCTTCTGGACTGGCTCACGGTCTTTAATAAAGAACAGTTCCTCATTCTCCGCCTGGAAGACCACGCCTCTAACGTCAAGTACACCATGCACAGGGTCTTCCAGTTTCTCGACCTCGGTATGAATGTCGCACTGGAGGCCCACGGAGCAGGGCGCGAGCTCCGAGGACACCGGCTCTGTGAGGCGCTCCCCGCGTCCCACGCAGACCCCTGAGCCGAGCAGGGTGGGCTGAGCCGGGAGGCCAGTTAGTACCTGTTTGTCAAGCGCCACGTGCACACGGGGCCTTGCGCGTGGTGTGGGGAGCCGTCTCTGGGGAGGAAGAGGTGGGCTCCCGTCTGGGAACTCCCTCACTGGAGGGAGAGGGGGAAGCCGAGGCTCGAATAACCGAGTCACTGGTAGAGTGACGTGGGGAAGGTTAGCGATCTCACGCTGGGTCCGTACACGTGACTTGGGGTCCCAGCCGCTGAAGCGATCCTGGAAGGGAGGGTGTGAGCTGCGCCTTGAGGATGGACAGGGTTTCTGGGCGCCTGGGACCGTCTTGCAGAGGCCTCAGGGCCTGGAGGAGGGGATGGACAGGTCCGTGCTTGTCTCAGCTTTGCTGGGAACCCCCGGAGGCAGAGCCATGTGGCTGGGTTTGGGCTCCTGGGCCTCTGGGGAGGGGAGCCTGCCCCCAGCCAGAGGAGACCGTCCCCCAGAGTCCCGAGTGGCACTTTGTGGCAGCAGGCCAAGTCGCTGGCCATGGTGACGGCTGGTAGAGGCGGGTACACGGGTGCAGAGGGCTTCCCCGTGGGCGGCACCCAGGACCGCTGGCGAGGCTGGAGCAGCCGGAACGTTCCTCCCCAGATGCCCCCCGCGGCCCTGTCTCATGAGCTTGCCTGGGAATTCTGTTAATTGAACTTTTCCTGAAATCTGTTTGCCCGCCACAGGGACTCGGGCCCCTTTTGTCATTTGATTTTCTTTTTCCTTTTCTTGGAGAGCTTGTAATGTGATGGAGTGTGATTACTTTTTCCTTTCAAGGCCTAGAACCATTTTTCTTTGATTTGGCCACCTGTAGACTCTGTCACATTCATGAGCTTGTCTTTAATCCCTGAGATGGACAGTAAGGCCAGTTCTGTTCCTTCCCTGTCACGTAACCCGAGGACACTGGGATGTGGTTTTTCTCTGCATGGGCTCATGACTTCAGACTGATCCCGAGAGCCCGGGGCACAGAGGCCTGAGCGGTGGTCCTGGGGGTTAAGCCAGTGAGAGGCTTGCGGTCCCGAGGGCTGAGGGTGGAGGTGGCAGCCTCAGGGGGCAGCACCAGCTGGCCGGTTCCCGGCCTCTCCCCATGGGTATGCCTGCTGCAGGTGGAGGTTCAGCCAGTGGGGGTCTCTGGGCACAGGTGGCCTCTCCCCTCCCCCCATGGCCACTTCACAGCACGACACACAGGCTGAAATGTGGCCCCATCACGAGGCCCTTTGCATCGGCCTGAAGTAGAAGCAGCGGGGGCAGACTTCCAGTGGCTGGTGAGCGGGAGAGGCTACGTGCAGGGACTGTGTGTGGCGGGTCACACAGTTACCCAAGGGCAGGCTGGCTCCCGTTTACGGGCAGTTGGAAATGAAACTGCGCCCCAGAGTCCCAGCCTTGCTTCCAAGGGTGGGGTAACACACCGGACCACAGAATCTCTGCTCTTTCACACTGGAATTTCCACCTTCCACCCTCAGCAACTCAGAAATGGATCCAGCCAAAGAATTTGAACCTCCAAACACATTCTTACGGGAAACTCCTGTCTCAACAGGAAGCACGGCTGGGATTTTCTCAAAGTTTCTTTTGCCTCCTGCCTCATAGGCTCTTTCCTTTGTGTTCCAGGGCCCCTAAGTGAGAAACAAGAGGCCTTGATGACCAAGAGCCCCGCCTCCAACACGCGGCGTCCCGAGGACCGGAACTTGGGGCCCATGTGGCCGGTCACACAGAGGCTCCTGCGGGACTTCTACGGGCCTTTCAACGCCCGGCTGGCGCAGGTCCTCGCCGACGAGGCCTTCCTGTGGAAGAAGACGTGAGGCCGGGTTCCCGCTGCCGCCATGATTTCCATGCTTTGAAAATCTCTCTTGGTGGGGAACCCTTTCGCTCAGAGCCTGGAGAAAACCCCTCCCCAGGCCCACGTTTATGGAAACCAGTTCAGAATTTCCTTTGTGATGTTAAACAGCCCAGCGATGGACCCTTCACTGAGCCTCGGATGGAGGCTGTTGGAAATTCCACTTTGGAAAGGGTCCCCTTCTGCTCCGAGAGTGGCTGGGGTCCGGGATGAGGCCGGCGGGCGCTGGGCTGGGTGCCGGGAGGGAAGCGTGGAGTCTGGGCTTTGACAGTTCTGGGTGGAGGTCCTGCCCCAGGGCTGGCCAGACGTACACTACACATTCAGCTTCGAAACCCTCTGTTTAGATCACTAACCTCATTTTGGCGGAGAATAGAGGCTCTCATTTTTTTTCCCTTTTACCCCAAAGTCAGCCCTTCCATCTCTTCAGATTTAAACCCTGTTAACTTCACTGTTGATGAGAAAAAAGACACAAGTCGATTTTTGGTAGCACTTTCGTGTCTCGGACCTCCTCCCCTTCTGTCCTTGTGGACTTCACTTATGTTTAACAGAAAACGAGCGCATTTAAAACAAACCACTTTCTACATTTCACTGGCTGGAGCTTTCTTTTCTGCCCCTTTAGATGTTTTCTCAAGGGTTTTTTCAGTTTCTAATTGGAATATAACTTCAGTTTAAAATCGGAAGGGAAATTTTTGCTGTTAATGCCAGACTGAGCACCTCGGAGGAACTGATGAAAAATCTGGGCATCTTGGCCCTCGCCGTGCATCTGAGGTCCTCAGAGAACTGCAGCCGTTTGAGGTTTTTAGTACCGGGTGCGACAGGCTCCGTTGCTCTGCCTTCCTCCCAAGTGAACTTGTTATCACATTCTCCGCCATGTGTGGCCAGAGGTCCTTCCTCACTCAATGAACTGCAGGATGCTCTTTTCTGATTCAGAAGCACAGCACATGAGCTATGCCTGGGCCGGACATGCTGTGCTGGGATTTGGAACGAGAATGCCGGGAGCTGTGTCCTTGACAGAACTTTCTGGGCCACTTGGCAGCCTGGTTTACTGTTGGATGGGCTGAAGGTCTTGCTGTTACTTGGAGGTGATGGGAAAGATTGAACATAGTCGTTGCACACAGCCCCAGGCGGGAGCCCAACCAAGCTTTGCACGTGGTTGTCAAGGGAAGCTTCTGCGAATCAGAGCTCTCCAAGTCGAGGTGCCGGATGCACACCAGTGAGAGAGTGCAAATGCCTACACGCCCAGCCGCCACTCTTGGGAGTGAGGATTTGCTGAGCTGTCCAGCCCTAGTGCCGTTGGAGATGGGATGCTCGGCCCATTTGAAGGCGTATGGAGGGCTCTGAATGGCACGGCCGGGCGGTTTCTGCTGTGAAGGATCCATGGGCCTGAACACCCGCTTTCGGGGACAGGCCCCCGTTTCTGTCCTGGTGGCACTCGGAGCAGCAGCCAGCAGGCAAACCTGGCCTGAGCACAAGGTGCCGTAGGGGACGTCGCTTGCACGTGCGTGTGTATTTATTTGCAGTGCAGGTGCGGTGTGCGTGGGGGTGTGTGTGTGCGTCTCTGAGTGGGTTCCCTTCAGTTCTGTTGCTGATCAGCTTTCTCCGCTCTGGACACACCCCTTCGTGGATTTCTTTCTCTTTCAGTTCGCTTGTCACTTTCAGCCCGTATTTTTGCTCTTCGGCCCCGACTGTAATTACAAGGACTTTTCTTACGCACCCCTGTGCATGTGAACAACATGTAGCGTAATTCTGCTTCTTACAGAAGTATTACTGAACGTCTTATTTCCAATATTATTTGGTTTATTATACAAATCTTTTTATAGATGATCCCTCGGTGTCGATCAGCGCCGTGCAGACCCGGTGTCTCCAGGGGCCTTTCTCCAAAGGGCTGTCTGTCTGTTCCTTTGCTTTCCTCTGCTCTCTCTCACTTGAGGCCCCACTCTTGGTGACAGCACAGCTGCCCTTTCGAGCCGTGGTCCTCGAGCCTGTCATCCCAAACCAAAGCGAAATGGAGGATTTCTCACGACCCGGTCTGGAAGTTCCTTTGTGTCCCCAAAGCTGTGCATCGGGTTGTATTAAATTGTAATCCCTTAGTCGCGTAAGGTATGTTAATGAACCACTGTTATGCTGTACTTTTATTAATATTGAACATAATTAAATGTGGACCCCTGTGACTGGGACCTGGGGGCGCATGCCCTTCCTCATAAGCCGTCAGAGCTCTTGTGGGAGGTTTTCCGCCGTGTCCACTGTGCGTGAATGAACCACGGGGGTAGTTCTGTGTCTCACCTGCGTGTGATGTGCACCCGGTATGCACGGGACCTGCCGCACGTGATGACGATGCGAGAGAGAAGAGCAGGCAGGTCAGACGTTACCAGGGACTCCCACGTGAGGCCAGCCAGGGGTGTGAGTCAGGGCGGCGAGGGCCAGCCCTACCCACAGACGGGCCTAACATCACCTTCAGACATTTAGATTTGATGGTTGGGTGACCGCAGGTCCTGCTGCCCCCAGCAGGCTGCTTCCCTCATTCCCGGGGCCTGCCTGGCCCCTGGGGGCTGCGAGTTTGAGACCCCTGGTGTCACTGGGTGCGTGGCATTGTCACTGGACACTCAAGGCCCCCATGTGCAGCCAGGGCAAGCCTGAGAGATGAGGTCCTCTCAAGTTCGGGGCTCTGGAAGCCTGGGCCATCCTGGGGGCAGCAGGGAGCCTGGGTTGGTCCCCGAATTCTGGAAAGACTCACCCTGGGCGAGCGTCTCCCCAGCACTGCCCCCCAACGGTTGTGTGCTGGGGGAGGAGGGGCTGGCGAGTCCAGGCCTGGAAAGGAGGAGGACCCCAGCTCTTTATGGCAAAGCCAGGGACGGCTTCACTCAGCAAGGAAGATGCTGTGCCCGTGAGGAGAAGCGGCCGGTGGGAGATGGGGGTCGGGACCGACGGGTGAGTCTGGAGGGCTGATGGCACAACTCCCTCCCCTGGGGCCTGTCCAAAACCCTGTCTGCTGCGGGACCACTTCCCGCCCCGACTCAGGAACCAGCTCTCAGGGAACATTCTGACGATCATCTCCGTGTTCGTGTAAACCTCCCCTCGGAATGACCTCTCCCCACGTGACTCCGTTTGGGAATTGAAGCAAAGGCCATGGGGCGGGGGGAGGAACTTGGGCCTCGTCCAGCAGTGAGAGGCCTCATGTGGGGGCGGGTATTTTTCTGTTGCTCCAGAACCCTCACCCTGTGGGCAGATCCTGTTGAGACTCTAGGAAGACATCACTTTCCCAGAGCTTCACCTGGCAGGGCTGCCTGCAGAGCAGCCCGGGGAGCTATGTTAGGGTCCCGCGGCGGCTGCAGCAGGTTACACCAGACCGCGTGGCTTAAACTAACACCACAAGGCTATTACCTCACAGGTCTGGGGGTCAGAGATCCAAGCTCAGTCTCACGGGGCTCAAGTCAAGTTGTCGGTCGGCAGGACTGGTGCTTTCTGGAGGCTCTAGGGGAGAATCCGTTTCCTTGCCTTTTCCAGCTGCTAGAGGCCGCCTGCATTCCTTGGCTCGTGCCCCCTTCCTCCACCTTGAGACTCTCTCTGACACTGTTTCCCTCGTCTTGTCACCTCCTCTGCTTCTCCCCCTCTGGCCTCTTGCAAGGACCCTTGCGATGACTCTGGGTCCACAGGATGCTAATGCAGGATCATCTCCCCATCTCAAGGGCACATCTGCAAAGCCCCTTTTGCCAGAGAACGTAACACTTACAGGTTCCAGGAATTAGAATGCAGACATCTTCGGGAGCCGTTATTCAGCCAGCAATAGGGGGGTGGGTCCAGTAGGCTGGTCGGCCGTCCGAGGATGGAGCGGGTGCCCACCGGTCTGTCCCTTTCGGCTGTGCCCTGAGGGGCCCACGCAGGTCTGAGTACCTAGCAGAGGGCTGAGCTTCCCGACCCGTCTGTTCTGAGACGGCGAATATTCCCGTCCAGGCAGGACCCTGTGACTGGGGTGAGGGGGGCAGGGTGAACGGCAAGTCGTCCTTTTGTATGTTTCTCCCGAGTGAGCCAAGTGGCGGCCCCAGGCCCGGATAGGGTTCTTTGTCCCTCAGGAGACCCACAGAAGCCACATGGGCAGTTTCGAGTTTCTCAAGTTCAGCTGTTTCTGCGTGAGTTATGCTTACAAAGGAGCAGCTTGTGAAAACGACAAATATGGTTAGAATGTTTTCTGGCCCCTGAGAGAGTCTCGGGGGCCAGTGGCCTCGTGGCCCCGTGCTCCAGGGATGCCTCTGGAAGGCAACCGCCAACCTCACTTTCAGTGCTCGTGCCTGATGGCCCCTGAGCTGGCCTTGACTCCGCGACCTCGACTCTGTCCCTGCTTCCGAAGCCCCGCGCCGTCAGCCTGGCCCTTGTCCCCAGCCCTCCCGCCCCTCCCCCTCTGGGTTCCCATCCTTTGCAGAACTGCTCCCGCTCAGGTTCCGAGTGGCAGGGCGGAGGCTGGGCGGTCCTGGGCCTCTTAGGCCTGCAGGTTGCTGTCCTGAGAATCTGCAGGTGACGAGGATGCCACAGAGGCGGAAGTGGTGGCACCTCAGTGACTGCAGCAGGCCCCCGAGGAAGGACAGTTCCCCCTCGGCCACCACCTGGGAGTGTCTGAGTCTTCCTGCCGGGGGCCCAGGACCCGCTCAAGCTGCACCTGTGCTCATTAGCCGCACACTTGGGGCGAAGCAAGGAGTAGGACGGTCCCTCCCGTGTGACCGCCCTGCTCTGTGGGTGCCCAGCTCCGAACCTGGGGCACAGAGGAGAGTAGGAAGGGGGCTTCCTTCCCCACAGTGGAGGACCCCACGGGTGCAGCAGCGCAGGGAGCACGGAGGCCGCTGGGGCTCCTGGGCCTTTCTGGTGCACCCCCGGCTCTGTGTGCTCTGAGCAGCCCCTTTGAGATCAGGCCCCGGTCAGATCTAGAAGTAGGTGAGTCCGAAGCCTGGGCCTCTCTGAGTCTCACGACTTTCCCACGGCCTCACGTTGAGGTGGTAGTGGGGACCCAGCACTTCACCTCCCTGAACAATTCCCTTCTCGCAGAGCAGAGAAAGGCTGGGTCCAGGGAATCAAGATGGGGAGGCTTCCAGCATCTTCTCCTGGAGTCATGAGCCATCTTTCTTCACCATTCTTCCCCTAAAAGGGACAGTCTGACTTGCACCCATCAAACTCGGCTCCCCCAGGAGGACAGTGTGGGGAAGGGGTGAGCCCTGGGCCTGGAGCCAGATGAGCTGGGTTCAAGGCCTGGTTGGGTCCACCCCATAACCTTGGGGACACTGCGGGTCCCTTCCACATCTGCAGGTCTATGGGCCTCATGAGTGGGTGTTGGGAGTTAACGAGGCAATGGTACATGAAAGTATAAAGTGAGGATCAGAGAGGCTACACGCCTGCCTGAGGTCACACAGCTCCGATCTCCAGAAAGAAAGAGCAGAATGTCAACTCAGATTTTTCACTTTTTAACTTCGTAGTCAATGCTTTTAACCATGGTGCTACAGCGTACATCCCCCCACTCTCCCATCAGGCTCCCATCCCCAGCAGCCTGTCTGCATTTCACCTGTCAGCTCCCATCTCAGATGTCCTTAAGGATGGGGCAGCAGTTCCTGGGTGTTCTGGGGCAGAGGTTTCTGCAGACCTGCCCATCCAGGGGTCTAGGTGGCGACTGGGACTTCTAGGGAAAACAAAGGGAAATAAACACGGCTTTGTTTTGCCGAAAAGGTCTCGCAGCTGAGAGTCCTGCTGCCTGAGGCGTCCTCCCTGCCCTGGCCGGCTGAGCCTCCCACTCAGAGGACCAGGCTGACCTCACAGGACCTCGGGCTGGCTGTAGTGGGGGGCTTCAGAGTCACATCAGAAGTGGATGGTCTGACCCTGGGCTCAGCCCCTCCTGAGGGCCTCAAAGGCACCAGGGGACACACTCAGCTAGAAAGTCTGCCAAGAGTCAAAATTTAATTTTTTAGCAAGGGTTTTCTGAACATCTCCTTTGCACAAGGCGCTGGGCCAAGCATTCGGGTGGGTGGGGGCTGGTCGTCTGCTCATTCAGTGATTCTTTTACTGGTTCTTTCACCACGTATTCGTGGAGCCCAGTCTGCGTGAAGCGGGAGGCAGGGAGGCCAAAGGCCAGGTGGTCAGAGGCCAGGATGAGGCATGGAGCTGGTGTCCACGGTGGGGAGGACGGGCTGGGTTGGGTCAGAATTCTCAGAGCATCTGTAAATCCTACTTAACCACACATACATTTCTTAAACCTTTTACTTTTACTTAAAATATTTAAAGTACATTAATCTGTCTGTCTTTTGATAGAAGGGCCAAAGCCTTTTGCCCAAACGTAAGTCTGCAGATTGGAGTTTTGGGTCATCTTTCTGGCTGAAACCACATCACAATGAATCAGCACTGGTTTCCGGTTTTGGTTCTCTAAAGGGGCATGAGAACTGGAAGGCCCTTGCGAAGCCTCTGAGAACAGTCTTTCATTGTATACGTGGTTATTCCCCTCGTGTGTGCTGGGACTTTCCAAAACTTCCGACCTGGTTTTTAGAAACTGGCTCATATTTTGCACTTGTATTTCATTTGTTTACATCAGTGGTTCTCAAAGTGTGGTCCAAGGATGAGGGCGACCCTCGAGACCCTTTCGGGAGATCCACCAGTCAAAACTAAGACTCTTCACGATCATACCAAGACATCATTCGCCCTTTATCCTCTCATTTCCTCATGATGTACAAGTGATAATTTCCAGCGGCCGAGGCCCACTCTGATGTCTGATGGACTCTGTGCTTGTGCGTTCATGGGCTTTGAAAATCTTTCAGCTTTAATTTCTAATATAGTAAATACTGATAGATGTGAACCACATAAACAAAAGCTCTTTGGGAATCTTCAATAATTTTTGAGAGTGTAAAGGAGTCTTCATTCTTAACAGTGTGAGAACTGCTGGTTTCTATATTTATTAAATCACACATTTCTAATTATCAAGCACAACTGGCGTACGAAAGACTTGGGAACAAACATAATTGACTTGTAATAAACTCAGAATTGACTGGAGGGCATTTTGCAGAATGGCCGAGAGCACTGAGCATGCCCTGAACGTCAGCAAGGGTGCCTAGGGGACGAGGAGGCAGGCATCTGTCAGTGGGGAGCCCGGATAAGAGGCATCTGCGGTACAAGTGGTGACAGCAGTAATACGGGTGCCCGCTGTTTACTGAGCACATGCTGAGTGCCAGGCCCCGGGCTCAGTGCAGCTCCAAGTGTTGCCTTGGATCCTAACCACCACCCTAGGAGAGAGGTCCTCTCTTTCTTCTGGTTCTGTCATTGTACAGGTGGGGGAACTGAGGCTCAGAGGGGCCAAACAACGAGCCCCAGGCCCCCAGCCCCTAAGGAGCAGAGTTAGTCCTTGATCTCAGGTCTATTGATCTCCAGGGCCCGAGTCTTAACCTGCACTTCTCACCTCTGAGTCCCTGAAGTCTCTGAGTTTCTAAGGAGGCAGAGCCTCAGGTGAAATCAGGGGCTGCTGGCACCTTCGGGACACTCTGAGCTGGGAGACTGACACACGCACTGGGGACGAGGTCAGGGCCAGGTGGCCTCTTCAAGGTCATTTTCTTGTGGAAGCAGCAGAACTGACCCGGACAGCACCCCACCCCACCTCCCGGCACCCCATCGGTGCCCAGCCTTGCAGGGGCCCTTGGGCAGAGACTCGATCCTGGCCTGTGCCGCCCTCTTACTGCATCCGTTCTGTGTCCTGCGTCCACGTGGATGGGAGGAAGCTGAGCTGAGTGTGTGCTGACCCTCAGGAGGAGCCCCTGACTTTTGGGAGGTTGAACAGGTGGGACCTGCTGCTCCAGGGGCCCTTCCATCTCACGGTCTGAGGCTTTCTCAGAGCCCGGGAATCCCGGGCTGGTCCCATCCTGCCAGTTCTGAGGTTAGTCAGGGGCCCCCTGTGGCCCCCCCGTGGCCAGCCGCTCCTGCCGCTGCTGTGAGCTGGAGCCGTGGTTGAGGAATGCGGAGTGGCAGCTGCCCTCAGGGCTGGCCTCCACACCTCCGAGGGGCAGCTGGACATCCCAAATGAGGGGCCACGGTCACCATGGAGATCTTTTGTTTACTCCCGCCTCCACGTGAGATAATCTGCAGAACTGCCGTTTTCTACACTTTCAACATAGTGGAATTCCACGGCCAGGCCAGCCTCCAGTTCTAAAGGCAGCAACCCAGGCAGCCTGCACAAGACCTCAGGATGCAGGCGAACTTCTCTGGCCTCTAAATCTCCTACTTCCCCTAAGAGAGCACACGCTTCTCCTCTGCTCCACGTTTTCTGCCTCCGTGCCTTTGCTCAAGCCAACGCACCACCAGGAGGGCCCACCCTCCCCACTGTTCAACTGAGCCAGCTTCTTATGCCACCCCAGGGCCAAGGGCAAGTGTTACCTCCTCCTCCATGCTGGCCTCCTGGATTCCACCCTGCCTCCCACCTCCTGACCTTCTTGAGGCCTCTTCCCCTTCTTAGTCTCTCGCCCATCCCGTGTGGTATTGATTACTTTCTACGTGACTCTGCAGTCATTTGTGTGTTTTCATCTCGCACCCAGACAGCGAATCCTGGGGGCACACAGGCTGTTCCTTCCCCCACTCTCAGATACCCAGCCGTGGAGTGATGTCCCCAAGAGGGAGGCAGTGAGTGCCCAGAGAGAGAACTGACCTGGGAGCTAGGGATCTGGATGACACTGAGCCAGTGACTTGACTTCTCTGAGTCTGTTTCCCCAGCTACTGAGCAGGGTGGGGGCCTGGAGGATTTCAAGGGGCCCTCTCAGATGTGCCCTTCTCTTTATCGTCTTTTGAAGACTTGACACTTTCCCCAAGCTGCTTACGTGCCCAAGGTGTTTTGCAGAGGAAGTGTCTGGAGAAGGGGTTGGGCCGGGAGTGGCAAGCCCCTCTCCACTCTTCTGGGATTCCAGGATGGCTGCCCTGGGCGCAGAAGGCACCGAAACACAGCCTTGTGCTGCCCCTGTGTGGCCTCTCTAGGCACTGCACCCAGGAAGCCTGTCTCAGCCAACCTTTCCAAGGGCTACCCTGGCAGATGCACATCACCAATCTGGATGGTCCGCTTGACCTTCCACTGTCTTCTTGCTCAAAGCTCACCTGGGCCAGGGAGCTCCTGGGGACTAGCAGTAACCCTAATAAGAGGACGTCCAAGGGTGGAAGGACTGTGGTCTCAGATCAGCCAACCAGGAGCCTTGTTCTGGAGGTGCCATTATGCGGCGAGAAGGATGGTCGTAGGAGCCCCCAGAGGTGTTCACGTGTGCTTCTTGGTCTCCAGGCTCTCCCCCGCCCCCACCTCCGCCGAGTGGCCTGCAGGCCGTGTAGGATCACACCCACAGTGCCTGCAGGGAAGGGAAGGCTGGGAGAGGGCCAGCCTGACTCTCCGTCAGGTGCTCCCTCCGCTCTATCTGGCGCTGCCAGAACACAGCTCCGAGTGAGCTGAGCTGAGACCCTCCTGCCCCTTTGGGACTGGTAGCGGTCAGGCACCTCCCCAGCCCCTCCCCATCTTGATCCTTCCCACGCGTAGGCCTCCCCTCCTCAACCCTCGTCCTCTACGCCACCCTTCCTAATACCCTGTCCTGAGCTGACCTGAACCTGGGTCTCGGGCACCCTCCTAGGACTGTGCGTGGCTCAAGAGGGCCCTGCGGGAGCCATCACCCGCCCCAGGGGGACCTCAGACGTGGGAGTATTGGTGATGGGGAGGAGCCGGGCTTGAAGCTTCTGCCTGCAGACCTCCAGAGCTCCCCCCTCGCCCGTCCTTGTTCTGCCTTCTCCACCCCTCCCAGCATCACCTCCTTCCTTCCTGGGCTCTCCTCCCTCCTCCCTGCGAAATGGCCCTCCCCGCTCCAGGCCCCACCTCCATAAGCCATGCTCTGTGGCCTCTTAGTCCTGCCCAGGCAGGCTCCTCTGTTACCCTTGTCCTTCCCAGATGCGGGGCAGGAGCTCAGGGGTCCTAGGGGACCCTCTTTCCCGGGGTGTCCTATGCTGACCCCTGTCCTGCCTTGGTGTAGACGAGCTGAGGTCTGGGACCTCCACGTGGCAGGAGGTCCTCCTCTTGCTTGACCTGGTCTCCCAGGCAGACCTGACCTCTGCCCTGTCCCATTTGCCTTCCAGCTCTTTCTGCTGTCTCCTCGCTCCGTCCCTTCTCCTCCTTCCTCCCGGCTTGCTCTTCCTCCAGCGGTGAGGTGCCTGCCAGACGGGGCAAGGCTGGGCTGGGCTGGGGCTGCGGTTCCAACAGGCAGGTCTGGAGCTGCTGCCACAGTGCAGCTCTGGGAAGGTCCAGGGTCTCGATCACAAGCCATGCTTAGCGTAACCCGGATACGTCGCCGTGCCCACCCTGCCAGGACGTTCAAGATTGGGTAACAAGCGAAGAGAACCACCCCGCTTTATTAGCACCTGCGCAGTTGTAGCCCTCACTCTGCTTCGTCACAGCTCTCTTCCTCGGGCGCCTCAGGCTCCTGCGCCTCCATCCCAGAAGCTCCGGGGCGGGGGCTTCTTCCTCACCAGCTGGGGGTCGCCCCTTCTGGAACACGTGACTTTCTCAGCCCCTGCCTCAGCTGTGAGGTGACCCTGTCCAGGCTGCTCACGTTTCAGTGGCCAGGACTTGTCACGTGCCCCCTCCAGCCACGGGACAGGCAGGCTGCTAGGAACTGGATGGAGAGTTGATGCCGGGCGGGGCATTTTCAGTGTCCCCCAGCTCCCTCAGAGCCCCCACTGGATTCTACCCTGGCCCTTCTCACTCATTCTCCCACCTCTCAATCTCTTTCGGATTTTTAACCTCTTTATACCCGCACTGCATTCTGTGAAATTCCCTTCCAGTTATGTCTCAGTTCACCAAATCTTTCTAATTCTCTACATCACCAATTCTGCTCTCTAAACTATTCATTTTTTAGTTTTTAAGTGACTTTTTGGGGGGTCATTTTCAATGTTGAATTTCAATTTGGTTCATTTTCAAGTTGGTCTGTTATTTTTTCATAGAACCTTGATTTTTAGATTTTTTTTTAAAGATTTTTTTTTGATGTGGATCATTTTTAAAGTCTTTATTGAATTTGTTACAATATTGCTTCTGTTTTATGCTTTTTTGGTTTTTTGGCCGCGAGGCATGTGGGATCTTAGCTCCCCAACCAGGGATCGAACCCGCACCCTCTGCATTGGAAGGCAAAGTCTTAACCACTGGACTGCCAGGGAAGTCCCTTAAATATGGTTTTTAATTCCTTCTTTATGTCTTTAATCATTTTAAACATGATTTATAATTTCATTTGAACTGCTTTATAACTGCTTGGGGGATTAATCATTCTGTTTTATTTTAATCTGCTGACTTTCCCTTGTGAATTGTTTCCTTGTGTATTTTGTGATTTTAAAAAATTATTTTGAGTTTTTCTTGGGGTGTATTACCATTTTTTTCTAGGGGAGGCCCACATGCCCTGGGTTGGGAGGTATTTCCAGGAAAGGATTTTATCTTTGCTTTGGTCTGGATCCAAGGGATCAGTTCTCTAAAAACAAATTTTGCAATAACTTTTTGGTTTGGGATGTCCTTGCTTTATGAGAAGTATAAATTAAAACTGTCCATCTGGTTGGGTGGGGTGGGTTTGGAGCTTCCGTTTTGTTTTGTTTTTGTTTGTTTTATTCTCCAAAAAAAGTTTTATTCTGGAAAAATCTGGCACAATTTATCCCATTTTCCATTTATCCATAATGTGTAAAATCACTGAAAAGCACAGTGAGAGCATGGTTATTATCTGATACTTATTTGTTTCCTACAGATAGGTCTAACATTAACTAAAGCAGCATTGGTCCTCATATCTACTTTCAGATGAGAGCCAATATTTTGGAGCTTCCGTTTTTAATGGGAGCTTTTATGCACCCTCATCTTTTCTGAGCAAAGTCAAGCTTTGCTCCTGAGATTGCGCTTGTATTTTCTGAGTCTTTCTTATAAGGAGGGGCCAGTCTTCCAGGGACCTGACTGTATTCAGAGTTCCCAGTTCACCTCTGCCTCTTCTATGTCAGGGAGGTATTTCCTCTCTTCCCTGAGCGTTAAAACCCAGCCCCTAGCCCTTAGGACACATATTTACATTTGAATCCTCCCTGGGCTTCTGTGGTGTTGGCTCATGAATGATCCTTCTGGCTTGTGGTTCCTACTTTATTGCTGGCTCAAGAAGTGCCCTCTTTCCTTCTTTCAAACTTGCCTATGAATTAGAAAGAAATTGACATGTTTTGCAGGTGCAGAGATGGCTAGCAGGGCAGAGATGGGAATTTTCTAGTCAACTTTTGTTATTAATTCCTAGATTAATTTTGCAGTGGTCAGAAGACATCTCTGAATGATGTAAATCTTTTAAAATTTGTGAGGTTGGCTTTATGACCCAGCATGTGGTTCATTTTATTAAATATTTGTGCATTTAAAGAGTGTGTATTCTGTCATTGTTGAATGTAGTATAGTTCAAGCTAATTGTGCTGTTCACACTTATATCCTTATTGCTTTCCTATTTTTATTGAGAGGCATGTGCTAATGTCTTCTAACATTATTATAGATTTGTCTCTTTCTCCTTTTGGTTTAGTGCTTATCTGGCATAGTTTTTTTCCCCAACCTTTACTTTCACCATTTTTTGCTTGTTTTTGAGGTAGATCTCTTGTAACCAAAATATAATCAAGTTTTAAAAATCTGATGTGAAGTTTTAGTCTTATTTGGAGTATTTAGTCCATTTACATTTTTTAAAAATTTATTTGTTTATTTATTTATGGCTGTGTTGGGTCTTCATTTCTGCACGAGGGCTTTCCCTAGTTGCGGCAAGCGGGGGCCACTCTTCATCGCGGTGCACGGGCCTCTCACTATCGCGGCCTCTCTTGTTGCGGAGCACAGGCTCCAGATGCGCAGGCTCAGTAGTTGTGGCTCACGGGCCTAGTTGCTCCGCGGCATGTGGGATCTTCCCAGACCAGGGCTCGAACCCGTGTCCCCTGCACTGGCAGGCAGATTCTCAACCACTGCGCCACCAGGGAAGCCCAGTCCATTTACATTTAACGTAATGATTAATATATTTGGATTTATAGCTACACTTTTACTATTTGCTTTCTATTTGTTGTACCTGTTTTATGTTGTCTACTCCCCCTCCCTTTCCCTCTGGTATTTGGCCATTTGGTCCTGTTTCTTAGCATGCCTAGTAATTTTTTCATTGAATTCTGGGCATCGTTCATCCTTTTCTCTGATGGGTGGATAAACTGTGTGTGTAGGGGTCGGGGTTAGTCATCTTAATCCAACCAGGAACTGAGTGGATGCTATTCAAGTACTGCTACTCAGGGCTGGGTGGCAGGATTGGAACACCTCTGCTCATGTCTGCTCCTACAGCATGGTTTTAAGGTGTGTTCCTCAGGGCTCTTGCCCCATGATAGGTCCTGAACTCTAGTCCTTGTGTCCTCAGCACAGTGAGAAAATTAAAAAACTTCACTTACTTTTCAGGCTCTGTGTTTACCTTTCTAGTTTTCGTCTTGTGCAGCTTCAGAAATCTTCAGATATTTTGAGGGGGAAATTGACTGAGAGCTGGGCTTAGTTCTTGGCCCCACTGCCACCCCCAAGAATATCATTTTTGTCTTTCCAGATCCATAAGCCTATCAGCGTCTTTGTTAGTTTCCTTGATCCCCTGGTAGCTCTAACCTGGACCCCTTGCCTCTTGCTCTGTCCAGGATTCCCAAGTGCCCTGAGTAGAAAAGTATACATTTATTAAAAATTTTAAGTTTAATACAAAAGTAAAGAAAAAAATTTCAAGACCTAATACTCAGCAAGTGAAGCTTGTTCAGGGTTCCAGTGCAGGACCTTGGCCTTTTAGGCTTGATTGCCTCTCCAATGCCTTCAAACACATGCTCTTTGGTGTGTCTTCAGCCTTCTTGTCCTCAGCATTGGTCCTCTGCAAGATCTCCAAGAAACAGAAGTCCCTTTGTATTATGTTTCAACCATTTTATATTTTGGGGTCTATATGTTACCCCAACCTTTCCTATCCTAACTAATACATATTTTACCAGCATTTCTATATATTTTTAGGAGGAAGTGGTCCATAATAACTAGTCTTCCAGTTGGTTGAGCCAAATGGCCTTATACTGATTACAATTAGAAAATATGAAGGACATACTGTCATTGGTCATGTGGTATAGAATACACAGCTAAGTACGTGTGAAGAGAAATGTTTTAAAATGATATGTCTTATTAAAAAGATAATACACATTTATTAAACATTTTAAGTTAATACGAAAATAAAGAAAAATATGTCAAGACCTTGTACTCAGCCAGTGAAGCTTGTTCACGTTGGTAACTCTGGACCCTGGCGGAGAACACAAAGCTCAGCGTTTTGCATTCATAGGGTCAGGGAGCTATGCTATTTAGCCAACAAATCCCTTTAAGTATTGGCCCATGGGAGTTTCTAGAGGGCATTTACACCCAGCACTATTCATATAACACTATACATAGATTAGAAACACATGTATGCATATACACACATTTATATATATTTATATTTATATATATATTTGTTCATTGCCACATTCCCAATGCCTGAAAGAATGCCTAGAACAAACAGGTGTTTAAAAAAACATTTGTTTAAAAAATGAATGAACAAACTAAAAAAAAAAAGAAAAGCCCTTGCACTCTGTGGCAACTGCTGTCATCATATTTTTTTCCAATCTTATTTTTCTACACTTTTGATTAGTTGAGTCATATTATATAGACAATTCTATACGCTGCTCAAAGCAAAACACACATAAAACAAAACTTAGTATAGCATGTGCTGTGTGCCCCTGGCCCATCCAATTCACCACATAGAGCCCCAGTTTCTTCCTCTGAAAAACAGACATACCGTGACAGGGTTGTGGTGAAAATCCAACGGTAAAGCTCTTACCGTTATTCCAGAGGCATAACTGCACAATACATGGTAGCTATTAGAATTTTAGGAGCAGTCGTATCAGTAGTGCCCCCAGTCTAGAGAGGGGTTAACCAACTTGCTACAGTCATACCTGAGGTCCACACTCTGGTCTGCCCGACCCCAGGCTCTTTCCATCTCCACCTTCAGCCTCAAACCATAGCTGGCACCATGCTGGGTCCTGAGACTTCAGAGAAACTGAAAGCTTCCTCTGGCAGCTGGAGTTGGAGTGAATCTGTCATCACTTGCCACGATGATGCTGCATCACAAAAACCTCACCAAACCTCAGTGTCACACTGTTAGCATTGATTTAGCAGGTTATGAGTCTGGGGGTCAGTGACTTAGGCTGGGCTCTGCCAGACGGTTCTTCTGGTTGTGGCTGGGCTCACCCACATGTCTGCCAGTTGGCTGCAGGTTGGTAGACCCAGGGTGGACACAGCTGGGACAACTGGTGACCTTGGCTTTACTCCATGTGGCCCACCCTTCGGCAGGCTGTCCTGGGCATGTTCTTGTGGAAAAGGATGAGGAGCAAGAGGGTGAGGGAGAGATGCAAGTGTTTCTTCAAGTTTCTGCTTTTGTCACGTTTGCTAAAATCCCATTGGTAAAAGCAAGTCACGGGACGGAGACTGAAATCTCTGGGGCAGGATGCCAGGCCCACAGTGGGGGGTCCTGAAAGTGTCATGGCAAAGGGTGGGGTACAGGAAAGGTGAGGAATGGGGACATCAATGCATTTCATCTGTTTCAGGGAGGAGAAGACACAGAAATCATCCAGTTAGCCAGGGGGGCAGACAGATCAGAACCCTCCCGTGTCACGCCAGCAGGATGACCTGTGATACATGAGCAGATGGGCTCCTTCTAATCCCCAAACCCTTGAACTGGGCTGCTGGTCAGGAGGCCCACATTGCCCAGGGGCAGGTCACAAAGGAAAGTGTGCAGGTGGCAAAATCCTGGCTTTTAACTTCAAGAGCCTTTGGCTGGGAATAAACAAAAGATTCAGAAATACATGCAACAACATGTTCTTTCATCAACAGGAATTTCCCTTCCAGATAAGGCAAGGAGCAGACCTCCTAGGAGGAGCAGAGAGAGGGATGTTCAACAGCTGAACTTGAACTTGAACGGGGAACGTGTGCTCCTGAACCAAGCATGTCAACTTCACCGAGAGCATCAGCCAAGGGGCTGAAAACAAAGGCAGCGACCATTCTTGTGAAAGATGACCAGGCCTGGTGCCCTCAAAAGAAGCGTTGAGAGCTTGCCAAAAACCCAGGCAGAAGGCACAGGGCCTCCTTCGTCCTTCCGTCTGCAGTAACCTTGAACTTCAAGGAGCTGAACGGGCATGGTGCCAGGAGCTAAATTGGAGCAACCGCTGGCCCCAAATTAGGAATTTATAAGCGGCTCTGGGCTTATAAGAATCAAAAGCATATTCTTGCCCCAGTAGAGTTCTCCGGGATCCAGAAAGAGTCACACAAAGAGAGACTAAGAGAAACAAAATCTCTGGAGAGTTACATTTGGGGTGGCTGGAGGCTAGGTTGGCCCTAAGGTGACCTACGTGTCCCGGTTTCCCAGGACTTTCTTGAATTCAGCACTGAAAGTCCTGCATTCTGGAAACCCCCTCGGTCTGGTCACCCGGTTGGCCTGGTGGCCGGAATTGCAGGACAGTAGAGAGCCATGGACTCCTGTTCTGTCCCTCTGCTGGCCCCTGCTCACCTGGCTGGCTGTGGGTTGGGACTCGAGGGGCAAGGCCTCCCAGCAGCCCCCAGGGCTGGGGGCACCTGCAGCGTTCGGGGGACAAGCCTGGTCCCTGAAGAGCACGGGGAGAGAGTCCCTCTTCTCGTTGCTACCACTTCCCATCCGACACCTGGATGGAAATCTGTGTGGCCTGAGTGTATGCGGAGGGACAAGGACTTGATGGAAAGCTTTCCATAAACACAGAACAGCAGGGCGAAGGGCAGGGTTCTCAGACAAGGCAGGCACCTCCCTGGTTGCAGCTGATGGTGGTGCATGCACATCCCTCGGTGCCCAGCATCTTCAGGCCCCTGTCCTCACCACTGTGTCTCCAGTGCGAGGCAAGGCAGGGAGGCCTGGGGGGACGGCGGCACAGAAGACCCCCTCCCCTTCTGCCCCGACCCTGCTTCCTAGGCTGGGAATTAGAGGACATTTATTTAAATATTTAAAAATAGCACCCAAACAGTTCGACCGTCCTTTCCAGGAGAAAAGATGAAGCAGCACTCGGTGCGCCAAGCTGGCCCCCTCTCCGCAGAGAACAGACCTCGGGGGCCTGGGATGCGGACTGGGAGGGGCGAGCTGGCGGCCAAGCTTCCTGCCCTGAGCCCGGACCCCTGAGCACTGCGGTCTCCCCTCGTCAGGGATTTGCAGTGACAATGGGACGCTGAAATTCACAACATCCTTACCACCCCTCACTCCCAAAATATATTTGTATACGTTTGCACTGGTCCTATTGTGTTTGTCATCATTTTCAATGTTTTCCTGACAATTTGAGAGATTTGTGGGATTGGCTCGGGGATCTGGACAGGACACGCTTCCCAAAGGCCAAGCTTATATCCTCTGCTGTGTCCCTGTTCAGTGGTTCCACTGTTTAAAGAAGTGTCAGCGTCACTCCTCATCACACATCAAGTTCATAATTGATACTCGACATACTGCATTACGTTTAAAAAATGCACACAGGTAGAGCTGGGTTTTTAGGCCTCCCCAGTGCCTTCCCCCCACCAAACCCTCGGGCCAGGGCTGAGAAAGGGAGGAGGACGGGGAAAAAAAGAGTTAAATCCTGTGAGTATGTGTGTGTGGGTGTGAATGTACGTGTGTGTGTGAGTGTGAATGTGCGTGTGAGTGTGTGTGGCGAGGTCTTCCAGCACAAGGCCCCCCGGGCAGGGTCCTGCAGCGTGCGGGAAGGAGGCTCCTTTTCTTTAGGATCCCCCAAAGCAGCAGTGACCGCCTGGGTCCCTGGGCCTCACCGTGGGACCTCAGGTCACCTCTGGGTGCTCTGGCAGAGGAGCAGCGGGCGGCTGTAGGGGAAGAGGGTGAAGAGAGGCCTGCGGGAGGGCCGGTTGGCCGTGTTCGGCCACTGAGTGTCCACCGGGGGCGGGAAAGTAGCGAGGCCAGTGTCTGTCTTCTGGGAGCCGATGCTGTCCTGGGGGCGGGTGCTGGACACCACCATGTAAGCGCTCAAGGTCATGTCAAGGGCTACTGGGTGCTACGGAAGCTGGGAGACAGGGTGCCCAGGGAGAGCACGGGTGGATGGGGGGCTGCCTGGACAGGAGACCAGGGCAGGCAGTGAGCTTGGACATTTGCAGTGATAAAGGACGTGTGGGTGGCCAGGCTCAGGGTGAGGGGAGGCAGAGGAGCGGACGCCGCCTGGGCTGACTCTTAACCTTCAGGTCACGTGCCGGGTGGGACACAGACTTCTCTCCAGAGCCGGCTGCCTCCTCCGCAGGGGTCCCGTGGGCACCTCAGCCTCCTGACCTTCCCCATCACCCACTCCGAAAACCTGCCAGGCTACCACCTTCCCTGCCTCATGGGGCAGCCCCTCTGTCCTTCCCGTGGCCCAGGCCCCCAGCCGGGAACCGTCCTCGGCTCTCTCCCACGCCACACCCCTCTGGCCGGGGATCCCGTGGGCACACCCCTCAACTAAGCCCAGACTCTGACCCCCTCTCATCACGTCCACGCTGTTCCCCAGTAGCTGGGCAGTGGTCTCCCTGCCCTCAGCACCCACTCCTGTCTCTTTACAATCAGCAGCCAGAGGGAGCCTGGCAGAGGTGAGCTGGGGGCTGTCACTTTGCTGGAACCCTGCCGAGACTCCCCCTCGCCTGGATGATTCCTGAGTCCTTCCCCTGGTCCCCGGGGACCTGCACGGCCTGCTGTCATCCTCTGCGACCTTGGCTCCTGCCATCTCCCCTCACTCCCTCAGCCAGGCCCACAGGCCCTCTGGCTGGTCCTCAATCCCCAGGGCTGTCCACACCTCGGGGTCTCTACACTGCTAATGCCCACCGTCACCTGGCAACAAGGCCACCTGATGGCCGTCCCCTGGCATTCCAGGTCCCTCTCCCTCTGCTTCTTTTTTTTTTTTAATTGTATTATTTAAAAAAATTTTTTAATTTTTAATTTTTTATACTTTTTATTGGAGTATAGTTGCTTTACAATATTGTGTTGGTTTCTGCTGTACAGCAAAGTGAATCAGCTATACGTGTACATATATCCCCTCTTTTTTGGATTTCCTTCCCATTTAGGTCACCACAGAGCACTGAGTAGAGTTCCCTGTACTACACAGTAGGTTCTCATTAGTTATCTATTTTATATATAGTAGCGTATATATGTCAATCCCAATCTCCCAGTTCATCCCACCCCCCCTTCCCCCCTTGGTATCCATAAGTTTGTTCTCTACATCTGTGTCTCTATTTCTGCTTTGCAAATAAGTTCACCTGTACCATTTTTCTAGATTCCACACATGAGCGATGTTATACAATATTTGTTTTTCTCTTTCTGACTTACTTTATATGTATGACAGTCTCTGGGTCCATCCACTTCTCTGTAAATGGCACAATTTTGTTCCTTTTTATGGCTGAGTAGTATTCCATTGTATATAGTACCACATCTTCTTTAACCATTCACCTGTTGATGGGCATTTAGGTTGCTTCCATGTCCTGACTATCGTAAATAGTGCTGCATCCCTCTGCTTCTTTATGCCCCAGCACTTTTCATCCTTTGTATGCTCATCATTTGCTCATGAAGTTGGCTTACTGTTTTCCCATCTCCCACTAAATAGCTCCATGGAGTGGGGAGTTTGGACTGTCGCTCCCTGACGTTTCCTATTGCAAGCTCCCAGGTCAGCACCCGGCTCATGGCTGGGGCTCAGAAGATATTGCTGAACGTTGGATGAACATGAGTCCTGGTTGGTCACAAAAGGAACTGGAATTTTTTTTCTGGTCACTGGAATAGATGATGGGTGAGTTTAAGCAAAGGTGTGACGTGAGCCAGGAGGAGACAGGGACCATGGAAAGAGAAAGCATTTCTAGAGCTGAGACACAGGGTCCTTCCTGACATGAACCCGAGGTGATGGGATTCTGTTCGCTGTTTTCAGGTAAATAGGGACTTGACTGTCAAATTAAGTCCAGGTTTAGAAAACGAATACCTAGGGTCCTGGCCGAGGGAATGCCAAGTTAGACTTTCTTCCACAGATACTCAAATAATAGCAGCTGATTGGAAGCCAGTCTGTCTGGAAGCTGAGATTTCATTGGTGATTAAGTTTGGGTCATGAAAAGAGGCAAGTCAACTGGACTTCTGATCCTCTGTAACTACCCTGTGGGATCAGAGTGGGTTTATAGAGCTTGGAAAAGATCGAGCTAGACTTAAACAATGACATGACCAGAGGGGAAAATATCTCTCAACTAGCAACATGCTGTTTCCTTAACAGACTGTCACCCTTGTTCCTAACTCCCCAGGGTTCAGCTAAGCCCCAAGTCAAGTGTTTTGGACTCTTAGGTCTTGGGTGTCAATGGCCCTGGAGCCTGGACCACGTCTTCCATCACAAGGTCCCTTATTACGGACCTGCCAGCAGGGGGTCAAGTGGCTCTAACTTTGAAAGCAGAGCAATACTCTTGTTTCCATGTAAATTTGAATGGCCCCGACATGCTGGGGGTGGGGAGGTGACCTGGAGCCCAGTTCTCTAACCCCTGCCCCTCAACACTCCCCTCCCTGACCCCAGCTGTGACAGAAATGTGCCACTCACACGTTTTATACAATTCAAACAATGGTTTCATTGACAAGCGGAATAAACTAAAAGTTCTCAGCCCAAATAAGTGGTTAGAATGATGATAAACGTGTAAGCAGTACTGTACCGCAATTCTGTGAATTATCACTCAGTTTACGAGCATGGGCCTAAAAGGGGCCTCTGAGAAGCCACCCGAGGATGCTCTGTTTTCTGGTCCCCCGACAGGCCCAGCAGAGGGCAGGCTGAACCTGGGAATGTGCTGGAGCTGCTGGGAATGAGAGGCAGCTGCTTCCCAGGCAGAGTCCAAGGATGCTGGAATCTCTCTCCAAAGGCTTGCTCCCCGGCAAAGAGAAAATCTTCTCTGGCATTTCTCAGCCAGGTCCCCCTCCCTTCCTACAGTGCCTGTCCAATACTACCAACTGGTCCTGGCTGGCCTGGCTCTTGGGGCCTGGGGTACTGGGCTGGAGTCTTGTGAGAGGGCTGGCTCCCTCCTTCCCTCCCTCCTGCTGTCCTTCCAGGCCAAATCACTTGGTCGCCACTGTGTCTGTGTCTCTTAGCCAGCTCCAGGTGCTGAGCCCACGCGGCAGCCCTGAGCCAGCCCTGCTGCCCACCTCGGCTCCAGCCCCCAGCTGCCTAGACAGCCTGGCACAGAGGGCAGAGCCTTCATTCTAGACCTGCCTGGGCTCAACTCCTGGCTCCACCAGTAGCAAAGGGACCTCGGCTCCCCACACCTTGATTTTCTCATCTGTAAAATGGGACTAAATCAGTTAACATTTGAGAAATGCTTAGAAGAGTACATGTTATGTACTCTGTGAGAGCTGGATGGATAGTGTCGACTGAAAAAAAATGCACAACCTAAAAGTTGAGAACTATGTTTTATTTGGCAGCCCAAACTGAGGACTTAAGCCCAGGACGCAGCCTCTTACATCGCTCAGAGGGACTGCTCCGAAGAGGTAAGGGAAGAGCCAGGATATATAGGGGATTTTGCAACAAATACCGGGTAGGCGAAACATCCAAAGATTATTGTTAATTAAAAGAAAACCAGATATCTCAAGTTAATGCATTTAACACTTCTCTGTGTATGGGAAGATGCAAGAGTCTGGACTCACTGAAATCATTTCCTTGGTATGCACCTTAGCTGTCTAGGGCCGGTGCTCTGTTCTTTCCCATCCTGAGTCCCCTGGGGCTCACCGTTGGCGGCGGCGGTGGCCTGATGGCTGCAACAGCCCTTGTTTACGGATATGGCAGGTGGCATTCTTCATTCACAATAGATATAAAGTCTTCTCAAACTGTGGAACATTCCGTTTTTCCACTTGACACTTTGAGCCAGGGCTGACCCACTCACCAACCAGAAACCCACTTGTGCCTGGGCTTTGCCAGCCCGCAGGCAGAGGGGGCAACACTTGCCCCCCTCCTGGCTCTCTGGGCTTCTCCATCCACCGCAGCTGCTGTATTTTCTTTGAGGAGATTTTAAACTGCAAAGCTCTGTCCCAGCGTGCTATGGAAGGAAAGGGGATTGAGTTTTCCTCTTGCTTCTTTTAAATGCTTAGAGGTTGAATTTCAGTCCCAGACGCTGGCAAAGTAAGGAGACCCTGAAATTGTATATAGGTCTGGATCGTTCCAGAAGTCCCCAGAGATATGCAAAGCTACTGAGAGCTACCGGGAGCTGGGAAGCCTCCCCACTGCCCTCCCTGATGGACGGGGCACTGGCAGGGGAAGCTCCTCCAGGGCTCAGCCGTGCCCAGAGGTGGGCGGGGCCTGGATGAGGCAGAGGATGTCATGATGCCCGGGCACCAGCGTCCTCCGTTTGGGTCACTGGACCCAAACTGGACCCTGCACGAAGCCCCTTTAGTCGCCCAGCCGGTGTTTGCCCCTGAGACCCGACCCACCCCACCCCATCCTGGGCAGGCCATTCTTTCCAACAAAGTTCACTGCAAGCAGCTCCTGTTCCCTCTCTGCTTAAACAACACGGGCTGGCCCCTGCTGAGTCGGACCACGTTTCAATCGGTTTTTTATGGTGGAATGATCCCACGGTGTGTGCATTGTGTGAGTTCCAATTCCAAACCTTTCTGGTTTCATCATCTTCATTCTGTTTAGATTCCTCTGACTCATGTGATCAGTTGAAATATTAATTACAAAGAGAAGGCTAGATGCAGAGAGGGGGACGTGATTTGGTCTGGCTCTTCCATTTAACAAGGAGGAAACAGGCCTGGGGTGGGGGGGAGGGGCTTGGCCTGGATTCCCAGCCCCTGGCGGGGCTGGGGGCTTCACCGGGGCCTCCGGAGCCCCATTTGCGGTCCCAGGGGCTTCCTTCTATTCCGTTGCTGACTCGGCCCCCATCTCTGGTACCGATTTCCCTGCAAGTGGCAAAGCACCAGACGGACCCAGGCCCGCAGGAAGCCTCTGGTTAATCCGGAAGCCGCAGCAGGAGCTCCGACCCTCTTGAAAAGGAAGCCTGGGGTGGAGAGAAGCCACTGTTTGGAGTGGCTGTGGGACAAGGGGGGAGAAACAGATTCCCACGTTCCCTGCTTGAGTCATTCATCGTAGGGACACCCTGGGGTCATGGGTGACATGGGCTGGGGGAGGGGTGATGCGAGGACTCTGCCAGTCGCAGAGGCTGCCCTCAGACTAGAAAGTGGAACCGGCGCTGGTGGCCGGTGCCCGTGAGCGCCAGACGGCCACGCCGGAGCACGTGGGCAGGTCAGGCACGTGGCACTCACGCATGCGCGGGGAGGTGGACGGGGCGCTCGGCCAGATCAGGACCCCCGTTTCTCCACCTACAAACAGAACTTGTTTCACGGTGTTGTAATGATAAAAAGAAATCTCTGAGATTGCTTCACAGTTATTTTATTATGACATCCGCTCACAGGTGCTGCCCATTTGAGGGTTAGAGTGAGGAATTAAAGGTTCATGTCACTGATGTAAAAGTAATTAAACAAGGAGGCCGTTAGACTGGTAGCCCAGGTAAGCTGGCCGAAACCTAAGCCAGGGTCAATGCACTCGAATAGGAGAAGATGAGACGTAGAACAACCGACCCCTAACAGCCGACTAGCTTTTCGCCAATAAGGCAGGCTGTAGCCAGTCACATTACTTCCTTGCTTTGTCTCCACATCTTCTCTATGCAAACCTCTCCCCTTGCTCCTGTCCGTGGAGCGCTCCTAACCCTCTTTGATTTTAATCAATGTATGCTCAAATAAACTCTTGACAATTCTAATGTGCCTCGTTTATCTTTTACTGCTAAGCACCTTTCTCAGGGAGACAGCAGCCTTGGCCGGCCCCGTGGGGAGAGCAGGACTCCCAGGGGAGATGGAGAGGGGGCGCCCCTGCTCAGAGCCCTTGAGGAGGTTGTCAGCCCTGGATGCATGTTGCCAAGAAAGCCGGCTCTTGCCCTGAAGTAGCTGCAGGTTCAGCCCGAGGGGTGCCCCCCAGCCCAGGGCCCCTCCCTCCAGGGCAGGAGGGTCCGTGACTGAGTGGCAGCACAGTGAAGGCTGGGAGATGCGCAGGCTGGCCCAGCCCCCCCGAAACCTGAGAATCAGGCCACGTTTTGTTATGGAGGCTCTGCAGGGCTGGCCAGGGAGTGGACTCCAAGTTTCTCAGGGTGGAGGCTTCCAGGTTCAGGGTAAGCTAGGAGCCGCTTCTGAAGTGCAGGGAGAACAGACCCAGCACCGTGCTGAGGCTTCGTGCAGGGAGAACATGAGGATTTGGGTACCAGGTGGGAGCAGAAGCTTATAAATACCCACGGCCTTTGGAAGAAGGTGGATATTAACCTTGGAGACGCAGAGCGTGGACAGCCCAGCATAAACACGCAGACCACACCCCCTGCACTGCCTGTTCTTCCATCTGTTCAAACCAAGCCGTGGCCGGTCAGAGTCCCTGAGGAGTGGGGTGGCTGGCCTCCCTTAAATGGCCACGGCCCAGGTGGTATGTGTGTGTGAGGGTTTTAGGTGGTGGTGTCTCGGAGACTGGGTTTGGAGCCCATGGATTGTTCCAAATTTAGAAAGCAAATGCGTGGGAGGTTGGAGAGGGCACTGGCAAAGGGTGTGGGCTGGTGCATCTCGGTGCCTCTTTTTAAGGAAGAGGAGTTCTTCGTCTGAGCCCCACTGTCTCCAACCACGGGGAAGCGTTTCCTTCTTGGGGCTGCGGTTTCTCATCCAGTTTGGGGTGACTTGGGGCCGCTGGGCTTCTTGGGGGCCGGGTAGGGGTTGGATGATGTCAGAGGAGTCCTAGTGTCCCAGCTGATGCCTTATTCTTCCAGGACCACAGAGGGGAGGTGAGATGGTCTGCAGGCTCCTGCCCTCTGTCCACTGGAGGCGCTCCAGCCTGTTTGCTTAGTGTTCTTCCTGTAACTTTTCATTTGGAAGAAGGATTCTTCAGCTCTCTATTATTTGGAAATTCTTGGAGCTCAGAGGGCTTTCCTGGCTCTAACATTTGATGATTCTGCAACAAGCCTTTATTCTAGGACAACAAAGCTTCCCAGGTTTCCCTGGGACCCAGAGTTTACCGGACGAGACTTTCAGTGCTGAAACCTGGGGTGTCTCAGGCAAGCAAGGCCAGCTGGCCATCCTAGCACATTCTCACAGTGCAGCTTGGCTTTTGAGCCGTGCTTGCTTTGGGGAGGGAAAAGCACACCATTTAGAAAGCCTCTTTGATGCCTGTGTGCCAAGAAAAATGGGACTGGGAACCCAATCTTGTAGTAACACTGGATGAGAAGGGAGGGAAGCCCACCCCATCTCTTTCCAGAAAAAGCAGCATTTACTTTAATTTGCAAATCACAGAGCAGAAGCCAACTGGGGCCAGGGTGGGTGTGCCTGATGGGAGCTGAGGGGAAGGGGAAACTTTAAAAAGGAGAAGAATTTCACACTGAATCTCTTAATCTGTTTTTACAAAGAGACTCATAAAATCTTAATATAGCCCCAGGACCGTCATGTTTATAGACATGGCATCGGCAGTAATGGCAGTGCTGGAGTGTGACCAGAGACTTTGCAGAAACACACCAGGGAGGGGTGAGGATTAAAGTGAGAGAACCACCTCCAAGCAGGGGAGGCGGGACAGCCAGGGCAGCTCAGTCTGGTCTCCAACTGTGTCGAGGAGCCTGAGCTACAACCTAGTCTGAGGCTCAAGGTCACTTGCTCCTGTCTAAGAGCTCAGCCATGCTCAGCCCTGCCCAAGTCCACCTGGGGAGGAGAAAGCAGCCTAAGTCTGAGTACGCCCCTCCCCTCCTTCTCCTAGAGGAAGGTGAGTGATGTCCTCATTAGCTCTAGACCAGTGGACACCCTTGTGAGGCATGTGAGACGGGATGGAGGTAGTTGAGAAGGAAGAGGGGCTGGCTAAGTGGAGAGGGTGGTCCCAGGGCTCCCTGGGGGGAGGACCCGGGCTGGCCTCCAAAGCACCTTTGGGAAGGTGTGAAGGGAGGGCATTGCAGGCAGGGGAAAGAAGAGCTTTCTGTCTAGACTCTACCTGGGAGAGATGAGCTTGGATTTAAAGAAGGTGCAAGAGAGGTACCTGCCTGTATCAGGGGTTGTCTGGAGCCCACAGAGGCTGAATATTCAAACAGAATTGAAACAAGTCAAGTCCAAGACCAGAGCTTTCAAATCTAGTCCTTCTCCATTCTTTCTATGTGCTCCCACCACTGCCTTAGGAATCTGGGCATTGGCATGACTCTGTTAACATAATGGCTTTTTAATTTTTTTCCCATTACGTGCTTTAAAGAAGTGATTTCCAAACATTGGACTATGTGGAAAAAATGAAGAAAGAAGCAACTGTTCCCTGGTCTAAGGCAAAATGTAAAAAATAAAGAAAATATAATGAGTTTTTCACAAAGCTAAGTTGATTCAGCTTAAAGTAATACCCTCCACACTGAGAGTACGCTGTTCGGCTCTCTTTGCGGTTCGACTTGTGTTCTTTAATGGGACCGTGGCAACGGGTGGAGGGAAGTTTGGTTATTGTTGTTGCTCTGTTTTATTTTGGTTTTTGTTTTAAGCTTCCAACCCAATGTCAGTCCCTGATTTAACTTAAAATTAAAAGCACTGGATGGCTTCACAGGCGAATTCTATCAAACATTTAGAGAAGAGCTAACACCTATCCTTCTCAAACTCTTCCAAGATATAGCAGAGGGAGGAACACTCCCAAACTCATTCTATGAGGCCACCATCACTCTGATACCAAAACCAGACAAAGATGTCACAAAGAAAGAAAACTACAGGCCAAAATCACTGATGAACATAGATGCAAAAATCCTCAACAAAATACTAGCAAACAGAATCCAACAGCACATTAAAAGGATCATACATTATGATCAAGTGGGGTTTATCCCAGGAATGCAAGGATTCTTCAATATATGCAAATCAATCAACGTGATACACCATATTAACAAATTGAAGGAGAAAAACCATGTGATCATATCAATAGATGCAGAGAAAGCTTTCGACAAAATTCAACACCCATTTATGATAAAAACCTTCCAGAAAGTAGGCATAGAGGGAACTTTCCTCAACATAATAAAGACCATATATGACAAACCCACAGCCAACATCGTCCTCAATGGTGAAAAACTGAAACCATTTCCACTAAGATCAGGAACAAGACAAGGTTGCCCACTCTCACCACTATTATTCAACATAGTTTTGGAAGTTTTAGCCACAGCAATCAGAGAAGAAAAAGAAATAAAAGGAATCCAAATTGGAAAAGAAGAAGTAAAGCTGTCACTGTTTGCAGATGACATGATACTATACATAGAGAATCCTAAAGATGCTACCAGAAAACTACTAGAGCTGATCAATGAATTTGGTAAAGTAGCAGGATACAAAATTAATGCACAGAAATCTCTTGCATTCCTATACACTAATGATGAAAAATCTGAAAGTGAAATTAAGAAAACACTCCCATTTACCACTGCAACAGAAAGAATAAAATATCCAGGAATAAACCTATCTGAGGAGACAAAAGACCTGTATGCAGAAAATTATAAGACACTGATGAAAGAAATTAAAGATGATACAAATAGATGGAGAGATATACCTTATTCTTGGATTGGAAGGATCAACACTGTGAAAATGACTCTACTACCCAAAGCAATCTACAGATTCAATGCAATCCCTATCAAACTACCACTGGCATTTTTCACAGAATAGAACAAAAAATTTCACAATTTGTATGGAAACACAAAAGACCCCAAATAGCCAAAGCAATCTTGAGAAAGAAAAACAGAGCTGGAGGAATCAGGCTCCCTGACTTCAGGCTGTACTACAAAGCTACAGTAATCAAGACAGTATGGTACTGGCACAGAAACAGAAATATATATCAATGGAACAGGATAGAAAGCCCAGAGATAAGCCCACGCACATATGGTCACCTTATCTTTGATAAAGGAGGCAAGAATATACAGTGGAGAAAAGACAGCCTCTTCAATAAGTGGTGCTGGGAAAACTGGACAGCTACATGTAAAAGAATGAAATTAGAACACTCCCTAACACCATACACAAAAATAAACTCCAAATGGATTAAAGACTTAATGTAAGGCCAGACACCATCAAACTCTTAGAGGAAAACATAGGCAGAACACTCTATGACATAAATCACAACAAGATCCTTTTTGACCCACCTCCTAGAGAAATGGAAATAAAAACAAAAATAAACAAATGGGACCTAATGAAACTTAAAAGCTTTTGCACAGCAAAGGAAACCATAAACAAGACAAAAAGACAACTCTCAGAATGGGAGAAAATATTTGCAAATGAAGCAACTGACAAAGGATTAATCTCCAAAATTTACAAGCAGCTCATGCAGCTCAACATTAAAAAAACAAACAACCCAATCCAAAAATGGGCAGAAGACCTAAATAGACATTTGTCCAAAGAAGAGATACAGATTGCCAACAAACACATGAAAGAATGCTCAACAAGGGCTTCCCTGGTGGTGCAGTGGTTGAGAGTCTGCCTGCCAATGCAGGGGACACGGGTTCGAGCCCTGGTCTGGGAAGATCCCACGTGCCGCGGAGCGACTAGGCCCGTGAGCCACAACTACTGAGCCTGCGCGTCTGGAGCCTTTGCTCCGCAACAAGAGAGGCCGCGATAATGAGAGGCCCGTGCACCGCGATGAAGAGTGGCCCCCACTTGCCACAACTAGAGAAAGCCCTCGCACAGAAATGAAGACCCAACACAGCCATAAATAAATAAATTAATTAAATAAATGAACCCAAAGTTTAAAAAAAAAGACTTCCTTTAAAAAAAAAAAAAGAATGCTCAACATCATTAATCATTAGAGAAATGCAAATCAAAACTACAATGAGATATCATCTCACACCAGTCAGAATGGCCACCATCAAAAAATCTACAAACAATAAATACTGGAGAGGGTGTAGGGAAAAGGGAACCCTCTTGCACTGTTGGTGGGAATGTAAATTGATACAGCCACTATGGAGAACAGTATGGAGGTTCCTTAAAAAACTAAAAATAGAACTACCATACGACCCAGCAATCCCACTACTGGGCATATACCCTGAGAAAACCACAATTCAAAAAAAGTCATGTACCACAGTGTTCATTGCAGCTCTATTTACAGTAGCCAGGACATGGAAGTAACTGAAGTGTCCATCAACAGATGAATGGATAAAGAAGATATGGCACATATATACAATGAATATTACTCAGCCATAAAAAGGAATGAAACTGAGTTGTTTGTAGTGAGGTGGATGGACCTAGAGACTGTCATACAGAGTGAAGTAAGTCAGAAAGAGAAAAACAAATACTGTATGCTAACACATATATATGGAATCTAAAAAAAAAAAACAAAAACGGTCATGAAGAACCTAGGGGCAAGATGGGAATAAAGATGCAGACTTACTAGAGAATGGACTTGTGGATACGGGGAGGGGAAGGGTAAGCTGGGACGAAGTGAGAGAGTGGCATGGACATATATACACTACCAAATGTAAAATAGATAGCTAGTGGGAAGCAGCCGCATGGCACAGGGAGATCAGCTCGGTGCTTTGTGACCACCCAGAGGGGTGGGATGGGGAGGGTGGGAGGGAGGGAGATGCAAGAGGGAAGAGATATGGGGACATATGTATATGTATAACTGATTCACTTTGTTATATAGCAGAAACTAACACACCATTGTAAAGCGATTATACTCCAATAAGGATGTTAAAAAAAAAAATGACAAGCACAGGTTCCAGAAACCCTAAAGGCTGAGGACAACTAATTAGGTGGCTGACTGTCTCCCTGGCTAGAATATATGTTGATATAACTTGGAATTTTGACATACGGGCTTTAGGCATCAAGAAGACAGGAGATTCTGGGCTATGGGAGATCAGGACTTAAGTGGTTGTGCTGGAGAGCATGGCACGTCTGAGTAGAAGGTGGGGCCCCTAAAAGGCGAACCCCACCGCTTCCCTCTTGTCTCCTCAGTTCTGTCCCCTGGAAGATGTGCATTATCACAGTGATGGCAGGTGGGGACAAATTGGGAGGGTTTAGATGATACTATAAGATTGGGACCAACAAAATCTTTGTGGAAGTTTGTTCCTTTGAGCTTGGGATGGAGAAGAGTTTTCTCTCCTTCGTCCCAGACACAAGTGAGATGAGAAAATGTCCTAAGATGCCGAGAGCTGGCCTGCTCTGAATCTTCTGTGTTACCCCTCCCTGGCCTTCCTTTGGCCATGTCCATCCCCAGAGGGTCAAAGAGTCCAAAAACCAAGTTGACATGCCCATCTGGAGCCTGTGTCCCCTTCCTTCTGGGCGAGGCTCCAGTTCTCAGAATCCTGGAGGTCCCTGTCCTAATTGCCCCAAAGCACTTCCAGGGCCTGCGCTGGTCTCCTTCCTGAGTCCATTTCCCCCAAGTGGGTCACTTGGTTGGATGAGCACCTCTAGGCCCACGGAACGGCCAAGGGAGGCTATTTGCATGATGGGGGGTATTCCATAGACTATGAAGAGCTTGGGGGTGATCATGTGCGCATGAGAGGTGGTCCAGGGTAAGCCACGTATGGGAAGGGAGAGAGGGAGGAGAGGCTGGGGACAGCTGTGGCCACACTACACATCACAGTGCAGAGCCCCAAGGAGAACTCTCGGGGATGAAAAATACGTTAGAAATAAATGTACACAATCCATAGAAGAGTCAGAAGAAATTTGAAAAAAGGAAAAAAGACAAAAAAAGAAAAATAGATGAGAGAAGATAAGAAAAGTAGCAGATCAAGTTAGAAAGTCTAATATCTGCAGAAGAAAACCAGAAAGAGAATAGCAAAGAAAGTGGAGAGCAGAAAACGATCAAAGAAATAATTCTTAAATTCAACTGTTGATGTGATGTCTTCATCTGGGTGGAGAGTGAGTGTGTCCAGACAGTGGCCAAAACAGAGCTCTGACCCTTCCCACCCCACCCCCCTTGGTAATTCCCTCCATTCCAATGCACGCATCCTCTGGTGTCCTGCCTCAGTGAATGGCATGGTCAAGGGCCCAGGGGGTGGAGCGGGAGGAGGAGGCCACACCTTCTTGCCACTGTTTTGTCTGTGACCATCTTCCTAACTCAGGGAAATGCTGCAGGTGGGGCAGGGTGGAGAGCCACACTGCTTCTTGGGCATGAGTCATGGGCAGAGTCATGGCCCCAGGAAAAGGCTGGACTTGATTAGATGCTTTCATGCCTTTTATTCCTACCCACATCTATGTTTTCAGGACATAGCTGAGCCCATTAAGCTCAGTGACAAACAGAAAGGAATCCACATAAAACCTATGCATAGATACAGCAAGAAAGCAAACAAGGAGGAAAGGGATATAAGAAAACGTCAGATGAATAACATTCTTCTGAAGAGGGGTTGCTCAAAGAAGGACGGGGAAAGATCAAATGAATCCTCCACAATCCAAAGAAACTACAGACAAAAAGGGCTGAAAAACTGAGCTCCACTGACATCTGTGTACGTTTTAAGGAAGAGATTGTGTAACGACAGAAAGAGATGAAA
This sequence comes from Balaenoptera musculus, assembly GCF_009873245.2. Taxonomy (NCBI): domain Eukaryota; kingdom Metazoa; phylum Chordata; class Mammalia; order Artiodactyla; family Balaenopteridae; genus Balaenoptera; species Balaenoptera musculus. The sequence continues at coordinate 8,190,949 of NC_045800.1, forward strand.
GGCAAGTTGACGGACGGATCTTAGGAAACAAGTGGGAAAGAAAAATAAAACATTACAGAGATGGAAACCTCATTCAAAGCAACAAAAACCTCAAAACACAAGTTTGACAAAACCATGAAAAGCAAACCTGCACAAAGATGCCAAAAGGATTGTGGAGATGATTTATATGGAAGGAGAAGGATGGTGGTGCTTCTAGAGAAGAGAACAGAATGAAAGAAATATGAGATGTAAACTCACCAGAAGAAGGACTCAAATCTCCTATTCAACAAAGTCCTTGTATCCCAGAAAAAAAAAGCACAAAGTGATCAATTCTGACTCATAACCATGTTTAGCTACTGAATACAAAGGCAGAATCCTATAAACAACAAAGCCAAACAAAACAAAACAAGACAAAAATTCCCCCACAGTGTCCAGTGCCTGAGGATGGTGTCCAGGATCTGCAGAGCTGGCAGGGAAAGGAAACGTGACCCAGCGCTCCCTGGGATATAAAGACAACAGACATCTTTAAGCATGAGCACACGGTTCCTAAAAGCTTCTTTTGGCAGAACCCTGAGGAATCAAACTCCAGATCTCAGAAACAAGGCACCATCCTAAAAGGATTGGTGGTGAGCATAGGGTTCATTCTTATCTGGATGAGGCCCGTGTAAACAAGGATGCCAGTAACTGAATTTGAAGGGGAGGAGAGAGAAAGGTGGAATTTCCCTCATCTTTCATAGCAGGAAGTCAAACATGAAACATACTATCATATCAAAATATAATAACCTCAAGTTCCTACAATTTTTATACTCCTTTCCTCCCTTAACTTTGAAGAGATCTTTTGGTCCTTTTTATATTGCTTGAATTCTTTTTTTTTTTTTTAATGAGCATGTTTTCTTTTAACAGCAACAACAAAAAAGTCTTTATTCTTAAAACATTTCAAGTTTTCTCTTTTCCATCTGGTTTGCTTCATTAAAGAAAAAAGAAGAAGAAAGAATTCCCATGCCTTTGGAAGGCACCTGTCTTAACTCAACATACCCGGGGCAAGGAAGGAGCTAAGGGCTGCAGACCAGAGGCTGTGACGGGTGGATGGGGGTCTCCTTGCTTCCTGCTGGCTGGAGATCAGGGGTCTAGGCCAGACTGGCAGGCTCTGTGAACACCTGGTCCTTGGAGAAAGAGTCGACGGCCAGTGGGGGGCCCTGAGCTTGGACGGGGCCTTGCTTTGTAGGGCAGAACCCTGGGAGGTAGGCAAAGGAGAGGAGCATCCGAAGGCCTTCTGGAAGGAGGTTGCTGGGGCCCCCTCCTTCTGCCCCTCCCCGATTTCTTCATCAGTGGGCCCTCTTCATATCTGGACCAGGTGTGTGGCTTGGGCCTCAGACTTGCCCAGAGCAGCCATCGTGCCTGCTGGCCCCCCTTTCTCCAATTTTGGCTGTGCCCCTGTCAGACTGGGGCTTGAACAGAGAGAAACTGGGGATATGTGTGGAGGGAAGGGAGACATGGAAGGGGAACCATTCATTCATTCATTCATTCATTCATTCCTGTGCTGAGAAGCCCTTGTGCACAGGCTTGTGCAGTCTCTGGGGACAGAGATGGGTCCGACCCGACACTCTCAGGCCTCTTGGCATCTCTGCCAGGTGTGAGGAGACCACCAGGGAAACCCTCACATAGGACTCAGGGCCCCATGGGAGTCGCGGGGGTTGCTGTGTGCCAGGCACTGTCCTAAAGGTGGGCACGATGGTGGCTCCAGGCTGGGAAGAGGGTTGCTTCCCTGGAGGACAGCTTTCTCTGCTGGGTCTCAGAGGATGACCAGAGGGTCACAGTGGAGTGGGTCACATTGTGTCTCTTCCTGGCTCTTCCCTCACAGACGTACCCTCTGTCCTTAGGGCCACTTCCAGCTGTTTGTGTCTCCCCGCCTCCAGGCCATGCTGACTGGTCCAGTGCTGGGAGCACCTGACCCACTTGGCCCAATCAGAGTGAAACGGTGCCAGGCTGTGGTTCAGAATCCAGCTCCCTGATGGATGGGTTGGAGAAATTGGGCAAGCCAGTACCTGCTCTGTGCCTCAGTTTCCCAGTGTGAACACTGGGTTGTGGGAGGATCAGATAAGATAATACACGTAAAGCATTTGGTACCATTCTTGGTGCTTTGTAGATAATGGCACAGATGCACCCAGGGAATTGGAGGTGTCCTGGGTCCCCGAGGGCACACCAGTCCTGGTTCTGTTTCTTCCAGAAGCCCGACTTTTCTCTAGTTCTTGGAGTTCATAATTCAACCTGTATTTTTATGGTAAATTCCTTTTTTTGGTGATGATAATGGTGGGGTTCTGTCCCACCATTCTGAGGTTCTGACACCTCCCACTTGCAAGGGTGTCCCAGGTTGGGGGATGGGGGTGTGCAGGGGTAGTGGCTGCAGGATGTCTTCTAGGGCTTGATGGGCAGGAGCAAAGCTGAGCAAGTCTGGGCTCATGCCTTTACCTGGAGCACAGAGTGCTGGAAAGAGGAGAATCACCAGGACCAGATGCTGAGTGTACGGCTAGGCACACAGTACGTGCTCAATAAGAATTGGCTTCCAACTGCCCTAGTGAGTCCCCTGCCCCCCAGATCAGTCTCTCCTGTAAGGAGAGATGATCTCTAAGACCCCTTTTCAGCCCAAGACACTGAGTTCTCTGGGGTAAGTGATACATTCAGTGGGCACAATTTATAAAATATAATCATATATTATATGCTTATTTAGGCATCCCTGCACAGGCATCATTCCATTTAATCCTCGTATTCTTATCCCCATTTTATAGATGAGAAAACTGAGGCTAGAGAAGTGAAGTCACTTGCCCAGTAGTAAGTGGCAGAGACATTTGTACCTGGGTTAACTCCACATCCCTTGCATTTAATCAGTATATTCGTCTGCTTCTCTGTGACCTGTTTAGATAATAAGTATTTTTTCCTTCCAACTGGTGAGGAACAAGATACCAGAGGGGAAGAACTAGTCAATTCACACAGAAAGGAGAGTGGGCAGGGAGGAAAGGAGCACGTAATGAAGGGCTGTGTCAGGGGAGAGCTCTGCCAGAGCCATTTCCCCTTAATTGAGAGAGTGTTTGGAAAATACTCCCCTCTCTGTGTAATGAAAGGCTGGAGAAACTGGCTTATTTTAAGGGACCATGAGCTAATGCATATGCATGCGATCACTGATGCACAAGCTTGTGTTATGTCTGCCTTTTCATTTGTTTTCTCTGGACTTGTCTGCATTTAATATACATAACAAAATGCCTTCATTGTAATCTGTTTCTCATTTAAAGAAAAAAATAGCTCAACTTAGAAACCCAGTATAGAACCAAAAGCTTTTAACTCAGCCATTCCATTAAAAAATAAAATAAAATAATAAAACAAGGCACCTGGCTCCCTAAGGAAGGGCTGCCATGACTGTCCTGGCCAGCTCTCTCTGTGCAGCCCTTCCTACATCCCCCGGGTTGTTATTACTTGTCCCACAGAGCCTTCCTGGCCTGAGCTCTCAAGAGGGTATTTGCTGTGTGGATACAGAAGAAACAAGCTCTCCCTTCAGAGAGAATCCAATGATCTTACCTTTTGTGTCAAAGACCCATCTGGAGAACTGTAATCATTCTGGCAGAGTTGCTCTCGGGTGATCTCTATGACTGTGTTTGAATCTCCGTGATTATGCAGTTTTATTATCTCTTGTAGGTAAACAAGGATGCTCTCTCTGAGATGTTCGTTGCCGGTGCCTGGGAGCCAAGCGCCCTGTGGTCCTAGGAGAGGATATTGTGGCTCCAGCTGAGATGGGTTCTGCATCTCACTTCAAAGGGATTAAGCTGTACGCTTAACCTTGGTTCTTTCGGCCCTGTTCTTGTTGCTTTGTATTACACCAACCTCGCTGGGTCAGCTCCTAGGCCTGCACCGTCTCCCACTGGCCAACAGAGAGGCTGGCATCGACCTGCCTGTATTAACCCTTGCCACCCCCGACCCCTGCCAGGACACTTCTACCAGGTGACCTGCAGGCCCTGGGGTGAGCAGGGGTTGGTGGGCATTGTCCAGGAAAGCTGTGGGCGGAGACGAGAGGTGTGGTGGGGAGGGGAAGGGGACGGTGAACATTTTCGACAATAATCTGCCATCTTTATTCCGGTTTCCCAGTGCTGAACTGCCTTTCAGTCTGCCTGCCCCAGGGCCCTCGTCCTGGCCTCAGTTTCCCTCAGCATGTCCCTCTTGGCGCTCCTCCTGACTGAGGCGGAACCATCTGTGACTCCACTTCTGGATCCTCCAGGGATGGCCGCAACCTCAGCTCACATCTCCCAACACGATGGCTGTCCTCAGGGAGCACACAGGACAGTCCCCAGCGCGCCCCGAGGAGCACAGAGGACTGAGTGAGGGGGACAGAGGCAACCCTGTGGAGGACGGGATGCTGAATTGAGCTCTGAAGGGCGAGTGAGAAATACCTGGGTGAGGAAGGGAGGTGGGAGGAGTTCCAGGCAGAAGGAACAGGGTATGGAAAGGTCTAGAGGCACACCGTTGCACAGTCGGGGATTCTAAGTGGTTAGACAGAAGGTTCCTGTCACACATGGTGACAGGTGAGGTCACAGAGATTTGGGGGCCCAAAGAGCTTGAAAGCCTCTCTGTGTTACACCCAGGACCACAGGGTACGGACGGGCGGGTTGTGCACTGCACCAGTGCAGGAGAGCCCGAAGCGCTGTAAGGAGGAGAGCAGCCTGGCTGTGAGCGTGGCTGTGGAGAGTGGGCTGGGGAGACAAGCGAGGAAGCAGGCGTAGCAGAGCGAGGGCTCGGTAATCTAGGTGAGGCGTGCTCTTAGGCAGTGCTGGCAGAAAGGAGAGGAAGGCATGTTGTACGTGGGGGTGGATTCTGCAGTGTCGGAGCCCGACAGCATCAGCGCGCCGAATAAAGAAAATACCCGTCCCTTCAGTGAACAACAGGCCTGTAAAATTAGCTCCCATTTGTCACTGCTTTTGCCCCAGAAACTTTCCAGGATTTGTCTCCTCCACAGTTTTCAATGATCCTTGAAAAAATTGTTTTGCTTATTGCAGATAAAATGCACACTTGGAGACATTTTTTAAAATGTTTTTTGATTGATGCATAGTTGATGTACATTATATAAATTACAGGTGTACAGTATAGTGATTCACAATTTTTAAAGGTTATATTCCATTTATATTATTATAAAATATTGGCTTGTTGTACAAGAGATCCGTGCAGGATGCCTTCTAGGGCTTGATGGGCAGGAGCAAAGCTGAGCAAGTCTGGGCTCCAACCATAGAGTTGTACATAGATCCTTGTAGCTTGGAGGTATTTCTTTGTTTCGATATCTCTTCCATGCTAATATTCAATACCTTTTCTCTTTTATAACTCAAAGAATGTTTTTGATTCCTACCAACCTCTTGCCATCTCAGTTCTGGAGATGCAGGAACACTTGGATGCTTGAGATGGGAAAAAGGCAGCAGAGTTTGGTAGAGTCTGATGCCATAAGTTTCCCGCCTTCCCGCACCCCACAAAGGGCTCAGCCCCCACCCCCAGCACTCACAGGGATAATTTCCTCATCTCCTTTTTCTCTCCCATGGTTGCCCTGGAAACAACCTGCCATGCTTGGTCATCTACTGACTTGGATGCTCTGCATGACTGAGAGAGAAGGACCTGGAGTTCCTGAAGGCAATTCAAGAGGTACTGGGGAAGGGGTGAAGTGGAAGAGAGGACCCAGTGAGATGTGAGGAAAATGAAGGGTTTCTGGCGAAGAAACACAGCTCCAGTGGTGGTAGTGACCAAAGAACCAGAATGCCATTCAGATGGAAATACGGTGGTTGCCCTGGAACTGTCTGTACAAATTCATGTAAGGAAGTTACTGTAAGAACAAAATTCAAACAAGTAGTGGTTCAGCATAGAGCAGTTCACTTCTTGCTCACAGATGAGCACGGTAGGTGTGGCTGTACTCCACGTAGTCACTCAGGGACCCAGGCTCCTCTGTCTCTTCTCCGTCACTGTCTGCATCAGCCAGGGTGAAGGGAAAGGGCCTGGAGCAAAACATGTGGGAGGTTTTTACAGACCAGTCCTGGAAATGGCATGCTCACTTCTTTTATTTATTTTTTAACAACTTCATTGAGGTATATTTTGTATATCATAAAATTTGCCCATTTCATTGAATGTATCATTCAGTAATTTTTTTAGTAACTTTAGAACATTTTTACTATCCCCTCCACATTAACCCCGCATAAGATCCCTTGTATCCATTTACTGCTCCTACCCAGTAGGCAATCACTAATCTACTTTTCATCTCTATAGATTTGCCTATCAGAACATTTTATGTATATAAAACCATACAAGATTTGCCTATTCTGAACATTTCATGTATGTAAAACCATAAAACCATGTGGTCTCTTGTGCCTTTCACTAAGCATAATGTTTTTGAGATTCATCCTGACATAATGTTTTTGAGGTGCAGCTTGGTCAGTACTTTGTTTCTTTTTAATGCCAGAAAATATTTTATTGTATGCCTAGACTGAGACGTATTCACTTCTGCTCTCCTTCCATTGGCTAGATCTCAAGTCACATGATCAAATTACACTGCAAGGGCAGGTGGGATATGTAGTCTATGTGCCCAGAGGAAGGGAGCCTATTGTGGTGAACAGGTAGTAATCTCTGCCCAGGCACTTCTTCCCTGACTCCAATTACCCCATTAAAAATTTAGAAACACACAAATGTCGTGCATGAGTGGTACCATGCCGTGTGTGTGTGTGTGTGTGTGTGTGTGTGTGTGTGTGTAGAAACTGCGGAGTCCAGGTCCGAGCAACAGAGGGTGTGCTTGGGAGGAGATGGGAGGGGGCACAGACCATAAATTGAGGGCCAGAGGTGACCTTGAGGACATTAACATAATGTCTTCCTGGCCCCCCACCAGAAGCATGGACTTCTACAGACCTCGGAAGAAGGGTCAGTGCAGAACTTATCCAGTTCCTCAGAGGCAGGGAGATGCATGGATTCCAATGAACAGAATCACTTCAAATGCACTTGAATTAGCTCGTGAGAGGGACCTTGGGGTGGGGTTGCAGTTCCAAATCCATCCCTTCTGCGCTCTCAGATTTTCACATCAGGAGCGTCTTGTCGACTCTGCTTAGCTGTTGATGCAGGCACATTAGCACAGCTCCCAGTCTGGAGGCATAATTTTTAGAAGAAAATAAGAACCCTCCTTGCGTTCTTAGAATAGTTGTCAAGGGGGAAAATGTCTTCCAGAAAAAGCATGGTCTTCGTAGGAGAGGGAAAGAAATGGCACTCCTGGGCCTTTCCTGAACTTGATGCTGCTACCAGAAGTTCGGGGTGAAGAGTTGTCAGAGGGGCAGTCCAGGAGTTATTTCAGGACACATTTTGCACTGGTTCCCTTTGATTCTCAGCAATGTTTTTCACTTAATATTTTAATCATCTGGCAGAAACGGGGAGGCTGATTCCTTCATGGAGGTAGCGAACTTTCCAGGCCAGCGAATTACATCCCCTTGAATAATAAGCCCAGCTGCCCACACTGACCCGCGGCTAGCTGGCTTCTCCGGGACAGCTGACTCCCCATACGTGCTCTGCGGAGCCCGCTCTCTGCCCTGGGATATCTGACAATGGTCGAGCATCTTAATGAGGGGAAGCAGTTCCCCTCAATGCAGCTTCTTCCATTTGGAGGCAGAATGTTGGAAATGCAGCCGAGACTCTGTCTGCTTTCTGGAGGGCAGCGGAGGATTTAGAAAATTCTGCAGGTGGAGGATTTAGAAAATTCTGCAGGTAAGTCTGAGGAGCCACCCTCAGACTTGCTCTGCCCCTCCCAGACATTCCTGTCTCTCTGGGGAGGGTCAAGAGGAAAAGAGAGTCGGGACAGCTTTTGTTGAAATTTTGCAGTCATTCCTTAGAAAACAACTCAGTTTTCCCATGTCCTGAAAAATGGCAAGGTGGAATGCTGGAATTCCATACCTTGTTCAGGTCCCCTTATTTTAAAGACCCAGAGAGCAGACATGAGTAAGTTTGTGTCAGAGCCAGAAGTAAAACGTGGCAAAATCTAGTGCTTTGAGAGCCTACATCGGACCTTCTGTTTCCATCCTACAGGAGGGAACAGCCAGGGAGCCAATATTTAGGTAGAGTCTGCTCCGAACCAGGCGTGTCTCCTATGTTCCCAGGTAATCCCACAACCCACCAGGTGCACACGATTGTTATTCTCCGTTATAAGCTGAGGAAGTTGAATCAAGCATCTCCCTTGAGGTCACACAGCGGGCAAGGGAGAGAGCTGGGATTCGAACCCAGGTCAGCCTCACACCCAAGCTTAGGCTCCTTGTGCAACGTCGTGGATGAAGCGTTCTTGATGTTTTCACCTTTCAGGCCTGGCACACCCCCTCCTGAGCTGTGGAGCCTTGCAGGATGGCCTCAGGTGGGAGTAGCAGCAGGTGACCAAGACCCTGGGTATCTTGAATTAGAATGCCTCGAAGGACCTGCCCTCGCTTCAGTCCTGAGACAGAAATGCCTTCTCGGGTCATCAATTGCACAGACTTGTCTGCTCTGTGGGGCAGCAGGGGCTCTGACTCCTCTATCTGGGAGGAGAAGCAGGAAGGTGAAGCCCTAGAGGCCCAAGGCGGGCTGTGCTTGTATGGGCAGGTGGATTCGTGGGGCTGGACAGCCTCTCCAAGGCCTCGGCCTGGACCTCCACCCACCAGGGCTATCAGCAACGTCTCGGCAACCAGGCTCCAGCCTGTTGGCACGCACAAGGCCCGACCACACTGCCAGCGGGGAGGTTTTTATGATCTCGTTTATTTTTCAGACCTAACCCCATCTCTCTGCACTTCGTGGAGCTGAAACACAGCACTCCGTGAGGCCCAAGGGGGCGTCTGGCCTCCCCGCAGCCTGCCGACCACCTGAAGATTTGTCCCTTGCTGATCACTCAGCCTGAGCAGCTGACAGATCCTTCTGAGATGACGCTGGATACGGCAGAGTTCCCTGGAGGTATCGCATCTTGATAGGATCATTATGGTCATGGCTGCCGTCATTTGTGACCATACGTTTCTCAACTTGCCGGGAACTTGTCCGTTCAAATGCCTTACCTTGTTGCCCCTGTAAAAACATCATTTTGTGAAGGTCATGAATCTCAGAAAATAAAAAATGGACAAGTTAAGTTTCTTTAACTCATCATTGAATGAGGAAGCCAATAGTATGTTATAACCAGTTCAAAGGAAGATTCAAAGAGCACGCATAAATGGGCAATTGGGGATGCTGAAACAGATTTAGAGATTGATGCAAAACTGGTTGATATTCACAGGGCGATAGTCAGTGCCATTCCTCCGGACAAAATTCATCAGCACATGTATAGACAAATCATTTGCATTCTCTAAGTTTCCTACAACTTACAGAGCTGTCACCTAGCTCAAAGAAAATGAGAAGTGCAGGCCCCTAGGAATCAAATAACCCAGAAAGGACACCCACAATCTTGTCTGCCCTCAAATCATCCCACATGTGTGCTTGTGAGCACATCATACCTGCTGACTGCAGGTTTACGTATTTTGGCTCTTTTCTGCCCAAGATAAGTGACAAAATGAGGTCTTCTGGCCCCAGACTCTGGCTTTTGAGCTCTTTCCCTAAGCGCCCCCCAAAGCAGAGGAGGGCGAAGGATGTCTGGGGTCCAGCCTACAGCAGGCATGAGGGTCTTCATTTTAGCTCATGTGAATTTTACATTTTATTCCCTCACTTATCCATCTTGGGTTAAACACAAAAACAGTGTTTTTCAATTACTCACTGTTACTGGTTCAATTGTGTCATCCAGAATGATATGTTGAGGTCCTGACCCCCAGTCCCTCAGAAGGTGACATTATTTGACATGGTGTTGTTGCAGATGTAATTAGATTTCGATGAGATCATACTGGAGTAGGGTGGACCCTGAATCCAGCATGACTGGTGTTCTTATAAGAAGAGGAGCAGAGACGCAGAAACATAGACACATGAGGGCAGAACGCCACGTGATGAAGGAGGCAGATTGGAGCGATGCATCTACAAGCCAAGGAAGCCAAGGAATGCCAACAACTACCAGACGCTGGAAGAGGCAGGGAAAGATCCTCCTCTAGACCCTTCAGAGCGAGCATGGCCCTGCCAACACCTCGATTTTGAACTTCCATCCTCCAGAACTGTGAGAAAATGTACGTCTGTGTTTAAGATGCCCAGTTTGTGGTACTTTGTTATGGCAGCCCTAAGAAATGGAGATACTCACTGTGGAGACAATAGATGCTCCAGGAAGAAGGACCCGGCTCATCCAGTGGCTCTGAAGGCCCCTACCCGCTGTGTTGGACCCACCAGTGTCGGAATCTCGGTCTAATCCATGGCTCTGGACAGGCACGTACTGCTGCTCTCCCTGTCCCACTCCAAAACTTCAGTGTTGGCTTTAAATGCTGGAAGCTGAAAGAGAAAAACTACTGACGTATACAAATGTTTATTAGATGGACCTTGAGGTATCTCCCGAGAGCTTGGAGAAGAGGGAAGTAAGCCTGTTCATTGGGCGCTGTTATTAAAACCAACACAAACAGTGTGTAGATCAGAGATGTGCAAACTTGCTGGAAAGTAATTCCCAGGCTTGGAAACTCCTTCACCAGGTTGAATTCCTGGGAATGTCTGAATACCTCGGGATGAGGGTTTCTCAGTCGGGGATGGGTGTAAGAGGAGGCCTTGGGGCAAGTGTGGGTGGACCCTCCCAGGGCGAGGACCAGGGTGCAGACTTTCAGTCCTCCCTGCCCTTTGGCTGTTGGAAGCGGCACAACATGAGGTGGGTGCGGGGAGCCAGGGAGGGTGGGATCCCGGCGGTGAAGGTGCAGGAGCTTTGCGGTTGGGACGCTGGGAGGATCCTGGTTCTGGGGGTGAGGCACCTCGATGGTGAGGTGGGGCCGTTTAGCATCTGTCCGGAGGCTCTCTTTCTGATTCCACGACCAGCACGCCCCGTGGACATGCCCAGCCAGCTCTGCCTGGGGACGGGAAGGGGTGCCGGCTGATCCGTCGGCTCCAGGGGCCTCTCACAGCGTTTCTCACGGAGAGCCGGTCACGTGGCTCCCGGTCCTGAGCCTGGCTTCCCCGGCCGCGCGGATCACGCACACTTGCAGCATTCCTCGTCTCCGGGGCAGGAATTCTCACGACAGATTGAGAACGTCTTCCACGTTTACCTTCATCTCATTCTCGTGCCAGTTGGCCTGAGTCTGCCTGCCTGGGCGGGAGGGAAGTCGCATCAGACCGGCCCCTCTGCGCCCGTGGCCTCTGCGCGCCCAGACGCTGGTCCCGTGCCAGCTTCCGCTGCAGGCGCCGGGCTCCTCGCTTCTAATACACAGTCTCGTTTACATGCCAACAATCCTGCAAATCAGGGTCTATGCCTTGCCCTCCCCCATTATAAAGACAAAGAAATTGAGGCCAGGACAGTTTAATAACTCGCCCAAGGCCACGCACATGTCAGTGGCCGAGGCAGGATTAAATCCAGGTCTGCCTGACTCCAAAGCTGGGCTCCTCTTGTGTCACCAAGAATTGCCATGTGAGCCAGAAGGTCCAAACCCACCAGGACACCAAGAGGAGAGACTTTTGGAACCCGCCTGCCCTCCGCCCACTGGGCCCTGCTCTGTGCCTCTTTACTGGTTTGGCTTAAACACCTGGGTCTTGTTTCCAACCTCACCCGAGGCAGGCCCAGGTAGAAAACATCACCATGGTAACCCTTGTTTCCAAGGGGCAGCATATGACTTCTGGAAAAAAATGATACCTCGGTTCCCAACACTTAGCGTACTGTGGCTCTGCGGGACAAGTTTACTGGGCACCGCCGCTCGCAGTTGGCTCAGCGGATACGCTTCTCGGCTTCACATCTCTGATGCGGTATCCAGGATACCAGGAAACATGATGTGTTTGCTCCCAGAGAAGAGGGAGCAGGGGAGTCCGGGTGTGTTGTTCACACTGGCTCCAGGCTGTCTGGTGAGAGGGGCTGGGAGGGCTGGTGCTCCGTGTGGGCTGTGGGGCACCTGTGTTGTGTCCCACCTGCATGTCACTGCCACTACCTGTCTCGTGTTGAAACCTGGCATGACCCCTCTCCCTTTCCACTGACCCCTGGTAGACAGAGCGTATAGGGGTGGCCTGGAGCATTTGAAAGCCGGCTGCGGTGGACACTGCTGGCTGGCCACGAGCAGCCATTCCCCTTTCTCGCTTGGTTACCTCTGCCGTGGTAACCCCCGTTCTCTTTTACCAGATACTCACTCTCCCAGGCTCCCTATAGCCCAGCTGGCCATGAGGCAAGAGCGGTTGCCAGTGAGATATTAGGGGGCAGCTTCTGGAGGCTTCTGGGGAAATTGTTCCCTTCCTCGTAAAAGGAACAGACATGAGGAAAGAGCCCCTTTCTGCCTCCTGTCGGGCGTCACTCTTGGAGGATTGCAGCCATCTCGAGACCAGGAGAATCACAGGCACTGACCAAGCATGTGGACATGGTTGAGCTGGAAACCACTTGCTCTGTGACACAGTGAAACACCTTTTATGGTCCGAGTCTTTGTTACTCGAAGTGTGATCCCAGATCAGCAGCTTCGGCATCACTTGGGAGCTTGTTAGAAATGCAGACCCCCAGGCCCGGCCCCAGCCCTACTGAACCAGAGGATACATTGAGAAAAGATCTCCAAGTAATTAATGTGACATAAAAGCGTGAGAAACCCTGGGGAGAGAGAGGAGAGGGAGCGAGGTGGAGATGGGGTGGGGAAACCTCTTAAGAACTGGCTTTTTCTGGAGATTTTTCTTGGTATTTTTGTGTTTGTGCCTCTCTGAGCTAGGAACAATGAAATCTTAACTCTATTTAAAAGAAAGGCAAAACTTCCTCCCCACAAGCCTTCTCCCAATCCAGCTGCAGGGGTGGGGACAGTGGGGTTCTAGCAGGCAAGCCTTCTCCCCGTCCAGCTGCAGGGGTGGGGACAGTGGGGTTCTAGCAGGCAAGCCTTCTCCCCATCCAGCTGCAGGGATGGACAGTGGGGTTCTAGCAGGCTTACAACAATGGCTGCGGGTGGAGGGGACATTTGCACTCGACTTACTGCTCTTCAGGTTAGACTTCCCTCATCCTCTCTGAAGTCTGGGCTTTAAGTTTAGAAAGATTAAATCTGCAGGTTCAAAACAAAGGAGCCCTGAAAAATAAAAAATGTTGCCTGGGACTTTTTCTTTCAAAAAATCTTGTTTCCCTTCTCAGACAAACAGTCAAGACGCTTGGAGAAGAAAACTTGTTGTGAATTTTAGCTTCAAAGGAACAGTCAGGAGGCTTTGTGGAAAGGGGAGCGCTTTCTTAAGGAAGGGCATTTGGTTCTTGGAAGAACACAAAGAGCTCGAATTCCAGTGCAGCTTCTTTCCACAGCACTGGGGTTTGAATGTTTTGCTTTTTTCTTTCTAAAAGGGCTGAGTACCGGAGAAGCATGTTAGCTCATAGGAGTTTGGGGGTGGAGGGACCTCAAAATTGTAGACCGTCAGAAAGGTTTCTCTGTATTATAGCAGGAAGGCACCTCAGCCTTCTCCCCCCTCCTCCATGTGAAAGGGACATCTGAGGCTCTGAGGGGAACCATGGCTTTCCTGAGATCCCTTGGCTGGAAGTGGTGGAGTCAAGTCCAGAACCCAAGTCGAGACTCCCTTCTTTACATGTCATCATCTCCCTCCATCCCCCCACAAGTTATCATGAGAGGAACGGTGGGTTTACCCAACTTCTCCTTACTTTGTCAGGGACCCCAGAGCCCAGAGAGGGGGCATTGCTGGATGCTCAGAATTTGGCAAAGATCCCAACTTTGCCTCCTTCTAACGGTCATTGGCCTCTCTGAGATTCAGTTTCCTCACCTGACTGAGATGGAGAGAACAAGAGATGTCAGGTTTACAACCTTCCTACCATCTTCTAGGGAGTAGCCTTGGTTTGCAGAACTTGAACACCTGGTCTTCTCCCTGGTGAATGAGCTAAGGCGATTGATCAATACCCATGGAGGAAGAGAGAAGATTAAGTGGGCGGGAGGCCGTGGACCTGAGGACCAGAGTGTGGGAGTGTGGGAAGAGAGAGAAAGAGGAGGGAAGAGTGGAGGAAAATGTTGCTGGGTGTGAGACTTGAGGAAAGAGTAGAGAACGGTGGAAAGAAACCTTGAGTGTCCCATGATGTAGTTCCCCCTGGGGGCAAGATATTCAGTGAAGACCTTCATTCCTTTTCAAGGCTTATTGGAGGTGTATTTCCATTTTGTTTGGATGTGTCTTGGCATTGAGATGGGGCTCAAAGTGGCCTGTTGTACTTGGGAGACATGTAAAATATGGGTAATGCCTCTTCTGCTTGCCTGTTGCCCCAAAACAGAACCCCAACCCCAGCCTGATGCACCCACACTGCAGGCAGCCGGCATTCAGCCAAGATGAGCCACAGACACTTCCGGAATCTTCTGATTCCAGCTCAGGTCCTGACCCATCTGCTCCCGTAATTACTGATGGATCTTGGTGGGGAGGCAATAAGGCAAATGGTTCAGACCATGTGCTCTGGAGTCAGGCAAGTCTGGCTTAAGTCCTGATCGCCCCTCATTGCCTGTGGCTTTGGAAATTGATTTACCTTCTTTGAGCCATAGTTTCCTCATCTCTAAAATGGGGATGATAATGCTGACCTCACAGGGTTGTATGGAGGATTAAATTAAATAATGGATATAAAGCCCAGTGCCTAATCCCTGGTAAACAATTCAATAATCATAGATGAAGATGATGATGATGGTAATGAAGAAGAAGAAGACGATGATGATGAAGATGATAGTGACAATGGTGATGATGGTGATAACGAAGGTGATGATGGTGATGGTGATGGTGATGACAGTAATGAAGATGGTGACAAAGGTGATGATGATGAAGGTGATGGTGATGATGATGATGATAAAAATGAAGATGGTGGCAATGATAATGATGGTGATGATGATAATGAAGATTATGGTGATGATGGTGGTGATGGTAATAGTGATGCTTGTTGCTCTGGATGGATCTTCTTTTAGAGTCCCTCCCTGACCCCATCCCTCACCTTGGCTCTTTTTCTTCCCAGCTGTCTTGAGTGGTTCCTGGCCTGGGCTCCTACCTGCCACACCAGCTTATAAGTGTCTGGCCCCAAACTTATTAGCCATGGTGGGAGGAGCAGTTAGGCCATGGGGTGGGGTGAGGGGACCCTTTTAGCTCCCTGCCAGAACTGTTAAAATCCCCTCTCCCCCATGAGCTCTGTCCCCAGTTTCTGGGCCTTTATGACCGGGGCAAAGTTTGTATTAGCAGCTTCACACCATTGGGGTTGGGGGGGCTTCAAGCAAGAGATGCTGTTGGGACCTTTGCTCTGAGGGCTGCGCTGGACCGGGCGGCACCGCCTGGTCTGTGAGGCCTGGCCTGGCTGTCCCCTCCTGGGAGGGCGTTGTCTGGGGACCACCCCTCAGGTCCCTGTTCCCAACGGCAGGGCTGCTGCGCTCCCTTGAAGCTGGAAATGCCACCAGTTCAAAGCTGTATTCATTTAAATGCAACTCTCCTGGGCTGGGTCACACTTCAAGCCAGGCTCCGTCACCCCTTTTGTAAGTTTCCTCAGCTTCCTCTCCACGTCACCTCATTAACAGCTCCGAGTTATGAGCAAGGCATGCGCTCTGGGCACCAGCTCTCTGGCAGGCCACTGACCCCATCGTTACATGCTGTACACGCCCCTTCCCCTTAGACAGAAGCAGACAGAGGGCATGAAGCGAAGTCATTTGCTAATAAATGCTGGAGCCAGGGCAGAGATGGGAGAATGTGTGCAGAACAGCCGGGAGCTGCCCAGCTGGCCTGTGCCCGCTTTACAATTTTCCCTCAAGACGGCTTTGGCTGCATCTTCTAACTTTAGATGGTGAGGAGATCATCTCCCTGTTGCCTGACAGAATGTGAAGGCTGAGCGTTGGAATCAAGGGGAGCTTGAAACAAAGCCCATCTGACACGAAGGCGACAGGATGTATGGTCCCCATCACGGTGTGCAGAGGCAGGGGTAAGAAGAAGGCAGGTATGGAAGACCAGAAACACCTCTTGAAGAAGCTGGGAGGAGGGGGAAAGGGCCTGCAGCCCTCTTTCCATGCGGGGGGGGGGGCAGGCATGGAGGAGGCACCCAGCTGGTACATTCCTAGGATGGGCCTCCCGCAGGAGAATGGAGGACTCCGCCCACTCTTCAGTTTCCCCAAGACAGTCCAAACTAGAAATCAGGCAGGCTCTTGGCCTGTGGTTCATAGGATCTATTCTTCCACTTGGGATTTGTAGTAGGTGGAATCGTGACACCACACCCCCCCAAATTCGCACCCACCTGGAAGATGTGCATGTGACTTTATTTGGAAATAGGGTCTTTACAGGTGTAATCAAGTCAAGATGAGGTCAGACTCGATTAGTGTAAGCCCTACATCTAGTGTGACTGTTGTCCTTAGAAGAAGAGGGAAATTGGGATACAGAGCCACAGAACCAAAGACCTGTGTTTTTGGTTCCAAAGGCCAGGGGGAGACAGAGGCAGAGATTGGAGTGATGCATCTATAAGCCAAGGATTGCTGGCTGCCTCCAGGAGCTGGAAGAGGCAGGGAAAGATCCTCCCCTAGAGGCTTCTGAGGAAACACGGCCCTGCCGACACTGTGATTTTGGACTTCTGAACTCCAGAGCCATGAGAGAATAAACTATTGTTTTAAGTCACCAGTGTGTGGCACTTTGTTACAGCAGCCCTAGGACACTGACACAGGGCCCCTCTCTCATGTCTAACCAGTGGTCCGCCAGCGTGTCCCCTCCTGTTCCTTTCCTAACTGGACCTTACATTTGCTCAGGTAATACTCCTGTTCCCTGTCCCAACAGGACAAAAGTGAAGATGACTTCCCCTGACCCCAGGAATAACCCTAATTCCCATGAATACGTCTGGTCATTTTGGTTCTGGAGCAGGCAGGACCCAGTCTGGCCAACAAGAGGTGAGGGAGTTTGGAGGGGAGGTTTCTGGGAAGAAAGCTTTCCTGTCTCTCAAGAAGGAGGCTTGGGAGGAGAAGAGGCCCCTTCTTCCTGCGGACTTTGCACCTCGTTAAGGCTGCATTGGCCCCTGCAACCCACCTGGGAGTGTGGAAGGGAGGGGCCAACACAGGCGGGATTGGGCTTCTGATATTGTGAGATAATGAATCATCATTATTTTAAGCCAGTTTGAGTTGGGAGTTTCTTTTTTTTTTGCAACCCAAGGCATCCTTACAGACACCCCAGGCCTAGGTGCAGAGGAAGGCAGGTCAGAACAGATGCCATGGCCGAGTAGGAGAGCATAAGGCTCTGGTAGGCCATTCCCCAAAAAGAGCTCCTGCCCAGATGTTGGTGGGCTTCTTTGCTTGCTTCTTGAAGTACAAATATGGTGACATCAGTTTTTGGTTTTCCTCTTGATCCCTCTGGTAGCTCATCCATCTCGAGACATCCCCCTCCCCTCACAGGGTCAGAACACTTGGGACTTGCTTAATCCAAAGGCAACCAGTCCTGGGTCAACGCTAGACCAGGGGGCCTGGACGTTGGGTGGTCAGCGGAGGACTGGTTTGCCTCCTGCTGCCATGTGGTGTCGCTGATGGAGACTGGGTGGTCCTGCTTCTCCAGCCTTGTGCTGTCTTCGCTCTCCATTCCCTGCCCAGGACACAATGCTTGGTTCCAAGGTCACATCTGAGGTAACCTTTAATTTACACCTCCTGGGTCCGTTACTATCCCTAATGCACAAGCGCTGCGCCAGGGTGGCTGGATCCTGTGATCTTCCCGTCTCTGCCACTGGTCTCAACTCCAGCAGACACCAGGCACATTATCTTTTGGAGTTGTGCTCTAGGGTCCTGTCGTTATAGCTCACGATGCTTCACAGAGCCAGTCCTCCCCATGTGAGCCCTGCATCCTTGTGTTGAGTCTGGGCCACCAGCTCAGCGTCCCCCCTCTCCTGTGTATTCCCAGTGGGGGCCCTTGGCATATTTTGCTACCTTCCATGCTAGGAAAGCCTCTCTTAGGTATCACCCACACTTCCACACTTGGAACTTAGGGTACAGGCATTGGAGTTCTAGACCCTCCTTCCCTAGAGGCTCTTGTGTTCCTTATGCAAGTTGGTCCATCTTGTACCCAGAGCCCTGTGTTCCCGGGGAGGAGCAACTCTCAGCGAACCCTGTCTTAGTGCCGCTGGGGATGAGACCACAAGGAGCAGAGTGTGGACAGGGGAAGCACACAGAGGGGAGAAGAGCCAACACAAAGGTGCGTTCTTTTTTAAAAATAATTAATTAATTAATTTATTTATTTTTGGCGGCACTGCACGCGGGCTTTCACTAGTTCCGGTGAGCAGGGGCTACTCCTCGTTGCGGTGCGCGGGCTTCTCACTGTGTTGGTTTCTCTTGTTGCGGAGCACAGGCTCTAGGAGCCCGGGCTCAGTAGTTGTGGTGCACAGGCTTAGCTGCTCCGCGGCATGTGGGTTCTTCCCGGACCAGGGCTCAAACCCATGTCCCCTGCACTGGCAGGCAGATTCTTAACCACTGCGCCACCAGGGAAGCCCACAAAGATGCATTCTTGAGTAGGAGGGTGCAAAAGGCAGCTGACTGCCTGATCCTGCAGACCTTCTGAGAATTCTGTGGAATGTGTCTTAGAACTGTCCACCCAACAAACAAAGCGGGGAACTCGTGACCCCACTGGTCAAGGGTGTCCCTTGGGGTGTTCACTTGCAAGCTGCGGGTGAGAGCTCTCCGGTAGTGCAAAGCCTGCCCAGAGCTGGTTGCTGCAGCCGAGGTGAAGAGAACAGTGGGCTGATGGGCCTCTGGAAGGGTGCCCAAGAGCAGTTCAGTACTGCCCTCCACCCCCCGCAACACAAACACCAGTGTGCCTGGCAAGGACGCCTCCTGACCCCGCACTTACATAACCAAGGACCAATTCTGGAAAAGCACTGGACAAAGAAAAATAGCTTCTAGATGGCTGCCGTGACACTCACACCGTCTCTAACTTCA
Source organism: Balaenoptera musculus (assembly GCF_009873245.2). Classification (NCBI taxonomy): domain Eukaryota; kingdom Metazoa; phylum Chordata; class Mammalia; order Artiodactyla; family Balaenopteridae; genus Balaenoptera; species Balaenoptera musculus. Next base: position 8,209,893 of record NC_045800.1, read on the forward strand.
TCGACGCCTATCACCCTGTTTGAAAAAAACACATGCAGACTTATGCTCTGTATATGATCCTAAGTCCTGATTTTCTTTTCTTCTTAATACTACAGCCTAAGTGTTTCTCATGTTATGTCAGACTCTTGCGAATTTCATCCTCAGTGGCTGTCTGACGTTCCTGGCCTGGCACCTGGTCTGGGGAAGGCGGTGTTCCTCTCAGTGATACTCTGGTGACAACCTTTCGCAGAAAGTGTCTTACTCTTCATTCAGTTGGTGTACTGTGACTCTGGTATGGTTGTCACGCTTCTGTTTGTTTCAAATGAGTGCAGTGGGAGGAGGTGATAAGCATCGTCCCTTTTCGATGAAGTCCAATTGATCAGTTTTTGCAAATGCCACTTCTTCACGGGTTTGGGGCTGCTGTCCCCCAGGTGCAGGGGTGGAAGAGAAGCCAGAAACCTCTTATAATACTGAAGACCCATTGGCTACACCCTCAGTCAGGCTTGACAGTTCCCCAGAAGGACCCTGGAACAGGCTGAAAGCTGTTATACTCACGGTCATAGTTTATTACAGGGGAAGGAAGCATTAAAATCAGCCAAGGGAGGAGGTGTATGGGGCAGAGTGCAGGAGAGTTCCAGGCGTGAAGCTCCCAGATGATCTCCCCCGGTGGAATCATGGGCTTTTCCTGGCTGTGATGGGGATTACACGCATAAAATTTTGCTGACCACGGAAGCTCACCTGAGCCTTGGGGTCCAGAGTTTTTTGGGGTCTGGGTCACGTAGACCTGGTTGATTGCCCATGGCTGACCTCATTCTGCAGCCTCTCTGGTGGTTGAGCTGACAAAGCATGGCCCAAAGAAAAAGTCCACCATAAATCACACTGCTAGACTATCTGCTGTGGCTCAGGACCCCCAGGTAAACCAAGTCACTTACTAGGCAGGACGCCCCAAGGCTTTAGAGGTCACCTCCCAGGAGCCGAGGGCAAGGCCAGACCTCTCTTTGGGTAATGTTAATTTCTTACGACTCAGTACCTGAGTACAGACGTGTCCACAGCCATGCAGATCTACACGCAGACATCCGGGAATGGAAGTTCCATAAGTTCTGGGCTGTCCAAGGAGTTGTTTCCCAAAAGGTACCCCTCACCTCCCTTTCTCTTCTGTTAGGTAACAAACAGACACCTGGGGCTCTCTCCCACCCTTGCCCCCTCCCACTGCCGGTCTCTTGGCCACTCAGTGGTGGTGGCCAGTCCCTCCCCCCAAGCTTTCAGGACCCTCCTTGACTGATGTCTTAGTCTGCTTGGGCTGCTGTAACAAAGCACCACAGACTGGGCAGCTTATAAGCAACAGGAATTTATTTCACCCAGAGTTGGAGGCTGGATGTCTGAGATCAGGGTGCCAGCATGGTCCAGTACCAGTGGGAGCCCTCTTCTAGATTTCAGACTCATTGCATCCTCACGTGGAGGAGAGCAGGGGAGGGAGTCAAACTCTCCTGTGGCCCTTATCAGGGCACCAGTCCCCTTCAGGGGGCTCCACCCTCATGACATCATCTAACCCCAGTTGCCTTCCAAGGCCCCACCTCTCAATAGCGCCACAATGGGGTGTAGGATTTCAATATATGAATTTTGAGGGGCACAAGCATTCAGCCCATAACTGGGGACCTCACTGGTCCATACTCACCATCGAGGTCAGCTGTGGTCAAATTGTCCCCACGGATAGGACTGGGTGCTCAGAAACCCGGGCCATAAACCTGGACATTACTGCAAATCCAGTGTGGCTCAGTCCCCTACCTGCACTCAGATCTGCTGTTGTGGAGACGGAAGATTTATTAGTGCAGTACCAAGCTCTGGCGAGTTCCTGGGCCACTTATTTTCCACAACTGTGAGAGGATAGTGCTAATTGAACATTAAACTATGCAATTAACATTAATGTCAGGAAGCGTCATTGTGAATTGTTTTGGGAGCATTCTTTTAGTGACTCGTTGGATTCCCACTTTGGATGTCTTTTCCCCCCCGGCTTTTACAGGAACGGGGAGATTAAAAGCACATGGCAGCTCTCAGGCATGTTTTGAATTTTGAGATCCCAACTCCCCAGCTGGAGGTCTGAGTGCTTGTCATCTCTGGGTCATGTGCACTGAGAGGCTGGACGGCCCCGGAAGGCCAGGCTGCTCTGAAGGTGCGGCTGCTGGCCTAAGTGAGCGATGGGACTGGCGAGAAGTGCTCTCCCGCCGGCCGCTCCTCCAGGCCTGTCCCTGGCAGAGGGAGGACCGCGTTCCTCTGGGATATTTCAGGCCCAAGATAAACCGAGCTGGAGCCACGGGGCTGCTGGCAGAGTGAGCCCCAGTGTGTTTTCATTCCGCTGACGGCACCTCTGCCTCGAGTTCAGATGGTGCTCTGGGGAGCCGGCCCATGGCCTCACATCAGCAACTTGAAAGCAGGTCTCGGAGGCAAATCAAAGGCTCATGGGAAGAGCTGGGGGTTGCTTTCTAGGCCCCCTGTGTGCACGTGGGCATGGGTTCTCCCAAGAAAGTAAAGTCATCAGGGTGTTTAAGTGTGAACCCACCCTTTATTTATCTGGGGTGAGAAGAGGGCAGGGTATAGCTGTGCTGGAGAGAGAGGCCGAGCGGGGCCGAGCTGGGCTTCCCGGGGAAGGCAACCCCCTCTGGGTCAGGCCACATGGGGGAGGGGGGAGGGGGGGGGGGGGGGGAGGGGGGGGGGGAGGGGTGGGGGAGGGGGGAGGGGGATGGGGGGGGGGGGTGGTATTTGTCAAGTTGGCTTCAGCAGGGTCTCCAGGCAAAGCGCCGAGGCCCTGGTCACGGGGGCGCAGGACCAGCGTTTGGGGCTGTGTGTCCCCGAGGTCTCGCCCCTTCCTGGTGTTTACAGACAGGGTATTTGGCTGTGAGTGAGAGCTGGCAGGGGGCGGGCTGTGCGTGTGTGTGGTGCACACCTGCCCCAGGAAGGGCTGCTTCTCTCTCTGGACTGTCAGGCAGTCGGGAGCTCCTAGGCAGCAGGTTACTAGGAGGTAGCCATTCGCGGATAAGGCTTGTGAGAGGCAGAGGAACACTTCCGGCAGGAGCCGAGGTGGGAGGGGGAGGAGCAATGACCGGAACTTTGGCCAGAGCACTCACTTCAAAACAGGACCCAAAGGGGTGTGAAGCAGCTGGTCCAGGGGCAAACGCGGCCTCCTCTGGGATGGCCTCCCAGCTTGCCTCCTCCGAGACATGTTGTCTGCCAGGTCCTCAGTTTACCTGGTCTCAGATGCAATTGCTGTTCTGAAGTTTCCCTCTGGGCAGCAACCCCAGGGACTCTGACTTATAATGCCACCAATGGGGTCAACCAGGAAGCCCCCAATTTCCAGAGGCCGAGTCAGCCCCATTCACTCTGGGGGATGATTAGCCAGGGCCCCAGCCCATTGGTTCTCAGACCCCTTGCGGTGGCCAGCCCAAAGCCAGTCCTGCTGGCATTCTCGGCCGTCACCTGGCCTGGCACTGCCTGCCCCACCCCATCTCCGGTGACAGCTCCCCTTCTCAGATCTCCTGAAAGGACCTCAGGAGTCTTCTGTCTTCAAGCCTGCGGGCTTCTCGAGGATTCCTTGGCTCAGTCTCCCATTTGGCAGAGGGACCAGTGCTGGCTGCCTGTAGGAGTGCCCCCTGCTCCACTCAGGGTCGCAGGTGGCTTCCCGGGCACCCAGTGGGGCAGCCCCGTGTCCCAGTTACTGCGCTTACGTAACAAACCACCCCAAACTTAGTGACATAAAACAACGACTTTTTTATGCTGTGGGCCAGGAATCTGGAAAGAAGCCTGCAGGGATGGATGGCTCTTCTCTATCTTCTGGCTGAGAAGACTCAAAAGCTGTGTTACCTCGGGCAAGGTGCGTTACCCTCTGTGCCTCAATTTCCTCATCTATGTGGTGAGAATGACGCTAGTACTGATAGGATCATGGAAAAGACTAAATGAATCAGTGGTGAGTAAATGAATCAGTGGTGTGTAAAGAGTTTATAATTGTGCCTGGCATGCAGTAAGCAATTATGCTCTTCTGGTGGTCTGTTAGAGTGATCTCATTCAATTCTCACAACAATCCTTTGGGGCAGGTACGTTATGATGCCAATTTTATGGATGAGGATACTGAGACACAGGGGCCATTTTGCTGGCCTAGTATCATTGGAGGGTGGGACACAGGAAGCTTCCAGAGAAGAAGCCTCAAGGAGACCTCAAGGGAGATGAGGAGAAGAGAGACCGTTCTTTCTATAACGGGGGCAATATTGAGCCCAAAGCTGAGCTGGAGCATGGGGTATGTATGGAGCTGCCTGTGGAGTGTGGCTGGAGCCTGGAAATCAAGAAGGAGTAGTGGTAGGAATGAGGTAAAAAGGTCGGCAGGGCTTGGTGAGGCCCATGTGCTTATCCACAGATGAGTGTTTACTGGGTTCATATTATGTGCTAGGCCTTGTACTTGGTCTAAGAATATAACAATCAGTAAATCTGTCTCTTTTCTGAGAGGCTCGATCAGTTAGGGTGCATTTGGTTGGGACTCAGGAAACCTGAACAGCAAATAACTCAAGGAAGTAAAAGGATTTTCCTCACATAACAATAAATCTGGAGCCAAACAGTACAGGGCTGATGCAGCAGCTCAGAAGCCACTGGGTACTCTATTCTCTTCCATCTTTCTGCTACACCAGCCTTTACTTGTGGCTTTCATCCTCATGGTTGCAAAATGGCTGCTGCACCTCCAGACGTCACATTCATATTCTAGGCATAAAGAGTGGGAGAAGAGTTAAGGACAAGAACAGAAGAGAGTCCAGGCTAGCTGCATCTATCCTCTTCAAGAAAGCTTTGCAGAAAGCCAGACTATGTTGTGGGCCAGTCTAATTGAAAAAGAGTACAGGAAGGAGAATACTTTACACAGGACCCACTGCCATTTTGTTCACTGCCCTGGACAAAATTAATGTCCTCTAAGGTCCAAAGAAGGGGAGAATGGCTGTCTGGGAGGCAACCAGCAGTGTCTGCCATGGGAGTTCAGTTTGAGGGAGAGAGACAGATGTGAACAAATGATTTCAATAATTGCTATGGAAGAGGTAAGCCGAGGGTGCTGGGCAGCCCAGCAAGGAGCATGACCCAGGGAGGGCTCCTCAGAGAAGGTGGTGTCCGGTTAAAACTTAGGGACAGTAGGAGTGAGCAGAGAAGAAGAATGGAAGACAGGGGGAAGGGAACTCCACTGCAAGACTGGTCATGGGAAGCTCGGGTTCACGTTCCCAACTCTTCACTGTCCCTTGGTTTGGGATTGGCTGGTGACTTGATTTGGCGATTGGACCATTAAGAACACGGCACAGGCACTGCTGGGCTTGCCCTCTGGCCCTCTTGGGATCTGCCATGAGAAGAACATGTGCTGGGTAGCTTCTCAAAAGAGGCGGGTGGTGGGCTTGGGAAATATGATCTCTGCGGCCCTTTTAACCCTGAAATCCTGCTATACGTTTAAAGCATTATGCAGACGTATGTTTCTGGAACTTCACTGGGAATCAGTGAAAATAGGGCATTTTTGCCTAATATACAGATCATGGAGACTAATTTTGACTATGTTAAGTTATTGCAATTTGTTGTGGTTCTATCTCTAAATTCCATGAGTTTTATTCACCACTGTATCTCTAGTTTCCAGATCCTGGACACTTAGCAGGTTGTCAGTAAATATTTGATGAATGAGCGGCTGAATGATGAATGAGCAACTCTTACAGTCTAGAGGAGGAGTGAGACAGGAAAGTGAAAGATGGAAACAAGGCGTCTTAAGCGTGGTGGGTGAGGAGGTACTGGGTTGGAGGAGCCCCCTGGAAACACACATAAGAGAGACTCGGGAGATGCCAATTTCGTGAGCTGTGTGCAGCGTACAAATATGTTGGCACAGGCAGAAGATTTCCAAAAGGATGTTTACAAATTAGAGTGTTTTTTGGATTTATGCGTTTCAGTTAAATTCACTCTGTTCTGTGAAATAATTCTTGAAGACGCTCTCTCTCTGTACACTAATTAGCAATCAAAATGCTGACAAGTTTTGCAGATTTAGCAAAGGCTGGCAAAGATGATCTTTGATTTACTGGAAAACAAAATTAATCAGTGTGTGATATTCTTTCTAATAATCTCTGCTTAATGAGTTCTGGAAAGTTGCCGAAGATCTAGCCAGGCATTCAAGCCTGTTCTCTCTCAGCTTTTCAAAAGTAGTTGATGTTTTTATGTGTTAGAAATTACACTGAATTGAGAAAACTAGCCGGTGGATAGTACCCCAAATCTCTCCCTGCTAAAACTTTGTATGTGAAGTGGTAGGAAACGTGCCAGATTTGGGGCTTAGATCTTCCTCCCACCCTTCTGTGGGCGGTGGGCTTCCTCAGGTTAGTGACCCTGCCAGCTGGGCTTGAGGTTACTGGCTCAAGTACAGTGCTGGGCTGTATACAGCAGGTGCTCATTGTCATGGGTTGAATGGATATATATTAGTGAATTACTATGGGAACTGAAACCTCTAACCTTTAATAAAATTTGTCAAGCTTACAGCAAAGTTGCAAACTTGTACCCTTCACCTAGATTCAATTGAACATTTTGCCATATTTGATTTCTTTCTTTCTATAAGATTGTATCTGTATTGATATCTCTACCTACTGTACATATATATGTACTGTATACACAATACACACACATGTATCATGTGGAAATAAATTCTGACTATTATGACATTTCACACCTAAATCCTAACACTTCACTACAAATCTCCTGAGAACAAAGATGCTTTCTTATATCACAATACTTTTATTACAGTTAAAATAACAATATTATAATAATGATATTAACTGTATAATAATATTATACAGTTAAAATAAAATTTATTTTAACTGTATAATATTATTATACAGTTAAAATAACAATTATTTTAACTGTATAATAATATTATACAGTTAAAATAACAATTATTTTAACTGTATAATATCCAGTCTATGCTCATATTTCCTCAGCTCTTCTAAGAATATGTTTCACAGCTTTTTTTTTTAAACCAGAATCTAGTTCAGACACACATATTGCATTCAGTTGTTTTGCCTCTAATTCTTCTAAATCTAGAATGGTCTCTCCATTTGGTTTTTCTTTTCCAAGACATTCACTTTTGAAGTGTGCAGGCTAGTTGTCTTGTAGAATGCCCCACGTGCTGGATTCGTCTGATTGTGTCCTTGTGGCCTTGATATGTTCTTCTAGCCTCTGTATTTCCTCTGCACTGGGAGTTTGTCTAGAGGCTTCGTTCGATTTCTTTGGTGAAATGCTGCTTGGTAGATGTAGTTGTAGGCATCAGAGAATTTTGCAGGCATCAGGAAGCCCACGGCATCAGACTGTGCCACTGGTGGTGATCTGATCACTTGGGTAAGGTGGCAACAGGGAGATGGCTCCACGTTAAGACCACTTTTTCCTTAGTGATTAGTCATCCATGGGGTGGTCCATTGGTATCGTGTGAATGTCTTGTTTCCAGCAACTTCTCACCAATGATTCTGGCCTGAATCCATGGCTGCATTGGGGTTTTGAAAGAGAGCCCTTCTGTTCCTATTGCATTCTAGAGCTGGGGATATCCCATAGGGAAGAGCTTCCCCGCCCCCAATCCCACCCACTTGAGAAAGTTCTCTCCCTTCTCTGAGCCACCTTTTCTCTGGGGAGATTAATCTCAGCTCTCAGAAACGTTGTGAGACTCAGTAAGGCAAAGTAGTTTATAAACCGTAAAGCTCTGTATTTGTTTATGCAGAACAACTGGGGAGATGGTTACAGATGCAAGCTGATCAGGCTGACTACTGCTGAGTGAGGAGCACTGGAAACTCATCACGTGATGAGTGTTGTCTGAATGAATGAAAGAGTACCCAAAACACAGGGGTTCCAGGGGAATAGCAACAAATTAACATGGGGGAAACTGCATGATAGCCACACAAAATTGTATCCACTTGAAATTTAAAAAAATCTTGAATCTTACATTTTTTTGACCTTATTCCCTGGGCTCTTCTGATCTCAGCAACTCTACCTATGATTAAGACAACTGGACCCACCTCTTGCTCTTCAGAAATCACTGCCTATGGAGTTTCCAAAATGGGTAGAACACTGGTTCTCAATCAGGGTCAATTTTGCCCCCCGGGAGACGTTCGGCAAAGCCTGGACACATTTTTGGTTGTCATGACTGTGTGCGGGGGTGCAGGTGCTACTGTCACCTACTGGTTAGAGGCCGGGGATGCCGCTAAACATCGCATAGGGCACAGGACAGGCCCACAGTAAAGAAATATCTGCCCCCAAATGTCAAGAGTGTGCAGGCTGAGAAATCCTGGAATGGAACAAGATGGGGACAGGGGGAGACATTGCTTTTCTTGGTGGAAAAGAGCTGAGTGAACGGGGAAGGCTTCTGTCAGCCATCACAATTTTCAGACTTCATTTCTTCCCTTTCAGCTCCTGGAAGAGGCAGAAGCCAGGAATTTGCTTTCCTCCCCAGAGCTGGAAGCTGCCACGAATTGTAACCCTTGGTTCTGAACTGCCATGCCCCCTGGGGTTCTTTTTACCTCCCTAAGTATCTGTCTCTCCCTTCCTCACTCAGGCCGGCAATGGCACACATGGCTGTCTCCATCACCATCCCATAGGGCCCCTGAATTATTCAGCCCACGGGATGTTGGCATCCGAGCCTCTCTGGAGCCTCTCATGCTCCTTTGTCAGTTGCCTTTACACAGTTGTCTCGTGGGATGGGGGGGCTGCCAGTCGTCTGTCTCCTGCACTGAGCATCCTTTAAGCTTATAAATTTGCTTTGGCTGTTGAGCCTAGCTGATTTTTGTGGGGTTTTTTTTGTTTGTTTTCCTATCAGTTGATGACATTATCCACTGTGGAGCAGTGGTTACCATTAGCGTCTTGGAGATTCTTCTCTGTAAAGACCCCTTTCCCCCCATATAAACAGAATTAAGAACTATCAGGCAGGCCAAACCTATAATGTGTAATGACTTTGAACTTTAGGTGATTTATTTTATCCAGTTATCTTGGGAAATTGGAACCTCATGAAAATGGGTGAAACCTGGAAGAGTTTGCTGTATTCTTCAACTGGTGGGCACTCTGTCATGTCTTTTTTCTACACTTGTTATTTTTCTTGTACTAAAATGGAAACACCTACTTTATCCTTGTCCAAACTAACCAGAGGTAGCTTTTAGAGGTAATTTTTTAACATTATAAATATAGTTGATTATCCACTGAAAGTTTGGAAAATATAGAAAAATAAAATGAAGTGGAAAATTACCAATAGCTCTTTTACCAAAAGAAGTCACTAAAATACTTTATTTTACTTTCATCTAACCTTTTCTCTAGGAATAGTATTTTTGAATGTAATTGGAATCATACGGTTTATGTAATTCTGCAACATAGTTTTTTAAAACATTAGGTCATACATAAATCATACCAATGTTTTCTTAGGTCAGTCTCCCAAGGCAATAGAAATAAAAATGAAAATAAACAAATGGGACCTAATCAAACTTACAAGCTTTTGCACAGCAAAGGGAAGCATAAAAAAAAAAAATGAAAAGCCAACCTACAGAGTGGGAGAAAATATTTGCAAATGATGCAACGGACAAAGGCTTAGGTTTCAAAATATACAGACAGCTCATACAACTCGACAACAAACAAACAAACAAACAAAAATTGGGCAGAAGACTTAAAGAGACATTTCTCCAAAGAAGAAATATAGATGGCCAATAAGCACATGAAAATGTGCTCAACATCGCTAATTATTAGACAAATACAAATCAAAACTGCAATGAGGTACCACCTCACGCAGGTCAGAATGGCCATCATTAAAAAGTCTACAAATAACAATGCTAGAGAGGGTGTGGAGAAAAGGGAACCCTTCTACACTGTTGATGGGAATGTATATAAATTGTGCAGCCATTGTGGAAAACAGTATGGACGTTCCTCAGAAAACTAAAAATAGAATTTCCATGTGATCCAGCTATCCCACTCCTGGGCATATATCCAGACAAAACTATAATTCAAAAAGATACATGCACCCCTATGTTCATAGTGGCACTATTTAAAATAGCCAAGACATGGAAACAACCTAAATGTCCATCAAAAGATGAACGGATAAAGAAGATGTGGTACATATATGTACAATGGAATACTACTCAGCCATAAAAACACCAAAATAACACCATTTGCAGCAACATGGATGCAACTAGAGATTATCATACTAAGTGAAGTAAGTTAGAAGGAGAAAGACAAATACCATATGATATCACTTATATGTGGAATCTAAAATATGACACAAATGAACCTATCTATGAAACAGAAACAGAATCAGGGACATAGAGAATAGATTGGTGGTTTCCAAGGGGGAGGAGGGTGGGAGAGGGTTGGATTGGGAGTTTGGGATTAGCAGATGCAAACTGGTTTATATAGAATGGATAAACAACAAGGTCCTACTGTATAGTACAGGGAACTATATTTAGTATCTTGTGATAAACCATAATGGAAAAGAATATGAAAAAGAGTGTATATATATGTATAACTAAGTCACTTTGCTGTACAGCAGTAATTAACACAACATTGTAATCCAACTATACTTCAATAAAAAATGAATTTAAAAAAAAGAATTGAGGATTTTGCAGGGTCAGAATGCACTGGACAACAGGCCTTTGGGCGGGGACCAAAAACACAGCCTAGACTCATCAGAATACTAGGCGGTCTTGAGGGGTTTACTGGAAAAATAAACTTTAAGTAGCACAAACAAACGAACAAAAAAACATTAGGTCATAGAAAAATTTCAAAGTTACTACAGTCCCTTTGTGAAATAATTTTGTGTTATTCTTTTTAAATTTACTTTTTAATTTATAGACTACTAATGATAAATTATATTGGTTTTAGATCTTTATTTCACTTTCATTTCTTTTTCTCTTTTTGAAAATAGATTTTTATTATTTATTTATTTTTGGCTGCATTGGGTCTTCACTGCTGCACACGTGCTTTTCTCTAGTTGCGGTGAGCGGGGGCTACTCTTTGTTGCGGTGCGCGGGCTTCTCATTGCGGTGGCTTTTCTTGTCGTGGAGCACGGACTCTCGGCACACGGGCTTCAGTAGTTCTAGCGCACGGGCTTAGTTGCTCCGCGGCATGTGGGATCTTTCCGGACCAGGGCTTGAACCCGTGTCCCCTGCATTGGCAGGAGGATTCTTAACCACTGTGCCAACAGGGAAGTCCTTCATTTTCATTTCTGATAAATATTTTTGCTACATGTAGGATGCTGGCTTGGCCATTTGTACCTTTGAGAACTTTAAAAAATTTTCAACTGTATTCTGGTCTCCATGGTTTCTGATGAGAAAGCTACACTCATTCAGATTGTTGTTCCCTTATTTGTAACATGTCATTTTTCTCTAGTTGCTTTCAAGGTTTTTTTCTTTATCTTTGGTTTTCAGCAGTTTGACTATGATGTATTTTGCCATGATTTCCTTTGAGTTTATTTTGCCTGAGTTTTGCTGAGTTTCTTGAATCTGTAAATTTATGGTTTTTTAACCAAATTTGGGAATTAAAAAACATTATTGATTAAAAAAGTTTTTTTGCATCTTTCTGGGTCTCCAATGACATGAATACTGGACCTTTTGATGTTGTCCTAAAGGACTCCAAGACTTATTTTTTTTTTTCCCAATCTTTTTTCTATCACTGGATAATTTCTATTGATCTATCTTCAAATTAACTGACTCTTTGTCATCTCCATTCTGTTATTGTGCCCTCTACTGATTAAAAAAAATTTGGTTCTAGTACTTCGTCTTTCACTTGGTTCTGTTTTATTGGTTCTATTTCTTTGTTGAGAACTTTAAACTTTCTGTTTGTTTCAAGAGTGTTCATCCTTCCTTCATGGAGTATGGTTGTCATACATGCTTTAAAGTCTTTGTCTAATACCTCCAACACCTGGGTCATCTTGTGGTTGGTATGTGTTGATTGTCATTTCCCTCGAGAGTTGTTAGAGTTTATCTGATTCTTTGTATGTTGAATAATTTTGGATTGTATCCTGAGGATTTTGAATACTATGTCATGAGACTCTGGGTGCTGTTAAAAGCCTCTGGTAAATGTTGATTTTTTTCTGTTTTAGCAGGCAACCAACCTGGTTAAGTTTAGACCACAAGTCTCCACCCATCTTCTGTGGGCTGCAGGTTCAATGCAGCTTAGTTTTCAAAGCCTCTGCCGTGCTGTTCAGATGTATTCTGCATATGCACCACACAGGGTCCAGTCTGGGACCTGGATAGTGGTCATCCTCTGGTTACATTCTCAAAGCCTTGTCTACACTGCTTTGTGTCAGTTTGCACACATACACAGCTCAGAGGTGAGCCTGGGACTTCATACACAGATTGAACGCTGGGATCTCTTTCTCCAGCGTTCTCCATATGTTCCAGCTCCCAGGGACCCCGTCCTGGTGTTCTGGCTGGAAAGCTGGGGTTTTTAACTTCCTTGTGTTCTCACCCACTCCCCAGGACTGGGTCCACCATGAGGGCAAAGCAGTTAGGAAGAAAAGACAAAGTTAACAGGCATCCTTCCCACTCACTCTTTGGACCACAGGGCCCCCTTTCCAAGTTCCACTAGTCAGAGGAAATACTTTCCTCAGAATTTTAAGTGCTCAAATGGCTGCCATGCCCACTGATGCTAAAAGATTATAGCTTCACAACTGGGGCTTGTTCAGGGCAGGGCTGGAAGAGGAAAAGGAGAAAAAAAATAGAACAAAATGGGGATTTCCCCCCCACAATCTGTACTGCAGGGCCCACCTTGCTGATTCTCTGCCCAGAAAGAGAGGATTTCTCTTGGAACTTATTCTGTTCACATCTGTTGCACGGTTCCAAGATTTGGCTGCCTTAGTGTCTAAGCCAGAAGTACAGGGGCAGGGGGGACCCCAGGACATTCACTACCATGTCTGCATTTCTTCACATTTTGATTTCTCTCTCCACTCTGCTTATTATTATTTATTTTTAAGAGTGTTCTGATAGCTATTTCATCTATTCTGTTGGAGTTTTTAGTTATAATCAGTGGGAAAGATAGACTGGGTGTAACTCCCCTCCAGAATTGAAGCCTGTAAAGTTATTTTTCATGACTGCATCATATCTCATCAAGCGCATATGTCATGATTCCTTGATATTTTCTCCTATTGGATTTTAGGTCATTTCTATTTGTTTTCATGATTATAAATAAGCTGCCATGAATATCTTTTTCTGTATTAAGAATTACTGTCCTTGAAGCATCAGCTCCTGCCCAAGAGTTTTCAGCCTGCAGGCCTGCCCTACAGAGTTCAGATTTTTCAGCCCGCAAGATACATTTTATTTATTAGGAGATTATTGCCCAATAAATGAAAGGTATATATGTGTTCTGAAAAATCTACTTCATGCAAAAATAAAGTTTAAAGAAGTGGGGAAAAAAGAATTATTGTCTTACAATAGATAGTTAAGATGGAATTACTGAGCCAAATAATATGAACATTTTTAGACCCTTGTGCTTCCTTCTGTCTGGAATGCTCTGCCCTATATTCCTGCAACTGGGTTCTACTTGTCATTCAATTCTCAGTTTAAATGTCACCTCCTCAGGGAGGCCGCTAATTCCTCCTCCACTTGCTGCATACTTTTTCTTTTCTCATTGTCCTTTTTTTAAATTGAAGTATAGCTGATTTACAATGTTTGAGGTGTACAACAAAGTAATTAAGTTTTATATATATATATATTCTTTATATATATATTATTTTTCAGATCCTTTTCCATTATAAGTTATTACAAGATATTGAATATAGTTCCCTGTGCTATACAGTCGGTCCTTGTTATTTACCTATTTTTTTTTAATATTTAAAAATATTAGTTGCGTCATGTGGACTCTTAGTTGTGGCATGCATGTGGGATCTAGTTCCCCAGCTGTAGCTCAAACCCCGGCCCCCTATATCTGGAGTGCGGAGTCTTACCCACTGGACCACCAGGGAAGTCCCTGTTTATCTATTTTATATGCAGTCGTGTGTATCAGTTAATCCCAGATTCATAATTTATTGCCCCCCCCCCACTGCATATCTTGATAACATGGCCCTGTTTTAGTCTCTCCCTGGCTCAGATCTCTATATGAAGTTGTCCTGTTCATTGATTGTTCAGTATGTGTTTCTATTATAACGTCATCCCTTCCAGTGCAGGGATCTGTCTCTCTCACTCACGACTGTATTCCCCAGCACACAGCATTGTACCTGCCATGTAGAAGATTTCAACACTTGTTGAACAAATGATATAGCACAGTGTTTAAGCATGTGTGTTCTTAGCCTGAGTTTGGATCCTGGCTCAGACCTCAAAGGTTGTTGGGTGTAAATGACAGCGTCTGAGAAGCTCAGTGTCTGGGGTCTGGTGAGCGTTCAGTGAATATTAGTGTTTACTGGGCTGCTTCAAATTGCTCCTTCTGTAAAATGGGGCAAGTAATTCTTCTTCCCTCTTCAATGTACAAAAAGAGGTTGTCAGTGAGAGCACGTTCAGTTGTCAGGAAGGAAGGCGACATTCAAATCAGAGGCATGATGTCTGTTACTATGCGTACACAATAGCAAAAAAATTTCAAAGGGGTTGTGAAGCCCAGTACAGCCCTTTGCCAAGGGTGGCAGTTAAAATGAAGGTTCTGTCCGTGGGCTTTCTCCAACTCCCTGATGTCTTTGCAATGGTTCATTTTGAAGGAAAGTGTTGGGAAAATGTCCAGGCTGGGTGTAAGAAATGACTGTGTAATTTAATTATTTTAATGACATTAAAAGTGTTAGTCACTGTAACTTTCCTTTCTGTGTCTGAGCACATCAAAGTGGATCCTTAATTAGAAATGGAATGAAGGATCCTTTCCACAGTCTTCTCTAGGGAGATGTTCCAAGGAGACGCACGAACATTCTGAATATTTTGGCATCTGGTGATTGTGTAGATCTATTTCCACCTCCCACTCTCTCCAGCTCCGCCTCAAGCTCTTTCTGAATGTCTGTGCCTCCACCCAACCTCACTCAATTTCAAGAAAGCCAGGCTCAGCCTCTCCTCCCCCCGCCTCTCCTTGCTTCCCTCCTGCCCCCTATCTTTCCATCTAAGTTATGGAAGGGACCCTTGCCATAGCTTAGCCAGATCAAACCAACAAACATTAATTTGATGCCTACTGTATGCCAGGCTCTGAGCTGAGGGAGGAGTGAGACCCAAGGTCCCTTTCCTTGAGGAGTTTCTGAGTTAATGAGATCAGACACACACACACACACACACACACACACACAGAGAAGGTTTAACAGTCAGAGAAAACTTAAGGCAGTTTGTGATAAAAGGCCAAAGTCGGCGCATAGAAACTCCCATGGGACTGTGGGTTGGAGCAGTGCCTGTCACTCCTGGCTGGTGTGTGTGTGTGTGTGTGTGTGTGTGTGTGTGTGTGTGTGTGTGCTAGGAGGGGGGTGCATTGAACTGCCTGTCTTGAAGGCTTGGCTATCTCAACCTAGACCTGGATATGGGATCCCAGGGGAACCCAGAGTCTTAGCTGGCTCACAGCTTGTCAGGACCCCTGCCCTCACCCCAGGGCTCCTTCTCCTCCTCTCCCTTCACCCCACCACCTCTGTCACACAAATAACACCACTTTGCCCCTTCCCCCGGGTTGCAATTCCAGGCTCAACAGTAGCCAACATAATGCTCCCAGGGCTGGAAATGAGTGGTGGCTGAGATGGTCTCCCCTCTTGCAGTAATTTAATTTCCTCCCAAGGCAGAAAGTGCCCCGTCAAACTCCAAGCCTGAGAACAGAGCAAGCCTTATGCCAAGTGTCCTGGAATCCGCAAGTTTCCAGAGCTGATGCTGGTTTCCCAGAGGGCATGAATAGAGACTCTGGTCCAGGTGCTAGAGAGGACCCTGGTTTCAGGGGCAGAAACCTGCTCAAACCCAGGAGGGAGCTTTTCTGGGAGATTCTTGAAGTCTTCAGTGGAACTCTAGTGCTGGGGATGCACACCAGCTTCCAGAGCTCGAACATCTGGAGAACACTTTCTCCATCTCCTGTTGTCTTCTCTCAGCTTAGCTTTCGAAATCATACTCACTGAATGTCTACTACGGATGGACACCGAGGCTATAGTGACGGTGAATCAGACACAGTCCCCGTCCTCAGGGAGCTGCAGACCAGCAAGGAAAGTTGACGTTATACAAGGCAACAAGCTGATGAAAACCTACCAGTTGTGTTAAGTGCCAGGAAGGAAACAAGCAGGTGGCCGTGATGGAGTGCAGTGGGTGGGGCTTATTTTGGATAAAGGGGTGGGAGGAGGTCTCCCTGGGGAGATCACATGCAGAGCAAGGTAGAGGAGGAAGCAGCAGGAGTTTGAAGGGCAGGGCAGAGAGCGTGTAGGCAGAGGAATGGTGTGTGCAAGGGCCCTCCGCATATTTGAGAAAGTGAAAGAAGTTGGTCGGGGGAGGGATGGGGAAGAGCCAGAGCAGCTGTTGCAGGGGGCAGGACCAGACCGGGTCCACTCGCAAATGCCCGAGAAAGGGGTTCGCACTTTATTCTTAGTGTGAAGTCCCTGAAGGGGGTTACAGCTGGGGAGAGGCATGATCATTGTGAACTGATCCTGTGGCTGCTGCCTGGGGACAAACTTCAGGGAGCAAGAGTGGAAATGCGGACTGGTTAGGAGGCCATCCAGCAAACGCAGGCTGGAGATAGTGGTGGCATGGATGGGAGTAGCGATTTTAGAGAAAAAGAGGAGGCAACGGGCTCATGGTTCATCTTGGAAGTCGGATCAACAAGACGTGCTGATGGTTGCTCTCCTGGGGGTGTGGAAATAAAGCTGAGCGCCGGGTTTCTGGCTTAAGTCACTAGCTGGGAACAGAGTGGTGTTATTTACTGAGAGGAGGAAACGAATTTAGGGGAGCAAATCAAGAACTCACTTAGGACTTAAGTTGGGGTGTTGATTCAGCATCTAAGCAGAGACGTCCGGGAGGCTGTGGACATACTGACCGGGAGCTCCTACCTGGGACCCATTTACATGTGTGGTATTTAAACCCGAAGGAGAGGAAGAGATCCTCTAGAGAGAGGAGGGGGAGCTAGAAGAAGAAGGGGCCACCCAGGGCTAAAAGCATGACCACCTAGGGTGCCATAAAGGATGAGGAGGCAGAGAAGGCCTGGTCAGGGTGGTGAGAGGAAAGCCAAGGAATTGCGGCATCCTGGATTCCAATATGGTAGAGGGTTTGGGAAGCAAGCCACAATCCACCATGTCCAGTGTTGCCGAGATAGTGACGAAGAAGAGGACAATCATGTTTGGCCACGTGGAGTCTATGGCTGACCTTGGCAAAAGGTCAATGGCTTCGACCTTCAATTTGACCGTAACCACTTCCCTTGCTTCTCAGCCCATAGGGCAACTTAGAGCCCCTCCCAGGTTACATGTTCCATCCACAGGTCCAGCCACCAGCCAACACTGACGGCCTGAACTCCAAACCCCCAAGGGAGAGAATGTGCAGTGGTCACCACATCCATCAGGTGTGGCCAAGGGCCAGTGCGTGGCATAGTGCACGGGCTGAGGGCAGCTCCCAGCTTCCAGAGCAAGGAGAATGCTGCCTCCTGGGCTGGACTGACACTTGGAAGGATGACCACTGCATCCAGTTAAATAGTCCATGCCATCTCCCGGAGCTTTATCTCTGTGGACCTGGAGCTGATGGTCACCATGGAAACAGAAGCTTTTTGTTCCCCACTTCCTCTTCTCTTTTACTCCTCCCCCTCCTCCCATTTTTCTTTCCTTCCTGTCCTTACACCCACTGGCTCTCCTCTCTCTATTTTTATTTCCCACTTTCTATCTCACTGCCCTAATTTCCTTGTCTGTTTTTTTCCTTCTATTTTGGGTAGCTTTGTGAGCCACCTTTAATTTCTCCTGCGAGAATAAGGTGGCAGATACTTATATTCATTTCGACGTATGCACATACCCACCTACACACATAAACACATTCAAGATGCAATAACCCCAGTGCTCTTTTTCCAAGCCAGTGCTACCCAAACCGTTATTAGGAAGAGAATCAAGAGCGGGGGAAATGTATTCTAGCCTTGTCATTCACCAAATGCTATTTGGAACACAGGGATTTTCATTTAGATCATCTCGTGACCCGCATTTAGATGAGGCAGCGCTTCTTTGGTGTATCTGTATATAACTTAAAACAGCCAGAGTTTGATTGCTCCTATCTTAATAAACATAGCTATCCGTCACACTCAACTAAAAATACCCACAGCACGTCTTTTATTTTATGT
Source organism: Balaenoptera musculus (assembly GCF_009873245.2). NCBI lineage: Eukaryota > Metazoa > Chordata > Mammalia > Artiodactyla > Balaenopteridae > Balaenoptera > Balaenoptera musculus. Next base: position 8,228,109 of record NC_045800.1, read on the forward strand.
ATATACATGACCGACCCAGATTCTTCCAAGAATGCCTCCGCCAAACGCCATACTCATTAATCAAATCAGGGCAGAGAGCCCAGTGGCTGACAAGTAGAAGAACTGTGTAGATTTAGAGTTCTTCCTCTCTCCAGAGAAGAGCCTGGGGCCTCTGCATCGCTAAGCGGTCTCGCCGCAGACTGGCCATTTCTGGACCACCAAGAAACTTACAGTGTGGACTGGCCTTGTCAGAGTTGTGGATACGGCAACAGAGGGCGATAAAGAGACAAGAGTTCAAGAGTTCGCTCCTTCATGACCTGTAGAGCCAGCTGGCAGAGGAAACCACAGCAACAAAACGATAGAACCTGTTATTTGACTTCAGAGGGACAAAAATAACTAGGTGGTCCACTACATTGAGGATGCTTTTAAAGAATATATTGGTAGGTCATGGGAAGTAAAATGGCAAGGGTGGGTGGTCCATGGGGGCCCAGCATGAAGTGAGTTAACTGCCTTGCAGGCTGCACTGGATTGGGGCTCCTGAGCCCTGGCAGGCAGTGCTCCCCAAAGGGGGAGGCCCAAGGTGAGTGAGCCAGAGGGTGTCAAGGTAAAAAGAAACAAACCCTGGCTCTCCTTCTCCCCTTGGGAAATATCTTGGCAGGACCCGTCTGCAGATGCGGGACTGTCGCCTGGGCTTTGGGGCAGAGTCCCAGAGTCCAGCCTCTGCTACCCCTCGTGTGACCTTGGGTGATGAACCTGCTTCCTCACATGTGCAGTGGCCATGAGAACCCCTCCAGAGCTGCCACGGGGGTCCCAGGAGGTGGTACGCGTAGAGCTTGCCCACAGCGGGTGGGCAACAGTGACCCCTGTTGTCTGAGGCACTGGGTGACCCGTGAGCGCCTCATGTGACCTTCAGGACATGCTCCCCTCGCATCTCTGCAGCCTCCCCGCTCCCCACCTCTCTGTTTCAGCCGTTCTGGATCCCCCGAGTCTCCTGAAGACCCTAAGCTTCTCTCTCCCCGCTGTGCTCTGAGACTCCTTCCCCCCAGATCTCTCTGCCTGGAGAGCCGGTAGCCACCCCAGTTCTCAGCTCCATCGTTGCTCCCTGGGAAGCAGCCGGGATGCTCTAGGACTGGGGGCGGAGCTCCGCCTGGAGGAGGTGCTGCCCTGCCCCCACTCAGCATCCCCGAATTACACTTCATCACTGTTACCCTCTCTCTTGTCCACTGGACCAAGAAGCCTCAAGGCCAGGAGGTCCTGGCACCTAGCACAGTGCCTGGAACACAGTAGGTGCTCAATAAGTACTTGTTGAATGAATTAGTAAATGAAAGAACCACCAAACTAGATATACATCAGGGGAAAAGTCAGCCAGGTCTGTTATAGGTTAGACTGTGGCCCTTCAAAAGCCACGTTGAAGGCCTCACCCCCGGTATCTGTGAATGTGATCTTATTTGGAAATAGGGTCTCTGCAGCTTTAATCTAGTTAAGGGGGGGAGTGGTGTTAGGATGGACCTCCACCCAATACAAGGGCTGTCCTTGTAAGAGGAGGGAGATTTGGACACAAACATGGATACATAGGAGAGTGGGATGTGAAAACACAGAGGTACAGGCACAGAGGTAAGACTGTGTGTGAAGATGGAGGCAGAGATGGGAGGGATGCAGCCACAGCCAAGGAACACCTGGAGCTCCAGACGCTGGAAGAGGCAAGAAAGTCTCCTCCCCTCAAGCCTCTGGAGGGAGCGTGGCTCTGTGGACACCTTGATTGCAGACTCCTGGCCTCTAGAACTGGGAAAGGATAAATTCACGTGTTTGAAGCCATCCAGTTGGTGGTACTTTGTTACAGCAGACCCAGGAAACTAATACAAAGTCAATGGTGAGTCAGAGAGTTGCGTGTCGTTGGATGAGAAGCTGTTGATACCCGTGTGTTGTATCTGTCACAGTCTAGGTCATTTCCACAGATATTTGTAATCGACTTGTCTGAACCAAACTGGTGCTTGTATCTGGTGGGCACTATTGGGAGGCCTGCTGAGGTGGAGAATCCTGGGATCCTGTGGAACTAGGGGGCTTGGAGAATGCCCCCACCTGTGGGCCTGGCTCTGAGGTGAGGCAGGGGCCGGGGGACCAGGGGGCCAGTCTCCAGAACCTACGGGGTGGGGAGAGGTGTCAGGTTTGATTAATGCTGATGTGACATCCAAGGGCTCTTTGGGGATAGAGCTCGTGATCTTGGTCATTTGTCTGAAGAGGGACCCCACATCCAAAGCCATGGATGCACAGAGGGAAACAGAATAAAAGAACTCGGCCAGGTGTCCCAAGGCAGGGGCCCAACTGTGTGGTTTGGCCAACCTGGTGGAGTTGGGCTCAGGGGACGTAGCTCTCAGAGCCCCACCCAGGCATTCCAGGCTGGTCTGCAGAGTGGGCCTGTGGTGGTCCTACCTACTGACCCCCCCAAGGCCCTCCTGGGTGGTACGATCCCTGGACAATGGAAAAGGCCCACATCCTCCCCTCCATGGTCAAAGAACACAATAGGGGGAGAAGCATGGTATAGTCATTCTCTTGTGCTTTGCCTTCTTTGGCTTATTCTAAATGAAATCAGATGCCTTCTTGAAAGCTGTTCCGTAGGGAGCTTTTACTGGCTTTCCATTCGAGTCTTGCTGTAGACATCAGAGACTGACCGTCAACCTCTACATTTGGGGATGTGTCAACAGAAATTTAGTAACGTGCGATTGGAAAGAGAAATGTTCTGGAAATATTGGAAAGAGAATAACCCAGCAATTAAGTCACATCGGATACAAGGAGCCCTGGACCAGGGCACAGAGAACCAAGTGAACAGCTGGGGAAAGGGAGCAAATGGCAGGGACACAGGCTTCTATTTGTCAAGCATACCAGCGCAGAACATAAATTACATCGCTGCTTTCTGGCATGGCACCAGCGAATTACTTTATTCAACCCAGATTCGGTACTTTAGCAAAAGATGGTTTTTAAAAAAAACATGTTAAGCGTAGTGTGGACTGCAGTCTGAATTTATAGAGACAGAATTTGGGTGGGATGGATTTTGCCTGACGCCAGCTGTTCTGGAAGACTCCACTTGGTTGCCTGGTCCCCGTGCAGTGTCCCTGGCACCTCAGGCAGATGCACGTGGTGGTCCCGAGGCTGCTCAGAGAGGGCTTCCCCACCCAACATTGTCCCAGAGCGGACCCCTTCCCCTTGCCCCTGTCAGAGCACCCTGGTCCTCCCTCCCATCCTCTCTCTCTCTTCCTCCTCTCCTCCCCTCCCCTTTCCTTCTGTTGTTCCTCACCCCACCCTACCTTCATTTCTCATTTCCTCTCTCCCTTCTTTTTCTTACTTAAGTATTTATCCAAAGCTGTCTTTTGTTGATATATTGCTTTGTTGACTTAACCCCTCCCCCCTCTAGAACATAAGCTACCTAAGGCAGCGGGGTTGGCTCCCATGCGCATCTGTGTGTCCTAGACCCTCACAGGGTCCAAGCTCTCTCGGCACCAAGCAGACACTCGCGAACTATTTCTGAGTGCATGAATGAACCTGTGGGAGGATATCTATGGCGCTATAACCAGAACAGTGGAAGAAACCATTCTCTAGATATGTCAACGCTCTCAGGGACCCTCAGCTGGTTCCTAAGAGAAAACTGCACAAGGATGGATGGTTCCGTGTCACCCAGAGATCGCTGGCAGGGTCAGGGTGGGCCATGGGGTGGGGCTAGGGGGCTTGTGGTGGTGACACCGTCCGGCCTCCGCCGCATGGGGTGGGCAAGGACACCATGGGGACCCTGCTCACACCTGCCCCGGCCAGGCGGCTCGCCCTGTGTGTTGTCCATCCCAAGTAAATGCATTTTCATGATAACATCGTATAAAACACAGAGATTTGAGGGAAAAAAAAAAAGATCTGACTTGAATAATAGTCTCTATCCTAATTATAGAAAGCTGTGTGGTTTGAAAGGAAAAGAGTTTTCCATTAGGAGACCGCTAAAAATAGTCACTGTGATTGGAACCGCCTTCTTCAGTTTCAGCCCGTATGTTAATTATATTAGCAAATCATTTTGGCACCAGGAACAGGTATCCTACCACCCCTCTGCAGCCTCTTGTAAACACTCCACACGGAGGGGAACCCCCCTGGAAATGCAGCTGTTTATTTATTTATTATTTTTTGGCCGCTTTAGGTCTTCGTTGCTGTGCACAGGCTTTCTCGATTTGTGGCGAGCAGGGGCTACTCTTCGTTGTGGTGCGCGGTCTTATTGTGGTGGCTTCTCTTGTTGCGGAGCACAGGCTCTAGGCACGTGGTCTTCAGTAGTTGTGGCATGAGGGTTCAGTATTTGTGGCTCGCGGGCTCTACAGCACAGGCTCAGTAGTTGTGGCACGTGGGCTTAGTTGCTCCGTGGCATGTGGGATCTTCCCGGACCAGGGCTCGAACCCGTGTCCCCTGTATTGGCAGGCAGATTCTTAACCACTGCGCCACCAGAGAAGTCCCAATGCAGCTGTTTAGAGCACACACACACACACACACACACCCCTCTGGGGCTTCTCACAGGTGCCTCTGAGCACGAAGTTCATTGTGCTGAACATGTAGGACAAGAAACTCATAAATCCTTCCAGTGAGCTCCAGATGGGTAGAAGCCTTCCATCAGGCAGCTGCTGGGCAGTTGGACACTTCACCAGTAGAAAACAAGGGCTGGTTATGGCAGGGGAGGTGGCCACGTGGAAAGCAGTGCTGACACCCTCCCTCCCACCAGCACCATTTGGGAGTCATTTTCATCATTCTGGCTCTTGGTGGCTTGGGACCCTGCTTCTCTCTCTCCTTCCAGAAAATGCTTGGGAATGAATTGGATCCTGAAGAAAATGTGAGAGGTTTCCTGCATAGATTTCTTATCTTTGGAAGGGCCCCAGGCCTTGTGGAGCCAAGTTGGGGGGAAATTCGGTGCCCATGGGGCAAAATGTAGTATTTATTTATTATTTTTTTGGTTTGGCATCCCTGGTGGGGAATCTGCAGTGTGATTTTTATGAAGTATTGCAGCTTCTGGATTTAATTTAAACTTTATTCTGATATCTTGCGCACATGCCCAGAAGCTCAGAGGCAGCTGAGGGAGACTGACATGATTTATATCAGGGATGTTTGGGGAGTGGCGATCTGGCAGACCCCTCAGGATCCTTAGCTGTTTGGAACATGAGGTGCTACATCTACTGGAGTGTGGAGGCTACTGTGGGCGGGCAGAAGGGATAAGCGAGGTGTGACATGGCACCGGCTGGACATTTATGCGGTGTTTCCAGTTTGTGAAGCATCTTTATTCCAGCTCTCTTCTGAGCTAGGTAGGCATTAGTGTCCCATTTTATAGATGAGAAAACTGAGGCTCGACAAAGTGAAGTGATGAGGTTATCACATGGTCTGCCCATGTTCCCCTTTCTTTCCTGTTTCTGAGGAGACTTCTGGAATGAAATATGGAGATGTGGGCATCTGGAGTGGGAGCAGGGGGAAGTGCTGGCAGGGGGAGGCTGCCTGGAGTTGGTAATGCCGTTCCTGGCAGTGGACGTGGGTGAGCAAGAATGTGGGGGAGCCTTGTAGATGGTGTGACCACATTTCTGTACCTGGGCATCACTGGTGGGGTGAAGACGTGGGGAGAGTGTTGGCAGGTGGCCAGTTCATGCAGACCCTGGGGTTTGGGTGTCACCCTCCAGATGGCAGGGAAGCACCCCAGTCTCAAACCTGTATGGAAGATGGAGGACGGAGGATGGGGGATGGAGTGGGGTGAGGCTGGGGGTGGGAGGCAGGGAGGTAGTGAAATGAGGGAAATCACTGGGCAGGAGGGGCTGTGATGGTGACACCGGGGTTCACCGGGACGGGGAAGGGGTTGGCTGGGTGGAAAGGAGGAGCCGAATGTGATGGGTGGGGCAGACAAGAAGCAGGTTGGGCCCTGGGAGCCACAGGGAAGTCTGGAACTTGATGTGTTGGGTGGGCCATCTCTTGGTCGTGGGCATCCTCTGCCCTGGACTGAAAGCTTCAGTGGTTCGGTCACTGTGCATCAGAAGGTCAGGGACTGAAGTAGGAGGAGGAGCCTTCAGGGTCACCTGCCCAGCTCCCTAGTTTGCAGATGGAGCGACTGCGGGTCTGAAAGGCTGAGGCACAGAGCGCCGCATCCCTGGAACCAAAGTGACTGTCCCTGTATTGCTGTCTCTGGGACCACAGCTTCATCGGCAAGGTCACATCCTCCTTAAATCTGGAAACCCTTGGCTGCTAATGACCCAGCTGTGTCGCGTTCCTCATTATTTCTCTTATTCCCTCTTCGCCTTTGTTGAAGGGACCACCTCACTGCAGGCGCCCATTAGAAACAGCCTGGCTGAGGGGAGCTCAGGGCATTGGGAAGGCAAGCACCTGATAAGGGAGCTGCAAAGCCCCGCTCTGTCCTTGTCTTGGGGTGACTTCCTGGCACAGCTGCCACCTGCCTGGCCCAGAGCGTGGTCACTGGCTGCACTGCCCGGGACTCCAGCTCCCCAGGGCCGGGAGGGCTACTTCCTCACTAGGAAAGAGTAGGACGGAGGAAGCAGTGCTTGGGCGCTGCCATGGGTAGACATGGGGCAGGGAGCTGGGGGAGGGATGACACAGCCAGAAGGAAGGGCTGGATAGGTGGCAGCAGAGGGGACAGCACTGGAGGAAGGTGGGAGAGCCCGACCTGTGACTGCAGAAGGAGACGCTCAGTTTGGGCTGAGAAGGGGTTTATGGATAAGAGAGGTAGGGGTGAGTGTGGATACACAGGTTGAAGCTGGGGTTGAGGAGAACCCAGGCTTTACTGACCACGTGCCCTGTGCCAGGAGTGGTGCCAGGTGTGGTCATATCTTAGTGAATAAAACCACTGAAGCTAAAAGTGGGAGTTATAATTTCGCCCTTCCCATGGCAAGGCCCTGTTCTAAGCTCTTTACACAAATTAACTCATTTACTCCCCACAGGTCTGTGAGGTGGACACTATTTTTTAAATTTTATTTTTTTAATAATTTTTTATTGAAGTATAACTGATTTACAATGATTCAGGTGTACAGGAAAGTGATTCGGTTATACATACATACATATATGTAGGTATATACATTCTTTCTCAGATTCTTTTCCATTATGGTTTATTACAGGATATTGAATATAGTTCCTGTGCTATACAGTAGGATCTTGTTGTTTATGTATTTTGTATATAGTAGTTTGTATCTGTTAATCCCAAACTCCTATTTTATCCCTCCCCCTCTTTCGCCTTCGGTAACCATAATTTTGTTTTCTATGCCTCTGAGTCTGTTTCTGTTTTGTAAATAAGTTCATTTGGATCATATTTTAGATTCCACATATAAGTGATATCATATGATATTTGTCTTTCTCTGTCTGACTTCACTTAGTATGATAATCTCTAGGTCTATCCATGTTGCTGAAAATGGCATTATTTCCTCCTTTTTATGGCTGAATAATATTCCATTGTATATGTATGAGGGAGCACTGTTACCCCCATTTTGCAGATGAGGACACCGAGGCACAGCTGCTGAGTGACTGAGCCAGACTCTGAACTCCAGCAACTGATCCAGGGTCCACTCTCTCAGTCACCGAACCTGCCTGTCTCTTACTGACTCAAGCATCAGAGCAATCAGAAAAGAGTGACAAAGTGTGCTGGGTGCCATGAAGGAAAAGAAGGATGCAGAGCCAGGAAATGAGGAGAGAAGGGTAAGGCCTGTGTGAAATAGAATTTTCCAGAAAGGGCTCTCTGAGCAAGTGACATTTAAACTGAGACCTGAAGGCTGAAAGGTATTTCATTTATGTAACTATAACTGCAAAGTTTCATTTGAAAAAGAAAATCTTGTATGTTGATTTTAATTTTTATGCTATTTTAATTTTACTTCATAAGTCTCATGAATTTTTTTCTCCAAAGAGGGAGCTAAGAGCTGCGTTAGCCGAGGTGGGGCAAACTCAGGAATCTCCTCTAACTGGGTGGGAATTGACAGGAGAAGGACGGGTCCTGGCTAGGCTAACTCACGGCAGAGGCTGAAAATCTCCTATCTTTGTCAGGCTATAGCTGTGTCTGGCAAACCTTGTTTAATTTGGATCTCTGGGGTGTTTAAAAAATGAATTGGCTTGGTTCTGGCTTTTCCTCCTTCCCTCTTTTGAGAACAAGATCCCTTGTAATTGATCTTGGGGCCGGGGCAGCTGGGGAGCGCTCTCTGCACGTTGCGAAGCCCACTCCCCCAGCCTGGGGGGGGGGGCGGGCACCCTGGTCTCTGTTCTTGTGGGAGTAGCAGGGTCTTCGTCCTCACACTGTGCACCCATCCCTAGGAGGGCTTCACCCATGTCAGGGGATGACCTGAGGACTGGGTGATGATAAAGGTGGCAGGTGATGATAAAGGATAGGCAGGTACCCCGGGTCCCAGGCTGCGCTGGAAGGCCAGACGAGCCACTTGGAGGCAAATGCAGTCTGGGTGATGTGGACTTTGAAAGTCAATTTCAATGCATGACTGTTTATTGAGCACCTACTGTGTGCCAGGCATTGGGATAGGTGCTGAAGGGGACCCAGAGAGAAATCAGGCTTTGGACTCTGCTAAGTTCTTTTCAGGCAGCCATGCAGCTGGCGTGTACCGGACACCTTCTGCGTGTGGGAGAGAAGCCAAGTGCTTTCGGCGCCCTCTCCCTTGGAGGAGCTCACTGGGCAGTGGGGAACTCACAATGCCCTGAGGGTCGTGGGAGCCATGTGCAGGGTGCTGTGGGAGCCTGGGGGGCGGAGAGAAGACCTGCAGTCAGGGAGGGCTCCCCCAGGGGGGCGCCTTGAAGTACCAGTGGGATTTTGCCAGGAAAGGAAGGACCAGAGAGCATCCAGGTAATGGCAACAGTGTGTGCAAATTGGGGGTGGGAGTGATGTTGGCGGGGGGAGCCAGGAAAGAGTGAAGGGCATGGTGTGGGGTCTCCTTTCTCCATTAGGCAGTGATGAGCACGCACCTTGCTCTGACAGGATGAGGCAATCACAACAAATCACAGGAGCAGCAGCTCGCCTTCACTGAGCATCTACTATGTGCCAAGCTTTCGGCTAAGCAGTTGCATGCATCTCATTATTAAAGTCTCACCACAATTCTCTATCAGGTCAGGAGGGTTTCTCCCACTTTGCAGATGCATAACTGAGGCTAGAATGGTGCAGTCAGCCCCTGCTCCAGGCTGACAGCTAGTGAGGGGTAGAGTCAGGGTGAGGGAGGACCTCAGGCCCATGTTGGTCTGACTCTGATGGGCTACCTATCTGTGCCCCAGTCTGCAGGTCCTCAGGTGGGCCTCTCCTGGATCAGGAATTATGTTTGGAGGCTGTTTATACATTAAAATACAAAATTTAAGCACTTCAATATTGAACAGCCCTCACTCCTACCTCTGGGATGGAGAATGGAAACAGTAAACAAACAGGCTTTCTGTTTTATCCACTGGAGTTTGGTAGCTTGGGTTTAAAAAAGATTTAAGAATTTTATCCAGGTTGTTACAGTGGTTGCAATTTGGGTTGGATACACAAAGCATCGGATTTTCAACCTTCTTAGAAATAGAAATGGATTCTTAGCTACAGACTTTATAACTGGATGTGACGGCTTACCCTCCTTTCCATGTGGAGGAGAAAATGTGCTTAGGGGAAGGGAAAGGAGGTGTTTGCTGCTCCCAGAGCTCCCCATCCTTTATGCCTGAGCCCTTCTAAAGCACTCTGCCTTTCAGCATGTGAATTACAACTTGGAGCAAGTCATCAGTGAAACCCAGGTGTGAAGGAAAGACCCAAGACTTAAAAAAAATTGTTTCCTGATTGTACCCCGAAGAGTAGATGTAATTAAATTGAATTAAAAAACTACTATGCCCTGCTTTTGATACATGCCTAGTGTTGTGATCTAAATCAGGTTATTGTAGCTTGAGAACAGGGATCTGCTTTTCTTACGGTACAGGGGTATTTATATAATATAGTCCCTAAATGGCAAAAGGGCATATTACAAATGCTTTTTAATATACTGCATTTGCTTACCGATTCCTACATCTGTTACTTCCTAAAAGTCATCCGAAAGTTATGGAAGAATAAAAGTTAATTGGCATTACCAAATCATTAATTTGGGTTGACTCTAGAAGGTAGTGCCACAAAATTGATCGGTTTATTCAATTCAGTGGAAAAGAAGAAAGTAAGTGAAGCTGGTTGACCAAAGTCTTCTGTGTACAAGTGGCAATGTAGATATTGTTTCTGTGATTTGATCCCGCATTAATGTAATATTCTCTGTTGGCGGAAGCATTTTAGCGGGAAAAAAATGCTTCTCAGCTACGTTTTTCTTTTTCATTGGGTTCATAATCTTTAACGTTTTGTCTTATACAAATAACGAGCACAGGTGCGGTGGGCATGAGTTCTTTAGGAATGCATCAGGGAACATGAGTCTGCCTTTCAGATGGAGGTCACCTGCCCCCATGCCCACCAGCAATGCTGGAGGGGAGGTCATATAACCTCACATCGTCACCGACCCTTGACACTATCAGCTTTCTCGTTTCTGTGCAGCTAATAGTTGCCAGTTGATACCTCATCATTTATATTTCTATTTCTCTGATTGCTAACGACTTTGAGCATCTCTTTATACATCGTTAGTCTTTTGAGTTTTCTCTTCTGTGAGTAGCCTGTTCAGATCCTTTGCCCATTTGTCTACTGGGGCTTTTTCTTCCTTACATATCATGGGTATTGATTTTTTGTCAGATTTAAACATTGCGGGTATCGGCTCTCAATATGTTATCTGTCTGTTCATGTTGTCCGGGGTGCCCCTTGTGCAATGTAAATCCTTTATCTCAATATAAGCAACTTCACCAATTATTTTGCCTTATGGTTTGTACTTTTGAGGTTTTATTTCAGAAGTTTTTCCCCATCTCTAGGTCACAAAGATATTTTCCTATATTTTCTTCTATTATCTTCATGGTTTTGCTTTTCACATTTAGCTCTTTAATCCATTTGGAGTTCACCTTTTTGAGTGGTCTTAGGTAAGGATCCAGTTTTAGCTTTCCCCACATGGAAAGCCAGATTTCCCAATGGCACAGAGTGAAAATTCTACCTTGCTTCATAACATTCTCACATTGTGTATTGTTCCCATTACACGTAAGTCTGTATCTAAGCTCTCTCATTTGTTACATTTATCTGTGGTCTGTTTTTGCGCCAGTACCATGATTTCTATTTCTTTTCCCCCCCTTTTTTTTCAACTGTGACTTTGTGATGTGTCTTAATACCTAGTTGGACAAGTTAAGGCTATCTTAGCTGTTTCAGGACTTTTTTCTTTCCATACATATTTTAGAATAAGTGTATTGAACTTCTCAAACATCCAACTAGATTTTTTATTGTACAGAATTTACTTGTATTTACAATTAATTGATTTATAGATTAATATGTAGGGGTGAGAATTGAATCTTTATGATACTAAGTTATCCATGAAAGAGCATGGAATTCTATCTTGTCATTTGTTCAGGACATCATCTAAGTCCTTTACTAAAATTTCAGAATTGCCTCCTTACAGGTCTTCTGTATTCTTGGTTAGATAAATTCCGAAGTATTGATAGTTCCAGCCATAACTAGCTACTATTGTGAATTTATCTTATCTTGTGTTATATTGTCTGACTTGTTATCACTGGTGTACAGAAATGTTACTGGTTTTTAAAAAATTTATCTTTCATCAGCCTATCTTGCAAAATTATGTCTTATTTTGCCTGATGATTGTGCTGGTCTTTCCTGGATAAATGATCAGATGATTAATCTTTAATAATAAAGATTTTTTCTCTTTCCTTCTTAAATTTACACTGTTTTGTCCTTTTTTCCCCTATAACATTGACCACAGCTTCCAGGACCATGTGAAACAATAACAGTGGTTGTGGACACCTGGCCTTGAATCCAGTCTTAAAGGGAATGCATCTAAATTGATTCTATTAATTATAATGTTTGTTATAGATTTTTGGTACATAACCTTTATCAGGATAAGAAAGTTCCCTTTTATTTGTAGTTTGCTAAGAGTTTCTTTCCTAATTAGGTGTTGAATATTAAGAAATGCTTTTCAGATTCAGATAATGCATTGACAATTCATTGATTCAGATAATCATACAATTTTTATCTTTTGGTCCATTGCTGTGATGAACTACATAGATAGGTTTTCTCCTGTTGAACCAACCTTGTATTCCTAAAACAAGGCTAGCTTTCTTATACTGTATTAAAAAATAAGCTGTTGGATTCTGTTAGCTAATATTTGACTCAGGATCTTTTTGCATCTGTATTCATAATAAAATGAGCTCATTATATTCTTTTCATATATTTTCATTCTGTGGTTTTAGAATCAAGATTACACTAGCCACATAAAATGATCTAAGCAGCTTTCACTCTTTTTCTGTTTCCTAGAATAAAACTGTTATGAGATGGGAATTTTGGCCTTTCAAAAAGTTCGGTAAATTCACTCGTAAAACCACTGGAACTTCTTTACAAAGACTGGCTGACTCCCATTTTAATTTCTTTACTATTGTTGGTCTCTTTGGGTTCTCTCTTGTTGCGTCAACTCTGGCATTTTATATTTTTCCTAGGAATTTATTAGATTTTCAAATTTGTTAAGCTTATAATACTTTCTTGTTGTATTTTTGGTCTCTATTCTATGAAGCTCAGTATCTTCTGTGATGTGGACAGATCAGGGATTTCTCCTGCAGAAACTGCAGTACAACCCCTGGTTTCGGGTTTGGTTGCATGAGAATAAGCTATAGGCATGGGTGGTCTTTTCCATTTCTGAGGCCTCCCTGAGTTTGTGGACTAAATGCGTTTTGGCATTGCTGTTTCAGAGAGCCCTGTACCCTGACAGTGGGAGAGAAAGGGGAAGGTCTGAGCTTCAGACTTTTGAAAACTTTTTTTCTGATCTGGGCTAGAGTGCAGCAGCCCCATGTGTTGGTGGTGGGTTGGGGGGACAGGAAAGAACCTTCCTAGACTTTGTGTCCTGGTTTCTCACAGTGAGTTCCTTTTCATGCAAACAGTGATTCCACAGACATGAACGCTCCTTCTCTTTTAGGTTTCATGCATTAAGTGACCACAGGAGCAGCTCCAGAATTTCCATTTTGAGGAATTTAAATCCTAAGCAATCCCACTGGAAGAAGGGGCTAGAGATTTGCTGGCAGCTAAAGCCACCCCCAAGAACCCCTCATGACTAGCACTGGGTGGGCCTGTGCCTAAGTGCATCTTGGGCCCTGTGATGGGTCAGAGACTAGTGGGAACAGGCTTAGACCTGCAGGAAGTCATTACTGCCCATCGGCCTGCAGAACAGGAGCTGAGGAGGGGGGCTTCAGGACAGCACAAAGATGCAGCCACAAATAGGACCCCTGGGGCCAAAGTAGGGAGGGACATGGAAGGGTTAGGGGGAAGGAGTAGTACCCAGATCTCTCTCTCCCCCACCTTCCTATCTCCTACTGACACCTCTTATTGACCATAACCAATCAGAAACCAGAGGGCAAGGATGCTCATTCCACAAGGGTCAGCTTTCAGGATGCAGACGACCGAGGGGGATAGAGATGGGAGCGGATGCACGGAGAGAAATCAGCACAAAGGTTAGATGTGATCATATCTGCAAATTGTCCTGCACATAGTAGGTGAGCAAGAAATGCTGTATCTCCAGGGATACTGAGCAGCCTCTGACTAATCTGAGTTCAATGTCTCCTCAAGTGTCTGTTGGTATGATTTCTTAACAGTTTTGACAACAGCATCTTATTGTTTACAAATGGAATATCTCAAGCCAAAGCAAGTTTCCCCAGGTCAAACTAAAAATGAAATCACAGAGCAGAGGCAACACTGAGGAGAGAAAATGAGCTGCAAGGGTACGGGACCCATGAACTAAGAATGAGGCTGATCAAAAGATGCCAAATCTATAGAGTCTAGGAGTGAGAACAAACATGTTGAAAATTAAATATGAAATGGGTGATTATGTAGTAATGAGATTGAGGACATTACAAAGGACACTGCCATTTAAACTACCACATCTCAACAGAGTGATGAACGGGAAAAACCCTCCAGCTTCGTAATTATAATCATCGTTGCCATAACAACTTACTATCTCTCTTTGTGAGCAGCTATCTCGAGACTATATTTTTAGCAATGACTGTGCCTGAACGTGTATTTTTCTTTATATAGCAGCTAATTTTTCAAATTACCGATCTTAAAAAAAAAAAAATCCATTTTCATTCTCTCTGAGTGTAAACGTCTCAGGGATAATTAGGGAAATGAGCAAGTGTGAAAGTTCGTTATGAAAAATGCTATAAAAGTATTGATGTCTTGACAACATTTGTTTCAACAGAATGTTCCCTGGACCTGTACGCTCTATTGTTCCTTGTCAAGCACCTTAACATAAATCTTCTCTGTGGGGCTCATAAATATTTGAAAAATTATTAGCTCTGTAAGGTGTTTGAGGATTTTTTGACAAGTACAGATTTGTTGTGGAACAGAAGTTGGCTTAGCAGAATCCTGAGTCTCAGGAACGAATGAATGAATGAATGAATGAACACGGGCTTACCTTGCTTAACAGAAATGCACATAAACAGATTCCCAACTGAAGCAAACCATGAGTTGACTTAAAAACAAAACAAAAGAAAGCACCCTTTGAAGAACTCAAAAACCAGAAGGGATTCTGAGCTGCCATTCTGGTTTCCAAATTTGCCCCAGCTACTACACCCAGCTGGAGGGGTTGCTTTCATAGCTTGGCAAATATCCAAGATTAGTTAGCACTTTACTGAGCTCCACTTACACTATTGGGAGATGAAAACAGCCGTTTGTTAGGGTCCTAGACTCAAGTTAAATAAGACTCAAGTTAAATACATTATTAGGTTGAGAACAAAAAGGTCTCAGAAAAAAGCACTCTCTGCTGATGCCATGAAAGACCCTTACTCATGATTAGTCATGCAACAATGACTTACTGAGAATTTTCCATCTTTCTTGTACTCTACTGTGTCTGTGGAGGATGTGAAATTAGCAGATTATAATAATTACCAGTTTATAAAGATTTTATAGACACTGAGCAAGGGGCAGTGAAGAGCATGTCTTATCACTGCTGCTGGTTGGTGCACTGGGGGAACTAAGTTTGGGTGGGTGCGTGAGCCTGAGTCCTGTGCAGAGGGCTTGGACTTATGTGAGATGGGTAAGCACTTTAGGTTCTTCGATAGGAGGGCAACATTATACATGGGTGTTTCAGGGAGAAAGCTGGTAGCTTCCCACGTGGGTTGAACAGCAAGTCACAGAGGCCAGAAGCAGAGAGACCTGCCAAGCAAGTGTCCCAGTAATCTGACGCGAGGCTCTGAGCAATGGACCAGGATACTGCCAGTGGGAATGGAGGAAGAGGCGAGTTAAAGAAGATGTGCCACAAGAAGCAACAGGATTCAGAGACGTGTCAGCAGTCTTAGAAGGTAAAGCATAAATGGGGCAAAGTCTTCATCTGGGAAGCTGAAGAATGAGGGAATCCTCCCTGGCAGATAAGCTGGGGTTGAGAAGCAGGATGAGGCTTGGTGAACAAGAGAATGAGGTCAGCTTGGCCACGCCCTCTTCCTAAAGTTCATGAACTCTGGCTGTGCCCTGCAAATTTCCAGGCGAGCAGCCCCAGAGATGGAGAATCAGAGGTAGACAAAGGCAGCTCCAGCAACCGTGCAGCGGGTTGCTACATTGGCATCAGTGCCAATTCTTGTTCTGTGTGTTCTGCTTGCTTTAATTATGTGCCTCTCCACGGAAAACAAACAAGCAAGCAATAATACAGAGAACAGTGATTAGTGGGATTCATTTCCTGATTCGAGGGATGTGCTGAGAATCACGATTGAGTGGGACATTCTCTGATCGTTTACCAGACGCTGCAGCGGAGGTGTATGTTATTTTAGTTACCTAAGAGGTGCCAGGAAAGTAACATGTTTTCAAAACTTGTGGGTTTGGGGCCATCAAGATTCAGACTGCCTGACTTTAACTATTGCATAAAGGCAGGAGAGAAGGATTTAGTCTGACTGCCACTAGTTTGCTTTGTGTCCTTGGGTGAGTCTGGGCCTCAGTCTCCTCCCCCATAAAATGGGAGGGAGAAGGTTAGTCTCAAACTTTAACTGTATCAGAATTATGTGACGAGCTTCTAGATGTGCCAGCGCCCAATCCCATCCCTCAGGAGATCCTGTAGGTCCTGGGCATCTGCGTGTTTAGCAAGCTCTGGGGTCTCTGGTGGAGGTAGTGCAGGGTGCAACCCTGCCTGGATGGAGGATTCCAGGTGACCCTCTCGCTTGCGCTTTGTACAGCCAGCTGGAACTTCTGGGTGTGTCACTTGCTGCTTTTTTGCCACTGAAGCCCCGTGTGGACTTATTTTGTTGTCTGGAGTGCCTGGCTTTAGATAAAAGAGCCCCTGTGAGTGAGCCCCGGGGGATATATCCTGGAAGAGGGTGGGAAAGCATCTAGAGGGGGTCACGGACCAGCCCAGCCCAGGCCTGCTTGGGGAGTAGACGGAGGGGAAGGGGGCCTTCCTCTTCTCTCACTCTGGAGACCTCTGCTGGCTCTGGGTTCCAGAATGTCCTGGGAAGTTGACAACCAAGTCCAAGGCCTCCTGGCCCTTGGGGATAGGGCAGGGCCCTGCCTCAGCCTGCCCCCCTCTCCCACCCCCCCACCCCTCCCCGTCCATTCTGCTTTGGCCTGAGGTTTGGAGCCCAGGAAACCTGCCCTAAAGGATGGCCTGGTTAATCGGTCTGTGTGGGGACAATGAGAGAAAAGCAGGCGGCAAATGGGGGAGGCCAGAGGCAGAGGATGGCCCAAGCCTGCTCACCGTGTGGGCTCAGAAGTGTGACTCCAGGGAAATGGGGAGGCCTTGCCTGGGTGCCCAGACCCAACTCAGTGGCACCCTGGAATGGTAGGGTCCACAGGGACTGGGAAGGTGATAGCCCAACCGAGAGCTGAGGGTCAGTCTGTCCCTGGGGTCAGCAGAAAGGCTCCCCAAAGATGTTTCTACCTGAATCCTGGGGACCCATGAACCGGTTAGGTTACATGGCAAAATGGCCTTTGCGGATGTGACTGAGGTCACCACCTTAAGAGAAGGGGATTATCCTGAATTATTTGGGTGGGTCCATCCGATCCAGGAGTAGAGAATTTTCCCCAGCTGGGAAGAGGGAAGATTTGGCAGAAGTGGAGAGATTTGAAGCCATTGGAGGGACTCAACACGCCAGTGCTGGCTCTGAGACGTAGAGGCCACATACAGGACCAGAGAGAGGGTGCTGGAAATGCCTCATGGCCAGCAAGAGAAGGAACACAGCAGCACCTGGGAGTGAAGACTGGCCAGGCTGATGGCCGGCCAGTAAAGAGGACCTCAGGGCTACCACCTCCGGGAACTCACCTCAGCCAACACCTGTGTGAGCCTGGAAGATTCTTCCCCAGAGGTCCCACTAGGGAATGCAGCTCGCTGATCGAAGCCTGGATTTTAGCCTGGTGACACCCGCTCAGACTTCTAACCTGCAGACCTGTACCATAATAAGTATGTGTTGCTTTAAACCACTAAATTTGTAGTAATCTGTTACAGCAGCAATAGAAAACCAATGCAGGCCCCATGTCCCCAACATCCCAGCCTGAAAGATGAACACAAGTTTTCCAAGGACATAAGCTACTTGTTCAAAAGGTAGTGTGAGCTCCCTGCCCTGAAGACAGGAACCTGCTCACAGATGAACCAAACGTGCCCTGTGACCGCCAGGACGTCAGCCGTAGGATGACTCCACTTCTCTCCTCACCCAACAGGGTCACTTCTCAGTCAGGAGCAGGGCTCCGCCGCCCCCCACCCCCACCCCGACACTTTACTCCTCGGAACCCTGGGGACCTGGGATCCTCATTCATAGTTCCCGAAATAGGATCATGGTCAGGTTGAGGAAAGGTCTGTCTGGCAGGTGGGGAACCCGTGTCTGATGTGGAGCCAGGGACGGGGTAGGGGTCAGGAGAGCTGGAGACTAGGCTTCGGGCTCTAATTTGCTTTAGGACCTTGGGCCGATCCTTTCTCATCGTGGGTCACGGCTCCCCAACCTGTAAAACGGCTCGAGGTTCCTTCTAGATAGAAACTCCTTTGAGTCTCTGGGGAAGCAGGCGCCCAGCACTGGCCGGCTTCGGGAGTGCGGGCAAAGGGGGAGGTTTGGAGACAGTTGATGGGGTGGAGGAGGCCCCCAACACCCGGCTCCCAGGGCCGGCCACCGCGGGGTCGGCAGGGAAGGGAGGGAGGAGGGAAGGGCGGGGCCGGCCCCCCTGCCCCCGCCCCGCGTCTGGGCGCGCCCCTGCCCGCCCCGGCCCGGCCCAGCCCGGCCCAGCCCAGCCCGGAGAGCGGGTCACACGCGCCGCCGGCCGGACGCCTCCGCGTCTCGTGCGCCCCGCTGTTGAGGCCGGCGCCCCTGCCCTGCGCCGCTGTCCGCGCCCGCCGCCCGCCCGGCGCTCCCGGCGCTCCCGGCCACCGTGACCCTGCCCCGGGCGCGGGGAGGAGCGGGCATGGCCCGCCGGGGGGCCGCCGCGCTGGCGCTGGCTCTCGCGCTGCTGGCGGTGGCCCTGCCCGGCGCCGCGGCCCAGGGCGCAGCCGTCGAGGACCCCGACTACTACGTGCAAGAGATTTGGAGCCGGGAGCCTTACTACGCACGCCTGGAGCCCGAGCCCTTCTCGCCGCCGCTGCCCGCGGGGCCCGGGGAGGAGGAGCGGAAGCTGCGCGCGTCCGAGCCCAGGCCGCCCAAGAAGGCGACCAAGCCCAGGAAAGCGCCCAAGAGGGAGAAGCTGGCTCCGGAGTCGCCTCCGCCAGGTAAGAAACTTTGTGCGCTGCGCGGCCCGAGGGGGCGCCCGTGGCTGTGCGCCTGTCCCAGCGGCGGCCCGCCGGGTCTCAGGCGACAGCCGGCTTCGCCGTCCGTGTGTCTGGGATGAGAGACCCGTGAACCTCCCCGTCGCCGTCCCCCACCCCCTTCCTAGGCTCTGCACTGCGCCTCCCGCGGGCCGCTCCCAGCGCCCCGGAACTTAAACCCGACCGGCGGTCCCCTCTCAGGTAGAGACAGGCTGTGCAGTTGGGAACCTGCCTGGGGAGCTGGTCCCCATGCCCCAAGTTTGAAATTTCCTGGGCAAAGGATCTTTCTGCCGGACACTTTTTCCTACTCTGCCTACTTTTTCAGTCTTCTCCCAGGGCGTTTTCTTGAGAGTGAATTTCCTATTTGGCGATGTGACTAGTTGGTCTGTTTTGGCACCGTGGCCTTCTGGGGAGAGCTCAGCGGTGGGCCTTTCCCCCGCCAGGGTCCCCTCTCGGCTCCCTCCCTCCTGCTTTCTGTGGGTCCCTTGAATCCTCCGTCCAGTAGGGGCAGGACGGCAGAGCCTCTGTCGGGGAGCCTTGGGCTGCAGCTGGACTCCTGTGCCGGAGGAGGGGTTATGGAAGCCCGGTGGCGCCTGAAGCCGGCCGTCTCTCCCAGCCTTCGCACTTGCATCCCCACTTTCTGCCTGCCCCGTCTTGGGGAAATGACTTCCATTTGGTTTCTTATACTCCTTGAGAAGGGGGACTTTCTCTTCATTGTCCCAAATGTTCTTTGCTCAAATTGCAGAGGGCTGCGGTCCTAGTATTTAAAGATTGAGGAGTGAGGCAGGATTGTGGCCAAATTCTCCGGCCTTGTAACGGCCTTCCTTGAAAGGAGATACATGCCAGTGGCACCATTACACAGCTCCTGGCATGAAAGGCATCACCTTTGTTTGGTTAAACTGTTCACAAAAGATAGCAGCGAGGCAGTGGGGAAGGAGTGGAGATGGCGGCCCAGAACTCTTGAGTGTGTGGGCCCATCTCAGCAGCTCCTTTGCACTTACCTGGAGGGGGGAGTCCTGCCATATTTCAGTTTGTGGGCGACTCTGTACATCTGCAGGCAGTTCTGTGAGTTGTGTAACCCTGAACAGAACCATCTGGAATTTCCTATATTTTCTGGGGAATTATGAACATTAAGATTTGTAAAAACCATACTGGTTTAGTAACAGGAATAGGAGTGGGAAAAGACACTCATATTTGTAGACCATCCGCTGTGACTTTATTAGGAGATTTATGGACAGCCGTCTCATTAATTCTTTCAGGGGCTCTGAGGGGTGGGTATTCTTGTTACTTTACAGATGAGGAAACTGAGGCTCTGACCACGTAGGCAAGCTGCTTAGGGTCACTCGCTGGTGTGGGAGATTTGAAAGCCCTTCTCCTGTGCTTTTAACTCAAGACCTTTTTTGTTTGGTAGTTTGAATCAAGCTGGCATGGATTTTTGTTTTTTTTAGTATCTGCTATGTGGTTAGCACAGCGCTGGGCATGGTTGGGGGAGGTGGGTGGGAGACACATTTGTTAGGTTCTGGTATTTACTGGGGGGGACGGCAAGGGGAGCATGGAAGAAGCCCCAGACTGAGAGTCTGAGGACTGCACTTAACGCCCGGGTCTGGGGCTCAGCACTCAGCTTCCTGGACCTTAGCATCTTTATCCGCCCAAGACGACTAGTGTCTGCTACCTTACTTGTCAGTTGTTTGATGAGCTTTTCAACAAAAGCTTGCAGTGTGTCAGCTCGTGGCCGTGCTAGTCCTTCTGTGAGTTCTTCATAATTCCTCAGGTCCTTACGGAGAACCTTTCCAACATCAGGTGCTGGGTGAGGTCCTGGGGGAGGGGAGCGCAAGACAGCCCCGGCCCCGCCCTCCTGGAACACACCAAAGTTGGCGGCTTGGAGAAGGTTATTGCAGGTGTGTTGAGGGCTGTGTTGCTGATTCCCCAAAATAAAAACAGGGCCCTGGAAATTCCAGAGACTCAGCTTCTGGAGAGCTGCCTCCAGGCCTCCTGCCTAGAGTGTGTGTTTCTAATAAATTCTGTGGGGCTTTTCAGAGCTCCCCGACTCTGACAAACAAAGTGTGACCTTGGTCACACACTTTAAACTCTGTTCTCCCCACTCAGCTTTTTTTGGCACTTGACTACTGGAACCCTTTACCCTGGACCCCAAGTGGGGGAGCTTGGTTAAGACTGACTTTGATTGGGGGGGGTCAGTGATAGATTGTGCAGTTAAATTGCAGTAAGAGGAAATGATTTTGCCCCCCTTAAGGGGTGGCTTGATATACGTACTGCCCGTGATATAATAGAAGCATTCGTTTCTGTTTGTTGTGACCTTCTGGACTGGGTAGATGGTGCCTGCTATATACCAGGCACTGTCTAGACACTGAGGTGGGAGTGAGAGGTTAGATTTAGAGAAGAAAAAGAATGTGAAAGCATACATAACTACTCATTGAAAAGTCTGTCATGTGCTTTGTCTTTGCAGATGATAAAATATTTTCCAGATAGCCTGTATCTTGCATAAAGGCTGGGCTCAAGGGACGATGGAAGGCAGATGTTCTGTGCGTCAGGGTCTAGGAGGGAGTCTTGTCTGAATCCCATAGGAAGGTTTACTTAAGGAGCCAAGGACACTGGGGATTTGATCTTGGTGTGAGTTTGACTTTGCCCCTTGACTGTTCTTTCATGCTACCACAGAAATGTGCAAGGGATGTCATGGGCTGACATTCTCCTGGAAGTGGCTTGGGCAGCTGAATCCTTTGGTTAATTGAGAGCATTGCATTTTTCCACGAGTGGCTGACAGATTCTGGAGAAGTAGAGCCCTGATATGCTGAATAGAGTGGAATCTTAAATTTTTTAAAAAGTTTTTATTTGGAAATAATTATAGACTCACAAGGAATTGTAGAAATAGTGCAGAGAGATCCTGTATACCAGGGGTCCCCTGTACTGGTCCGTGGCCTGTTAGGAACCAGGTGGCATAGCAGGAGGTGAGTGGCGGGCAATCAGGCGAAGCTTCATCTGTATTTACAGCCGCTCCCCATCACTCACATTACCGCCTGATCTCCGCCTGCTGTCAGATCAGTGGCAGCATTAGATTCTCGTAGGAGCACGAACCCTACTGTGAACTGTGCATGCGAGGGATCTAGGTTGTGCGCTCCTTATGAGAATCTAATGCCTGATGGTCTGAGGTGGAGCTGAGGCAGTGATGCTAGGGGAGTGGCTGCAGGTACAGATTATCATTAGCAGAGAAGTTTGACTGCACAGAGACCATAATAATCAATTGCTTGCAGATTCATACCAAAACCCTATCAGTGAGTGGCAAGTGAAAACAAGCTCATGGCTCCCACTGATTCTGCATTATGGTGAGTTGTGTAATTATTTCATTATATATTACAATGTAATGATAATAGAAATAAAGTGCACAATAAATGTAATGTGCTTGAATCATCCCAAATCCATCCCCCCACCCCCCGTCTGTGGAAGAATTGTCTTCCATGAAACTGGTCCCTGATGCCAAAAAGGTTGGGGACCACTGCTGTATATTTTTTTCCCAGCTTCCCCCAGTGCTAACATCTTTTAGAACTACAGTACAGGATTTCTTAACCTTGGCAGTATTGACATTTTGGGGCCAATTGTGTGTGTGTGTGTGTGTGTGTGGTGTGTGTGCGCGTGTGTCTCAGGGCGAAGGCTGTCTTGTGCATTGTAGGATATTTAGCAACATCCCTGGACTTGACCCACTAGATGCTGGTAGCACCCTCCCCTGAGTTGTGACAACTAAAAATGTCTCTAGACATTGTCACATGTCACCAGGGGGTTGAGAATCACTGCTATATACAGTATCAAAATAGGAAATTGACATTGGTACAATACTTTTTTTTTTTAACTTTGGGTTTATTTATTTAATTAATTTATTTATTTATGGCTGTGTTGGGTCTTTGTTTCTGTGCGAGGGCTTTCTCTAGTTGTGGCAAGTGGGGGCCACTCTTCATCGCGGTGCGCGGGCCTCTCATTATCGCGGCCTCTCTTGTTGCGGAGCACAGGCTCCAGACGCGCAGGCTCAGTAATTGTGGCTCACGGGCCTAGTTGCTCCGTGGCATGTGGGATCTTCCCAGACCAGGGCTCGAAACCGTGTCCCCTGCATTGGCAGGCAGATCCTCAACCACTGCACCACCAGGGAAGCCCGGTACAATACTTTTAACTTTTAGATTACATTCCCTGGTTTTCACATGCACTCGTGTGTGTGTGGGTGTGGGTGTGTGTGGGTGTGTGTGGGTGTGTGTGGGTGGTTCTCTTCATTGTCTCACATCTATAGATTCATGGAACCATCACCATCAGGATACAGAACTGTGAAATCCTTTCCTGTGGTGGAGTGGGACTCAATATCATAAAATTTCTGAGGCCCTCATTGTGAACATCAGTAACTCCCAGAATTTTAGAACTTCAAGGAACCTAAGTGTTCATTGCATGCAAGTTCTTGTTTATTGCAAGATTCCGACAGTGGGCTGCTTGGTGTTAAAAAATGATTAAAGAAGACAATTTAGGTGATATAAACTTTTTTTTAACACTTTCATGAAGTGGACAGTCTCCTTGTGGAGAATGGCAAAATGGGGCAGAAGGCAGGAAGGTTTTATAGGACAAAGAATAAAGAACAAGGAAGAAGAACATAGAAAATATCTGGTTGGCTGGGGTGACACAGTCCACTTTGTTTGGGGTGAGAAGACCCAGAGTTGGCTTGGCATTTGGGAATTGGCTAACTATTTCTGACTAAGAGGAGATTGTTAGGAACAGGAAGCTTATCTAAGTTTTGTTTCCTGATGTGGTACCCTGGGTAAGAGCAACTCCATCTTGGGCCTGGAAGTTTACTTCAACACCAGTCTTGGCTCACACGTTTCCACTGATGGGCGCACACCACCTTGCGAGGTTGCTTATCCATTGGATAAATAGTATTGATTGCTAGAATGTTCTTCTTCACAGGGACCTGGCAAGCTGCTTCTCTCTAATTCCATTTATTCTAGCCAAATTCAATATTTTCTAGATCCCTGCAGTTGGAATGCTTTGAGGGCCAAAGAGTGAGTCTCCTGGCCCCAGTTTTCATCATCCCAGGGTGAAGAGTGAGATGAGGGACCACATTCTGGGCATGGGAGTGGACTTGGGGTGTACTTCTCACGTCATCTCCAAATTGATGGACTTGGTTTGGAGCCATACTTTTTGTAGAGAAAAAAATGGAACAGAGAAGTAAACCATAGTTATATAACTGATTTGCCTTTTCCCTCCCAAGTGGTAGTAAGAAACAAACAAGTTGATAAACAAGACACTTAATAGGTGATTTGAAGATGTTTTGTTCTCCCCCCTCCACTGGGTTAGAAGTAGCTTTTAACTTTTGGGTTCCTGCTTGTTTGTTGCTTTCTTCAAGGACTGGGGAGCATGCGCCTCTGTTGGAATACACGCCCGCCTGCATTGCACCCATGGTTTTGGTCCACGGTCTTGAGTCCATGGCATTCGCAGAGTGGGCAGCGAGCCATGTTTGTTCGTCTGTGCCCAGAACTGGAGAGTTTGCACTTTGTACTGTGTTGCCCCGGCTTGGGGTGGGGGTGGGGGGCGGGCAGGCGGCGATAATCAAAGAGTTGTTATTTGAGCATATTTGGTTGTAAACAAAGCCCTTTCTGTTATGCGCTGCCAGCTAGTTGCTGGAAAGAGCTTCGCTTTTAAGCTTTTGCTGCAGCACTCTTCAGGGCGTCTTGCAAGGTTTGGCCTTCGGATGGAAATGTCTTCTGTTGGGCAAAGCTGGAGTGTGAGGATTAGACGAATGTGTCTGTAAATATTTCACTATATATTTTAAAAGCAACCACAAGGCTATCAGCACACCTAAACAAATAACAAGAGATCTTTATATCATGGTATTATATGTTCTCTTGAAGAGTTAAATCCAGAGTGTTTGGTCCAACTCCCTACAAAATTCCAAGGGAAAGGACTTTTTATAAAAAAGATCTTCTCATGTACATCAGCAAGCAGCTTTCTAAGACACCACCTCTGTTTCCAAAATGCTTTCCGAAGTCAGCTATTCGCACTGGCAGATCTCCTCTCGACTGTGCCCACGGTTCCAGAAACTAGGGTTTGTGCGTGGATAATGAAGGGACAGACACTTGCATGTTTGGGGAAGCTGGGTTGGATGCTGTGGTTCTTGAAAATAGCCATCTCGTGTTTTCTGCGTGCCCCGAGCATCCCTGGCTGCCAGGTCTCACGGTGGATGGTGCCTTCAGTCCCATGGCAACAGCAGCCTGGGCCCTGGAACCTGGCCACGCCACGCGGCATGCGGGATCTTAGTTCCTGACCCCGTGCGCCCCGCAGTGGAAGCATGGAGTCTTAACCACTGGACTGCCAGGGAAGTCCCTTGGAACCTGGATTTTTGAGGTGGGGGTCTCCGCTGGATGTCTGAGGTGGCCAGGGAGCCTGAGCGCTCAGGTTTTGTGCCTCCAGCAATGGCTCTGCCTTCTGTGGCCTTCTGAGGTCCCTGCCCCCATCGCTGCTTTTCTGGGATCATGAAACCCATAAAACTGGGGTGGCTTTGGATGGCTATGGGAAGGGCTAGTGTTCGTAACTGGCTGGGATCCCATCGACTACTGATCTGGGTATCGTAGGATGGTCAGAGCCACACAAGACACCTTCAAATGTTCATTTAAGACTCTATTTTAATTTAAGACTCTAGATTTTTATGGAACACTTGATCCATGAGAGGAACATGTAAGGGTTTGGCATAGTTTTTTCAGCATTCAGAGAGATTCAAAATCTGGCTCTGCCACTCATGGGCACGTGTGACATCTTCACGCCTCGAATTCCTCACTGTGACAGGGGAATAATAATAATAATAATAATAATAAGCTTCCCAAGGTGGTGTGAGGTTAGAAGGTCGATGCACAGCCTCGCAGTCTTTCGAGGGACAGGTCAGAGGCAGCTTCTACCCAGTGTCCTCAGGTCCCCCAGCTACGTTGAGTCCTGATGGGTCCCGCTTAGCAATGCAGCCCGGCTTATTGGCGTTTCCTTCTCTGAGTCTCACTCCCTCCACTTCTTCATTTGTGCTTCATGAAATCACCTCTCACATTCACTTCTGCCCCCAAGGCCTTGTCTCAGGCTGGTTCCAGGCAGAACCCAAACGGAGAGCAGCAGGTACCAGCAGTGCCCCCTGCAGGGCTGGCACACCCCACCTGCTGTGGTTACCGGGGTATCTCTTTAAAGGCTAAGGGCTTCTTACTTGGTTGCAGGTCAGGAAGGCTGCTGCTGCTACACAGAGGCTGGGAGTGGCTGTCCCTTCTGCCCTGGGGACCCTGGTGGAGGCCAAGTCTTCTGCACAAGACCAAGGTCTTTCTTCTGCACGGAAGGCCAGCCCAGAAGAGGACACAGTCTGATCAGCTAGTTTCCCAGGGAAGACACAGCCGAGCAGGAGGAGGGCAGGGCTTTTGATTGATTGATTGACTGACTGATTGATCGATTGACTTTGGTCCAGCCCTGGTAAAAAAAAGTACTTAGAAAATTGCACTGGTGCTTCCGTCTCCAGCCCAGACCATTCAGGTCACTGATTAACGGAAGCAGGCACGGCCTTCAACCACTCAGCCCCTCTTTTTCAGGCTTCACCTGATCCCTGGGAAACCTCTTTCTGCCAGGAGCTTGACTGTCTCAGATTTGGGAACTGGATAAGGACACAGGCTGTCCCCTCCCTGTGTCATGATCCTTTTCTTGCTAACACACACAGGGAGCACGAGTTTCTGATTTTTTTTTTTTTTTTGGCTGCTCCGCGCAGCCTGCGGGATCTTAGTTCCCTGACCAGGGATCGAACCCATGCCACCTACAGTGGAAACCTGGAGTCTTAACCACTGGACCGCCAGGGAAGTCCCAGGAACACAGGTTTCTAACCGCTTTTGTTTTTGCTTTTCACGTTCACCTGCAAGGTCCTCCTTGGTCCCATGGTGTTTGAGAAAAGTGGAATTATTGTCTGTCCTGGTGCCACGAGGCTGCCTCTCTGGGGCGCTCCCGAGAACCTGCAGTGGCTTGGTTTCCCGCATGGCCTTCCTCCTCATGCGGGTTCCTTCCCAAGAGCCAGGCAAGGCGCTTAGGGCCAGGGCTGCGTCCTTCACCAGAGGGAGTGCAGGTGCCATAGGGCTGGAATTTCTTGGGAAAATGCAAATATGCAGCAAAGAATTTTTTCAGATTCTGGGGTTGCTACTGTAATCTCCTAGTATAGAGAGGGGAAAAAATAGTTTCCTGTCAATCAAGGAGCATGATATTTATCACCATGGAGCAGAATAGAATATGTGGCCTGCACTGGCAATTCAGTTTGCTACTTTTAAGGAATTCAGTTTTGTCACGCAGCCCAGATGGAGATGTTGATTTGGTTCTGGCTCCTTCTCTGTACATTATTTCCACTTCACTCTTTCTTTCATCTGTACAGACCATATGCTGCCTTTCTTGCTGTAGGAGAAGAAGGGGCAGGGAAGGGCCTAGGCCTGGCGTCAGGCCCCTGCTCTGCCGCCTCCTGGCTCTGTCAGTGACCTCGGGTGGGTCTCTTCTCCTCTGAGCCTCTGTGTCCCGCTCTGTAGAACAATGTTCATAGCAAGCTTCCTGCCCTCGATGGGCATTTGCCAAGATCGAATGTTTTAATCTATGTGAAAATGCCTTGTAAATTGTGCCTCATGCTTCACGTGTTGGCTGTTACTCTTCCAGCAACTGGGATGGTGCTTTGTGACGGTGGGGACTTGGGACTAATATGAAGGATGAGAAGGTGGAGGCTGTCTTTTTTTTTTTTTGCTATGCGAGCGCTTCCTCTAGTTGCAGCGAGCGGGGGCCACTCTTCATCGCGGTGCGCGGGCCTCTCACTGTCGCGGCCTCTGTTGTGGCGGAGCACAGGCTCCAGACGCGCAGGCTCAGTAGTTGTGGCTCACGGGCCTAGTTGCTCCGCGGCATGTGGGATCTTCCCAGACCAGGGGTCGAACCCGTGTCCCCTGCATTGGCAGGTGGATTCTCAACCACTGCGCCACCAGGGAAGCCCCAGGAGGCTGTCTTTTATTCAGAGGTCACCGCAGGTCAGGCACGGCCCTCAGTGCTTTGATATATGTCATCTCTTTCCTCTCCGTAACTTCCACCGAGGCAGGTACCACGTCTCCTTATTTCACTGATGAGGGGAATTAGCATAGGAGGGGTGAGGTGGGTCCCCCGAGGCCACACGTGGTCGGTGCAGTGGCAGAGCCTGGCTGCCTGCGGCTGGAACCAGATCTGTAGGTACACGTCCTGGAAGTGCGTCTTCCCTAGAGAAGGTGGCAGGTGCCCTGCCTGTCTTCTCTGTCCCTTTGCCACTCCCTGCGGGGATTCTGTTCCCCACATGTTGGTCTCAGGGGTGATAGCACATCTGCCTCACATCTGGGCCATTATTGGATGCCCAGAGCTGAGTACAGGACGTGGGTCCAGCCCGGGGGAGTGCGGCTGAGGGTGTTCGTGGGGCTGTGTCCTCTGACTCTGTCTCCCATGTTGCCCATGGAGGCCCCGTAGAGGTGGCCCAGGCAGAGGGGAGGCCTGCAATGAATGCCGGCTTCCAGGGAGGGGTTGGATGGCTTTTTCCTCTGGTATTTTGTAAAACTTTTTCTCCCCCTAACGTATTATCTTTCTGCCAAATCAGACACTTCATTCTCAAAAGTTGTGGCACCCAATTTTCCAAACAGTCACGATTTTTACAGACCCTCGATCAGGCTCTTTCAGAAGAAGTCGTCTTTGGAGGTCACCGGGCTGACATTCCTACCCACAAAAATGGGACATATGCCGAGGTGGCATTAGGCTGATGTCATCAGATGCACTCAGATTGGCAGTCTTCCTCCTCTGGCCTTTCTGAATGTTTTGGTTTATTGATTTCCTTGACCCGAGGAGGACATTTAATTTTGTGATTTTTTTTTTTTTTTTTTAGCTTACATGAAAAATGAAAGATATGCCCAGCAGGTATCACCCAAGAATATGATGGAGAGACGATTGCCTGTGGCTGGGCCCAGTGCACCCTTGAATTTTTTGAAGATTTAAGATTTTCTTGATAAATACCTTTTTTTTTTTTTTTGGTGACTCTAGAACTATCTGAAATGATTTCATTAATTGGCACAATCCACTAGATGTTTTTGGTATTTCAACTTGCTTTTTAAAATCCAAACTAAGTATCTTTCTTCATAGACCTTCCCTTCCTCTTGTTGTTGTCTCATTGGTCATTCACTGACTCACAGTCATTCATGATCATTTGTTCCTCACAGACTTAACCAGACTCTGGAGGGAGAGCAGTGAGCAAAACCAGACACAGTTCCTGCCCCCATGAACAGAACAACATATGTTACATGTGTTTGATAAGGCTACACAGGACGGGTGTGCAGAACCGTAGTGGGGGCTGCTGACACCACACCCAGGTCCTTGTTTCCCACTGGCACACCCATCCCACAGCTGCTGGGGCTTGGCTGTGACAGCTCACAGCTGCTTCCCTCTCTGGAGCATGATCCTTGGAAGGCGACAACTCCCACCACCCCACACACACCCCTCCCCTGCAGTAGGTCAGTCTGTAGCCAGAGGCTAACCAGCATAGGAGAAGGTGCCCCTTATCTCAAGGTGGGGACAACACTGTGTGCAGTTCCAGCTCCAGAACTCTCCCCATGGGATCAGGCTGAGTTAGACTCTGCCTGGGAACGCAGCCTAGCTTAGCTCCTTCCTCTGTCTCATCTTGCTTCCTCCCTTCTTTTCTCCTTGGAGCCCTCCCTCCGTACATCACCTGCACCGAACCCCTGCCTCAGGCTCCACACAGAGGCAACTTGACCAAAGACAGGTGCTCTCAGAGCCCATCCAAGGAGACATTGATGTAGGTGGGGAGTTCAGGAAAACCATCTCAAAGAGGGCA
The DNA here is from genome assembly GCF_009873245.2 of Balaenoptera musculus. NCBI lineage: Eukaryota > Metazoa > Chordata > Mammalia > Artiodactyla > Balaenopteridae > Balaenoptera > Balaenoptera musculus. The sequence continues at coordinate 8,257,794 of NC_045800.1, forward strand.
TGGCCGATCTTGGATGATCTTGGATTTGCAAGATCAACAGGAGTTAAATAGATGGAGAGTGAAGGAAGGATGTTGCAGGAGGAGGCACAGCACATGCCGAGTTCTGGTGGGCCGGAAATGTGAACTGCAGGCTGAAAGGAAGCCAGTGTCTGTGGAGCAGAGAGAGAGTCCAGTGTGAGAGGAAGCTGGACGGGCCAGCGGGGCACCAGCAGGCAGACTCCCTGGGCTCCAGGAAGGAGTCCCTCCAATTGGTGGGCAGCACCATCACACCTCCAGGTGCCCAGCCGGGGCCTTGGGGAGTTAGGTGGGAGGAGCCCAGCATGGTAGGAAATCTTGCCCCGGGGTCAGAGGTCTGGAGTTCCAGCTCCGTTTTATCCATTAGACGTGGTGTCACTTTTGGAGCCCCAGGGAGAGTCAGAGGTACTCCACAGGACGTTTTGCGGTCTTAGAACAGTAACCACCTGCAAGTGTGCATTGTTTTTATTAGGAGTGTTTATTTCCCTGGGTGTTCACAATAACACGCTTCCTTTCCTTTAACCACCAGCCCCTCAGAGTCCAAGGTGCCTTCACTGGGGTCCGGGAAGGCAGAGGGTAGAGACAGCTGCTTTGCAGGAGAAGACGGTTGAGTCCTCACCAGCCTGGGATGATTCTGACATATGTGACAGTAAAGGCATCTCTCTCTCTCTCTCTCTATTCTTTTTAGGTAAAAAGAGCAACAGAAAAGGCGTGAAAACCAAGAGCTCTGAGAAGGCTGCCGGTGATGATCACAGAGTCCCTGTGGCCCGTGACGCTGCCAGAGAGGGTGAGTGAGGCCCCCGCTCCATCACCGGCCCTGGGAGGGCGCAGGCCCCGGCGCAGCAGCCGAGTCCTGAGCACGGGTCTGCCTGGGGTCCGCTGCCCCTTCTGGACCATCCGTACGGGGGTGAGAACATTCACAGGCTCTCTCTTCTGCTGCGCACAGTAACTCACAGCCATGTTTTCCCCATCGGCTCGACTAAGGTCATTTCTGAATTTCCTGGAGCTCTTGGTTGCCTTCCCTGCCCTTCCCCCTCCCCCCTCGAAGACAACATCATTTCCTTTCTTGTGGGGCCTCGTAGCTGCCCACAGCCTTGTGTGTGCATTTCTTATCTCCCAGCCGAACCCAGGGCCTCCAGTGTCAGCGGTCAAGTCTTCTACTTCCAAAGCATGTAATGCTAGGCCTGGCATTTTACAATCATGTAAAAATATTGGTCCTTTAACTACTTACCTTAGGATGGTCAAAGCCATTAGTTCTAGACTCATGGACAAACTCTGATCCACTAGCTAGAGCTATTACTATTATTATTAACTATTACAATTACCTTTATCGTATCTCTGTTACTCTAAAGTATGGTATCTAGGATGACATTTCTTCTGATATTAGTAATAGCAAACATGTATTAAGCTCTTAAGCTCTCAGTAATTGCCAAGCACTGGGCCTCATACTTCACAGCTCCTGATGTCCCTCTGAGTATTGTGGATATTATTATTATTATTATTTCATCATCATCGTCGTCGTCGTCATCACAGATGAGGAAAACGAGACTCAATAATATGGATCCTTTGCCTACCGTTATGCAGTTTGCAAGTTGTAACACAGGGATTTGAACCCAAGATTTTCTGGTTTCTGCTCAGCAGCACAGCTGCTTGAAATAAATAGAGCATTTCACAAATTTGCGTTTATAGAGGCAGGATCCGATTTCAGTTGCCGCGTGAGCCCATAAACCGTGTAACAGAGTTGATTGTCACAAAGGGAATTGTGTGCTCCCTTAGGCAGAGTGTAATGATCTGGGGCTGTGTTTCTAACCAAGAACTTGCCATCAGAGAAATCATAGATATGGCTAGCAGTGCATCCTACAACAAAAACAGAAGTTCCACAACAGTGAACTTCTGCAGTCACTTAATAACTGAGAATTCTATTCCATCGTAAAGTGGGCAGGTGTACACTGGACACATTGCCCTTGGGAGGGCCCAGCATATCAGGACGGTGTGTGGAGGACCCAAGGGGTGCTAAGGCTGTGTTCCTGCCGGTTCACCCTGAGAGTGTGGGCCTTTGGGGTTTCAACTAAATGGGTGGTAGTGAGACTCCCACCTTGGGTGGGCCTCGGGCATGACTCTTTGTCCCCTTGCCCCAGCAGGCTGATAAAACACCAGCTGTTTCTCAGGATCACAAGTCACAGAGCTAAAGCGGCTTCTAGTCTGGCCTCACCTCTCTGGGTTCTGCTGCTGTCAGATCTGGGCCAGAGAGTTCTTTCTTGTCTTAATTCTTAGATGCTTTCAAACATATTTTAAAAATAGTTTTTCCAGTTTTGTTAGTAGCTTTAGCACAAGGGTCGGTTTGAATTATCTTACTTCTCCATTACCAGAATTGGAAGTTGGTACAATTTTGAAAGGCATTTTCACAAAGGTTTTTCAAGGCGCATTTCTGTACACACGTGTGTGTACACGTACACTCTGAAGTCCACACTTGCCTCCTGTTCTGCCACCCGAACATTCTCCTTCCCCACCCTGGCCCACTCAGGATTGTTCCCCCGCCCTTCACCTCAGAGCCCTGTCTGAACAGTTGGGACCCCTGGTCTCAAAGGCAGCCATTCTGGCTCTGATTCTTTGAGTGCCCTGGACGTGATTTTGGCCTGTGAGCCTTGTTCACATTGCTCTTCTATTGAAACAGAATTGAGGGCAACCCTGGGGGGGAAGAGAAGTTGTGTGGGCCCTGCTATGCAAATATGGGAGGGAGAGAGATGGTGAGGAGGGGAGGTCATGTGCAGGAGGCAGGTGGCACAGCAGTTAGGAACACTGGTCTGGACCAGGAGGGGGCACCTGTGCGTGGGGCCGGGCAGAACAGGGCCTCGGATGGACAGCTGGGCAGGCTCAGGACCCCGCATCCATCATTCTCTCAACATCTCCTGTGGTCGAGCTGGGGGCCTTGCTGGAGATGGGGCAGAATGAAGGGGTGGGGAGGGTGTCTGTCACTTACACTGTGTCCAAGGTGGCAGGTGGACCAGATGTCACCTACATCATGTTCAAGGCGACAGGTGGAACAGATGTTACCTGCTTCATTTTCAGGGCGGTGGGCAGTACAGATATTAACCACACTGAGTTATGTGAGTGACTGGCATCAGAGGGCTCGTGTTAGATGTGGATTTGAAACCGCACAACCCAGATTGGGACTTGAACCCACTGTCTTTTAATTGAGATGACAGACCTGGTCTCAGGACTTAATGAAGCCCAGGTTCTTGATGTCTCATTGCAGAAAGAATTCAGTGAGAGACAAAGTGATAGGTAAGAAGTGGATTTAGAGAGACACACATTTCAGAGACAGAGTGTGGGCCATCTCAGAAGGCGAGAAGCCCCCAAATAATGGGGTGGTTAGTTTTTATGGGCTGGGTAATTTCATAGGCTAATGAGTGGGAGGATTATTCCAACTATTTTGGGGAAGGTGCAGAGATTTCCAGGAATTGGGCCACCGCCCACTTTTTGGCCTTTTATGGTTAGCCTCGGAACTGTCATGGCACCGGTGGGTGTATCATTTAGCAGCTAATATATTACGGTGAGCGTATGATGAGGCTCAAGGTCCACTGGAAGTCGAATCTTCTGGGCCCACTGGAAGTCGAATCTTCTGGGCCCACTGGAAGTCGAATCTTCGGCCATCTTGGACCTAGTTGGTTCTAACTAGTTTTTGTCGTGTCCCCAATGGCTATGTCATTCTTTTAAAGGTTGTGCCCAGCCCCCTTCCCTCCTGTTTCAGACTCACCCTGAGGGAATCTGAGCTTTAAGGGAGAGATTATGTACACGGCTGCCACCATGACTAAGGATCAGTGTCAGCTGTAGTGAGTCTCCAAAATACATCTTGGATATTGTTCTATAATAGCATATGCAGTGGTTGAATTATTGGTGTAGTTCTTCCCCTCTCCCTATATGTACAGCCTTTGCCATGTGACTTCTCAGTTCCCTTCACAAAAGGTGAAAGCCCCTTGACTTTGGGCTGGTCCATGTGCCTAGGTGAGGCCAGTAGAATAAGGTGGACTGACAAGGTGCCAGTTCTGTGCTGAGGGACTTTGTTTGTTTCCATTTGCTCCTTGCACCCTGCCATCTCCATGAGAAGAATGCGTGCATCTAGACCACTGGTCCAAGGAGCCTGGGAGATGAGTGAAGCAGATATGGGCCCAGTCTGCAGCGTGGAGCCACCAGCTGAGCCCAGCTGATCGGTGGACAACTAAGGAACAAGTGCCACTGAGAGTCTGTGGTGGTTTGTTACACAGCAATAGCTGACAAATACGGTGAAGATGAAAACCCTCATTTTTTAAAAAGTTGCATCGTGTTCTGTCGAATGGATGTTCTATAATTTATTTAATCTCTTAAGTGAAGGACATTTAGGTTGTTTCCAATATTTTGCTGCTGTAAAGAGTATCGCAGTGAACTTAGCGTATATCCTGTCAGTTACCATGCATTGGTTGCAGAATAACCCCCTGCTTGCCATTCAGAGCCCACCGTGATTTGACTTATTTCTGGCCTCTGCCTCCCTTTTTTTTACCAACCAGACAGGAGCTTGTTTCTCAGACATGCCCTGTGCTGAAAGGTCACTCACGTGTTTCCTCCGAAGGGAACTGGGCAAGCGTCTCAGTTGGTGATGCAGAGGCAGCTTTGGGGTCAGGCTCTACCCTTGCTGGCTGTGATGCTCCGGGCAAGTTACTGTCTCTATGACTCAGTTTCCTCCTCTGTAAAGAGGGGATGATATGTCTTTTATAGGGTTTTGTGGAGATGAAATAATGTGTGCCGAGTGGAGTGTACACAGTAAGCTGTCAGCAAACATAAGCTCTGATTTTTATTTGCTGTCTTGGGACTTTTCATGCCTTAGTTATAGGAGTTGGCAGATATTTTTAAAGGATCAAATCGTAAATATTACACGCCTTATGGGCCAACAAGCAAAGCTGAGCATATTATGTTGGTACTTAAATAACCATTAAAAAAAGTAAAAACGGTTCTTATCTCATGGACCGTACAGACACAGATGGTGGGCTGGGTTTGGCCCTCACTTGGGCTGTAGCTTGCTGGCTTCTGCCTTAGAACTTGATGGTTCTGCTGTAGCTTGCTGGATTCTGCCTTAGAACTTGATGGTTCTGCCTTAGAACTTGATGGTTCTGCTGTAGCTTGCTGGATTCTGCCTTAGAACTTGATGGTTCTGCCTTAGAACTTGATGGTTCTGCTGTAGCTTGCTGGATTCTGCTTTAGAACTTGATGGTTCTGCCTTAGAACTTGATGGTTCTGCCTCAGAACTTGATGGTTCTCTCGGAAGCCTGCCCTGATCACCTGTCTTTTGCTTTCCTGCATCTCTTCCTCGTGCTCCTGGCCCTCTCCTCTCTCCCATCACAGTGATTCCTGTGCGTGGCTCTTCTGACATGGGAGGCTGTGAATGTTTATAAGCAGGCTCCCTGTCTGATTCACCTCAGGAAATGCCCAGCGTCGGTAGCAGCAGCACTTGACCAGAGTAACAAACCTGTTTATCGCGCACCCGCGCTGTGTCGGCACTAGTGTTCTGGGGTAGAGATCAGGTGTTCCATGCGTGTTGAAGTGGATTCTCCATGGCCCAGATCAGCAGGACTGGCCCTCCACAGGAAGTGCTCTTTGATCTGTAGGAAAGAAGCTTGATTTCCTGCCATCATGGAAATAGGGTGGTTTCCCAAAGCAGTACATGTCGGTGAATGGTGTGCCCTCAGCACTCTGCCTTGTGTTGGGTTGGGTGAGATTTGAGGCCTCTAGCAGGTACGGTGCTTGGGGATTGACCTACCTTGTGTGTGAAACTTGAGGGTTTTCCTTTGTATCACAGACAGTTTGGCTTTTCATCCAAGCCCTTGCTGTGAGCCTTGCCCTTTGTTGCAGGGCCAGATGGCTCTCGGAGGCTCAGCTTGGTCGTCCCCCAGATGTCTGGCACAGCTGTGGAGGGCGGTAGAGTGAGTCCCAGATTCCTGATTTGGGAGGAGACGGGGCCGACATGGTCTCAGCTGCCCTGGAAGACGCTGTGATAAAGGATCACATCTGTATTTCGGATTCCTTTGGAAGTGAGATGGGAAGCGAGGGGTGGCAATTGGGACAGAATCACACCACCCTCTTGGACAAGCCTTGGTTGGGAAGCCTGAAAGATGTGGACACTGGAAAACCCAGGGCTCCTCCATCCTTGCTACTTCTTCCACTTTCAGCTCCATCTCAGCCATGTCTAAAAAGTTCTTCAATCTCTAAAATGAAACCTGTGTCCCCTGAGGTTTTTCTAGCCTCTTGCACTTTGGAGAGATTTAGTTTTTCCTCCAGCGGTTTTGCTGTGGCAGGGTCTTCACTGGGTCAGATCAGGGGCCCTGGGCTCGCGCCCTCTGCAGTTGACGGCACACTGAGTGTGTTGATTGACACCGTGTGGGCAGCCCAGGGCCATGGGCTTCAGAAGCTTCAGTCTGAAACCAGAGCCACAGTGGACTTGCCGGCCTAGAAATACCTCCCAGACAAGGGGTCAGGGAACAGAGCTCTGATGTGTTAGTAGCACTGGTTTCGTGGCACTAAAAGGTTCCATTCCTTTCTATCACCCAGTTGACCCCAGCTGTGGTTCTGGGTGACCAAGATCACACTAGCCCATCATTGGAGGAGGGATTCTAGCGCTGCAACTCCTGTGAATCCTCATGACAGAGGCCAGCACATGTGCTCTTGTCGCTCTTGGAGTTTTGTTCTTGTGACACTGTCAGCCTTCATTCCATCTTCTCAAAACTTCTGTGTGAGACCGTCTTTATTCTACATTGCTGACTCTGGATGGATTTAGCAGAAAACCCAATTCACCTTGTCACGTGCTAAAACTTAAAAAAAAAAAGAAATTTAGGGCTTCCCTGGTGGCGCAGTGGTTGAGAATCCGCCTGCCAATGCAGGGGACACGGGTTCGAGCCCTGGTCTGGGAAGATCCCACATGCCGCGGAGCAACTGGGCCCGTGAGCCACAACTACTGAGCCTGTGCGTCTGGAGCCTGTGCTCCGCAACAAGAGAAGGCCGCGACAGTGAGAGGCCCGCGCACCACGATGAAGAGTGGCCCCCGCTTGCCGCAACTAGAGAAAGCCCTCGCACAGAAACGAAGACCCAACACAGCCTAAATAAATAAATAAATAAATAAATAAATAAATAAATAAACTTTAAAAAAAAAAAAAAGAAATTTAACCCACTTGAAGTGGAAGTTCTTTTAAAATTGATTTCTTTACTGCTTTATTAGACATTTTGAACTATGAAAATAGTGAATGCGCCTTGCAGAATATTTGGAAGATACAGAAAAAGGCAAAGAAGAAAATGAAAGGAATCCACAGTCTTATCTTCCAGAGATAACCATGGTCAACATTTTGGAGTGTGTCTCTCCAATCTTTCCTCTCCGTGTGTGTGTGTGTGTGTGTGTGTGTGTGTATACAAGAACAACATCACAGGTATGTGTATAGATCACACACACGCTTTTTGCAAAATTGAACTAGTCTTATTTTGTGACCTATTCTCATTTAATATGCTGTTACTTTCTCATCATAAAATATTCTTTTACAACATTACGTAACATTATTTTCCATTTTATGATGGTTTCCTGACTATCATTGTGTTTTTTAATGTTCATGTTGTTTCCAGTTCTTCCCTGATGTGGGCAGTTCTGCCCTGCATCCTGGTGTCCGTGGCTTTGCTCACCTACTCCTTGGGCTTGTTTCCTTGAGGAGGAACTGCACAGATGTGATCCCTGTCCTCCAGAAAAGTTTATACCAACTTGTGCTTTTATCAGCTTTTACCCACTTTCTATTAGGGGGTGTGTGTGTGTGTGTGTGTGTGTTGATTTATAAGAGCTCTTTATATATGAAGGACAGGGCCCCTCTATTGATACATTGCAATACAGTGCAGTGAAGAACTCTGAAAGCAAACTGAGTGGAGATCAAAGCGTAGTCCTTGGCTCACTAGCTGTCTGACCTTGGGCATGATGTTTAACCTCTTTGTTCCTCAATTTTCTCAAATATAAAAGGGGGATAATATTTGGACATACCCAAGGATTGGGATAAGTATTAAATAAGATGACTTGAACGAAGCACTCACAACAGTGGCTGACACATGGTAAATGCTCAATAAGGGTTACTATTACCTTATTAGGTCCCATTGAATGAGCTTCCTATCCGTCATTCACTGGGGCACTGGCCATCTTTCTTCTGATAGAGGCTGAGTTGGAAGACGTGTCTTGGCATGAGAACCAAATGGGTGCGAATGCACCCCAAAAGGTGCAGGCATCCCCACTCCCAGCTGTAGGCGGCTCTAGACCAGGGCATTGCTCCCCAGAGAGGAGTAGAGCCTGTGAGGAAAAGTGGAACCATGCTCCCCGAGGGCATCCTGCTTCCAAGAGGGAGGAGGGGAGGGCAGAGCTGAACTATACACACCATTTATCGGTGCCTGGGTACCAGTCAGACAGGTTACCCCAAGGGCAGAGTGAGTCAGGTGGCAGAGAGAGGTATGGAACTCCCCTCAGGAACATCCCTCCTCATGGAAGCCAGGAGTGAAGAAGTGTTCCCTTTAGCCTATGCCTACAAGTTTAAAATTGTTTGATCTTCCTGGAGAACTGTGTTTTTTTTTTCCTATTGTGTATTGACTTTCTTTATGACTAATACTACTTTTTGACTTAAAAAAATCTATTTTATGTGACATTAAAGAAGCTATATAGCAATTTAAAAATTTTTGTTTAAGCTTGGATTATCTTTTATAAAGGCCTGAACCGTGTAGGAACATAGAATAATCTGTTCCTTGAAAGTGTGAAAGAACTAGGCTATAAATTCATCTGAGCTGGGCACTTTCCATAGAAGAATTTCTTTGATAATTCTTTACTTTCTTTCATGGTTCTTGATCTATCAGGTTTTTTTATTCTTTTGAGTTCATATTGATAAATTTTATTTCTCAAGATATCATCACTCCATTAATGTATTTTCTTTTTGAAACTTATTTGTTCATTTATTTTAGAGCAGTTTCACATTTACAGAAAAATGAGAGGAAAGTGCAGAATTCCCATATACCTCCCCTCCTGCTCTGGTTTCTACTATTAGTAACACCTTGCATTTGTGTGGTGCATTAAGAGTATTGATACCTTCTTATTAACTAAAGTCTATAGTTTTCATTAGTGTTCACTCTTTTTGTTGAACATTCTATGGGTTTGGACAAAGATGTAATGACATGTATCTACCATGTATAATACAGAATAGTTTCACTGCCCTAAAAGTCTCCTGCGTTCATCCTATTCATTCCTCCTTCCCCCAAACCTCTGGCAACCACTGTCTCCAGATTTTGTCTTTTCCAAAGTGTCATATAGTTGGAATCATACAGTATGTAGCCTTTAAAGAATGGTTTCTTTCACTTAGCAATTTACATTTAAGGTTCCTCCAGGTCTTTTCATGGTTTGCTTGAGAGCTCATTTCTTTTGCTCATGGAATCATATTCAATTAAATGGCTGTACCACATACATTTGTTTATTTATTCATCTATTGAAGGACATCTCAGTTGCCCCCAAATTTTGGTAGTTAAGAATAAAACTGCTATAAATATTCATGTGCAGGTTTTTGTGTGGGCATAAATTTTCAGCTCATTTGAGTAAATACCAGGGATCATGACTGCTGGATCATATGATAAGAGTATGTTTAGTATTATAAGGAGTTGTGTCTCTTTTATAGTGCCCCATCCATCAAAAAAATTCAGTGTTACTTCTCTCCTTTTTAAAATTTGTTTTCAGTTTTTTTGTCCTTTTAATATTCTGATATCTTTACACATTTGTTACCCCATCACTGATGTGATTTTCTGCAGTAGTATTTCTGCTTGTACTGCTTTGTATTGAATATTTCCTACTTTTATTGTGAAATAAAACATACATATAGAAAAAGTCCATAAAATATATGTTCTGTTAACAAATAATTATAAAGCCGATCCCTATGTAACCATCACCTGGGTCAAGAAGTAGAGCATCGTCAATCTCCCCATCACATCTTTCTCCCTTCAGCTCTAGAGGTTGCCTCTATCCCAACTTTGTTAACATTTCCTTAGTTTTCTTTATAGTTTTACCCCTTATGTTTGTATTTCTAAATGAGTTTGGCCTGTTTTTGGAATTTATATAAGTGAAATTATACCGTGTATATTCAGTCATGTGGTGTATCATTCTATCAGTGTTATACTTGTTTGGTTCATTCATTTTCATTCCATCATAGGAATACACAACAATTTCTTTATCCATTTTAATGGTGAAGGACATTTGACTTGTTTGCAGTTTCTATCTCGTATGAAAAGTGCTGCCAATGAAAATTCTTGCACACACATCCTAGTGTCCACAGGCTTGAGTTTCTCCTGGTGTGTATACAGTTAGGCATGGAATGACTGGGTTCAACTTGACTGTTGAACAAATGCTCAGTTGTTTTCCTCCATGGCCATGGCATCCTAATTTCCCATCAGCATGGTGTGGGGCTGCCATGGCCCGCATCCTGAACAACTGTTGTATGATCGGACTTTAATATTTTGCCAGTCTACTGGGTGTATAATGGTTAACTCATTGTGATTTCATTGACATTTGCTAATTGCTAATGAAGTTGAGCATCTTTTCATATATTTATTTGTCTTTTGGGGTGAAATTCCTGTTCAATGTTTTTCACATAGATTTATCCATTCTAAGTATGAGCTCTGACTTTATAGCGTTTGTAGCAAATATGTTCTTTGCTTCTGTGACTTAATTTTTGTTCCTATGGGCTCTTTTAATAAACAGAAATTCTTAATTATGATGTAGTCAAATATATCAGTCTTCTTTATGGTTGCTACTATTTGTGATTTCTTTAAGAAATTCCTTTTTAAAAAGTCATAAAGACATTTTATACTACTTTCTAATGCTTTCTGATTCCTTTTTTCTCTTTCTCATTTAGGTCTTTATATATTAGAATGGATTTTGTTTGTTTGTGATATGAGATTGAAGTTCAATTTAATTTTTTTCTTGTAAGAACCCAGATGGAATAATAATTGTTTCCCCACTATTTTGCAGTGCTGCCCGTATGTGTTGGATATCGAGTGTCCATATATGCTTGGCTCTGTTTTCAGGCTCCCAGTTCTCTTCTTTATCATTAATTCATTTTTCTACCCGTACAGAAAATATCTCACTCTCTTAATTATTATAGCTTTATGATAAATCTTGATATCTGATAGAGCAGAACTTTGTTCTTCTTCAAAAGTTTTGGTTATTATTGACCCACTGAAAGTGTGTGTGTGCATACACACATTTACACCATGTAGTCAGTTCTTTACAGACTCTCCTGGAATTTTGATTAGAGTTGCATTAATTCCATAAAATCAATTAGGGGAGAATTTACATATTTATATTGAGTTTTCTAATCCACGAACATGTATATCTCCGTATTTCTTAGATCTTTCAAAATATATCTCAATACATGGGCCTTGCACATTTTTAAATAGATTTATTCTTAGATAATTGACATCCTGTGATGCTTTGAATTTCAGTTTTCTAATTCTCTTTTGCTGGTGTACAGGAGTACAGTTAATGTTTGAATGTTGATTTTATACCCAGCAACTTTGCTAAACTCTTATTAATTATAAATTTATTCATATATTAACGTGGATTTGGGTACAGAATCAATGTACACTAAATAATGACAGTTTTCTTTTTCCTTTCCATGTTTCAAGGCTTTTATTTATTTTTCCCTACTGCATTGGCAAAGAGCTTAGTTCAAAAATAATAGATCTTTCCTTGTAGGTTTTAATTCTGCCTTTGGATTTTTAGTTTTCTTGATGTTTGGCTTATCTTAAATATTTTCTATCTTTGTTTTTCAGCATATCCTTTTCATGGCAAGTAGAGGCCATGTCTCTTGCACTATACTTAGGGTGAACAACATTTTCCTGGTTATTACATCAAACCACATTATTTCTTTTGGAGTCTTTTGGATGGTGTACCTCTTTTAATGTTTTGTTCTTTACTCATCTTTGAATGAGTCAGATTTTCTCCCCTAGGGACAGTCTAAGCCTTTCCTCAGATCTACAGATGTTGACCAGGTCAACAGGCAAAACCCCCAGTACAGTTTCCACTTTCTAGCAGCCTTTTATCTTTTACATATTTTTGCTCTTCTTAGGTGCGAACTCCTTCCCTCACTGCTGGTTCTTAGACACTGTGATCTGATGGGATTCATGGGGAGCTATAATCACCTTCATACGCGGTTATCAGTGTTCTTGTGCCCTCACTGTCAGACTGCCACACCTCCCCTACCTCCTGTCCAGTTGTGTTTTAAGAACTTCTGATCCAAACAGCTGTAGAAACTTGGCTGGGGGGAGAGGTGAGCACCCAGCCACCTCAGAAAGCCCCATCTGGGCTTTAGAGATAGATGTCCAATTTTCTAGTTGCTGCAGACCCTGGGTTTCAAAATGGAGGCATTCAAGAGGGGTGAAGGGTTTTTCAGTCCCTCCTCTGGTCATCTCCATTTTTTTTCCCAACTGTCTCCATTGGACTCACATGGTGAATGTTCTTCCACCTCTGGCGTTAGGTTGAAGCACTGTTGGCAGTCTTTACTTATCTGCCTCTTCATAGTTTTTTAGGATGAGTTTGGGAGAGGCTGCAAATCTTTAAGCTGGAGTTCCCCAAAGTCTATGATGCCTCCGTACAACTGGCGACTTTATGAATTACGGTAAATAACCCTGAACACATTATGAGAAGGTTGTCCCTTTTAAGATCCCTTAAAAAAGCTTTTTCTTTTTTTTTTTAAATAAATTTATTTATTTATTTGTTTGTTTTTTAGTTTTGGCTGTGTTGGGTCGTCGTTGCTGTGCGCCAGCTTTCTCTAGTTGTGGTGAGCAGGGGTTACTCTTCGTTGCGGTTTGTGGGCTTCTCACTGCGGTGGCTTCTCTTGTTGCGGAGCACGGGCTCTAGGCACGCAGGCTTCAGTAGTTGTGGCACGTGGGCTCAATAGTTGTGGCTTGCGGGCTCTAGAGTGCAGGCTCAGTAGTCGTGGCGCACGGGCTTAGTTGCTCTGTGGCATGTGGGATCTTCCCGGGCCAGGGCTCGAACCCGTGTCCCTTGCATTGGCAGGCAGATTCTTTTTTTTTTTTAATAAATTTATTTATTTTTATATAGATTTTTATTTTTGGCTGTGTTGGGTCTTCGTTTCTGTGCGAGGGCTTTCTCTAGTTGTGGCAAGCGGGGGCCACTCTTCATCGCGGTGTGCGGGCCTCTCACTATCGCGGCCTCTCTTGTTGCGGGGCACAGGCTCCAGACGCGCAGGCTCAGTAGTTGTGGCTCACGGGCCTAGTTGCTCCGCGGCATGTGGGATCTTCCCAGATCAGGGCTCGAACCCGTGTCCCCTGCATTGGCAGGCAGATTCCCAACTGCTGCGCCACCAGGGAAGCCCAAAAAGCTTTATCTTTTGAAGTAATTATAGACCCACGGGAAATTGCAAACAAATGGGTCTTGTGCTCCCTTCAGTCTGCTTCCTCCGGTGCATTTTGGGTAACTGGTACAATAATAAAATCATGCCATTGACATTGGTACAGTCCACAGAGCATGTTCGGACCCCACCAGTTATGCATGTGCGTGTATGGGTGTGCATGTGTGTGTGTACGTGGTCCTACACACGTGTAGTTTCATGGAAATAAACACCACAGATACAGGACAGTTCCATCACCGTAAGGCTTCCTGGTGCTACCCCTTTATAGCCACACCCTCCCTTCCCCAGTCGCTAACTTCTGGCAACCACTCATCTGTGTCCTGTTTCTATAATTTTGTTTTTTAAGAATGTTAGGTAAATGGAATCATACAATATACAACTTTTTGAGATTGGCTTTATTCCCTCAGCATAATTCTCTTTCACTCTTTCTGAGTTGGATAAATAGACTTAGTTTGGTACTAATATGATGTAATAGTCAGGAAAAGCTAAGCCTGTTAAAAATTATTAGTATTGAAGTGTGCCGTGTATACAGAAAAGTCTAGAAATCATAAGGATATAACTTATTGGGTTGTCACCTACACCGCTCCCATATAATGTGAATGCACCATTATAACTGTCATTTTGATCAGAAATAGAACATGACCAGAACCTCTGAGGCCTTCCTCCTGTTCCTGCTCACAGATAACCACTGTCAGAGATGATTTTTGCCTGTTTTGAGCCTATATTCATGGAATCATACATTGTATTCTCTTTGTGGCTGATTTCTTTCACTCAATATTATGTTCATGAGATTCATCCATGTTGTGTAGAGCTATGGCTCACTTATTTTCATTAGTTTATAGTTTCCTATTGCATGACTATCCCACAATTTATTCATTCTCATATTAGTGGACATTTGAATTGTTTTCAGTTTTCGGCTATTACATATAGTTCTGCTAGGATCATTCTTGCATGAATCTTTTGGCATACGTATGAATGTGTTTCTGTTGCGTGTATACCTAGAAGTAGAATTGCTGGGTCATAGGGTGTGAGGATCTGTAGTAAATACTCCTAGAGAGTTTTCCAAATTGGTTGTACCAGTTAACACTTGTGCCAGCAGTGTTGTTTCACTTCCTCACCAACATTTGATATCGTGTCTTTCTAGTTGTATTCGTATTCATGGGTATGTACTGGTGTCTCACTGTGGTCTTACTTTGCATTTTCCTGAAAGCTAATGACTAATGTTTACTCACCATTAAGATATCTTCTTTTTCGAATGCCTCTTCAGCTCTTTTGTTCATTTTTCTTCTTATTGATTTATAGGATGGTTTTTTGTTTGTTTGTTTGCTTTTCTTAAAAATATTGTGGATGTGAGTCCTTTGTTATTAATATGCATAGTAAATACCTTTTCACACTCTGGCTTACGTTTTCATTCTAGTAATTGTGTCTCTAGAGTAACAGATCTTCTTAAATTTAATATAGACCATTCATCAGTATTTTCCTTTAGTACTTTTGTTTCACATTTAAACTGTTTTTTTTAACCTACCCCAAGGTCATGAATATATTTTTCTATGTTATCTTCTAGTAATAAGATTTCTTTTGACATTAACATATTTCCATTGAAATTACTTGACTTAAATAAAAATTAAGTAATAGTAATCAATTAAGCAATAGTGCCTGGAAAAATTCATGGAGATGATAAGCAAAGGATTGAGGTTTGAGAAGTGCTATTTTGAACCAGTTATTCCTTTTTTGGCTTTATAAGCGATATGTAAAGAACAGACTTAATTTTCCATGACGATGCAGGCATAGTGATTATTAGTTATATTGGATTGTATTACAAATTCATTCATTCACGCGGGAAACACCGATTTGGGCTTTGGGACTTCAGTGATGGGAACTCATAGTTGCTGCCCTGGGACATTCACAGTGTGGTCTGTACTTTTCTTAGGTGGGGGTGGGTAGGATGAGAGGGGTGGGTGTTGAGGGACGAAGTCTCTGGAGGCTTTGCATGTGAGGCCACCACTGATCTGAGGTCGGAGCTTCTAGATTACACGAGGGTCTGGCAGGCTTCAGGCATGAGTGGCTTCCACCAGCGTGGGCTGATACCCAGCTCCCTGAGAGTTTCCTCTGCCTGACCCCCTGGGGCCTGGGAAAGAGAATCCCAAGTTTGTGTAGCGTTACAGGTAAGGGACACCAGCCAACCAGGGTCTCAGAAGATTCACTTGGGAGCCTTAGACTAAGGCCTGGGCCCCTCTGCCGTCCCATGGATCAGAGTCTCTGGGGAGGGGGTCTAGGCATCTTTTTTTTTTTTTCTCTCCAGAAGATTCTGATGTTGGGTCAGGGTGAGAACTACCTGAAGGAGTCCAGAAGTGAGGGAGGAGCTTTCCAAGGGTGATTAGATAAGACTGGGATTAGCTCCTTTGCAAGACCCCAAGGGAGGCGTGCCCTCTGGGAAGCCAGCGACTTCTGAGACAGGCAGAGAGCCACTGCAAACACTCTCCAGTGCACCAGGAAGGGCCCTCACACTCTCCCTGATCCAAGAGAATGTCAAGTTCAGAAAGGCAAAGGAAAGAATGTTCTAAGACTTATTTGGTTTATAGGCGACCATGAAAGCCAAAGTTCAGGATGGCTGTGAGCTTGCCCCTGGCAGTGCTCTCGAGGTCCTGGAGAATTCTTTGCTCTGTTTCCAGCAGACTTCACAGCAGGCCAGAAGACCTTGGACTCTGAGCCCCCTTCTGCCAACTGGTGACCCCCGTCCCAGCCTCACTTCCTGTCTTCTTGTGACCCCAAATGCCACGATGCAACTTGGCATTTGTACCACCCTGTTGAGTTTTCAAGTCAAAGGGAGGTGACATAAAGACAGTGCCTGGGATTTTATGTCACACTTGATTTTCAAATTCTAACTCAGATACTTAGGAGCTGCTTAACTCTGTGTAAGCCTCTTTGAGTCTTTGTTTATGTGTAAAATGGGGATGGTAATGCCCACCTCTCACGGTTCTTGTGAAGATTAAATGACAAAGTGTCTTCAGAGGGTCTGGCTCATGGTAGTTGCTTGCATTGCTTCCCAAACCTTTTAAAATGATTCTCTTGACTCTCATAACAGCCTCCCCTGCAGACAGGTTTAGGGCATTGAGGGTGTTGGGGTTGACACTCCTGATTCAGAATTCCAACTTAAACACTCTAGTCTGACTGTGCTGCATAACTTATAGGTCACAAAATTAAATGCCATGAGCACTTCTGATTTGTTACAGAGCTGGTGTGTGCATAGGGTAATTGATGGTGGTGAGAATAATAAATATATGCCATAGTGCGAATGTCCATTTTGTAAAGTGGCTGCAATGCAGAGAATGTTAGCCAGGGACAGATTTAACTAAACGTGTGTGTGCCTGTGTGCACTTGTCGAAGGGGAGGTGTGGAATGAGGCAGAGGGTCCCCTTTTCGCCCACGTCCTGGGAACAGAGCTCAGGCCTGGGAAGCAGTGCCCCACAGCACAGGGTGTTCTCAGGAGCCACGCTGCCTGGAAGAGAAAAGTCGAGTCATCTTTGACGACTGTCACTCTTTCCTCCAGATTATGACACATCTCCCATCTCTAATTAATATTTTCCTGAAGTGTTCTTTTCACACATTTTTTTTCATGTTCTCCTCACCCACATGCTTCTCAGGATTAGAGTCTTTTTCCTCTTTGAAATAACAAAAATGTGATTTGATGATAAAGGGTTTTGTTTGTTTTTGGAGGAGGAACAGCGAGCTGTCTCGAGGGCTGTTCAGGGGCGGCTGCTGGAACAGCTTGGCCCAGGAGCTGAGTCCTGGCTGAGTTACTGCCAGAGCCACCTCAGTGCAGCCTGGCTGGGGACTTAGAACACAGGGGAGGGGTGAAGAGCTGGGAATGAGCTTCCCATTGATTTCAAGCACTCTCTCAACCTAGTAATTATCTCCTCAATTGACATTATAATCTTGATCATAATACCAACATATCACGCTCCAGTAATGATGCCATCACTCTGCCTGGCCTTTTGACTTTCTGATTGTGGAGATTTAGATTAAGCTTTGAAACACTTGTGTCTCCTCCATTTATTTGATCCTCCAGGCAGCACTCCTGGCTTCCTCAGTAATATTTTCTAAAGATGGAGAAAAGTCCTGCCTGTTGGGAGGTGGTATCATGATTGACTGCTCTCTGGACAGGGGCCGGAGGTATATTTGAGAATTTAAAAGCAAAGGAATTCTAGCTCCTTGCTTCAACTTCGCATTGCTTTTGGAGTTCTGTGGCAGGTAGAGTGCACTGGGCTCTTTTAGGGGGAGTCACTGCGCAGAGCACTCAGCTCTTATTGTACCATGTGGGGGGTGTGTGTGTGTGTGTGTGTGTGTGTGTGTGTGAGTGTGTGTGTCTGTGTGTGTGTTTGTGTGAGTGTGTTGTGTGTGTGTGTGTCTGTGTGTTTGCCTGTGTGTCTCTGTGTGTGTCTGTGTCTGTGTGTGTGTGTCTGTGTGTGTGTGTGTCTGTGTGTGTGTGTGTGTCTGTGTGTCTGTGTGTGTCTGTGTCTCTGTGTGTGTCTGTGTGTTTGTGTGTCTGTGTGTGTCTCTGTGTGTGTGTGTCTGTGTGTGTGTGTGTCTGTGTGTGTGTGTGTCTGTGTGTCTGTGTCTGTGTGTGTGTGTGTGTCTGTGTGTGTGTGTGTGTGTGTGTGTCTGGCACATTATTCCAGCAGTATTTTCAGCAAGAATCTGAGGTTATGATGGGAGTGGGGTAAATTTTCTAAGCAGTTGTCTGAAGATGCCCTTTTGACTGTTGACAGATAGTGGGTTCTAGATTCTCATTTCTTTCCCTCAGCCCTTGGATGCAGGAGTGGCCAATGAGAAGCCTCTGTTAGTGTGATTGTCTCTTATCTCCTGGAAGTCATGGCCAAGGCAGGAATTGTGGCTGGGGTGGGGCCGCTTGTCTGCTTCCTACCCTCTCTGCCCTTCTGGAGTTCCTGTTTTGAAGATACGGAGGTTTCCTTGGGACGGCTGATTCATTCTGTGGGTTTTGTTAGGCTTACTGCCTTTGGGGCTGTGGTAGCAGCAGTCCCCCACTGTGTCAAAGTCCAGGCGGCAGCTGAGTGGCTGAAGTTCCGCAGATGTCTCCTCAAGGACCAAGAGGTGGCCTCGAGAGCTGGCCAGGTTTCTTAATCATCCTGTGTCATTTTCTTTCCCATGTGGTATTGTTCTACACTGCGGGTGAGTCCAAGGATAAGTCCAAGGCAGCTTATTTTGCTTCTTTTGGATGTTGAGTAGACCTGCCAAAAATCTTGAGAATGATCACGAGGCCACCCGAAGCCTTCCGAATTCTGGGGCAGCGTCAGGCCGGTGCCAGCGGCACTGTCTCCCCCTCTCTTGTGCCCTTTACCACGCTGGGCACTGGTACCTCTGCTTCCCTGTGCTAGTACAGGCAGCCTCCCGGCAGATGTGGGCAGGGGAGAGCGTGGCATCGTTTGAAAGCCCGGAGCTGAGAATCTGGAGACCGAGATCTGAGGCGTGGCTCTGCCGCTGGCAGGGACGCCTTGGGTGGTTCACCTCAAGTCTCGGGGCCTCGGTTTCCTCTTCTGGGACCTCAAGGGGAGGACTTGATGGCGTCTCAGGTCCTGGCAGCTCTGAATTCCTCTGGCTGCAGCACCTGGACAGACTTTCTACCTGGTGCCCACAGAGCATGCCCTGCGGCCACTGTTTTGCCAGGCTCCGCCAGCCTCCCAGGACCAGAAGGGCTTTTTCCCTGCAGGGGTTTGTTGTGGACGGACAGACACGCTCACGCCCCCGGGAATCCCAGGGATCCCCAGGGGCATTTCCATCTCAGCAGTGACCCACAGGGCTTTTAAAATTTGCCTCTGTTACATTAGGGATTTTTCACAGAAGTACATTTTGTTCACTTCTCCTCCCGAGTGTTTGTTTTCTTTCTCCAGGGCCAGATTTGAAGAAGATAGCATCACTTGGAGATTTCCAGCCCCGTGGTAGGGCGGGTGGTGAGAATAGCAGCCCAGGAGTCAGGAGGCCTGGGATCCAGCCCCAGGGCTGCTGTTAAAGCTCTTATCCGTAGGGACGATGGGCTGGATTGGGATGATGGCCGAGGCCCTGCCCAAGTGCCAGCGTCGTATTCCAGGGGCAGCTTGGACAAAACCGTGTTGAGTAGAAATTACCAGTTTTGCCAGGAATGGAAGACAAGAGTTTTTTTTGTTTGTTTGTTTGTGTTTTTCTGTTGCTCTGCTCATTAGTACTCACAATACAAAGGCAAGAGTTGCTGAAGCAAAATCAACAAGTTCTGATTAATTTGCAGAGCCTCAGCCATGGAATCGTTCTGAAATTTCTAACCAATAACTCTCCCTGGCTGAGTCACACTGCGGAAGGATCCTTAATTGGAAACAGCCTCAGACAGTAGCACGGACAGCGTCAGACAGAAGGAATATCAGGGCAAAAACACCCAGAAAGGAAATGCCGACGAGAAGGAAAACTGGCATAATGTCAACAGTTGAATCGACAGTGTTGGTCCGGAAACGCTGCGCATACCAGTAGTGGGGCTGCAACGCCGAGCGGGAGTGCAGGGGAAAGACAGAGAAGCACGTGGCCAGATGTAGAAAAGCAGAAGTTCGTTTCTGTCAACATCTGTCCTTGTTTTTAATAAGCATTGTCCTTTCCAGGTTGCCCGCCTCTTGGTCTGGAAACCTTAAAAATCACAGACTTCCAGCTCCACGCGTCCACTTCGAAGCGCTACGGCCTGGGGGCGCATCGGGGGAGACTCAACATCCAGGTACAGGCGCCGGCGCCGTGGGAAGGATTCTGACTGCGGGGCCGGTTGCTCTGGCCACAGACACAGCGATGGTTCATTGAGCTCGGGGCAGGCTCCGTGCCTGGCATTTAACACGAATTAGCTCTAATGCTCACGATGGGGAGGGCCTTGCTGCAGAATCCGCGTTTTAGAGAATGAGCCCTGAGACTCGGGATACGTGTCTTCTCCAGAGACTAGTTAGGAAAAAGGATGCTTCTGCTTCCTGGGCCCAGATCAGGTCACCTGCATGTGACTGATCTGTGAGGAAAGGGCAGGAGAGAAGGCTGGACCGCTGCGGCCGTGGGCGGGCTGTGGCCTTTGTCCTCTCTCGCCTCCCTGCTGATGCTTCTCACCTCTGCCACACGTGCTTCTTCCAGGCCGTTCCGTGGCTCCTTCCGCTGTGTTCCGCCGGGTCAGACCCTTAGCGGTGCTCATCGTGTCTGGCCTCCCTCCCTGAGGCTCAAAGGCCTCCGTGACCTTGGCCCTCGGTGCTGTCAAGGTCCTGCTCCTGGAAGGTGGGCTCCTCCAGGCTCCCTCCGTGCGCCGCGCGCTTCCTGGCTGCAGGCCTTTTCCCAAGCAGGTCCCCGGCCTGCAACGTCCCCTCCCTCGACTTTGCGCAAGCAGCGTAAACCCTGGGTCAGCTGTGACATCACGTCCTCGTGCTGCTCTCACAACTTGTCGTAAATGTAGCCACTTATGCAGCACAGGTTTATTCTCTTACGGTTCCGGAGGATAGATGTGTTCTTTCTGGAGGTTCTCAGGGAGAATCGTTTCTTACCCTGTTCCAGCTTCTAGAGGCGCCCACATTCCTTGTTCTTCTAAGCCAGCGATGGCAGGTTGAGACCTTCTCAGGCTGCCATCTCTCTGGTTCTCTCTTCTGCCTCCCTCTTCCGCTCTTAAGGACTCTTATGAGTACAGTGAGCCCACCTGGATAGTCCGGGACCATCTCCCCATCCCAAGCAACCTTAACTGCACCTGCAACCTTCATTCCCCTTTGTCACATAACTTCGAGTACTCACGGGTTCTAGGATTAGCACGTGACATCTTTGTTGGGAGGGGGGTGTTTTTCTGCCAACCCATCTCGGGTGCCTTTTCCCTCCTGCTCTGGCTCCAGCTGACCCACCCCTTCTCAAGTTGGCGTTTGATCCCATGCCATCCTATGTGGTTCTCCAAGAGTGTGGTTCCCTAAGATTTTAGTTTCTTTCCCCACCTGATCCATAACTGTGTGGTTTCCAAGCCCTTTGGCACATGCGCCGTCTCAGCCAGCCTCCGGGGAGGAAGGTAGTCCTTTCATGCTCACGATGTGGCGTCGTCAAGGCTGCAGTCAAGGCTCACAGCTTCCAAGCGGCACAGCTGACAACTCATTCCCCCAGCTGTCACTGTAAACGTGCTACGGGCGGCCGCTGTGCTGAGAACTGGACAAGAGTGGATGAGACCCCTTCCCAGGGAGCCCCTGGGCTCAGCGGGGGGACATCTGAGCAGAGCTCCGACTCCAAGCGTCTCTTCAAAGCCTCCTCTTGACCGCATCAAATAGACTTTCAAACCACTCAACCATAACCACTTTTCAGTTCGGAAGAATTCAGGTAGAACGTTTTCAGAACGAACTTTCATGAAATCTAAAGTTGGTTTAAAAATATTTGTTCTTCTTTTTTAATAACCGCTGTTAAGAAACATTTGGATGTGTACAGCTGGACACTGTTTTACCAGGGGATGCACTCTCAAAGTGCAGACAGGAGTACCTGCTAATAATCCGAGTGCCTCTAGCATCTATCGTGGGCTGCAGTCCTCCAAGTAAATAAAGTCAGACCTGAGCAGGGCTACATCCAAATGCCTGCAGGCCTGCTTCCTGCATTACTTAGTGGAGCTGTCATCTGATGTCTTGGATTCTTTCTCTAGAAATGAAGTTATCCTTTTTGAAAGAGGAAGTGTTCACACTTATCCACACTTCCGGTCAGAAATGGAGAGGCCCAGTTAGTCCTAAATATGTGGGGCGGGGGCAGAAGATGGGGGTCATGTGCTTCCAGTTGGGAATCCCATGGGCAGAGTGGACACACCACATGCAGTCCAGTCAGGCAGGCTGAGTTCAGACCTTGACCTTGACACATCTAGATTTTGGGACTTTTGGAACAATTATCTCACGTCTCTGAGCCTTAGTTGCCTCATCAGAAACATGGGAGTCCCAGGCACTCACGGGATTCCTTGAGCAGTGAAATTAGATGATTTATAATTTTAAAACATTTACTGGAATTTCTCACTCCTCTACTTAAAGCGTTCGGTAGCTTTAAGGACACCCTTTAGTGGGTCCCACTTTCCAGAATCAGTGCCACGTGAAGCGTGATTCCACTGCCACACGTGCCCCAAAATGCATCTTCCCACACATGCAGTTTAAACATAACTACATCTTGTCTCACATCTGAGTATTTGGTAGGCTTGTCAAGCTAATGGAATTTTACATGTGAGAAACAGCAAGGTATTGGAATTAGAAACCGTATTTAAATGCATTTAACGCAGGATGTGAGCGAGGTCAGTCCAACCATTTGCTGGTCAGGCTCTGCAGGCGTGATTGTGGTCCACCCAGAACTCAGGCTTGGCCTACTCCCTGGTCCTCCTGCTAACGAGCTGAGAGGCTTTAGGCAAGATGCTCACCTTTGCTAACTTCTCGGAACGTGAGGATCAAAAGGAGGAAGAAAGAGAGTCATCCTCAGCAATTCTCAAATGCCACGTTCGTGCCCATTAAAATCCATTCACTCACCTGACCATTGCAAAGTGCCCTTTATGTACTGGAACTGTACGGCCCTTACAGAGCCAAGAAGAAAAGCTCCTGTTTATTCCCTTTCCTCCAGATGCCTCAGTCTCCAGCAGAAGGAGAGCTGGAAGCAGCTCTGATAGTTACTGGTGCTGTACTGAGTGCTTTACCTGCATTATTTCGTTTATTCCTTGGTGTGAGACAAGGACTATGATTATTATTACTTCTGTCTTATAGAAAACAGCTGCATGGATTGGTAGAGTAACTTTGTTAAGATTTCCCAGGAGAGGCAGGATGTGACTCCAAGCTGCTTTAAACCTGGAACTGTTGCTCCAGACGACCCCATAAAACTGTCCCAAGCAACAGCTAAAGTGTTCTAGGCATCTCCGGATGATTATTAAACCATGTGCAAGTCTCTTTTCTGACGTTTATCTCACATTGATTTACTCATGGGTCACCCTCCCCAGGTCGTGTGAATCTTGTTTTTCTGAGAGTCCCACACTGTTTCAGCACTGTGTCTGCACATATGTATGTGCCTCCTAGATGTTCCTGGGGAGCTGCTGCAATGCCAAGGGCACCGTGGCTGCCTTGAAGTCTCCTCGAAGTGGATGGGGTTGGTGCGGGCAGGTTGGCCGTCTTGGTGTTTTGTTATTGCAGGTTTGCTCGTATGTGATTGGCAAGGATGGGATGATATCATTGTGACACAGAAGTAGTGTTGGTTCACGTGCCATTTTTGCCAGTACATCAGTGTTCTGTGGGACCAGGCAGCAGCCCTGACCCCGGGGGACCAGCAACACAGCTGCGGGCAGAAACCTCCGAAGAACTCAGTTCTGTCCATGGTGCACGTCACTCTGCAGAGCTCTGGCTCGGGGTGGCCATGTGCCCTGTCCTAGGATGCTTACCGCTCAGGTCCTTTGCCCATTTGCTCACAACCCAGCAGCTTCCATTCTTCCTCACACCCCCTTCCACCATACTGCCTTAATTGTGGTTTTTTTAAGGTCAAATTCTATCTTTATAGCTGTATTAAAACAATTGTTTTAAATCAATTTAACGTGTCTCCTTACCAGTAGTGATGTTTTTTGGAATTGATTGATTTTTGTTGTTGTGTTCTTCTGATTATAGAGCTGCATAGATTTTGAACCTTATTTTTCCTGTGAACGTGGATTTTATAAGTGCAAGATTTTGCAGACGATGAGCATTTACTGAATTGCATTTGCCACGTTATAGCAGAAACACCTGTCTCGGTGTTAGTCCATTGGGGGCTGCTATAAAAGAACGCCATAGACTGGGTGGCTTATGAGCAACACAGATTTATTTCTCACAGTTCTGGTGGCTGGAAAGTCCAAGATCAAGGTGCTGGCCGATTCGGAGTCTGGTGAGGGCCTGCTTCCTGGTTCATAGATGACTATCTTCTCCTTTGTTCTCACATGGTGGAAGGGGTGAGGGAGCTCTGCGGGGGTCTCTTTTATAAGAGCATTAATCTCATTCAAGAGGGCTCCACCCTCGTAACCTAATCACCTCCCAAAGGCCCCACATCCTAACACCATCACCTTGGAGATTAGGTTTCAACCTATGAATACTGAGGGGACACAAGTATTCAGTCTATAGCATTCTTTTGTCCTCATTTTAAGCATAAGACTTTGAAAGACTAAAAGCACCTTATGACTCAACTTATAACTTCTCTGTTTTGCAAGTGGAGTTTTGCTTGTGTCAATTTAATAATATCAGCTTGGAGGAGAAGCCCTGGTTTACGTTTCTTCGGTACACTGGCACAAGAGAGATCTTCAGGAATTCAAGGGAGAGATCCAGTTCAACAGGGTAGCAAAGGTTTGTCCTCTCACCTGGGATTATTCTGCCAGTGTGCCCAGGATCCTTTTATACTAACTCACTTGTGAGGCTGTGATCGCGTTTAGAAACTATCATTAGCTTCTTCTGCTCTGGGACCAGTCACAGGCAGCTTGGAAATGAACATTCCAGGTCTCAGAGAGAAAGTTTCAGTAATGACCTCTAAAATCACACTCGGAGCGTTTGCCTTTGATTGGTTTTCGGAGGTACTCCTGTATTCAGGTGGGTCATTTACCGGCAGCTCATCTCCTGTCCCAGCAGAATCCTCTAAGGACCCTGAGAGATTTTCCGTGGCTCATAAACTCAGCAAGGTGGAGTCAGAGACAGCGCTACTCTCTGAGTGATTTATCCCACCACCATTGTGATGTTGGATGCTCTCTTAGCTGCAAAGCTTGAGCAGCTTATAGCAGCACTTGCCATTTCAAAGGGCTGGGTTTCGATTTCATTCTTAAGACTCTAAAGTTATGGTAAGTATAAGCCTGACACGTGATCAGAAGAAATGAAACACTGAGAGCCTGGCCGGACCTCAGGATGTCACCGTGATTCCTGCCTATCGTCGGGAATGTAAGAGAGTTGATATTCTGATCAGAGTTTTAAAGAAAGAGCTGGTGTTTTGAGGTTGCAAGAAAAAACATGGGGCATTAACACCTGCAGATGTCTTTGCAATGCCTGGTCACCATTATTTGACTCTCTGTGGCCCACGACTTGTCTCACATGGGTTAGCCCTCTTTGATGAGGAAATGTCTGGTTATAATAATAGCATCTGTCTGAACCATTTCTCAGCACCACTGGAACGAAACAGAGCTCCTCTTGTAAGTCATTCCATTCAATAAATTTTACAGAGCACCTGGATGCTGGTATTAGAATCCACTGCCAATGACCTGATCATCTTTTTACCTGAAATGAGGTGTAAGCCATGAAGATGGCCAACACCCTTGGCTTCAGATATACCCACAGGGAGTCGGTTATAGAACATTGAACCAAGTTTTATCCTGGTGTTGAAGTTCACGAGCGTGGGTGCATCCCACACATCTGTCCCCTTGTCCTCTTTGGCCCTGAGACGCCTTGTGCCCCACGTTTATCCAGGCGGGAAGTGTATGGGGACCACCCAGGGCAGCATGGTTTTCTGAGGCGTCACCCTGCACTCCCCCACTCCTGCCTGTTGCTGGAACCATCTGCACCCGAGGTCTTCTGACCCCAAAGCCTGTCTGTTCCTTCACACCATCCCAGTTCTCTGCCTGTCAGCCTCCCATTTCTTTCTGGCTGCACAAACCCTTGCTGTAACTCGGCAAGCCCTCACTGGGGGCTGTTTATGTGCTGGGTGCTTCAGAGGCAGAAATCATCACAGTGGGGATAGTTTCCAAACCAAGGAATGTCGTGCTTGTTCCGATAAAGGGATTTCATTCTGCATCTGGCTTCAGGAAACAGTCTGGGACACAGTGTTTGGATGCCAAGATGTTGGAATTTGGGGTATTAGGATTTTTATGGGAATAGCAGGACCGAGTATTTTAAATCATGACTTTTGGGAAGTTCAAAGTGAGAATTTGCCATAATGAGGTGGATGTGCTGGTCTCATTCTCGGAAGTGTCATGAACGCGAGTGTGGTGAACACAGCAGGGCAACGAGGACAAGGGAGCCCCGAGTAACGGAGACGCCTGGCCTTTGGATCCCAGGCCATTCTGGAAGCACTGACTCCCTGGTGCAGAAGTGGACTCCGTTCCGCTTGCCATGTGGGTTTTTCTTTACTATTTTACTAAATTTCATTAATATTTCATTTCAACATACTCAGAGGGAAACTCTGGTTTAGAGAAAAGGAATTGAAGTCAGAGGCTGACTGACCTGCCCTAACCCGGCAGCCAGTAAGTGCAGAGCTGAGGCTCAGATTGAACTTTTCCAGCTGTAGGGTCTTCCGTGCTCCTTTCTGTGCATCTCAGGTGCCCACGAGAAGGTTCAGTGTGTTCACTAGCTTGTGGTTTCCCCCGGCACCCCACCTTCTGACTCATCTCCTTGACCACTGGCTTCTGCATCCCCTAGTACCTTCCAGGCCCACATCCTGGCAGGACCCAGAGAAGTCTGAGGGGTGTCAGCAGTCACCCCTATGGGACCTCGTGTCCATTCAGTTGGCACAACCCAACTGTGCCTTCTCAAATGGTGCCTCGTGGGGATGGGCCCTCTGGGCTATCTGCCCAGCCACACGCAGGCCAGCCAGACTGTCTCCTGGACGTGTAGTTAAGAGTCAGGGGTGCAGGTCATTCTGAGCTAGGGCTCCAGTGGACACAGCACACACTGCACAAGCAGAGAAGACTTGTGTGGAGAGAGTATGAAAGACAGGAAGGGAGGAGGGAAAGAAAGATCAGAACAGATTCTTGTATTCATTCATTTCGTTAAAAACCCCACCTCCTGGGGGCCTTATTGGTGCTAGGCAGGCACTAAAAATCACAAGTCCTGGGGAGGCGATGATGAGCAAAACTAGAAACAGTCCCTGATCTTTTAGCAAATGTTTATGGAGGACCTCCTGTGTACTGGGCCCTGTCCTAGGTGCTTGGGATGCCTCAGTGACCAAAACAGACAGAGATCCTTGCCATCTGAGAGCTTACAGTCTAGTGGGAGGGAGGCACAGAAAAGCAAGAAAAGTAATAAAATTTTTATAGAATGTTAGAAGGTGATAAGTGTGACGGAGAGAAGAAAAACAAACCTGTAGCTGACAGTGGGGTCAGGAGGGCCGGCTCTGGGGAAGGGGCAGGTTATAGTTAAAGGTGATCAAGGTCTGGGCTTTTGGGAGGTAATATCTGTGCCAAGTTGGCTTAAGGATCCGCGGGGGCTCAAGTAGCTGTGGGAGGAACATTTGGGCAGTGGGAGTGGCCTGAGTGTCCTGTGCCGACAGCAGGCCGGGCATTACCTGTTACCGAGGAGCAGAGGAAGGCTGGTGTGGCAGGGGGTGACCTCAGCATCCCGGACAAGAGGTGGTGCTGGCTTCGGCCAAGACGGGAGTGTGGAAGTGGTGAGAAGTGGTTGGATGTCGGATATTTTGAAAGTAGGCTTTTCTGATGAAGTGGATGAAGTTTGGAAGAGGGTGTGAGAAAAAGAGGAGTCAAGGATGCCTCCTCCGATGGTTTTTTGGCCTTGGATAATGTAATGGGGAAATGAAATTATTTAAAAAAAAATCTCACAGGTGAATGCCCAATTACAACCTGTAATGCATACGCAGAAGGAGAGGGCCAGGTGCATTAGTTTCCTGGGGCCTCCATAGCAAAGTGTCACAAACTGGGCAGCTTAAAGCAACAGGAATTTATTCTCTCACAATTCAGAAGCTGGAAGTCTGAAAACAAAGTGCTTGTAGGTCTGCGCTCCCTCTGAGGCTGCAAGGAAAGGATCCTTCCTTGCCTCTTCCAGCTTCCGGTCCCCATGTGGCCCAGGATGTTCCTTGGCTTGTAGTGGCATCACTCTAGTCTCTGCCTCTGTGGTCATGGGCGGTCTCCCTGTGTGCTCCTACAACATCTTTCCTCTCTGTATGTCTGTCTCTGTATCCAGATTTCCCCTTCTTATAAGGACACCGGTCATTGGGTTTAGGGCCCTTATCATTGCCTAACTAATTGCATCTGCAACAACCTTATTCCCAAATAAATTCACATTCTGAGGTTCCAGGGATTAGGGCTTGAACATATCTTTTTGGAGGACATAATCCAACCCATAACACCATGGTTCTCTATGCCCAACAAACCTGCCTCAATCTAGAAATCTGGAAGGCTTTCCTGGGGATGGGCTACAAGATTTGAAGCAGGATTAGAAGTTGAGTTTATCAGATGAAGAGTTGTCAGAGGGGATAGGAGAGAATTCCAGGTTGAACGGAACAGTGTGTGCAAAGGCCCTGTGGTGGAGAGAATATGATATATTTGAGGAACTAAAGCAAAGCCAGTGTGGCTGGAGCCCTGCTATGGTTATGGAGCAATATCATGGCCAATAAACATAAGAAAAAGTGCTCTTTATCATTAGTCATCAAGTAAATACATATTAAAATCACAACGAGGTGTGATACACAGACACTAGAATGGCTTTTAAAAAAAGGACAATATCAGAGCAGAAGCAAGAAGAACTACAATCCTGCAGCCTGTGGAACAAAAACCACATTCACAGAAAGATAGACAGGATGAAAAGGCAGAGGGCTATGTACCAGATGAAGGAACAAGATAAAACCCCAGAAAAACAACTAAATGAAGTGAAGATAGGCAACCTTCCAGGAAAAGAATTCAGAATAATGATAGTGAAGATGATCCAGGACCTCGGAAAAAGAATGGAGGCAAAGGTCGTGAAGATGCAAGAAATGTTTAACAAAGACCTAGAAGAATTAAAGAACAAACAGAGATGAGCAATACAATAACAGAAATGAAAACTACACTAGAAGGAATCAATAGCAGAATAACTGAGGCAGAAGAACGGATGAGTGACCTGGAAGACAGAATGGTGGAATTCACTGCCACGGAACAGAATAAAGAAAAAAGAATGAAAAGAAATGAAGACAGCCTAAGAAACCTCTGGGACAACATTAAATGCAACAACATTTGCATTACAGGGGTCCTAGAAGGAGAAGAGAGAGAGAAAGGACCAGAGAAAATATTTGAAGAGATTATAGTTGAAAACTTCCCTAACATGGGAAAGGAAATAGCCACCCAAGTCCAGGAAGTGCAGCGAATCCCA
The DNA here is from genome assembly GCF_009873245.2 of Balaenoptera musculus. Lineage (NCBI taxonomy): Eukaryota > Metazoa > Chordata > Mammalia > Artiodactyla > Balaenopteridae > Balaenoptera > Balaenoptera musculus. Next base: position 8,287,318 of record NC_045800.1, read on the forward strand.
TACAGGATAAACCCAAGGAGAAACACGCCGAGACACAGAGTAATCAAATCGGCAAAAATTAAAGACAAAGAAAAATTATTGAAAGCAGCAAGGGAAAAACGACAAATAACATACAAGGGAATTCCCATAAGGTTAACAGCTGATTTCTCAGCAGAAACTCTACAAGCCAGAAGAGAGTGGCATGATATACTTAAAGTGATGAAAGGGAAGAACATACAATCAAGATTACTCTACCCAGCAAGGATCTCATTCAGATTTGATGGAGAAATCAAAAGCTTTACAGACAAGCAAAAGCTAAGAGAATTCAGCACCACCAAACCAGCTCTGCAACAAATGCTAAAGGAACTTCTCTAAGTGGGAAACACAAGAGAAGAAAAGGACCTACAAAAACAAACCCAAAACAATTAAGAAAATGGTCATAGGAACATACATATCGATAATTACCTTAAATGTTAATGGATTAAATGCTCCAACCAAAAGACACAGGCTTGCTGAATGGATACAAAAACAAGACCCATATATATGCTGTCTACAAGAGACCCACTTCAGACCTAGGGACACATACAGACTGAAAGTGAAGGGATGGAAAAAGATATTCCATGCAAATGGAAATCAAAAGAAAGCTGGAGTAGCAATACTCATATCAGATAAAATAGACTTTAAAATAAAGAATGTTACAAGAGACAAACTGTCACTGTTTGCAGATGACATGATACTATACATAGAGAATCCAAAAAATGCCACCAGAAAACTACTAGAGCTAATTAATGAATTTGGTAAAGTTGCAGGATACAAAATTAATGCACAAAAATCTCTTGCATTCCTATACACTAATGATGAAAAATATGAAAGAGAAATTAAGGAAACGCTCCCATTTACCACTGCAACAAAAAGAATAAAATACCTAGGAATAAACCTACCTAAGGAGACAAAAGACCTGTATGCAGAAAACTATAAGACACTGATGAAAGAAATTAAAAATGATACAAACAGATGGAGAGATATACCATGTTCTTGGATTGGAAGAATCAATATTGTGAAAATGACTATACTACCCAAAGCAATTTACAGATTCAATGCAATCCCTATCAAATTACCAATGGCATTTTTTATGGAACTAGAACAAAATATCTTAACATTTGTATGGAGACACAAAAGACCCCAAATAGCCAAAGCAGTCTTGAGGAGAATAAACGGAGTGGGAGGAATCAGACTCCCTGACTTCAGACTATACTACAAAGCTACAGTAATCAAGACAATATGGTACTGGCACAAAAACAGAAACATAGATCAATGCAACAAGATAGCCCAGAGATAAACCTACACACCTATGGTCAACTAATCTATGACAAAGGAGGCAAGGATATACAATGGAGAAAAGACAGTCATCTTCTTTACCCATTCGTCTGTCAATGTGCATTTAGGTTGCTTCCATGACCTGGCTATTGTAAATAGTGCTGCAATGAAAAACGGGGTGCATGCGTCTTTTTCAATTATGGTTTTCTCTGGGTATATGCCCAGTAGTGGGATTACTGGATCATATGGTAATTCTATTTTTAGTTTTTTAAGGAACCTCCATACTGTTCTCCATAGTGGCTGTATCAATTTACATTCCCACCAACAGTGCAAGAGGGTTCCCTTTTCTCCACACCCTCTCCAGCATTTGTTGTTTGCAGATTTTCTGATGATGTCCATTCTAACTGGTGTGAGGAGATAACCTCACTGTAGTTTTGATTTGCATTTCTCTAATAATTAGTGACGTTGAGCAGCTTTTCATGTCCTTCTTGGCCATCTGTATGTCTTCTTTGGAGAAATGTCTATTTAGGTCTTCTGCCCATTTTTGGATTGGGTTGTTTGTTTCTTTAATATTGAGCTGCATGAGCTGCTTGTATATTTTGGAGATTAATCTTTTGTCAGTTGCTTTGCTTGCAAATATTTTCTCCCATTCTGAGGGTTGTCTTTTCATCTTTTTTATGGTTTCATTTGCTGTGCAAAAGCTTTTAAGTTTCATTAGGTCTCATTTGTTTATTGTTGTTTTTATTTCCATTTCTCTAGGAGGTGGGTCAAAAAGGATCTTGCTGTGATTTATGTCAAAGAGTGTTCTTCCTATGCTTTCCTCTAAGAGTTTTATAGTGTCCGGTCTTACATTTAGGTCTCAAATCCATTTTGAGTTTATTTTTGTGTATGATGTTAGGGAGTGTTCTAATTTCATTCTTTTACATGTAGCTGTCCAGTTTTCCCAGCACCACTTACTGAAGAGACTGTCTTTTCTCCATTGTATATCCTTGCCTCCTTTGTCATAGATAAGGTGACCATATGTGAGTGGGTTTATCTCTGGGCTTTCTATCCTGTTCCATTGATATGTATTTCTGTTTTTGTACCAGTACCATATTGTCTTGATTACTGTAGCTTTGTAGTATAGTCTGAAGTCAGGGAGCCTGATTCCTCCAGCTCCATTTTTCTTTCTCAAGATTGCTTTCACTATTCGGGGTCTTTTGTGTTTCCATACAAATTGTGCAATTTTTTATTCTAGTTCTGTGAAAAATGCCATTGGTAGTTTGATAGGGATTGCATTGAATCTGTAGATTGCTTTGGGTAGTATAGTCATTTTCACAATGTTAATTCTTCCATTCCAGGAACATGGTATATCTCTCCATCTGTTTGTATCATCTTTAATTTCTTTCATCAGTGTCTTATAGTTTTCTGCATACAGGTCTTTTGTCTCCTTAGGTAGGTTTATTCCTAGGTATTTTATTCATTTTGTTGCAATGGTAAATGGGAGTGTTTCCTTAATTTCTCTTTCAGATTTTTCATCATTAGTGTATAAGAATGCAAGAGATTTCTGTGCATTAATTTTGTATCCTGCTACTTTACCAAATTCATTGATTAGCCCTAGTAGTTTTCTGGAAGACTCTTTAGGATTCTCTATGTATATCATGTCATCTGCAAACAGTGACAGTTTTACTTCTTTTCCAATTTGGATTCCTTTTATTTCTTTTTCTTCTCTGATTGCTGTGGCTGAAACTTCCAAAACTATGTTGAATAATAGTGGTGAGAGTGGACAACCTTGTCTTGTTCCTGATCTTAGAGGAAATGGTTTCAGTTTTTCACCATTGAGAATGATGTTGGCTGTGGGTTTGTCATATATGGCCTTTATTATGTTGAGGAAGGTTCCCTCCATGCCTGCTTTCTGGAGAGTTTTTAACATAAATGGGTGTTGAATTTTGTCGAAAGCTTTTTCTCCATCTATTGATATGATCATATGGTTTTTCTCCTTCAATTTGTTAATATAGTGTATCACATTGATTGATTTGTATATATTGAAGGATCCTTGCATTCCTGAGATAAACTCCACTTGATCATGGTGTATGATCCTTTTAATATGCTGTTGGATTTTGTTTGCTAGTATTTTGTTGAGGATTTTTGCATTTATATTCATCAGTGATATTGACCTGTAGTTTTCTTTTTTTTTTGTGACATCTTTGTCTGGTTTTGGTATCAGGATGATGGTGGCCTCATAGATGAGTTTGGGAGTGTTCCTCCCTCTGCTATATTTTGGAAGAGTTTGAGAAGAACAGGTGTTAGCTCTTCTCTAAATGTTTGATAAAATTTGCCTGTGAAGCCATCTGGTCCTGGGCTTTTGTTTGTTGGAAGATTTTTAATCACAGTTTCAATTTCAGTGCTTGTGATTGGTCTGCTTATATTTTCTGTTTCTTCCTGGTCCAGTCTTGGAAGGTTGTGCTTTTCTAATAATTTGTCCATTTCTTTCAGGTTGTCCATTTTATTGGCATATAGTTGCTTGTAGTAATCTCTCATGATCCTGTGTATTTCTTCAGTGTCAGTTGTTACTTCTCCTTTTTCATTTCTAATTCTGTTGATTTGAGTCTTCTCCCTTTTTTTCTTGATGAATCTGGCTAATGGTTTATCAATTTCGTTTATGTTCTCAAAGAACCAGATTTTAGTTTTATTGATCTTTGCTATTGTTTCCTTCAATTCTTTTTCATTTATTTCTGATCTGATCTTTATGATTTCCTTCCTTCTGCTAACTTTGGGTTTTTTTTTGTTGTTGTTGTTGTTCTTTCTCTAATTGCTTTAGGTGTAAGGTTAGGTTGTTTATTTGGGATTTTTCTTGTTTCTTGAGGTAGGATTGTATTGCTATAAACGGCCCTCTTAGAACTGCTTTTGCTGCATCCCATGGGTTTTGGGTCATCACTTTTTCATTGGCATTTGTTTTTAGGTATTTTTTGATTTCCTTTTTCATTTCTTCAGTGATCTCTTGGTTATTTAGTAGCATATTGTTTAGCCTCCATGTGTTTGTATTTTCTACATTTCTTTCCCTGTAATTGATATGTAGTCTCATAGTGTTGTGGTTGGAAAAGATACTTGATACGATTTCAATTTTCTTAAATTTACCAAGGCTTGATTTGTGACCCAAGATAGGGTCTATCCTGGTGAATATTCCATGAGCACTTGAGAAGAAAATGTATTCTGTTTTTTGGATGGAATGTCCTATAAATATCAATTAAATCCATGTTGTCTAATGTGTCATTTAAAGCTTGTGTTTCCTTATTTATTTTCATTTTGGTTGATCTGTCCATTGGTGACAGTGGGGTGTTAAAGTCCCCTACTATGATTGTGTTACTGTCGATTTCCCCTTTTATGGCTGTTAGCATTTGCCTTATGTATTGAGGTGCTCCTATGTTGGGTGCATAAATATTTACAATTGTTATATCTTCTTCTTGGATTGATCCCTTGATCATTATATAGTGTCCTTCTTTGTCTCTTGTAATAGTCTTTATTTTAAAGTCTATTTTGTCTAGTATGACAATTGCTACTCCAGATTTCTTTTTGTTTCCATTTGCATGGACTATCTTTTTCCGTCCCCTCACTTTCAGTCTGTATGTGTCCCTAGGTCTGAAGTGGGTCTCTTGTAGACAGCATACATATGGGTCTTGTTTTTGTATCCATTCAGCCAGTCTATGTCTTTTGGTTGGAGCATTAATCCATTAACATTTAAGGTAATTATCGATATGTATGTTCCTATGACCATTTTCTTAATTGTTTTGGGTTTGTTTTTGTAGGTCTTTTCTTCTCTCGTATTTCCTGCCTAGAGGAGTTCCTTTAGCATTTGTTGTAAAGCTGGTTTGGTGGTGCTGAATTGTCTTAGCTTTTGCTTGTCTGTAAAGGTTTTAATTTCTCCGTCGAATCTGAATGAGATCCTTGCTGGGTAGAGTAATCTTGGTTATAGGTTTTTCCCTTTCATCACTTTAAATATGTCCTGCCACTCCCTTCTGGCTTGCAGAGTTTCTAATGAAAGATCAGCTGTTAACCTTATGGGGATTCCCTTGTATGTTATTTGTTGCTTTTCCCTCACTGCTTTTAATATTTTTCCTTTGTATTTAATTTTTGGTAGTTTGATTAATATGTGTCTTGGCGTGTTTCTCCTTGGATTTATCCTGTATGGGACTCTCTGCACTTCCTCGACTTGATTATTTCCTTTCCCATGTTAGGGAAGTGTTCAACTATAATCTCTTCAAATATTTTCTCAGACCCTTTCTTTTTCTCTCCTTTTTCTGGGACCCCTAAAATGGTGCATTTAGTGTTGTCCCAGAGGTCTCTGTGACTGTCCTCAATTGTTTTCATTCTTTTTTCTTTATTCTGCTCTGTGGTAGTTATTTCCACTATTTTATCTTCCAGGTCACTTATCCGTTCTTCTGCCTCAGTTATTCTGCTATTGATTCCTTCTAGAGTATTTTTAATTTCATTTATTTTGTTGTTCATCATTGTTTGTTTGCTCTTTAGTTCTTCTAGGTCCTTGTTAAACTTTTTTTTGTATTTTCTGCATTCTATTTCCAAGATTTTGGATCATCTTTATTGTCATTACTCTGAATTCTTTCAGGGAGACTGTCTGTTTCCTCTTCATTTGTTTGGTCTGGTGGGTTTTTACCTTGCTCCTTCATCTGCTGCATATTTCTCTGTCTTCTCATTTTGTTTAACTTTGTTTGGGGTCTCCTTTTCGCAGGCTGCCGGTTCATAGTTCCTTTTGTTTTTGGTGTCTGCCCCCAGTGGGTGAGGTTGGTTCAGTGGCTTGTGTAGTTTTCCTGTTGGAGGGGACTGGTGCCTGTGTTCTCGTGGGTGGGTCTGGATCTTGTCTTTCTGGTGGGCAGGGCCGCGTCCGGTGGTGTGTTTTGGGGTGTCTGTGAACTTAGTATGATTTTAGGCAGCCTCTCTGCTAATGGGTGGGGTTGTGTTCCTGTCTTGCTAGTTGTTTGGCATGGGACATCCAGCACTGGAGCTTGCTGGCCGTTGGGTGGAGCTGGGTCTTAGCATTGAGATGGAAATCTCTGGGAGAGCTCTCACCGATTGATATTATGTGGGGCCGGGAGGCCTCTGGTGGTTCAATGTCCTGAACTCAGCTCTCCCACCTCGGAGGCTCAGGCTTGACACCAGGCCGGAGCACCAAGACCCTGTCAGCCACACAGCAGGTACGTGGGGATTTTCTTGCCTTTTGGTAAGTCTGAGGCCTTCTGCCAGCATTCAGTAGGTGTTCTGTAGGAGTTGTTCACATGTAGATGTATTTTTGATGTATTTGTGGGGAGGAAGGTGATCTCTACGTTTTACTTCTCTGCCATCTTGAAGGTCCCCCTGCAATAGGAGATTCCACTGAAGACACCAACCTCCGCACAAGCTAGAGGTGCACAGGCATTTTTTTCAGAGGGTTTGCAGCTTGCTTTTTTTTTTTTCTTTTCTTTATGCTTCGTCTAGTTTCATTGGTACTTCAGATCAGAGTGCCTAGTCAAGAATAATTTTAAAAGTAGGTTGTATATCAGTTACGATTTATATCTGTGCATCTCCTTTCCTTTCCTCTTTAAAATTAAAATTTATTTTAATCAGTTTTTTGAGCAAGTAGTTAAATCAAAGCATTAGAGGATTATAACAAACAATAGAATGGTGGTTGCCACGGGCTGAGCGGGAGGGGAAATGGGGAGATGTAGGTTAAAGGGTATAAATTTTCAGTTATAAGAAGAATCAAAGGATCTAACATATAGCATGGTGATTATAGTTAATAATACAGTATTGTATAATATTTGAAAGTTATTGAGAGTTAAATCTTCAGCATTCTCACCGCACACACAAAAAAGTGAGTTAACACTAGAGGTGATGGCTGCATTAATTATCTTGATCTTGGTAATCATTCCATAATGTATATGCATATCAAATCATCATGTTGTACACTTTAAATATATACAATTGTATCTGTCAGTTTTTCCTAACAAAGTTGTAAAAGACAAAAACAAAAACAAAACAGTGTTCCCTGTTGAGGCATTCCACATTCCACCCCACCCCCTGACTGCCCCTGAATGCTGTGAATGGGGCAACTACTTCCAACTCTTTTTTTTTTTTTTTGAACATCTTTATTGAAGTATAATTGCTTCACAATGGTGTGTTAGTTTCTGCTTTATAACAAAGTGAATCAGTTATACATATACATATGTTCCCATATCTCTTCCCTCTTGCATCTCCCTCCCTCCCACCCTCCCCGTCCCACCCCTCTAGGTGGTCACAAAGCACCGAGCTGATCTCCCTGTGCTATGCGGCTGCTTCCCACTAGCTATCTATTTTACATTTGGTAGTGTATATATGTCCATGACACTCTCTCACCCTGTCACATCTCACCCCTCCCCCTCCCCATATCCTCAAGTCCATTCTCTAGTAGGTCTGTGTCTTTATTCCCGTCTTGCCACTAGGTTCTTCATGGCCTTTTTTTTTTTTTTCCCTTAGATTCCATATATATGTGTTAGCATACGGTATTTGTTTTTCTCTTTCTGACTTACTTCACTCTGTATGACAGACTCTAACTCCATCCACCTCATTACAAATACCTCCATTTCATTTCTTTTTATGGCTGAGTAATATTCCATTGTATATATGTGCCACATCTTCTTTATCCATTCATCTGTCGATGGACACTTAGGTTGCTTCCATGTCCTGGCTATTGTAAATAGAGCTGCAATGAACATTGTGGTACATGACTCTTTTTGAACTATGGTTTTCTCAGGGTATATGCCCAGTAGTGGGATTGCTGGGTCGTATGGTAGTTCTATTTTTAGTGTCTTAAGGAACCTCCATACTGTTCTCCATAGTGGCTGTATCAATTTACATTCCCACCAACAGTGCAAGAGGGTTCCCTTTCCTCCACACCCTCTCCAGCATTTATTGTTTCTAGATTTTTTGATGATGGCCATTCTGACCGGTGTGAGATGATATCTCATTGTAGTTTTGATTTGCATTTCTCTAATGATTAATGATGTTGAGCATTCTTTCATGTGTCTGTTGGCAATCTGTATATCTTCTTTGGAGAAATATCTATTTAGGTCTTTTGCCCATTTTTGGATTGGGTTGTTCGTTTTTTTGTTATTGAGTTGCATGAGCTGCTTGTAAATCTTGGAGATTAACCCTTTGTCAGTTGCTTCATTTGCAAATATTTTCTCCCATTCTGATGGTTGTCTTTTGGTCTTGTTTATGGTTTCCTTTGCTGTGCAAAAGCTTTTAAGTTTTATTAGGTCCCATTTGTTTATTTGTGTTCTTATTTCCATTTCTCTAGGAGCTGGGTCAAAAAGAATCTGGCTGTGATGTATGTCATAGAGTGTTCTATGTTTTCCTCTAAGAGTTTGATAGTGTCTGGCCTTACACTTAGGTCTTTAATCCATTTTGAGTTTATTTTTGTGCATGGTGTCAGGGAGTGTTCTAATTTCATACTTTTACATGTATCTGTCCAATTTTCCCAGCGCCACTTATTGAAGAGGCTGTCTTTTCTCCACTGTATATGCTTGCCTCCTTTATCAAAGATAAGGTGACCATATGTGCGTGGGTTTATCTCTGGGCTTTCTATCCTGTTCCATTGATCTATATTTCTGTTTTTGTGCCAGTACCAAACTGTCTTGATTACTGTAGCTTTGTAATATAGTCTGAAGTCAGGGAGCCTGATTCCCCCAGCTCCATTTTTCGTTCTCAAGATTGCTTTGGCTATTCGGGGTCTTTTGTGTTTCCATACAAATTGTGAGATTTTTTGTTCTAGTTCTGTGAAAAATGCCAGTGGTAGTTTGATAGAGATTGCATTGAATCTGTAGATTGCTTTGGGTAGTAGAGTCATTTTCACAATGTTGATTCTTCCAATCCAAGAACATGGTATATCTCTCCATCTATTTGTATCATCTTTAAGTTCTTTCATCAGTGTCTTATAATTTTCTGCATACAGGTCTTTTGTCTCCTTAGGTAGGTTTATTCCTAGATATTTTATTCTTTTTGTTGCAGTGGTAAACGGGAGTGTTTTCTTAATTTCACTTTCAGATTCTTCGTCATTAGTGTATAGAAATGCAAGAGATTTCTGTGCATTAATTTTGTATCCTGCTACTTTACCAAATTCATTGATTAGCTCTAGTAGTTTTCTGGTAGCATCTTTAGGACTCTCTATGTATAGTATCATGTCATCTGCAAACAGTGACAGCTTCACTTCTTCTTTTCCGATTTGGATTCCTTTTATTTCTTTGTCTTCTCTGATTGCTGTGGCTAACACTTCCAAAACTATGTTGAATAATAGTGGTGAGAGTGGGCAACCTTGTCTTGTTCCTGATCTTAGTGGAAATGGTTTCAGTTTTTCACCATTGAGGACAATGTTGGCTGTGGGTTTGTCATATATGGCCTTTATTATGTTGAGGAAAGTTCCCTCTATGCCTACTTTCTGCAGGGCTTTTATCATAAATAGGTGTTGAATTTTGTCGAAAGCTTTCTCTGCATCTATTGATATGATCATATGGTTTTTCTCCTTCAATTTGTTAATATGGTGTATCACGTTGATTGATTGGCGTATATTGAAGAATCCTTGCATTCCTGGGATAAACCCCACTTGATCATGGTGTATGATCCTTTTAATGTGCTGTTGGATTCTGTTTGCTAGTATTTTGTTGAGGATTTTTGCATCTATGTTCATCAGTGATATTGGCCTGTAGTTTTCTTTCTTTGTGACATCTTTGTCTGGTTTTGGTATCAGGGTGATGGTGGCCTCGTAGAAGGAGTTTGGGAGTGTTCCTCCCTCTGCAATATTTTGGAAGAGTTTGAGAAGGATAGGTGTTAGCTCTTCTCTAAATGTTTGATAGAATTCACCTGTGAAGCCATCTGGTCCTGGGCTTTTGTTTGTTGGAAGGTTTTTAATCACAGTTTCAATTTCAGTGCTTGTGATTGGTCTGTTCATATTTTCTATTTCTTCCTGGTTCAGTCTCGGCAGGTTGTGCGTTTCTAAGAATCTGTCCATTTCTTCCAGGTTGTCCATTTTATTGGCATAGAGTTGCTTGTAGTAATCTCTCATGATCTTTTGTATTTCTTCAGTGTCAGTTGTTACTTCTCCGTTTTCATTTCTAATTCTATTGACTTGAGTCTTCTCCCTTTTTCTCTTGATGAGTCTGGCTAATGGTTTATCAATTTTGTTTATCTTCTCAAAGAACCAGCTTTTAGTTTCATTGATTTTTGCTATTGTTTCCTTCATTTCTTCCAACTCTTTTAAATTGTTTCTTTGGGCATTTAAATCTTAATTTCTAAATAATATGCGCATATTGATATGTATTGGTTTCTATAAATTTGGGACTTTATCTTTTGAATTCTTATTATGGAAGATGAGAATTTCAGCTCATTTTTAAAATCACTCCTTTACCCCTCTTTAATCTTTCTAATAAAATCGTATCTCAGATTTTGGATAAATTTACATTTGAGGTTTTCATTGTTATGACTATAAATATTGCTTAGTATTGAGCCAAGAATTATTGTAGTTTTGAGCCAAGAAATAATTTCTTTTATATAATTTCTTGACAACCTTTTGTTTTCCTGGAACTGCTCATGTTTTTAAAAACATCTCCCCACACCCTGCAATAGTCTGGGTCTGTAAAATACCCTTCAATATAACTTTCTATAAGGTCAGATCTGTTCAATGATGTTTAGTCTGACTTTTGCTTTTTTATGTTTCTGTAGACATTCTTTCGGGAGCCCTTTGACCTGCTGTATTCTGAATAGGTTGCTTTCTGGGTCTTTTACATCACTAGTATCTCGGGACTTCTTCACCATCATTCTGAGAAGTCCCTCCTATGTCGGAACCCTTGATTTCTGGATCTGATATCTTCCTCTTTTTGGTGTTCTGCCTCATTTTTGTGGAGCACATCCTACAGTAGCAGACATTTTACTGGTATCATTTTTGGCACTCTGGTGTAATTTGGTGACATCTCTGGGGCTGGTACCTCCTCTTTCATTTAATTCTCCCAGATGCTTGCTTTATAAATTTATAATTGATTTTGCAGAGGTGGCTGTCATTTCCCAAAGAGTCAACTTCAGGAAGGGCTCTTCAATCTCCTGAAACCTTATTACTTTTAATTGACTGTCTGGGGTGCTCAAGAAGAACTGAGATTGACAGCAGAAGCAAAATATCCAGACTGGCAAAAACAGGAACTGTAAATTGAATGTCAGATACCAGTCAGTAGACTTTGGCCGAATGACATGAGGACAGCTGCTCCAAGCTTTCATGATCCTGTAGGGATAAACATCCTGGGCTGTGTGGCAGCTCTTTCTTGTCTGCTTAGCCCATAAGCTGGCGTTCTTAAGCTCTGCATGATTGACGTTTTGGGACGGGCAGCTCTTTGTGACACAGGTGTTGCTGTCCTGTGCATTGTAGAATGTGTAGCAGCACCCCTGGCTTCCATCTGTTAGTTGCCAGTTGCACACACCTCCCCCAGTTGTGACAGCCAAAAATGACTGCAAACGTTGCCAAATATCCCTTGGAGGGGGGCAACATGGACTCCTATTAAGAACTTTAGACAGTGGGCCTCCTCTTTTTTCAGATTTTATAACTCTATTCTGGATATTTGAGGTTATAGAAAATGTGACACCGATTAACCGGAATAGTATTGCAATTCCCTGGAATTTTGTACAGTGTGAAATAATTCTTAAAACACCCATATTTCCATGATTTACCAAATATTCATTGTTTTAGGTGTACTGATAACTAGCATTTACTGAGTGTTCAATTCTTTTTGAGCCCATGCTACTAACTAAGTGCCAGGCCCTGTTGAAAGCAGTCAGCGCCCTGTCACTTGAACAGATGGGGTCACTGAGGCACAGAAGAGCATTTAGGCAAATTGCCTGAATTAATGCAGTATGAAAGTTGCAGAACTGGGATTCACACCCAGATAGGACTTCAGAGCACAAGCTCTGAATCAACACACTGTGCAGTGGGTGATTTTGAGATGCCAAGGCCAAGACACAAGCACCATGAGGGGACTTCAGTCCATCTGCCTGTTCTGAGCTCCAGAAAAGCAGGACTGCCCGTGTTGTCTACCTTTGTATTTCTATTGCCAGGACCACTACTTGGCATATAGCAAAGACAAGGTGAAGGTTAATTTTAATAAATTAAGCTATTGTAAGCACCAGTCTCATGGGCAGTTTATGAGAAAAGAGGAACCACAACAAAAACGGAGTGTGTATTATGGTTTCTTGAAAGAAGATGAATTGTGATATTGTAGGTCGTTAATAGGTTTCAGGTCTCCTCCATTGCGGGGATAAGTGCCTTAGATGAAGAAAGGGAGCAATTGTGTAATTACAGCCTTCAGGCTGGGATGGTGATCTCCCTGTTGACTGGTAATGTTGGGAGATGAGAGGTTATACTTAAGAGTCGTCATCACTTTAACAAAATGCACTGAAGCACAAGTAGGACCATTAACACACACTTGCAAAATTTAGCTTTTCTTTGATGGCTCTAGAAGGTAGAACCTTGCAGCACCTCTAGGTCCTTATTGCAGACACCCTGTGTACCATCAGACATGGAGGTGCTGGTTCACTGAGAGCTTGGGTCTCCGGAGAATGTAGACTAACAGTTTTTAAATTCACCTTCATTTGAGATGGTAGTGCTTTTAGAAGACCAGGATATGTTAGTATTCTGACATTCTCTCAAAGCTGTTTCAAGATTGTTTCAGGAATGGACTGGGAGTGCATATGCTGTGTTGGTCCTGATACAAGGCTTATGTTAGCTGGTGCAGTGATGGATGAGCTCCGCTAATGGGACCCTTAGCCAAGCTGTTCCTCTGCTATAGCTGAGCTCTGAGTTTCCCAACAGTGTTGGCCATTACAAGTAAGAATCTGAGCTGAAAAGTACTCAGAGGTAGGGAAGATAGACTGACCTATCATGCTTATCTCTTGACTGTCACTCAGACTTTTTCTCATCTGATTATGCACTTGTGAAATAACCATAGGAAAATGGGATTCATGCAGAAAAGATCTTAGTAAATTAGAAAGGTTCACCTGGCTCACTTGTCTTTTTTTTTTTTTTTTTAGGTCAGGGCATTGTCTCTTCACATGGTAATAATACAGGGAAAATTCCAGAACAGAAACTTCACGTACCTTGTAAATTCAGATCAAGGGAATCTTTGGTAGTAGTAGTAGCTGACACTCAGACACATCAAATGACTTAAATGCTAATAAATAAATTTTCACTAGATAAACTTAACCTTCAACTCCAAGTTCAAATATCATCTCTGACTTGGGGCTTCCTGTCCGTGGTCTCCGCCAGACCAAGTTAGCTGTGCTAGGCTGGAGTGCTCCCATAGTAGTTTGCTCCTATTACTGAAAGAACACATTCCCTATTGTGTTCTAATTCATCTATTTTCATGTCTTTCTTCCTGCCTGGATCCTGAGATTCTAGGAGGGAATGATTCACCTTTGTACCCCCAGCACCTGGCATGTATAGGCTGGTATGTAGGAGACGGTCTATGTCTGTTGGACGAATGAATAATAGGAGAACTCATTAAATTTCATCTTTGACACTGGGCAAGAGGAGGACTTACCATATTGAAATATTTCCATCTTGTTAATAAGCAACTCCTTTTTATGATTTAGAATAAGGAGTTCAGGGCACAATGACTATTTTTTTTTCCAATTCCTCATTCTCTTCTATTCCTCCCACCCCCCTTCCTTGAAATCTCATAAAAAATTTTGTCTTAATTTTCTTCTGTTCTGGGTCTTTTTGAAGAACACCCATCTCTCTTTTTTTTCTTTTTTAATTGATATATAGTTGATTTACAGTGTTGTGTTAGTTTCAGGTGTACAGCAAAGTTATTCAGATATACATATATACACACACACACATGTATACATGTATATATGTATATTCTTCTTCAGATTCTTTTCCCTTATAGATTATCACAAGATATTGAGCATAGTCTCCTGTGCTATACAGTAGGTACTTGTTAGTTATCTATTTTATATGTAGTAGTGAAGAGCACCCCTCTCTTTCTTTTCAGGCAGGTATTAATGAAAATGATTTTTACGACGGGGCGTGGTGCGCGGGAAGGAACGACCTCCATCAGTGGATTGAAGTGGATGCCAGACGTCTGACCAAGTTCACTGGTGTCATCACTCAAGGGAGGAACTCGCTCTGGCTGTAAGTGTGGCTGGACCTGTGCTTCCTAGACTCTGTGCCTTGAGTCTAAAGTTCTAGAGTTTAGACAGGGTCAGGGAAGTTGCAGAGAGGTATCTGGGGATAGGCAATAGAAAGGAAGAAAGTTGCAATGAAGACAGGAGGCTGGCCTTGCTGTAGACACGCTGGGAAGGTGCATCTGTTGGATCAACACCTTCCCTGATGCTGGAGCAGAGAGAAGGATCCATGGGTTAGGCTGAGGAGACAAAGGTGTTGTCAAACTCAGGCAGGGTAGGCAGGTAGCTGCCATCTTGGATCTGGGGCGAGCTACTGGTGCCCTGACTGGTGGGCTGAACACAGCCTAACGTAGGAACTCTGCACAAGCAGTGAGTGACAGGTAACGGTCTCCACTGTCCTGAGGTAGAAGGGATGACTCGTCCAGATTCTGGGAAGAAAGATGAACTATAAGCAGGTTCCCAAATAAAGAACCACTGGAGGAGGAGGAGAATTGAAGGAGGAGCCAGTCTGGGGCCTGAGAATGAGCTGGAAGAGCCCATCGTTCAGAATTGAGCTTGGGATCAGGGCTGGGTCAGTAATAGTCCCAAGAGAGGTGGGCTGTAGCCCCTTAAAACTCATCTCATGGTGCATATATACAACGGAATATTATTCAGCCTTAAAAAGGAAGGAAATTCTGACACACACTACGACATGGATGAACTTTGAGGACATTATGCTCAGTGCAATAAGCCAGACACAAAAGGACACACACTGTGTGATTCCACTTCCATGAGGTTCCTGGAACAGTTAAAGTCATAGAGACAGAAAGGAGGATGAACGGTATCTGCCAGGGTCTGGCGGAGGGGGATAGGGTGTTATTGTTTAATGGGGACGCAGTCTAGTTGGGGACGATGAAAATTTCTGGAGATGGATGGTGGTGATGGTTATACAACAATGTGAATGTACTTGATGCCTCAGAATTGCACACTTCCAAATGATTAATTTTATGTGTATTTTACTACAATAAACAAAAAAATATATATGTAAACAAAACAAAACCTTTCCACTTCAGCCCAGGGATGGTGGTGGAGACAGAGGCAGGACTATATCTGTGGGGCTGTCCTGTGGCTCAAGCTGTGTAGACAGCAAACATGCAGAGACTGGGGGTTAGGCAAGAATTAGGAGGGGCTGCAGGACCTTGGGTGCTTTCTTAATTTAAACAAGAAATTTTCAATTCCTCTAACATCTGTCTACACTGAGAAGCCAAGAGCACAAATGCCTTATATTTAGACATTTAGGAAACGGACTGTGGACCTAGTTAGCTAAAAGCCCTCCCATTCTGCCCCCCCTCCCCCTGCCCTGTCTATACTGCACACTCAGATCCCATGTCTTGGTCCCTTTCAGGTTTTACTGATTACCACTTGGCAACCATGTAAAGTCTGTCTTTGTTGATTAGATTCATTTTAATGCCTGGAAAGATCAACATTAATAAGTAAACCAGGATAAGAGGAGGGAACCTGGCATCTGTGCTCACATTTAACTGCCTGTCATTGTCACCGTAAAGGGGACTTTCTTACAAAATGACAGTTGTCAGGCAATGACTCATCATCTGTTTTCCTCTGAATCTTTTTTTATTGTAAAGACAATACTGTAACCTCCAACAACATTTAAAAACATTACCCGTGATTCCGCTGTCCTTAAGCAAACATAATTTTTCTACAGATTTGTAATCATAATACATATGCAATTGTTATTTTTAATTTAAAAACATATCCATAACATTTTCATGCTGTTACTCAGAGTTCATAATGATCATTTTTAATAGCCTATAATTTACTCAGCCATGCCTCTATCACCGTCTCAATTTTCTGTTATCACATATTTTACAGGAAAACATTTATATACTTTTTTCTTCCTTTGAATTTCTTCCTTCAAGTAAATTTCCAGAGCAGGGATAATTTGTACATTTTGACAACATTTGGTTATGTATTTGTGCTACTCACATTTTATTCACTTTACTTTTCAGTAGCACTTATGTGTGTGTTCACATATGCTGATTTTTGCTCTGTGGTGTGTGTTTTGCTCTAATCAGCAGCTTATTACCATAACAGTTGTTTTCACTGTGTAGATTCTGAAAGGCAAGAATTTTAGAAGAAACAAAGTTGAATTGCTCAAGGAGAATAGAAACTTGGAAAGAAAGACTGATTT
The DNA here is from genome assembly GCF_009873245.2 of Balaenoptera musculus. Lineage (NCBI taxonomy): Eukaryota > Metazoa > Chordata > Mammalia > Artiodactyla > Balaenopteridae > Balaenoptera > Balaenoptera musculus. Next base: position 8,303,975 of record NC_045800.1, read on the forward strand.
GAGGTCATCCGTAGGGATGAGAGCAGGGATTTTACCTTAATGCTTCATATTAACCTGTCTCATCAGTATCATGAGAGAAGCAGTAGTTGGGTTATTACTGGATTACAAAGAAAGAGCAGGGTAGGAGTACTGCTTACATTCTATTTCAGCTGGAAACACAAGAGGGTTTGGGGTGAATAAGAAATTGCAGTAGAACAATATCTTTCTTTGACTAAGCCCGGGACAGGAACATCTAAGAGGGAGGCAAGGGATAGAATTGCTTTTAAGAGTCAGTTTTTTTAATGTATAAATGTATTTCAGGTCAAGGACAATGAAGTGAAATCTGATGAGTTTCAGTTTATCTTACCTCCTGGAATAGGACTCTGTACTAAGGAGTGAGGAGGAAACAGTCAAGGGTACATTTTTATATCTTGAGCCCCATGCCCCGGAGGCGCTGGAGGTACTGTGACCGGAAAACTTGCCAACAACAGAAATCACCAAATAGCAATAGTAAGGAAGACAGTAGCTGTCCTTCTTTCTCTCTCCCAGGGCCTCTATCCCCGTGCTGTTCCCAGTACAGCCATCTACGGTACCGCTTTTAATATTCCTATTTATTGGTTTCCATATTTCTCCCCACTAGTCTGTGAGAACTTGATAGAGGCAATGCCTTGATAGTCTGTGTCTCTGGGACCTGGCCCAGTACCAGGCATCTAATAGAGGCTCAATCAGTGATTCTTTAATGAATGAATATTGTAAGGAAGTAAGTAGCAAATTGGCAAAGAGTCATTCACACCGAATGGTAATGAGTTAATTAATTATGAGTGTAAATAACTGAGAGCAGGCTTAAATTGTAAGGGGGAGAGGGGAGGGGACGTGCAAAGAGTAGACTGAGAAGTGATAAGGATTTTTAATTATTTTATCATTTATTTATTATTTATTTTTGGCTGTGTTGGGTCTTCGTTTCTGTGCGAGGGCTTTCTCTAGTTGTGGCAAGTGGGGACCACTCTTCATCGCGGTGTGCGGGCCTCTCACTATCGCGGCCTCTCTTGTTGCGGAGCACAGGCTCCAGACGCGCAGGCTCAGCAATTGTGGCTCACGGGCCTAGTTGCTCCGCGGCATGTGTGATCTTCCCGGACCAGGGCTCGAACCCGTGTCCCCTGCATTGGCAGGCAGATTCTCAACCACTGCACCACCAGGGAAGCCCGTGATAAGGATTTTTAGAGGTGGAGGCACCTCAAACAATGTGGCTTTGGGATAATGTCGTGTCTGACTCTTTCTGGTTTTGAGATTTCTCTTCGTTGAACCTCAGTATGCTCTTCTCTAAAATGGGTCAACTACTGTCTAACTCGTAAAGACGTGGTGAAAGTTAAATGGAATTATGTTACGATGTTTTAAAATTACCCAGCACTTAATAAGTGCTCAATAAATGGCACTTTCTTCCCTCTGCACCTAGAGGGAACAGTAGTTTTCAAGCTTTATTTTTAGCCACAGACCTTCCTTCATATAAAGTCTTTCCTGGAAACATTTAGAAAATACAGACAGATGAGGCTGCTTCGTGTGAATCTGGTGGTGGGGAGAGCATTGCCTGCCTGGCCCTCCCCTTGACCCCTCACAGGACCACCCCTGGAGGATGCATTATGAAAGTATCACTGTGTAACAAGCATACTAAACAGCTTGAGGGTGCCTCTCTGCAAGGTACAATCCTGCCAGCTACTCCAAGTGAGGACTGCTTCTTCCTGAATCCTGCAGGGTAACAGGCAGATGTAGAATTCAACCCAAGACAAGCGATGGCAGAGTTGGAATTAGAGTTTCATTTTTTCTAGTTAAATGAGCAGAACATACCATAATCTCAGAGTGCTGCAATTTGTTTGGTGATGTTTTAGAAATGGAAGGGAAATGGGGTGATGGCTCCTGGGGGTTGGCCAAATGGATGTTGCTGTTTCTAAGTAACGTCTATCTGGTTGTTAGAATATAGGAGCACTTTGGAGTTACAGTATATATTTCAGAGCACTCTGAATATATTTCATTTATAAAACTTCTGTGGTTGGTATTTTAAAATGAACATCCATCATCTTATTTGTTCCTGACATCCTCTTTATGTTTTTATGAATTCACCCATCTGTTTATTGAGCCCTCTGAACTAAGCACTCTGTATAAGAAGTGGCCTGCCTGCAGGGAGCTCTCAGTCTGGAAGAATCCAGTATGTTGACAGGCCAACTAGAATCGGCACTGTACACGTCATGGGATGGGGAGAGGAGGTCTGTTATCAGACCTGTGATACAGATGTGAAAGGTGATACGGCAGGTCGTGACACTTAGCCATGGTCCGGGACGAGTTCCTAACCAAGTTGATGAAAAACTTTATGATTCTCATTGTAATAATTTTCAAATAATTCATACTATTTGAAAGTAATAAAACATAATTATTTTCATGATATTGAATAATTTGTATTTTTCACCAATATAAACGATCCTTCCCCACTACATTGCAATTTAGAGAAATGTTAATATACTAGTAAAAGCCAATCTTTTGTTTTCCTGATTTCAGGAAGTATATTAGATCTATGAGTGTTGCAGTTATAACCAATGTGATGATTGAAAAGTTAATTATTCTGTCTGAGGTGGATAGATGCTTCTAATGACTTGGGCAAAATACAGGCAATTTAAAATAACCAAATGTTTTAAACTTTATTTAATAAACAAGACAATTCTCATCCTCTCTTGAGAGTCTGTACATGTGTCCTTAAGGAGAAACAGCAGTTTGATTGATGGGTTTGTAAGGTGCGGGCTGGGGAAGGTTTGCCTGGCTGGCTGAAGTTTTTAGAAGCAGTTTGGCTAATTAGAGCAGGATGAATGGCGTGTGCTGTGAGCCAGCCTGGTGGCTGAGGACACAAAGATGGTAGAAAAGACAGTCCCAGCCTGAAGAAGCTTGCTTTCTGTTTGTCGGTGCGAAGTCTTAGCCGAGATTCTTCATGTGGGCTTCCCCTTTGAGAATCCTGATGGTGAAGCAAAGGAGGAGATGGGGTACCCAAACCAGACGAAGACAAGGTCAAGGAAAGGCCTATTTGCTGCTCTTTTTCCTGGAGACAGCTGTATTCATAGGAGGGGCAGGTGGCCGATGGGGCAGGTCCCTAAGGGGCATGGGTGGCGCTGACACGGGTGCAGGGGTTCACCTGGAAGGAGGAGGGTCTCCTGGTCCCGAGATAGAAAAGTCAGGGAGCAAGTGCTGAGATGGATTCAGAGCCTTCACACCAGAGGGTTTTCTATTCTTGGTGGCGTAGGAGGCAGGTCCTCTGCAGACGGTGAGTGAGGCAGATTTAGGGGTTGGAAACTTAAGAAGGCCAGGGAGATTCCCTGTCCCTTTGTAGAAGGGACTGGGCTGGTCCCCCGAGCTCATGGAATAAAATTGTAATGGTCCCATTTGCCACCGTTGGCACTTTCTCCCCTGTGGGGGGCGGTGGAGAGTTGGTGGCAGTGCAGCTGGAGGAGGTCCAGGGACAAGGGCATTGCGGGACCTGTTAGGACACGG